>NC_090932.1:1277403788-1278028788 GCF_040938575.1 Ambystoma mexicanum | reverse complement strand
ATTATCCCACTTGATAATCGAGCTGAATACAGTCCCTCTATTTTACGCTATGGCATAGGGAGAAGGTTGTTGTAAGAACCCGCCTGTCATTACACTGTTTGTTCTACTAGATTTCCACATAACCCAGAACATTTTTCATCCCACTGTTTTTTATACCGCTTCTTCGGTTTCTGAGAGTCCACCCACAACCCGGGTGTTACGAGTGCTCTCAGAGTCGATCGGGAGACTTTCTGCTCCAGAAACGGATGACTTCTGATCTATGTTTGCCCAAACCGAGTAGGAGAGGCTTCCAATGTCTCCATTCACCTCACATTCGCTTGCCCCCTGCATCATGGGTCGTTACTCAATTTGAGGAATTCCGCAGACTCCGTAATGGCATTTTCCTCTCGATTTCATCTGAAAGGCAGCACATTGGGGGACTCCCCCGGCTTTTACGAATCACGAAGCTTTGAGTACCACCCTCAGCGCTGATGGGTCAGTTTGGCCAAAATTGTGTCACTAATATGTTTGGCTGAACTTTAAGGGGCTTTCGGAATCTGCTAACACCCCCCCCCCCACACGTTTGTCTATTCTTAAGGAATGTATAGAATATTTCCATAGGTGTAGTGGAAGGTGAGCTGTACATAGCATTAAGTTCGTGTTAATCATTGCAGTGACTCTGTACAATGCCACCATCCCCCCTCTCAACTTTACCTGGACATTCAATCTGGGTCCAAGGAAGCAGAGATGATAAGGTAGGTGATTGGACAGCTGCGTAGGGCGAGCCACACATCTGCTCAGGATTATTTATTTTTGACATGCCAACCGCTCTGAGTCCCCTTCCCCGTGGACTCATGCGGAGATCTTCTCACAACTATTGAGGAAGGGGCTATTGGTCTAACAGCACAAGGCTCATTGCAATAAATAACTTCTGCTATTGATTGTGCTCCAGCATGGCACAGAGATGTCTTTGGGAGGTGGACAATACATGGAATACACTTTTAGTCCAATACAGAGCTGTTTGTCGGATTCTACCGGTACAGCATAATTGTTGAGGCATTGGAGGTATGCATGGGTTTCGTATGACGAATCAGCTAGGCAAAACATATGCAAAGCAGATTTCTGGTCAAATAGATCGATTGTGTAAAATGCGAGCAATTTATTCTAAAGAATCCAGAGCTTGAAGCCCAGCATGGAGAACTCAGCATTCATTCTTCTAAAGTTGGCGCCTTTAGTGTTGTTGAGTTATTGTATCACAAGACAAAACGGGGGTTCAGAGTTCTTTATAATTAGTGTTCAGTGTTATTTATTATTATTATTGGATTCCAAACCAAGCACACCAAAAATTAAATAAGTAAAAAAGTAAACATTATTTCTAAAATAAGGAATTTGACCCACTCATTAAGTGATTCTGAAGATTCTACATAAATCAGAAAATTGGAGGCATACCGTATATTTGGCCCGTACCTGCATATTCTGCAGATTTCAGCAAAATAGCAATGTGATTCTACCTCAAATAGGTCACATTCTACATCACGTGAGGCATGGGAGACCCCAATGCAGCCCCAGATGCTGAGCAGGCAACACTTGTTAAATGTCGCATTCAGAAATGAAAGGCGATAATCTACGCATTGCTTCTTTGTCCAACCGCATCAGTGTGCGGTGGCTTCTCTGTGAGCAAGTTAGGCGGTGTTATGTCTTAAGAAATGGGAAGAGGATGTGAATTGCTTCTATGGGGGTTATTCTGAGTACGGCGGTAGGGGGTTAACGGCACCAGTAAGGATGCCGGTGCTGTTAACCCCCTACCGCTGCATTCCGAGGTCCCTTAGCGGGTCCCACTCGGACCAGCTGGTTTTACCAGCCACCCTTAGCGGGACCCTTAAGGGACCAGGAAGCTATCAACAGGCCCGCTATTTGCGGGCCCGTTATTAGCTCCTTCCCCATTCCCATTGAGCCCTATGGGGGCTCGAATGGTAATCGGGAATGGTTTTCGGGGACTTACCGGGTCCGCATAGGTCGAAATGTCCCGGTAAGTCCCCATTCCGATACCACAGACCCAGACACGGGTTTGAAGGCAGCCATGTCTAAAGAAATACCCCCTATGTCTAAAGAAAAGGACCCTTCGAAATCAAAATATTTACCAAAGGATGAAGCAACTGATTCATTGTTCCTATTGATATTGAAACATTCTACCAGTGTTTCAATGCTAAGATCTAAAAAATGCAACTTGGAGAAAACAAATGTTACATCGATGTACATAATACCTAGCTAAATAGTACCTAGCAAAATACATCAGAAGTAGGCCTGTGGTATAGTTCTCCATTATTCTTGGCTATTTCAGGGTTTGTTTCACTTGTAAAGCCAATTGTTTGTACATTGTGATATTGTATGGGGCCTCAATACCTTCAACTGTCTCTTCCTAAATATCTTCCTCCCGGAGCTCTTTGCACATTCACCTCCAACTCCCTCAGGGTCAGTCGCTTCTCCAAGCAACGAGTTGGTGGTAGATCTCTTTCTTCGGCTGGGGCCTCCCTCTGCAACAGCCTCCCTGAAACTTGAGGAGAACCATCTCCGGTTCCGGAAGCACCTTAAAACCTTCCTCTTTGTTTCTGCTTTCTCTCCCCCTCACCCCTGCTGAATTCCTGGTTGAAACTGAGATTGCACTGGTTACCTGGCCACCTGCTGATCTTGGGCCCAGGCCCCGCCAGCTGCACACCTGCACTGCCTCCCTGGCAACCCCCGCACTTGGTGACTGTTTTCTGTATCCCTACAATCCCCCTACCAGCACTTGATCGACAATCCAACTTGTCTAAAGGAGGAGGAGTCGCATTCATACACAGTGACAAGATCACCATGAGAACTATTGCTAATGCTCAATTTAGCTCTGCTGAATCCCTATCAGTAAAGTTATCCCTCTCTCCTACTAACACAGCAACACTCCACCTTATATACAGACCTCCAGGACCACTTGGCTCCTTCACGGACACGAAACCTAATTCCCAGGTACTGATATTAGGTGACCTCAATCTCGGCCTTTCTGATCCCAAGGATCACATGGCTACCAAAGTTGCCTCTACCCTCACCAACCTAGGGTTCCAGCAGCGTATTCATGATCCTACCCATAACAAGGGTAGAACGCTAGACTGGATAGCAGACTTCAACTGTAATACCACTGTCAGCTCTAATACTGCCTGCGCTTGGTCTGACAATCACGTCATTACCTTCCTCATGCCAGCCACCAACCCTCAGCCCACACCTACCATAGCCCCGGCTATACCCACTAGAAATAAAAAGTATATCACCAGGGAGAAACTGCTTCCTCTCATCCTCCCTATTCTGAACACATGTGCCCTGTTGCACAAGGACTCCACTGTCCTAGTAGATACTTTCAACAGTACTTTGCTCAATGCTATTGAGACCATAGCCCCGCTAAAAATTCGCAAAGCCAAACAACAGTCTCACCTGAACTCTTGGTTCACACCGGAGCTTAACAACCTATGCAAAGAAAAGCGTAAGGCCGAAGCACTCTGGAAAAGTCATCCTAGTGCGACCAATAAAGCCTCCCTCCTGATCACCTCACTGAACTACAAGGAAGCCATCCTTCAAGCCAAGAAAGAGACTTAAAACCTCTGCATATCCCAAGCAGAATCCAACACAAGAGAACTCTTCAAAATTCTCAAAGAACTAGAATCCCCATCACCTACCCCCGACACATGCACCAAAGACAGCACCTGGTGCAACAATATGTAAAATGCACTTCTCAACAAAATAACCACTCAGCAACGTAAAATCAATGATAAACAAAATTCTCTCCATACGCCCCTCTCAAGCAAAACCATGCCACCCATAACTACCACCCTAGACCCTCCCTTGCCTTTCAGCTTTATGGCGCTCACCACCCTCGAAGTTGAAAAATCATCGGCAACTTAAAACCGTCAAACTGCCAAGGGGATGCCTGTCCAGCTCCTATCAGTAAGGAATCTGTTGCACCCTTCATTACAACCTTTATCAACTCCTTTTTTCAATCAGGAGTGGTCCCTGACAACTTAAAGGATGCGTGGGTTATCCCTCTTCTAAAAAAACCAACTCTGGATCCTGAGGTACCAACTAACTATAGGCCCATCACGACCGTCCCATTTCTCCTGAAAATCTTAGACCAAGCTGCATATCTGCAGATACAGGACTATCTGGAAACCAATAACCTTCTAGGTACCAGACAATCCGGCTTCAGACCTAAGCACGGTACGGAGACAGCCCTCTTAGACCTCAAAACCAAAATTGAGGATCTCAAAGACAAAGGTAAACTAGCCCTGCTACTACTACTAGATTTATCCGCTGCCTTCGACTTGGTCAACCACCAAATCCTCTGCCATCACCTAAAAACTGCAGCCCATTTCTCTGACAATGCCACAAACTGGATCAAATCATTCCTGGACAATAGACATATGAGGGTATTCTCCCTCACCTCCTCTGCTGACCCTGCGCCAGTCCCCTGCGGGGTCCCCCAAGGATCATGTATATCCCCCACCCTTTACAATGTCTTCACTAAATCCCTGTTCGATGTGCTTGATTATCTGGGTGTCACCTACACTAATTATGCCGATGACACCCAGATACTCATCCCCATCACAGGTGACTATACGTAGACTCGAAAGCTTTGAATGACATATATCATGTCATTCAAACCTGGATGGCACATCATGAGCTCTGTCTTAATGATGACAAGACAGAGCTCCTCATCCTTGGGACTCAGCAAAGACTCAACAATTTGAACCCCATGTTCAGTTCCTTCAATATCGATGGAAACTCCATAAAAGTTTCCATAGATACTAAAACACTCGGAATTTACCATGACTCCACTTTATCCCTTCACAGACAAACCAATGCAGTAGTAGCAGCCTCTGCCTACACATGCAAGCTGATCACAGCTTGTCGCCCTTTTCTCTCTTCTCAGAACTGCACTACCCTTGCTAGAACCTTAGTCATGTCCAAACTTGACTATTGTAATGCTCTGTACCAGGGCACCAACCATTGTAACCTGGACAAACTACAGATTACACAAAATAACGCCATCAGGGCAGCACTCAACATCCCTAGATCAGCCCATATCTCTGAAACCAGGAAGAACTTTCACTGGCTGTCAGTTTCCCAAAGGATCTCTCTAAAATGTCTTGCCTTGACCTACAAATGCATGAATAACCAAGCCCCTAGCTACTTATCCTCCCGGTTTACCCAGTATATCCCACCCCGCTCACTAAGGTCTGCCACTAGCCAGAGCCTACTGATCCCTAGATTCAAGCTCCAAACAGCCGGTAGGGCCAGCTTCCCAGTTCTGGCAGCCAAATTGTGGAACTCTGTGCCTGTCTCCATCAGAAACTTGCCCACCCTGAACTCATTCGAACACAAAGCCAAACTCTGGCTAGTCTCCTCTGAAGACTAATTGATAAGCATGTCTACTTAGTTAGCTGTTCTCGAATCCACAATGTGATCTTACTCTATTGCTCAAGCCTTATGTTCTATTTATATGTCTCTATGTAATGTAAACTGTTGTGTTAAATGTAATGTAAACTGTTGTGTTATGTAACCACTGCCTCAAGATACTTACCTTGCACCTGCCCCAGTTGGCCGTATTTTTATTTCTCTATTTATTCTTTTATCCCATGTACTGCACTGTCCCCTCTCCCTTCCTCCTTGCTCTTCTCCCCTTCCCCCTTCCTATGCACTTGCGCGATCTGAATGACACTGCGACTAGTAAGATCGCTGTCTGTCTTCTCTCTGTTCCCCCTCCCTTGCCTCGTCGCGCCTTGAAACACTTGTGTATACGCACGTTATAAATGCCATATCATATAATATCATATCATCATATCATATCATATCATTCTCAAAGTTTCCTTCATCTTAACAGCGGAGTGACAATGTCAGAGAACCCCAAAGTGTATACACTAATTTTTCAAGTTGTGCTGCCATTTTTATTCCTGGTGAATCTGCAAGCATCTCCTAATGAGACACCAATTTAACCAGTATTAGACTGGCACCAATGGGTGCAGCGGCTCTGCCCTGCCAGGATCATGGAAGGGAGAGCTTTCAGCATACCTGCACTGTAAATACACAACCCCCACCCTATAGTCCTCAGGTGGATGTCGAAACACAGGAGGGACGGGCATAATAAAATAAAAGGTAGAAGGTTTACTGCTAAATGTTTGTACGTGTAGGTGTGTGGTCTGCTAGGTGCATCATTGAATGTGTCGTATACGAATGAATTGACTAGGAAGAGGATTTGCTGAATATTAAAATTGTGTTCAGTTATCTCAATGTGAGATTAACCCTTCACTGCTGGTAATTAATGATTTGTAGCCCACCAACAGAGTGCATTCCTCTTCGGTTCATTAGGAACAGGTTTGTACTAAATTGTAAGTGTGCTCTAATTTAACTGCTGGTCAGATAAAGACACAACAGAGTGTGCCAAATAAATTGCTTTGATGATGATGATAGTGAACTTATAGAGCGCTTGTACACTGAGAGGCATCATGGTGCTTAAGTAGGAACCACCACCAATAAAGTACAAAACTGACCTAGATCTTATTGGAAGAGGCATGTCTTCAATTGTCTACGAAAGGAAAAGTGATCATGTGTGCCCCGAAGATGGAGAGGAAGCAAATTCCACAGTTCAGCAGCGACCACTGAAAAATATCACCATCCAGTGTGAGAGAAACGTACCCACGGTATCGAAATCTGGCACAACGTCAGATACCAAAGAGGTTGATTGGGCACATAGGGGCAGAACTTATCCCTTAAGTCCGGACCGAGCTCGTAAAAGGCCCAGTGCACAATACACAGGGATTTGAACTGAACCCTTTTGATCACGACAGCCAGTGAAGCTGGTGCCGAACAGGATAGGGAGTACAACTCACCAACCTCGCTGCAGATTTTTGTAGGGCTCGCAGAAGATTAATCAAATACAGAGGTTATGCTATATAGAGGGAGTTGCAATAATCAATCGCACTCAAGACAAGTGCCGCCACAACCGGCGAATGGAACTTGGAAGGAATAAAGGCTAAAACTTTCCGCAGGATCCTCAATTTGAAGTGGCCAGATTGATAAACTGATGCCACTTGTGCTTCCAGTGACAAGAATTTAGGGGTGAAAATGTCTTATTCTTTAACAACCAGAGCTGGACTAGGGCAGGTACCAAAGAAACCAGGCCAAAAAGAAGAATTTCATAAAGAGACAGCAGAAGAAGAACCCACCACCAAGACCTCAGTCTTATCCCAATTCAGCTTAAGCCAATTTTGTCCCATCCACCCTCCCACGTCCTCTAGGCAACTTCTCAGCTGAGAGGCGGGATCAAAGTGTAACTGATCGAGTCGGACAATCATTTGTGTATCATCAACATAGGAGTAGCACTGGAGGGCGTGGGAGTGAATGAGCTTAACCAAGGGCTGGATGTAAACATTAAACAAAATAGAACCAAGATAACACTTGACCAGTGACCCCCGCTCCGGCAAGCCTGGCCAGAAGGTTGGGATGATCCGCCATATCGAAAGCTGCTGAAAGATCTAATAGCACCAGCACTCCCGTCCCACACTGAGCTGAGAGTCGAGCCAGGTCATCAACCACAGAGCCCAGCAAGCTCTCGGTGCCACGGCCGGGGCAAAAACCAGACTGGAAAGGATTAAAAAAAGAGGAAGCTTCCAAAAACGAGCCAAGCAGAGGTGATACCAAATACTCCAGGAGTTTCATAAAAAAAGGGAGACGTGAAATAGGGCGAAAATTAAACGGACAGGGTATGCCCGATGAAGGCTTTTTTAGCAGCGGAGTCACCAGGTGTGCTTCAAATGAGAAGGAATGGTACCCGATTGACAGGAATGGTTGACGGCCTGAGTCAAGAAGGGGGCAATCACAGGTAACATCTCCTTACACATAGTCAGGGGAATAGCATCTGAAGCTGAAGCAGATTTCAGCTTTAGTGTAGCCTTTCTAATATCCTCAACAGTAACGAGAAGAAAAAGAGACCACTGTTTCCTAGGAGGGCAAGCCATAGTGATGGGAGATACCACACCAGTGCCAGAAACTGAAAGTGAGACAGAATTGCGAATAGTTGCAATCTTATCCACAAAGTAATTAGAAAGGGAGTCAAAGGGGAAGACAGTGATAGTACAATCAAAAACAGTTCTATGGGCTGATACAAAACAGCCTCCACATTCTTGGAGTAATATTTACCTTTAGTGGCAGCCACTGCTTTATGAAAAATCAGCATCGCTTAACGTAACAAAAAGCGATCAGACTCACTATGTAATTCCTACATTTACGCTCCTTCTGTCTCCTTTTGAGGCAAAGCTATTTCAGAGTATCATCAAAACAGGGCACAGATGGCTGGGCATGCTGCCTCACCCATTTGACTGGCGCAAAATGATCAGCAGAGTTATTGAAAATTCCTGTGAGTGTTAGCAAATTTAGTTACGATGAGCTATGACAGCCATCTGACTGATCAGGACAGTATCAACAGATCACCAACAACATTTCAGGACTAGAGGCCTGACAACGGTGGGAGGGGAGATTGTGACCTTCAAAACAAGAAGAAGCACAAAATGATCAGTCCAATGCAACTAAAGAGTAGGGCAGACCATTACAAGGAAGGAGGAAGCAAAGTTCAGATCAAGAGTATTGCAACGGCAGTGAGTCGGAGAGACCGCAAGCTGAGGTAGATCTAAGTCTTCCATCCCCAATAAAAACTGAGCAGCACAATTTACTTTTAAATTAAAATCCCCTACAATAACCAGGCTGTTGTATTTCAGCCTTAAATCGGCAACATAATTTGTGAAAACATCACAAAATGAAGCGCCATATAGGGGAGGACGGTACACAACTAACACATGGCTTGAAGATTTGGGAGTAATCAATAGACGGACCAGCCTAGCCTCCACTTTAGACTCATGATCACATGGGACAATACTTGCAGATAAATGGGTTTTATAAACCAAGGCGATCCCCCCGCCAGCATTATGAGAAGGACGATCAAGACAGAGGATACTATATTTCAATGGAAGCGACTGTACTAACGCAGGTCCAGAGTTGCCAGGAAGCCACGTTTCAGTAAAACAGGCTATATCGGGAGCATTATCCATCAACAAATCATGACATGCTAAGGAATGAGCAACCAATGACTTAGGCCCTCATTACGACCCTGGCGCAAAGCGAAAAACGATGGTGGTAAACGATTACCGCCATCGTCTTCCGCTAGGGCCGATTACGACCCGTGACCGTAAACTACGATGTCATTAGCGGCATCGTAGCTAACGCTGCCGCTGACTGCGCCAAGGGCGCGCGCACGCGAACATCCACACCGTACTTAGCGCCATGGCGGAAAGGTACGCGAATGCTGACCCAAGCGGACATGCCCCTAACGCCATCACCCAGCCCGTTAAGTACCTTACCGCCATGGTGCTAATTACGCCATCGCGAACCAACCGTAAAGGGCCATGTAAAGTGAATGCAGCTGCCACAGGTGCACAGAAACAGCACAGGTGAAGGCAATACAGACTCAGGAAGTACAAAAAGAGCACACCCCACCCCTTCCCACACCCAGTCACACTCCACAATGATACCAATAGGACTAGCAATGTTGGGGCTGGAGGACCTGATAGCAATGCGAGTGCTACAACAGCAACTACAACAACAACAACAACAACAACAACAACAACAACAACAACAACAGGCTGCACAGAGGAGACGCAGGAGGAGAAGGAGGGCAAGGCAGGCCCAGCAAGCCCCACCAGCACAGCCAGTGCCACCACGCAGGCAGCCCCCAATCCCACGCATCAGAGCCAGCCCATTCAACCTCACCGCTGAGCAGATCCACACCCTGTACCGACTGGACCGGGACACCATCACCACCATTGTGGACATGATACACAACGACATCGTCAGCATGATTGAAACACCCACTGCCACCCCCCCCCCTACTGAAGGTAGTGTCCGTGCTCCACTTCCTGGCCACAGGCACCTACCAGCACACAGTGGGGCACTTGCATGGCATATCACAACCATTATTCTCGCGTACACTGATGCAAGTGCTCGATGCCCTCCTCAAGCACACAGATGACCACATCTCATTACCACGGTCTGCCCAGGAGATTGCCAACACCAAAGTGGGTTTCCATGCACTGGCCGGCATACCTGGTTGCATTGGTGCCATTGACTGCACCCATGTTGAATTGGTGGTCCCACATGCCATGGAGGTACCGTACCGCAACCGTAAACATTTCCACTCAATCAACGTGCAAATGGTCTGTGACTCCAACAGGATCATCACACATTGTTCTGCCAGATACCCCGGATCAACTCATGATTCAATGGTCCTTCGGAACTCCACAATACCACGCTACATGGAGTGACATGCAGGCCCAAGATCCTACCTACTCGGTGAGTCTAATGTCATGAGCATGGAAATGCAAAGTGGGTGTTGAATGACGTACCAATGCATATTTCATCTGGCAGATACAGGGGGGTGATGCATACGTCACATGGGTGCAACTAGCAGTAGCCAGATCATTCCCTGTGGCAGCACTGACGTCAACAGAGTAGTGTACACATTATGCCTGACCTAATCATCCCAACATGTGAATGAAAGTGTATCCCAAAAACGACACAACCATCTGCAAGTGCATTGTGCAAATTGTGACCGCATTGACCCTAAAGAAAACCACCAACATGCACGTCACCATGCACCAACTACTGAAAGGCCTGTCCCCCACAACTGCGCACAAAGGAGGCACATGACAGACAGGAACATCAATGCACCACTACAAGACCCACAAACTGTCCCCATTGACACCAGTAATGCTCACTGGGGTCATAATGAGCCAGACATCAATGTTGCTATCATGTGAGCTTCAAGCTCACAGGACACGTGCAAGGTCACATGAATGACGGCCTGAACAGACACAGTGGATGGCCATTCACAAGGCAATCGTCCCCCCTGCATTGTGTTTTTGCATGCAAAACAGTACATGAGAGCCATGAACACATACTGGTTGCACAGTGTAAATCCATTAGCACAACTCTAATTGGTGCACAGTAACAGTCGGAATCAAGGCATGGTTGTGCGTCATGTTCACAAATCAATCTCGTTCCTGACACATTCATTTCTCACATTTTACAGGTGATGCGGGCTATCCCCTGAAGAGGTGGCTCCTCACACCAGTGCGGAACCCATCGAACCAGCATGAGGAGGACTACAACCGTGCCCATGCACGTACCCGTGTGGTGATAGAGCAGGCTTTTGGCCTACTGAAGGCACGTTTCCGCTGCCTCAGCAGGTCTGGCGGGGCATTCCTGTACCGCCATGAGAAGGTTGCAAAGATCGTCATGGCATGTGTCATGCTACACAATATGTGCATCAGACGAAACGTGCCTCTGCCCCCTGACGCAGAACCACAACCACCTGATGATGGGGATGATGATGATGGGGATGGGGCAGCACCTCAGGGAGGCAGCGATGCACAGGAGGGGCATATAATGCGTCAGAATGTCATTGACCGATACTTCTAGCACACACAGCGTGTGTGTAACATATGGATGGCACTTGGGGCACTGTGTGTGTCTGGTATGTCAACACTGTGGACTGTAAAACAATAAAGCACACATACGCAATGAGCAATGTCCACACATTTCGTTTGTGAGAAATGAAAAAGTGTATTGTTCTTCTGAATAGGTATAACAGAACCCCTCCCCCTCACCCCTGAACACTCCAACACACCCAATTCCCCCCTCCCCCTCCCCCCTGAACACTCCAACACATCCAATTCCCCCCTCCCCCTCCCCCCTGAACACTCCAACACACCCAATTCCCCCCTCCCCCTCCCCCCTGAACACTCCAACACACCCAATTCCCCCCTCCCCTCCCCCCTGAACACTCCAACACACCCAATTCCCCCCTCCCTCTCCCCCCTGAACACTCCAACACACCCAATTCCCCCCTCCCCCTCCCCCCTGAACACTCCAACACACCCAATTCCCCCCTCCCCCTCCCCCCTGAACACTCCAACACACCCAATTCCCCCCTCCCCCTCTCCCCTGAACACCCTGCAAACATGTGACAATGCCCGTGGTGAAGTGTGTATAGTTTTGCACACTATTGACTGCCCCCTCTCCCGGAACCTGGGGCCCCCCTGCCTGTGCTCCTCAGGGTCCTGGATGACCTGCGGACGGGAGAGGCTTGTGCTGAACTTGCAGCTGAGGATGTACCAGGCTGCTCAGTACGGCATGTGTCCACAATTGTCTGGATGAGCTGGCTCATCATCTGCCGCACTGCAGCAAGTTCGGTGCATATGTACCTGCTGGCAGTTTGGATGGCAGACCTGATGCCATCAGCACTCCTCTCCATGGCTGCACTGGCACTTCCACATTCTGCAACATGCTGCGTGAGGAGTGTGCCCAGTACTTCCTGCCTGTTGGCAATCTGCTCCAGCGACAGCTGGAAATCTGGCCCAATGGAGGGTGCCAATGGGGGACCAATGGGACTACTCCCATCTTCCCCAACTCCCACTGGGCTTGGAGTTGCTGGCCATGAATTAGCAGGCGATTGGCCCTGGGTGTCATCTCCATGATGGCTGATTGGGGATAGGTGTGGTGAGTGAAGTTGCGTGTTGTGGGCAAGTCCAGTGTCATCCTCCACATCACTATCGGAGCAGGCAGCGATGGCTGCAGTCTCCCCAACAGTACTGCTCCCTGCTGACACATTGCCCTCAGTGGGCAACAGTGGGTGTTGTTGGGCTGCAGGCGCTGTCACGACCCCTTCCTCGGGGGACTTTGCTGCCCTGGCCTCTTCAGCCTGGCGTGGTTTCAGCCTGGGTCCAGCAGAGGTGGATGCATGGTTCCCTTCTCCCACTTTCCTGGCCTTCTTGGCTGGGGTGCTGGTGCTGTCGTCCCTGCCAGTGTCCGATTGCGAGCCTGTGGTGGAGCAGAGGAGGGTGACTGTTATTGATGGTTCAGCGGACATTGAGCAGGCATTGTGAAGAGTGTAATGGATAGATGGTGGAGTTAGTAGCCCGTGACATACAGGTTGCCTCCCTTTAGGTTCGGTTTTGCATGCAGGTGTGTGTCTGCCTACTGTACAGTGTACATGCTGCATGTGCGCAGGGTGTGGCTCATCTGCTGATGTGTTGCGTCTGCCACATTGTGATTGTCACGTGCAAGTGTATCAGGGTGTCTTGCAAAGCTGGATATGAGGCACCTACCTGTGTCTCCAGATGTCGGGGCCCCTCTCTCCATCTCGCCGACACCTTCGATGCACTCAATGCCAATCAGAGAGGCACATGTCTCCTCCCATGGCTGCATCTTCAGTGGGGAGTGTGCTCCCCCGCCAGTTCCCAGGGCCAGGTTACGGTTGGCAGACATAATGCCCCGGACCCTGATCCGCAGGTCGTCCCACCTCTTGCGGCACTGTTTGGAGGTGTGTGGGGTGGTTCCAACAGCACTGACACGTTGTGCCACAAGTTCCCACACCTCCTTTTTGCGGCCTATGGCTGGCCGGGTCATCTCAGTGGAGAAGACAACATCGGCCTTCTCCTGGAGCGTGTCTGCAAGCAATTGCAGTTCCTCACGACTGTAGCGCTCCTGCCGCTGCCTGTCACATGCCTTCTTCACAACTTTCGGCATGGTTGGGTGAGGAAATGGGTGGGTTATGGGAATGACAGGGTTTGAGGGTTGGTTGTGGTGTGGTTGGGTAGGATGGCAATGGATTGTGTTTTTTAAGATGGCCGCTGTGCTGTTTCCCGTTCCGCCGCGATTACGCTATTTCCGGTTCCGCCTAATTGCGGTCACCGCTAATTACGGTGACCGCTGACTACGGTCGGCGCAATGATGGGTGGCGGTAGCTCACCCTGCGCTGTTAACGAGGCCGGTAAGGGCTATTTACGGCATGGCGTAGTTTACGTTACCGCCATGGCGTAATGCTCGTGCGCGATGGGTCGTAATATGGCGCTCTTATCGCCATCGGACCATGGCGTTAACGCTCATTACGCCATGGCGGTAATTTCGATTACTTACCGCCTGGGTCGTAATGAGGGCCTTAGTGTCCAGCAATACACATAGGAGACAATCAGGGTGTAGCAAAGTACTCTCATATGTCATAGCCTGTAAAAACCCTGCTTGCCAGACCACTTTGTACATGATGAGCAATTCTGTCAAACCTGTCAAATATAAGCTAGGTGTAAAACTATCCCTAGAAAAATAACCAGGATGGAAAATAAGAAGGCAAAAGCAAAGAGGTAAAAGCAACCAATTTCACATTAAAAGCAAGACAAAGAGTAAATGTAAATACATTGAATGACAAAGTGCCCTGCACTTAGGCAGGAGACAGTCACAAGTCGGATCCCCAGATCCTAACTGGGACCCTCTGGCGGCCATAAGGCTTCAGTGCCATTGGGAAAAAAAGTTGCTCCAATGGAATAAAGGGAGCTTCAAGCCTCTACAGCCAGTTCAAAGATCTGACAAGGAAAATAAACATTCCCCATAAGGGGATAGAGTTATAGTGTTCCAGAGTTCACCAGAGAAGGTCCGGGTGCATTTGTTTCTTCGGCCCAGCTGCAGAAGAAATCAGTTAATGAGGTTCTCGAGCCAAGTAGAGTTTGTGAGATGCTTGTGGAAACAATTTTGATTCAACAATGGAGGAGAAGGAATATACTCTTCATGTAGCTCATAATATAAGCATCTGTTGCTTTCAAAGTCGTATGAGTGTTGCAGGGATTACAATGTTCCAATTTTCCTGCAACGAAAGCTCTTTAATACAAAAAAGGTAGCAGGCGCCCCTCTCTCGAAATAACAAGGCATGATAACCTGTTCAGTGGTTATTAACCGCATTGAGAGTTGGCATCCATTGCTTTTTGCTCACTGTACCTTCACAGATGGGAAATATCCAGTTGCATATCAGTCTTTGTCCCGCCCACAAGGGCAGTCCAGCGCTGAAATGTTATGGTAATTCCTCTCTGAACAAGAGTAGCACAGATACTGGAGGTAGCTGCAAAGCTACAAAAGCCAGCCAAAGAGGCTTTCAAGCTTGAAGAAGGCCCTTGGCTACGGGGTTATAATTACTTATCCCCTGATAAATCCCTTGTTGGGGGATTTGAGGGGGGAGGGGGTCTGTCCCAGAAGACATTTATGGCAAAAGGCGGAAACTGCAAGGGCTTGCCCAGGTACATGCATGAGCGAGACCCCCAAGGCAAGAGTTGGAAAGCTACAAGGTTTTGCCTTGGTAACAAACATCAGAAGACCTCTAGGATAAGGGGGGTAATGGAAGAGGTATTGCCGCTGAAGGAGGGTTTCAAGGCTACAGAAGCTTTCACATCATTGAGGATCATCTGCCCAGGTCAAGATGTGTGCTGGGCCACTTAAACTCCTCCTGAGACTGCTAGTGTTTTGATGGACACTTTCTGGAGTGCAGACCCCCTGATATTGTGTGGATTAGACCTGGGACTTGTAGACCTGGAACTTGTGAGATGGTACAAGAAACAAAAGAGCAATCCAATGTGGATAGCCACGTCCCCTGCACACTTTCTAGACGGCCAAGATAGGCCTATTGATAATTTTTTGTGTACATTTTTCTTGAAATACCGTATCAGTAACTTTCAATCACTTCTGTAGGAAATATCCATAAATAATTCAATTGAAGCTTTCTATTTTATAAAAAATCATTTTTGCTTTTTATTTGTCTTCTGGTGAGCCCAACGCGTTTCGAGTATAAAACACTCTATACTCGAAACGCGTTGGGCTCACCAGAAGACAAATAAAAAGCAAAAATTGTTTTTTATAAAATAGAAAGCTTCAATTGAATTATTTATGGACATTTCCTACAGAAGTGATTGAAAGTTACCGATACGGTATTTCAAGAAAAATGTACACAAAAAATTATCAATAGGCCTATCTTGGCCGTCTAGAAAGTGTGCAGGGGACGTGGCTATCCACATTGGATTGCTCTTTTTTTTCTTGTATAAATCCAGCCTAGGTACTAAGGCTTTGTCTTTCTCCCCCGCACCTTGAACTATTTACCAAAGATTACCATTCTGTCTAGCTTTAACTAAACTACATTTACTTTGGTGTGCAAGTGTACTTACCTGTGTTGGTTATCACTTGTGAGATGGTAACCAGGACCTTAGGTCCTATTAGCATTGGCCTCACATTGGGTTTAAATGTTTCCTCTAGAAAGCTCCCTAGGTTTGTTGGTTAGTTACTCCCCTTGCTCCTGTGACCCGGATACTAGAATGTATATTTAGGCAATACAA
The DNA here is from genome assembly GCF_040938575.1 of Ambystoma mexicanum. Classification (NCBI taxonomy): domain Eukaryota; kingdom Metazoa; phylum Chordata; class Amphibia; order Caudata; family Ambystomatidae; genus Ambystoma; species Ambystoma mexicanum. Next base: position 1,278,012,529 of record NC_090932.1, on the reverse strand, counting down.
CTTTTGGGAGACCCAAGCCAGAGTTACTCAGTTACACAAGGACAGGTATTAGGAAGAAGGTAGGACTATGTTTACGAGCTGACCATAGATTCCTTCCAGTTGGGCCAGTTTGTGGTTAATGGGGGCTCCTATTTCTGGTTCTGATTCTCCACTGTGCATTGTAGGCCTGTGCTGTTTGTTTTACAAACCTTTTCCCCAGCACCCTCACCCTGCTTTGTTTACTTCTAAATAAAAGCCCTTATACTCAGGGATGTCATTTGGGGGTTCCCAGGGTTAGCACCTGCTACCCCTGAGGTCTCCCTTGCTAATCCTGTGGCCCCTCTTGCTACCCCTGTGATCTCCCTTGGTACACTACACTAAAAGAACTTCTATTTAAATTGAAGCTCCGGGCTGTGGCCAGCGCCATGTGGCTCTTTGTTTCTGGAGTGGCTGGCTTCCTTGTTCAGGCTTCTTGAAAAACAGGGGGTTCCACAAGTGTAACACTTTCAGCAGTGACCCTAAATAAGAAAGAATAGGAATAACAAATAATTTGTCTTTCTGGAATTCTATACAACAATTGCTAGACTCATTAAAAATGTATTTCAGTCACACTTCAGGGGGTGAGTCACTCGGACCATGTATTTTGCTTTTCACAAGTTGCATTTGTAGCATGTTTTCTTCTGCCGTTGGCTCTGTTATGATCATCACAAAACATTGACAAAACCCTTGTGCCTAAAAGCTTGTGTACAGTGTAGAAATGTTTGACCATAGCACATAATGTGGCCCTTGATTTCATTGTGCCACAATTAATGTTTTGTTGTAATGTGTCTATCTTTCCTATCTCCATGGCATGCTGTTCAGGATGTTTGTTTGCATGTATGAGGTAAAGAGTGCCCAGAGTACAGGATGCCGTGTGATTGTGCTGCTTTCCCTGTGCTACTCTAAATTCTTTAATACACAGTTACAAACCCTCCCAAAAGTATGTATTTTGCCAACCTCTGAAGCCTGAAAAGTAGACCACGCAGGCTTGACATGTGGCCAACTTTGCACCAGACATGCAGATGAACTGGCCTGCTGTTAAATCTCAGTTACCAGTTTAATGGTATCCACTACAGAGTGTAATTTGCTTTCTGACTTTGAGAACATTCAGACATGTAATTGCTCATTTTACTATAGCGGGTAACATATCTCTAGCTGGTAAGATACCTCAGTGGCTTGAGCGTTTGCTGCTGCGACAGGTTCGAATCCCGGCAAGGCCAACTCAGCCTTTCATCTTTCTGGGGTTGGTAAATGAGTAACAACGCAGGCATACACTCCTTTCCCAACCAAGAAGTGTTTGTGTGGTTTCTCAAGTCATCAATGGCACTGCATTCCCGCTAAACCCATGAAGGCGGGTCTCCTCCACCAGTCGAGAGACCAAAGGGTGGGCGTGGTGGGAGGCGCCAGAGAGACTGGAGAACAGGGCGGTGGTCGCAGCGCAACTGTCTGAGGTTGGTAAATGAGTACCAACGCAGGTTGGGCAATATTTTATGTATATTTGTTCTATATAAAGTGCTTAAGAGTAAGTGCTATATAATAACACAACATTATCATTTGGCCTTGGTAATATGGGCCTATACTCCTTTTCCAACCAAGAAGTGTTTGTGTGGTTTCTCCAGTCATCAGTGACACCTCATCCCTGCTAAATCCATGAAGGTGGGTCTCCTCCCCGAGAGGGGAGACTGCAGGGTGGGGTGGCTGGAAGCACCAGAGAGACTGGAGATCAGGGCGGTGGTCGCAGCTGGCCGAGGGTGTGGTTACACGCCCTCGGCGCTAACAATAGGTGACACCACAGGGGCCTGGTGACGTTAAAAGAGGTCGCTAAGTGCTAGGCTCTACCCCATCGAGGTGGTACCTATTTTAGCAAAGTTGAAATTTGACTTGGGTAGCGTATAGCCGCATTGGTCATCGACAAGTGACTAGAGCCCCCAGCCACTAAACAAAGATACAAAGCGCACACAAATGTGATGATAAAAGAGTACCAGGGAGTGGGATGGGAACAGAAGCTACTCAACCTCTGTTCCTGATCCAGTTGGACCCTCGAAGCTCTGTGGAAGAGACCCTGCCTGTCTTACCCGCTGAATGGTAGACCGCCGCTGCCCTCCTCATTGTGTACTCATTCTCTGCCTCCACTCCTTGTCTGACTGTCTCTCTGCAATTCAGGAGTGGTGTGTGAATCTAATGATCTCTGCCTCAATGCCAGTAAGACGGAGATCCTCCTCGTCGGTACACCTGCTCCCTCCTTCCCCCTCTCTCTCTGGCCGCCCACTTCTGGGTCCTCTTCCTTCTCCTACCTGTAAGGCTAAGAACCATTGGGTCATCTTCGACACATCCCTCTCCTTCTCTCCTTACAATTCTGATGTCTCTAAGAAGCAAACTATCAGCTGCACCTCCTCAGAGGTATTCTTCCCTTCCTCACTTTCCGCCAGATGCTCACTGTCTCCAGAGCTCTGGTCCTTTCAAGGCTGGACTACTGCAACCGCCTCTTTATAAATCTTCCTGCCTCTAATCTCCATCCTCTACAACTCATACAGAACAGGACTGTGGGACTTGTCCTTGGCCTCAAGCCCAGGGATCGTATCTCTCAAACTCTGAAATCTCTTAATTGGCTCCCAGTGGTGGCCAGGATCAAGTTCAAGACCATCTGCATTGTCCACAAGGCTTTCTGGGGCCTGGGTGCGCACTATCTCTGACTCTCTCTTCCTAAGTATCTCCCTTCTCGAGCTCTGCACTCATCCACTTCCAACTCTCTGAAGATCAGACGCTTTTCCAAGCAGAGAGTTGGAGGCAGATCTCTTTCTTCGGCTGGGGTCACCCTCTGGGACAGCTTCCCTGCCTCTCACAAGCTTGAGCAGAACCATCTTCATTTCCAGAAGCAACTCATGACCTTCCTCTTGGTTTTTGTCTTCTCTCTTTCTCTCCCATGCTGATGACCCGTCTGTTCCACACACCTGGCTTACCTGGCCACGCTCTGAACTTGGGACCAGGTCCCTGCCTGTCCAGTTGCACCTCGCACTGCCTCTTCGCCCTTCTAACACTTGTGGTTTGTTTCTGTAACCCTGCAGTCCACCCACTCTCTGCATTTATTAGGCACCCACTGGCTGCACCCTCTGATTACCAGCACTTACTTAGCCACTCGTTGGCTGCACTTTGTTAACTGTACTTCTCCCTCTCCCCTCCCTTTGCACTTCTCCACTCCCTCTCCCCTCCCTTTGCACTTCTCCACTCCCCCTCCCCCTCTTACACTTTCCCCTCCCCCCTCCCTGCACTTGCGTGATCTGAATGACACAAGGCCTAGTAAGATGCTCACTCCATACTTTGTAACCACCTATCCTCAGCGGCCCATTTCTCCAGTTCTGCAGTTGCCTGGATCCAATCTTTCCTCGCTAACAGAACTATGCGCGTGTTCTCACCCTCAGCAGCTGCTGACCCCATCCCTATCACCTGTGGAGTCCCTCAAGGATCCTGCGTCTCGCCCACTTTGTACAACATTTTTACAAAGCCAATTTTCGACAAACTGGACCGTCTGGGTGTCACCTACACAAACTATGCGGACGACACCCAGATACTCCTTACCCCTTTCAGGAACCTATGATATAGGCGTTCCGTGGATTAACGAAGTCTACATCATCATTCAGGCATGGATGGCCACACATGGCATCTGCCTGAATGATGATAAGACAGAATTACTCCTAGTCGGATCATCTAATAACCTTCTCAAACTAAGTCCTCACTACACAAATATCCTCATCGATGGAAACAGTATACCCATCGCCAAATATGTAAAAACCTTAGGTTTCTACCTCGATACCCAGTCTAACCTAATTAAGCAGATTAACATGACCTCGTCGGCCACAGCCTACACAGGCAAGTTGATCAGAGCCTGTAGACCTTTACTATCCCCCACCAGTTGCCTTACTCTGTCGAGAGCGCTCATACAATCTAAATTGGATTATTGCAACAGCCTTTATCTAGGAGCAAACAAAACCATCTTAAATAAACTCCAGATCATGCAAAATAACGCGCTCAGAGCAGCGTTGAACATTCCCAAAAGAGAGCACATATCAGAAACCAGAAAGCACTACAGATGGCTCTCTATACATGACAAAATTGACCTAAAAACTATCTGCCTTACTCATAAAGTGCTTAACCACCAAGCCCCCCCTATCTCACAGATATATTTTCATGGAAGGTTCCCAATAGAATCACTAGATCATCCAACATACCATGTCTGGCGGTGCCCAGATACAATCTAAAAAGAGCCGGAGGCTCCAGCTTCCCGTTATTAGCCGCCCAGCTCTGGAACACTCTCCCTCAGAATATTCAGACTATACAAACCTTCAACAAATTCAGAAGCCATGTTATCACATGGATACTCAACAAAACATAAAATGACAGCTCTTGATACCACCGACGGTTAGGAGATTGGTATAACTAGTATGTGCTATCCATCCTGTACTACTGCTAGGTCCTATGTATAATATGTATAATGTTTAATATGTATATATGTACCATTGTAATTTCCTGAATGCGCAAACTGTATTATTATACATAACTGTATATGCTATGTCTTGTAACCATTACTATCCTCTAGTGCCCAATTACCTCCGGGTCAGGTGCGCGATATAAATAAAATAAACAAACAAAAAAACAAGATTGTTGTTTTGTCCTCCCTTATTTCCCCCTCCTTGTCTTGTCGCGCCTAGAAACACTTGTGTAGAGGCACCTTATAAATGCCATATCATATCATATACACACTGATATTAATGATACATACTGTGATCCATTCTTGTATGAAATGTATATCCCATCACCATGATATCGTAACCATATTTTTCATAGTGTACTTAGGAACAATGCTATGTGATGTCACTTCCTGTTTTGTCAAGGGGTGAAAGGTTGTGGACCATTGCTTCCCATGATGTCTCAGGCCGGGGTCAAATGACATCACTTCCTGTGATGTCATTAGAGATCAAGGGATGCGTGATGTCACTTCCGCTACTCCTGGCATTTTGGTGAAATGACGTCCCTGCAAGTTATACCTACTTCTATACATGCGTATGTGTTCTGTCCTGCCACTTCATGACAGACAGCAGCAAATGTTTAGGAAATATGTTCTGTCAACGTCAACGCTTTTGGTTGACCTTGCATTAAATACAAAAAAGGGTCGCCTGTTATCACTGCTTTAGTCCACTTCTCATGATTGTGCACACATTTTGATGGCTGTGATTTGAACCTTCGCTTCTTGGCTAAATTACTTAACATTACAAGTGCCAAGTCCTAAAAAAAACCCTGACAAGTAGGTTTTATTTATCAAATATATTCAGTGCTAACTTCAACAGCTAAGTCTTCAGTTTCACTGTCACACATCTTGGAAGTGGCACGTCATTTACATTCTGCAATCCTTCCTTTGCAATGAAGTGCCATGGCCTCCCGGGTGCCCCCCAGCCCCGTAACAGTGCTGTTCAGATGCGTGCAGGCCTGAGCTGTGCTTCTACCACCCACCATGTAAAGATAGTCTACTACTGCTTGTGATCATCAGCGGTGGGACGCATCTGGCTATTTTATTCTTCTTTTGCTTTGAAGGGTGGGGAGTTGTTAGCAAAGAATGCCCCGGTGATATGGTGACTATGTGCTCATGGATCTAGCGACCCCATTGATCTAGCCCATCTTCGATTCATTTAATAATTACATTAGATGCTGACTTGTGCCTGCTAGCGACTCCTCCCATTACTAAAGGCATCCCTAGAGGGGTGTATACGAGTCTTGCAAGGGTACAGGACATTTAATTTAGGGTACTTATGTTTTCATTGCCCAAGGAGTGGAGGTGGTTAACAGATGGAGGGAGCCTGGTCAGATCGATTGTCCTATACACGTGGTCTCCATGTTTATGGGAAAATAAACGCACTCCTTTGTCATCTAATGTCTTGTGTGTGCACTGGGCTTAATGGGGCAGAGATCCGTTGATCTATCTGGACTTAGGCGGTCTGTTGATGAGTTGAGATGAGGTGTGGATGGGCTTAGTTCTGGGCAGTTGCCTTCACTCGAATTTACAAAGTAATCCCTGGTGTTTCATGGAACCTTCAGATCTCTACTGCCCCCCTGAATAGGTTCAACTTGGGTGAGGTATCCCAGAAAACAAGAAGCCAGTGAGTACCACCCTTTACTACACTGCATATTACGCATGTGGTCTGCAATGACGTGCACCCAGCACATAATCATGGCTGCTTCTGTGATCAGTGCTTTCTGGTGGCGAGCAAGGGTGGAGGGTGCATGGCATGTCATATACGGAAGCATTGCAATGACTGGTTAAAGGGATCAGCAGCTGTCTTCACCTTACGTTGGATCTGGTTGCAAGACTGGAGGGATTATGGGGAGTTGTGATCAGTCTCCCTTGTGGTCTTCCCTTACCCTGTTCCATTCTGCCTACTTCTGGAATACTCCCACATAGTGATGTCAGCATGTGACATCCAATGTGCGTGTGTGTGCGCGTGCGTGCGTGCGTGCGTGCAATGCTAGGATTCAAAAGGGAGTGACATCTATCTATGGACAAGGGTGGCCGGTGGTTGTGTGTTAGCCTACGTGCCAAGAGTAGTTGAGTACAAGTATCAAGAGTTACTGAAATACCTAATAAATCCTACATTTTGGACCAAACCATCCACATGTTCTGTACTGAAGCAGCATCCTGGAAATGACAACAATTGGCGATGAGGGTGGGGTACTTGGGTTGACATGGAACCACCCTCGCCCTGGGCACCAGGCATCCACTCACATTCAAACAGTGGCATTCCAGAGTGTTGATATCCCACACTGCGGAGTAACAGCCCAAGTCAAGGGGATGGAAAGGAAGACACAGGAAGAGCAGCGCAGGTCACAGCATGTGTGCCCTTCTCTTCTCATAGTGCAACAAGGAAATCACAGTGGCGAAGGAACATCCGGTGAAAGGAACACACAGTAACACTAGACCAAGAGGCATTCAAGTGATCTAAACCAAGTTCAGAACAAAAGAATGCACTCACGCAAAGGCAGCACTAGATGCACTGGCATGGCACCGCCACTGGCATCCGGCTCACGCCGGTCCCAAATACCTGCCTCATGCAAACCAAAAGAATGGATGGCAGCAGATGGTGGACTTCTCAGATAGCACCGGCACTCACACAGGCGCCACCATAGAAACCATCTCCAGGCTCACCTGCACATCTCCACCCCGAACTAAGAAGAAGACAAAGCAACATGCTCACAGCATCCCCCCCCACACCTCCCCTAACCCATCTCCCAGTGTTTCACTTGTCTCTTATGGTCCCTCCATCGTTCTTAGCTCCGCCCAACTGTCCCTTGTGTCTCTTGCCTTCGGTGTTGCTTCTCTTCTCTGATTGGCAGTACTTGTTTGCAATCTGGTTTGAGGCGTCAAGCGCGCGCCTCAGGTGGGCGCAAGCGTCAATAGCTTTGCATTCCAGGTCTGCATGGAGAGCTGTGACTTTCTACGTGTTGCGTCATGCTATTGCCAGTCCATTTCCCTGGTTCTTTTCATCTCTAGTGCAGGCTTGAGGACCACTTTTATGTTGTCTGGTTTGGCACTATAGTGAGCGCCTGGAATTTGTTTGGCAATTATTTTCCAAACTCCTCCTGTAAACTGCCAGAGGGCATTTAGGATTAAGATGCCTACTGTGGTAATTCACTGAATTGGCACACTGGGTGAGTACTAGTTTTTGCCACCATTGGTGGCATCTCTATTAAGTGCCTGTGGTGTTCTCTTTGTGATTGAAGATTATGGAGGCATATGCTCCGAGGTGGCGTGCCTACCCTGTAGGTAACAGCCTGCTGCCCAAGTTAAGGGCACGAGCGCAGCAAGGGTCCCTTAACAAGGGTGGTATTGCCGTTACCTACAGGGACTGCCCACCACCGAGGGGCATATCACCATTAGCACCCACGTAGATCTCTACACGGTTGCTGTGTCTTTTATTTTTTTACTCTAAAAAAAAAAGAAACTTACCATTGCGGCGCTGCCCGATACCGCAGTGCTGTCATCCAGGGAAGTCCGTTTTCAATGTTCATACCTGGCGTCTTGAACATTGAAGAGGAACTGCTGGTAAGACAGCACTGCGCTGCGCAGGGACATTCCGCAAAGGTACGTTTATTCTTTTTTGGGAGGGGAAACACTCTTAGCACCCATATAGAGAACTACGCGGGTACTAAGAGGTGAGAGGGATGGGGGAGAGGGGAAAGCAAGGGGTGCTGGTTGCTCTAAGCGCGGGCGGTCCTTGGTGAATACAGCCCACGCTCCGAGCATTTCATTGGCCCTCATTACAACCCTGGCGGAAATCGCGGTGCAAAATGCACCATGGAGCACGGCGGAAAGCTGCCGATAGCGCCATGGGGGTTGGCGGATTTTCCGCCCCATTCCGACCTTGGCGGGGCGGTAAATCCCCAATCCCCATTTTACCCTTCCCCATTCCCATTTTTGCCCCATAGGGTATAATGGGAGTGGGGAAGGCGTTAATTACGCCACCGTAAAATACGGTGGCGTAATTAACAACAAGGTCCCGTAGCGCCATGGATTTCTCCGCCCGGAAAAACCAGGCGGAGAAAGGCTCCATGGCGCTACGGGAACTCGTAGTAGGGCAGACGGGTCCGCCGCGAATAACGCTGGCGTAAACCCACTCCGCCAGGGTCGTAATGAGGGCCATTGTCTTGAAACGCCAACCAGGGTCCTAATGTTGTTTCTTGAGTCCTGGGGTGCTACATCCATCCTGTGTTGCGCTGTTTGAGAACCGTTTGCATTGGGTTAACCTTCTGGATTGTTATGCTTTTTATTACGTGACATGAAGAAATTGGGGCGTGTTGAGGTCTGGTTCCTTTCTGGTTGTCCCTCGCCCTGTTCCATTCTGTCTACATCTGGAATGCTCGCACGTAGGGATGTGAGGATGCGGGGGGCGGGTGGAGTCTGGACTTTCTGATCAAGTTGCCCTTTGGCTGTTGCACAAGTTATGTTTGACTAACCTGTGATCACTATCATTTGTACAATTGTCAGTTTTTGACGCTGTATGAACGCACCTGTAACTAAGCAAACCGTCCTACCTCTGTAACAGCCCCGCGATGCCTACGAGCTGTTGTGCGATATACAAATAAAATAATTAAAAAATAAAAGTAGAGTTATCACCATTGGTTAATGGCCTGTGCCTTTGGTTAGTTTGAGAGTGGTGGTTTCTTAGGGCTTGTGAGATGGGTGGTCTTCAGCACATACACCAGGGTGCCCCTGAAGAGCATTTACCCGCACTCTTCTCAAGTCCTGATTTCCCTAGTTGGATCATTTCTGCATTTCAAAGCCTGAGTCAAGGCAACCAAGGGACTTGGTGAATGTGGCTTTGGTTTGCCGAAACATACCCACAATGTCAACCCTCGTTCATTTTTGCAAATGACTGGAATGCTCTGTACTCGAGGGGGCCTTAAGTACCTGTATGCGGAAATCTCAATGTCCAGGGCCATCTTCACGTTGAGCAAGTCTTGGTATTCTCGTAACTGGGAGGACATCTCCCACTTGGTGCCCCTCAGTTCATTTTCCAGCTGCTGTATGGCATCCTGTGGGAAGAGAGATGAAAGAGGGTTTACAGATTAGTGCCAACTCACCATTGTGACAGGAAAGGGGGATGCACACTCTCCGTCATGGTAACCCACATTGGGGATAGCTCATTCTATGGCGATCCCTGCAGGAGATGGGAGTCTCTTCCTGCTGGAATTGGCAGGGCGATGACCATTGTTCTTCTGGGGTGGAGGAGGCAGGCCCTCATACAAGAGCTATAGGAGCCGCAATTGCTATTCAGCCCTCCCCATTTCCGAGGGCATTGGATTGGCGTTGCCCTCAGAACCCACTGCAATATATGCAAGTTTGGTACTGTTTGGGAACCTGGAAAATTGGTATTCCTCTAAGTCCGACTTGGCACATGGAGAGGGCCATGTCTACACACAGGAAGTGGCTGCACTACTGGGAAAATAGGTAGGAGCATTTGCTGCACTGCAGCCAGGAGGAAGATATCACACAAAAAGGCGAGGTCCCCTCAAAGAACAAATTCGAAAATGTAGTTCTATGGAGACACAGCCCTGCTAGAGCACGAGGCTGTCATCAATTGTATTTGAATAAATCTATAATGAGACACAGAAATGAATATAAAATACATTATTTATTCAATAGGCTATACATCCCACAACAATGCATACCAAAATTGTAAGGAGGAAGATAGCAAGCTAGGTACTGCCACTTAATGAGCAGCATTACAAGGAGCTCAGATAGAAAGTAAACATGAGCAGCTTCTTTAAATATAGAGAAACTAAGTTTAGAGGAGCCTGTCCGAGGGTGCAGAGAAAGAGGAGAATTTAGATGTTACACTACAGGAAGATAATCACACATTGAAAAATAACTGTTACTCTTTCGGTTACTCACCCTCTGATCCTTCAGATGTTTTGCCCAATATCTCTATACAACATCGTGAGTAGGGAAGAATCATGTGAGTTGTAGTCCGAACATCTGGAGGTGTAGGCCAAAAAGCGTTCATTGTCTTTAATAAAAGACTTCCTTTTCCTTTCAGCCAATGTTTCTCCCTTTCACCAGCAGTTAAGTGTGTGTCACTGGCACCTTGCAGCCACAGAGAAACCAACGAAACTAAGAAGAGCAGTGAAGCAGGCAACCTTCTAGTGAAGCAGCGTTGAGCAGATAGCCAATACTGCTTCTATGACTGCTCAGACGCTAAGGGGGTCATCCTATAAAACTCCTAAATTGCACGGCTGGGGAGCAGGTCCATTTGCACTCACGTGCAAAAGGTCTCCTTCCGTGAGATTTCGGACATTTTACAAAACAGTGAACATAGGCGATGTTCCAATACAGCATTTACGCTGCACTTTTCCACTCCTTTTTGGAAAAAATGTTAATGCTGCATGGAAAATGATCTGCAGGCAGCATTAACAATTATTATACTTATTATAATTATTCTTTTATAAGGCGCTAATACCAGCAAGTGGTTTCTAAGCATGGGATCGGGATAGGTTGCGCAGTGTTGTCTTGCTTCCAAGACAAACGTGTTGCCCCTGAACTATCCTTCATCCCTAATGGATTTCTATGTCATCGGCCTGCATTTAGCAGGTGAAGCAGTCAGGCAGATTCCATAGGGAGCATTTTTCAGCCTGTATGTAAATAGATTTTGGTGGAAAACCATGGTGCTACTTGAAGGCGGCATGCGCGAGAAACACAAAAATGCATATTCTACTCCAAGGCTCTATTCAGGAGGGGTTGCACAAGGGAGTGCTTGAGGGAAGAGGGGAAAGACCTGGTAGCAAGAGAATGATTACAGAAATCAGTGAGTGCAGGGGCAAGGGAGCCAATGTTGTCCTTTATAGTCCTGAAAGAACAGGGGGAGACCTGTTTGGAGGACAACTCTAGTGACCTCTTCTGATGTGATATGAGAGAAGGAGGAGAGAGAGGATGAGGGAGAATAAGAGTCCAGGGGTGGCCAGGAGATGGGAGGAGGGGAAAGGGCAGAAGAAAGAGTACTCATGATGACCTGAGTTTTTGCAGTTAAGTGGGAGGCCAGTGCAGTGAGAAGGGCCTGGGAGGGAAGAGGCGAGGTGGAGACTGCAGAAGGATTGGCTAGTTCCATGCAAATGTTAAAGAGTTCAGCTGTGTTGTTGGATGCTCCAGAGATGCCAGCCTGGATGTGGGTCCTCTTTTCGGAACGAATGGAGAGACGATATTGCCTTTGGAGAAGGCGATAGGCCAGTTTGTCAGAGGATGAGCTTGAGGTCTGCCACTTCCATTCAGCTGCTCTGCATTTGAGTTTCAGGGCTGCTGGATCAGAGTCGTACCAAGTGTTACGTTTGGTGGCAGGTTTCATGCGGATCCTCATGACAGGGGCAAGAATGTGGAGAGCGATATTGATGGAGAGATGGAGGTTGTTGAGCGCAGAGTCAGAGGTAGAGTCAGCAGAGGGAGGAGGGGGATGAAGGTTGAGACGAAAGCAGCATCTGACACTCGTTTCATTGGACAGATGTCTGTGAACAAGGCTGGCAGATCTGGAGGAGGTGTGTTTAGAGGGCCGAGAGGACCCAGGTGGGAGGAGAGGAGGGAGTGGTCTGACCAGGCGAGCAGGGTCGAGAGGGGAGAAGAGAGCAAGAGATCAGTATGGATGAAGGCATTGAGAGTGTGTCCAGCCGAGTGGGTAGGACCAGAGGGGAGAATAGAGCGGGAGAGAGAGGTGCAGAGGTCATGGAAGAGAGTGGAAGCCGTGATTGAGGAGTCAAGGTGGATGTTGAAGTGACCCAGGAGGAGAAGTTTAGAGGGAGATGTCAGGAGAGAGTAGGGGAAATCGGTCCAGTCTGAGAGGAATGGGAAGATAGGGCGAGGTGGCCTGTAGATAGTGGCAATGGTCAGAGATGTAGTAAGAGAGATGCCAAGATTGCAGACAATGCTTTCAAAAGAGGAGTAGGGTTGTGGGTGTGAAGGAAGAAAGGACCCACTCAGGGAAGATCAGGGCAACCTCACCGCCAACACGGTCAGGGCAAAGCTTAGAGATGATCTTGTAGCCATCAGGGAGAAGTGAGTCAAAAGCAGCTACTGTGATGGCATTGAAACACGTCTTGGTGAGAGCAAGGACGTCAAGATCAAAGTCTTCAAAGAGGAGGCAGATTCAGAAGAATGTTGAAAGCAGAGTGAGCACTAATCGTGACTAAGTGGAGCCGGTCATCAACTTTGAAGGTTTTCTGAGGTGGGGTACAGAGGGGTGGTACACCAGTCGGAGGTGTTAAAGGAGGTGCAGAGAGAAAAGAAGGAGGGGAAGAAGGAGTGGGGAGGAAGTTGATGAGAGATGGCAGATGCCAGTTAAAGAGGAGGAGATTGGGTTGAGGACCCTAAGCCATAATAGTGCCATTGCGATAGACATTAATGATGCACCTGGAGGGTTAGAAGCCAGCCAAGAGTACTTCCCATCTAGTGCCACCATTAATGGGTGAGGAAGAGAAAGGGGTGAGAGTGGAGATCACATGTGGAGTCCATAGGTCTGGCGAGGGGACAAAAAAGAGGATATCAGTGACAATCTGTCTGGAGGTAGTGCTAACGTAGTTGTCTGCAATAGGTAAGCCAAGATTACAAGAAAGGAGATCTTATTTGAACTTTATGCTTCCAGACTTTGTGAGAGAGGAAAGATAGGTGATAGAATAGCAGTTAGAGTAGATAGGAGAGATGGAGAGGGCCATAGAGGTGGTAGAGAGGGGAGTAAAGGGATAAGATTAAATACTGCACAGGCACGAGATGACTCACCGGGCTGCCTAGCAGCCAAAAGTAGTGGGTAAGGATGCACCAATTTAAAAAGCACACCTAGATTTAACTTTGCCAAGGAGCATTAAAATAGCACATAATGGAGGGTGCAACAATTATTTAAAAAGCACACCCAGATTTGACTTTGCCAAAGAGCACTAAAATAGCACAAAATGAAGGATGCAACAATTTAAAAAGCACACCTAGGTTTAACTCTGCAAAAGAGCACCAGTGCAGCATAATAAATGGGGAAGAGGACGTGTAGTCACTCTACGAGGAAAAACAGGTAAGGCAAAGGTAGGCAGGTTAGGCACAAGTAGGCAGCAGAAGCAGGCTATGCATGAGATGAACAGAAAGTACCCATGTCGAGTGGGAGGAGGAAGCAGTTAGCAGTGAGGCTGTGAGACAGGGGAGGCAAGAGCCAGCAGCCGACCAGAAGGAGAGTCTGGATCCAGGTAGGTGAACCGGTGTGTAAACCTGTGGTTGATTAATCCCAATCCTCCCTTAGCTCTTGTGTAGTCGTTATTGCCAGAACCTCAATTTAGAATTATTTCGATGGCCATTGTGTGAGCTAAAATGGCATCAGAATCCTGAAGTGGAAAGTGGGTGGAGCTGAGACAACCTCAGCACATTCTCTGGGCTAAACAGTGAAAGAGGCAGATGAATACATATTTTATTGAGAAAATAATTATCAAATTCTGTCGACTGGAGAAGATATAGCACATTTTGTTTGTTAAATTGCGGGTGGGGGGCGCTTCCCCTCTCCGAAACTGTTTCCAGTACCCCACCCCACGGCCATATTTAAAGAAAATGTGCCCATGAATGGAGAAATGTTCACAGAAAACATGCGATCATTTCTCCATTCGTTATTTTTCCGACTAAGTTTTGTACGGATACCGTTTTTCATAGCCCACCTCTGCCATTTTGGTAGCCTCCCTGCCTGCATACAGTATTGCCTGGATCGGTCCATCCAAAGGATAGGATTGACAGAATTGGTCCCTCCAAAAGACTAGGTTTGTCTGGATAAGTCACTTAAAAGGGTAGGATTGCTTGGATCAAAACCCCAAAAGAGTAGGACTGGTCACTAGCAATTGTTGGATTGCCTGCATTGGCCACCATTGAGCACATGATTCCCTGCATTGGTTTCCTGAAAGAGCCCCCACTGCAGGTATGTTAAATGTTAAAGGTATTTGTACCGCGCACCGTCACCAACGGAGTTGGTCCCCAGGGGCTCTGGCAGATCTGTAAACGATATACATGTCTCGGGAGGATAGCTCAGGGGCACACTGCTCTGCTACAACACAGGTTCGATCCAGATCTGCGCTTAGACACCTCTGAGTATTACGCGGGTTATAAATAACCAATTATAATGTATAATTGTTAGAGCACATGAATATGGCTGAGCATAGACGAGGAAAGCAGTGGTTAGATGAAACATAATTCAACTGATAGCCCTCCTTCATCTTCCAGGGACCATTCATGGCCCTAAGGCAATCTGGAGTAACCGGTCTTACACATACTACTCTCCTAAGAACCTAAGCGAGGAATATCATTATGCCTCAGAAGGTCCATATATAGGTACACCATTTGTACACTCTTTGTGTTGTTACTCTTCCTACCCATGTTACCACATTGCTGTATTGTACGTTTCTGTCTTTCTGAAGATGTGTTTACCAGATGCCTTTTGCGATTATCAATGTCTGACGCTCTTTCTGAGTACTAGTTTACCTGCAAGCCAACCTATTGGGTACTGTTGGTGTTGAGGAAATGTGATGTGTGCAAATATGCTTAACCAGGCCTGCACCTTAAATAGTTAAGGCCACAAACTGTGACACAGGAAAGAAGCAATGATCTGAGATGGAGAGTGCCAACATCTGAGAAACAAGGTCGCCTTAGGATCTTCATTACCTGATAGGAGAGGACATCAGCGTTGTGTGAATCTTCCATGTCCATGCGCTGCCTGTCCAGAGAGTCTTTGGTTCCCCGCAGGGACTCCAGCTCAGTGACTTTAGACTGCAGCTGACGGCGGTACTCAGAGATCTCTTCCTGGCTGGAACGGATGGCGGAGGTGTTCACGTTAGCCGCCTCTGACAACTTTTCCAGTCTCACTGGCACGGCGGCAAGCAGAGAGCGGTGAAGGAGGCAGGCGAGAAAGAGCAAGAAAGCAGAAAGTGAAAGCGGTTTTAGTCAAAGGCAAGAACAAGGAAAAGAAGCTCAGGAAGAATCAGTAATGAAAAGGAAGTCAAGCTATGAAATGTTAAATATTTTCTTTAGTAAGCAGCTTCATAGGCAAGAAGAAATTGCTTGAAATAAAAAGGTTTAGTAGGTATCTATCCACTTGGAGGTGGGGTAACAGAACTTTCTGAGTAAGGCAACTAGAGAAATGTTCAGGCAAAGTCTTTAAGGAGGAACTTAGGCCTCCACCAATGGATGGAGAACATACGACCCATGAATCCTGAGGTCCTTTTATAGCATGGTTATTCAATATGTAGTCCTCCAGATGATTTTGGCTTCAACTCCCATGATCCCCGAGCTAGCATAGTTAGTGGTGAAGGATCATTAGAGTTGTATCATAAAACACTTGCGGGACCTCATAATGAGTAGCCGTAATAATAATTTAGCATCTATATAGCGCTACGAACCCTCAGGTATCTGAGTGCTGCTTATTATTACGCACGGTGTGTGGAGCTCATTTATCAACCTCGGAAGGATGAATGGCTGAATTTGGCCCTGCTGGGATTCAAAACTGCGTTAGTAGGCTCTGCACGGATGTCAAAGCGAGCGCTCTACTTATAGAATGTGACAGAGCATTCAAAATAAAATAATAGAAGGGGGGACCCCCCCAATGGAGGTTGGTGCCCAGATCCTCCCAGGGCTCTTCTGGTAAAACAAAAGTCAAGGATTACTATTTTAGCCTGAGAACCTGCACCAATTTACAAATAAAAGGAAATGACCTGTCATGTTTAATGAGGTTGCCTTGAACCTAAATCTAGAAGAAATGTGGATCTAGGACTGGCAACTATTAATGTTTTCCCTAGCTTCAAAGTCTGTACTATAGCAATGCTGACATGTTTTGTGTGCAGCTTCATGAAAACTATTTATAGTGGCAATGCTGGTGTATATTGTGGGTGCAGCTTCATTAAAATAATGTACAGTGGCAATACTGATGTACTATGGGCACAACATCAACGTGATTTACACCATGAAGGCTAGCTTATATCATAGAAGTGATATACAGTGGCAATGCTGGCATAAACTAGCGCGCCACCACAAAAGTGATTTTAAGTGACAATCCAGGCATATTTGTGGGCAAAGCTTCATTAAAGTGGATTAAAGTGGCAAGGGTTACATATACTGTCTGTGCCACATTGTCAAAGCGCTACACAGTGTGAATGGTGGAATATATTATGGGCGCAGTTATAATAAAAATGTTTTACTCTTATGTGGTGTTGCTGATCTGGCATCTATTGGATTTTCTCATGTGTTACCCAAGAAAGTCTGCTGTAAATGTCTTTTTACACCGTTTTCCTTAAACATTATGCTGTAAAATGCACCATTTCAAAGTATTCTTTTTCATCTTTTCTTGGATCCTCCAATCCAACTCTCCAACCCTCCATTGCTTAGGGCTCCCTCACTACACTCAGTTTCTTGCATTAATTCGGGCAAGATGCCAGTGCCCCTCCACTGAAAATATTTGCCAGCAGCCATGGACCACGAATCATTGGCAGCGCCTGTCCCCCCTCAAAACCCATCGGCCCCTCCCCCTCGCACCAGAAACTGCCTCCACCACTGATTATAACAGGACATCTAGATTTGGTGAGTTTTGATTTCATTGCTGTCCAACTTGTCACAGCAATAATTTGTTTTGCTATTTTTTTCTTTCTTTCTTAACATGTTGAATATCAATAAACAGAACTTCAACAAAATAAGTACAACAAATTAATCAATTTAAGTTGCCTTCAAGTTTTGATTCCAGACTGCTTCTAAAATGTGAGCCAGTCGTGGAGAATTCTAAATGTATAATTCAGATGCATCATTGAACTAAATCTTAGATCATTTCTTAACAAGCATACGATGATGTCAAGCACCAGTGGTCAGAATTTATGTTAGTTCTGATTTGGATCTATGTGATTTCTTTGAAAATATTTCACCTAATGGAGATTTCACCGAATCCATTTCACCGAAAAACAAAATCTTCTTATTACTTTTTCTACTTTTTTCAATATAATTAGGAGGGGAGACCCCCACAGCCCCCCTCACTCCTCCATACCCTTACTTATACCCTTAACCCACACCCCAACTATTATGCTTTACACATATTCAATTTCCCCTACTTTCTTCGGGGAAATCTCATTAGGTGAAATGGTATTCAAAGAAATGTAGGTAACGGTTCTGTTGCAGGGCACTTGTTTGTCATTGAGTTTTGCCGTATGCTTCATTCCAGGACTGGATGGCAGTCTAATTGAGAATGCAACCACAATTAATTTCTTCCACTGTCAATAGACTAGCACTGCAGATTGGATGTCTCCCCAGAGACAGAATAATCACAGAGTCCCGCGCTCTGAGACACAAGGAACGTGCCCTTCTTCTCCGCAAATGTTCGCAATTAAATCAAGAACGCTCTATTTCTGAGATAAAGAGACAGAATCTAATTTCCTTTAGAGGGGCAGCGGTCTCAACTCCAGCGCCTGTTAACAGGAAGCCCTTGGTATGGCCTCACCACGGTCAATGGCCCAAGGCCATCTGGCTCTGTGAGACTACTCTGCACGAGCACACACATGCAAAGAGACAGAGCTCACAATCTAGCCGAATGCAAGCAGACATTAGAAGCTAAGAGTTATCTGCCTGCACACAGTCACCAGAACCCAAGAGAGCACTTGCCTCTAAAGAGGCAGTGATCACCAACTCAGAGTACCCGACCACAAAGAGACCGCCAAAGGAACCAGAGGAAACACCCTACCACAAATAGGCATACGCCAGCAACGGGGAGCTTATCCTATTGCATAGAGACACCCATCAGAACAACAGGGAACATTGCATGCAGACAAGCATTCATCAGAACACAAAGAACCCCCACCACAAAGAGTCAGACATCAGAAACTGAGGCAGCGCTCAGATAAACAACCACTAGAACATGAGAGAGAGAAGCACCCATTGCCAAAACACTGACATCAAACTCTCCTAAAACTAGCTACATATCAAAATTAGAATTCACTCCCTGCAGAGGCACGCATCCCAGCCTGGGGGTGAACCAACCCGCAGAGCTATAGCACTCAGGGTGCCAGTGAACAGGCTAAAACAAAGGGAGGCTCCAAACATTGAAAGACCTCAAAGTGCAAATAGGCCGAGACCAGAACACGAGAGAGCACCCTACTGCAAAAGACGGGTATCAAAAACTATGACAATAGCCCAATGCAGAGTGACAGTGCCAGAACCTGAGGGTGTATCCTTATAAGAAGTCCACCCTCCTACGGCTGACCCCCCTATTGTTTGACTTGACAATTTCGGACCCAGAATCCCTACACCTCCTTTAGGTGCTTAACCATACATGTTACCCACTAGTAAGGTTTTACTTTGTTTTCCTTTAGCTTTGGACTCTTCAACTGCAGCACCTCTAGGATCTTTCACCAAAAAGGGAATGTTTTGTTTGCCTTTGCTTTGCGTTAAGTTTAAATACACGTGGGTTTAGTTTGTTCTCGTTTCTTTCATTTTCAACCCTGGACTTGTTACTGTTAATTAGGGATACATGATTACTATTTTACTAAGTCCATTTGTTTAGTCCTGGCACAATTTGATACGATAGGTGATTTATAACGCGTTTAATACCCAGAGGTTTCTAAGCACGGACCTGGGGACTGAACATGTGTTGCTCTGGTTGTCTTGCTTCCAAGGTGAGCACGTTGCCCCTAAGCAATCCTCCCGAGACTGGACTGCACAGTGAGAGTTTGTGCATTTACAAATCAACATAACATAACATGTATTCCCAGAACCTCTGGGGAATGTATTTCTTGAGCTCAAACTCCACAAAGGAAGGACGTCTTAGGCCTTCTTCTGTTTACAAGCAGGGCAGCGGGTAACATGGCAGCTCGGCTAGAACATGTTAAGCCTCTGCCCGCTCACTCGCTTCACCATGTCAGTTCGCGCCTCAGAATGCCTCTGCTGATCTTGTGTTCAGAAGGATGTGAGACGGGTGGTCTTCTGGGGAGAGTGTTTGTTGTTGGGGGTGGGCAGTTGGATGATGTGGTGCATGATGTTTTCTTTATGCAGAACCTTCTTGGTGGCTGCTGTGAATTGTGTGTCAGTTTCGGAGGTTGAGAGCAGAGGATGCTTTTCAATTAGTCACATTGGTGGTTGTCAGGGTGCATGGCGCTGGGAATGGCTGTTGTGAGTTCCTGTGGTTAGTTGGTTAGCAAGCAGAAGGGTTATTACATCAGGTCCCTCATGCATGCTCAGATCCGAGGTGGCTTAAGGCACTGCTGCTCTTGCTTCACACATATCAGAGAAACCCTCTGTGTGTCCAGCAGCACTAGTAATGCTCCACACTCTTTGCTCAGAAGGCCTGCAGGCTCAGCTCCGAAAGACTCCACAGGCCCTGTTGCTCGGCCTTTCTGTTCCTTGCATGGAGCCAGCAAACGTATGGAATCCCGAACTTAATACACTCTGCTGCCCCACTGAACCCCCAAACTGGCACTAGAGAGGCTACCCGGGGCATGCCTCGCCCTGATGACTGGGGCTCTGCTTCTCTCTACCTGCTCTTCTCCTCTCCTCGTGGTTCTGCATGTTGAGCTGCTCAACACCTGGTGCAGGTGAATGGCTTCCATTACTGGGCCAAGATTTTCCAGCACTGGCCACCTCCCTCTCTCATGTTCCTATGCACTCTGCCTGTCTGGCTCACTGACTGCATATCACCAGCGAACTGTACCACGTGACTAACATGCCTAGACCCTCCAATAAATGAAGTATAAACATTCTGCAACAAGAGGTCCAACTTACTCATCAAGGAAGCCAACAAAATCCTTATAAGTGAACAGGAAGCCAGTCGTTGGCACCCTGCCCTGGCCGATCAATGACCTCTCCAGAAATTGGCCCTATATCCTTTTATCTTCCAGCCCTACTGAAAGGCTGCAAGACTGTGCCACACAGTGACATCATTCCCATCAAGGAGTGCACAGACACACAAACCACGCTGAGTGTGCGATTTCTGCTCAATCATTCAAAGAAGGAGCGACCTTTGCTTCCCACAGACAAACCATTGTCGCATCCCTGCATCAAAAAACATCCCTGACCTCAAGATCATCAGAACTTTTAGCTCCAATGCCAACCAAAATCCAAAACCCCACAAAGATTCATAGTCATCTAATTGGGCATGCAATGCAACACCACACCAACAATCACCTTTACCCGGTTCAGGTCGTCTCCCCCTCGCCCACAGAACAAAAAACACATTTCTGCAAAAGAACCTGAAGAAGTTTTTTATTTTTATTTTATTGTGTTTTGATCAAAATTATGATCTTTCACAAAAACAGAATTAATATGCAAGATAATTCAGATACACAGTACGTATTACATAGAATTCAAGTTCAAATTCTCGGTCTCGGGGGGATAGCTCAGGGGCAACGTGCTCGCCTTGGAAACAAGACGACACTAAAAACCACATGTTCGATCCCCGGGTCCATGTTTAGAAACCTCTGAGTATTAAACATGTCTGTAACTTCAGTCCATGAGATGAAAAATAAAGTTTGTAAAAAAAAGAATGTTGTAATTTACCTATCATATCATATAAAAAAAATCACATCTAATATTTAAAACCCTCACATATTCTAAAAGCTTCCAACAATGTATAAAAATCATAAGAACAATTAAGAGCACATAAATACATTTAGCTTTACAAATGTCCAAGTGACCCAACATTCTAAATATCTCAGTGGTTAAGAATAGCTCCTGAAATATCTTCTGTATCAGAGATACAAAAAAAGCATCCCAAGTATTTCGTTCTAACAGAACCTAGCAAGGGACATTCCACCAAAATGTGCTTCAGTGTCTGTATTACGCCCTCCTGTTTACTAAACGAAAATCAGTATATATCACCCTTCCTCCATATGGCCCGAACATATGGAATTTCTTCCATTGCCAAGCAATTCAACCGCAAACGCAGGAATTGTTCTCCAATAAAGGGGCTAGGAAATTGGGCTAAATATGTAGGCAAACCCCCAAAGATGTATGTGTCTTTGAGAATGTCGCATGGATTTTATATGACCTAGTTAGCGTGATCGAATGCATCCAGTCCATCTCCTTTATCTTCTTTTGTACCCCTACCGGTTGAATACCAGGTCATTCCAGCTTTGCCCACAATCTTCTAAGATAATAGTTACCCGATTTTTCATAGCAACCAACAGCTTTGAATTACCCCATGCACACTCCTCATACATCACAGCATATAGGGACATTTTCAACGGGTCATGCATGTTAAATATAAAGTGGAGAGTGGACACGACTGTCTCAAGAAAAATATAATCAATAACCCTTGCTTGAAAATGAAAACCTATGTGCTAACTCTAACTTGCCTGTCCACGTTGCATAACCTTAAATAACAAATGAGAATATTCCAAACACCAGAAACCACCCATCTTAAACTCTAGAACCACAATGCAGCTGACAAAGGAGACACATGCCTTTTGTTACTCCTCGATCCGCGCAGAGCTTTCCACATTCTAGATCACACAACTCTGCTGCTCTTGCTTTTAGCGATAGCCGTAATCTTTGACGCCTACCTCCCCATTTTGCATGCTTTCTGTCCAGTGACGCAAAATAGGCAAAACCAGGACCCCTCCTCTCTGCCCCCCACAGAGTCACCCATGGAGGACCTCAAGGATTGCGCCATCTCCTCTTCAACACCCCCCTCTGACTACCGCTCAAGATCATCAACAACCACAACGGCATGTACTAAATCCGCACTGATGACACCAGTGCACCACCAAAACATGAAATCAGTACTGAGCGCTGGAAAACCTCATGGTCTGTAATGTCAATTGCCCTTTGCACAGCCCACACGTTTGACTGGTGGCCCGTTATCATGTGCAATTTGTCCAGGAGTATTGAAGGCAGGAGTCAGAGCTCCATGGGAGTGTTCTAAGAGGATATTGTATGTCATGGCCAGTAATGCATGCTAGTCATGCAGCTGCATATTTGCAGCTGGCACTACAGCTATTACTATCTGGTTTGGTTAGTGATATCCATAAATGGATCGATCAAGGACATGGGTGAAACATGGATCACCACAGCATTCCTGGAATTGAAAGACTCCGAAAGGGTATCCCATTGCAACATAGACTTACTTTATTTTGAAAGTCTACCGTTTAGTCGACCACTTTTGGTCGATTTGACCAAGTGCCTATACTTTGAAATGTATATGTGGGAGGAGAGAGGAGTGGCTGGGAGCACGGGGTAAAGAGGGGTGACTCCCCATTTAAAAAAAAAAAAGGTTGAATTCAGGGCGACTGAAACGAGTCGACCATACTGCAGACTTTCAAGAGCAAGTCTTTGAAACAGTGTAGGACCTCCAAAAGGGACGAGTAGTTTCTCAAGTCAAAACATATCCCATGCACTGGGACCCCTGTATTCCCACTCCCTTCCTAGGAGAAACCTATACAAGAAGTCCAAGGCTAAAGCATAGGGTCATTCTCAGTACATCCCTGAAGCTTCATGCACAAATCATATTCACAGCTCAACACCTATGTCCTTCTTTTTCCATCCCATCACATATCTGATCCAATTTCTCTCTCAGGAAGACTCAGTGGAACTCGCCTTAAACTCCATGCTTTATGTTATGTCATGTTCATATATTTGTATACTGCACCAGTCCCCACCAGTGGTCTAGCAACTCTAAGGCTTGCCCAGAGAGTGGTGCATTGTACCTCTGCTTGGGGTATCCAGACCTTAGCCTGCAAAGCAAAGGGCATCATGGGAGAGGAAGGGTAAAAGGGGAAAGAGTTAGACCAGCATGAAAGACTTGCGCAGATAAGAGAGGGGAAGGAAGGCAGGGACGGAGGTTGTGATAGTTTCGAGGCTGTAACGTCAGTGGGGAGCGATCAGAGCACACAACGGATCCGGAAAAGGAACTGACGCTTAATGTTCTGAAGAACGAGCGTATAACCTGTGAGGGCACTTTCTGGTGCTTTAAAGGAGAACTGAAATTCATCAGTTAAATGATGCGCTTGAGCTGTGCACCAGCGTACCCTAAGAGTATGTAGGTTCCCTTGTCTGTTAGGGGTTACTGTAACCTGTCAGACCCCAGTTGGAAAAATCTGAGATTGCACACTGCCACAACACCAAAACAATATCCACAAAATCACCCAAAAAGCGACAACCAGACTGAGAGGTTGGAAGAGAGCCGTTGCTAGGGGGGACAAAGAGGCGTCGCTATCTACAGCCCCGGGTCTTTTGGTTGTAGCCCTGGATAGAAGCTCTGGAGCTACAACCAAAAGGCTAGCTAGCCCCGAGTCCCGACAGTCGTGACATTAGCACACAACCAGATCTTTTCCAGACCTAGCAACACCCCTGAACTGGGTGACCAGACTCCAGTTTTGCCAGGACTGTCCCAGAATTTGGTGCTCTATCCCCCTTTATCAAGATTATATTTCCATTGGAAACTGCAGTGGTCCCTGTTTTTGGTAGTAGGTCTTCATAGCTGGTGGGCAAGAATGCACAATCTCGCACATTTTACAATTTAAGATAGTGTTGGTTTGTGATTAATTGCAATATGTGTTTATTTGAACAGTAACACTTAAACCCCCCTCTCCTCCAAACGCTACTGAAGTGTAGTGCCATGACAGCCAATTTCTTTCAAGAATTAGTCCTAATTTTATGTTAGTTGCCCTGTCCCGATTTTTTACTTTTTAAATCTGATCACCCTACCCTGAACCTGAATCCTGATCACCACCCCCACCCTGAGGACACTTCAGTGGCTATCAGTGAGCACCTGGGTTCAGTGGCGTCGCTACGGAGTCCTGGGGGGCAGTGCCCCCCTCTGAAATCCTGTGCCCCCACTTGTGCCCCCCTACCTAAGGCGAGCAGTGACTGTGTTCTCTGTTCGTGGTGTTATTTGTGACACTCACTGAGGCAAATGCCTGGAGATCACATGGCAATACTCCTTTTGTCTCAAAGCGAGCAGTGATCAAGCAGCTTGCAGCCCCTCCCATCAGAATGTAGTCCACGAAAGTGCCAATGATGGGCCATTAGTCACTGAAAGGTTTTGTGCCTGCATTCTGCTGGGAGGGGAGGTACAGTGGGGTGTGGGTAGTTGGTGTGCACAAAAGCCTCTCTGCAGGAGTGCTTGTGACATCACACATTACCTTTCATAGGTGCGCCCCCACTTTTGTCTGTGCCTCCCCTACTTTTGTCTGCACCCCCCTACATTTGTCTTTGGCCCCCTCTGTGCCCCTCCTAAATTTGATTTCTGGCAACACCACTGCCTGGGTTGCCTTAGAGACCTTCAGCAACACTCACAAATGCATGCAGGACCCCCTCCACACCTTCCCCCTTCATCTTACCTATTCTGTCCTCCCAAGCCTGTGCTGCGGGGGCCCCTCGTGCTATGATGGTATGGTCTTGGCCTCTGTTTCGTGCTTTGAGTCATTTAAGCTCCTCCTCCATTGCTGTGAGGGTTGTGCCTGGATTCCTCCTCCCAGGAGGACGGGTGACCCTCCTGTGCTCTGAATTTCTCACTTGTTCTTTCTGCTACGATCGCCAGGTGGTCCCCAGTCGTGTTCTGTGAGACCACCTATTCTCCTCATCCTATAAAGACAGGTTTTCCCACCAGGGCTGTGTCACTAAAGTGGATACTTAAAACACGTATTAGCAGTGCGCTTAGAGGCAGGAGGAATCTGGCAGCAAGCACTATCTAAAAACGTGACTTCCCCTCAACCACCCGATTTCTTCACTTGTCTACCTCACCCGTATTTGTAGTGTCGCCGCCACTGAGCTGTGAGTACCGCAATTGGTGCTCCCTGCCCATTCCCCAGCCGGAGGAGCCAGCTTCCCTGTCCAAGCTGCCAAACGATGGAACTCTATTCCCATTCGTCTTTGACAGGAACCCTCCTTCCTCACTTTTAAAGCCAGAATAAAAAAAATGGCTAAGCAACAAGCCTCATCACGAAGACGCCATCACCATGTTATCTCCTCACTGTCTATTTATGCTACTGATCATCATCTTTGGTTTAGCTATATACTGTACATTATCTCCTGTTATCTGACCCACCTGTAACCAGGGTCCCTTTTGTTGTCTCCACTCTTGATTGTCACTCGTCTGCCTTATTATGTATGTAATCTCTACGTTTTCAAGAGCCCAGCTACCTCAGGTTTTGGTGTGCAATATAAATAATAAACAAATACAAATACAGTATCTGAAAATTCCTGCTGTGCCCTTCCTTCTCTTCTGTGTTTGGTGTGACTCACCCCGGTGCACACCAGTCCATATTGGCAGCACACGATCAAATAGCTACAAAGGACCTCTTCAGGCAACCCTTCCCTCTGTGTTTTATGAGTGAGTGACGCACCCACCTCGGCTTCTGCATGTAGCCATGCCTGCTTCTAGAGATTAGGAGAGAAGTCCTTTGTATATTTATGTACCACTGTCATGGCGTCCTTTGTGTCATTATAACTAGTTCCCACTCTATACCCAGAGCCTCTCTGGATCGTGGCAGAGTAGCGGTAATCTCTGCTGCGTGCATTTATACAAACCAGCAGAGCAGAGGGGGGGCGGCCAACTCCAGAGCTCCTCGCAGGGACGTCGTTTCACCAAAATGCCAGGGGTAGTGGAAGTGACATCACATGACCCTTGACCTCGGATGACATCACAGGAGATGATGTAATTTGACCTGACCCTGAAGTGACATCACAGGAAGCGATAGAACACGAACTTTCACCCCATGACAAAACAGGAAGTGGCATTACATGTCATTGTTCCTAAGTACACTACGAAAATTATGGTTACGATATCACAGTAATGTGATATACATTTCATACAAAATGGATCACCATATGTATCATTAATATCAGTGTATATAGGCCCATATTACCAAATTACTGTAAATGCAAGCAGACGTTCAAGGCTACATGATAATGATGTGTTATTATAGCACTTGCGCTTTATATAGAACACATATGAATACAATATCGCCCAACCTGTGTTGGTACTCATTTATCAACCTCAGGATGAAAGGCTGAGTTGGTTGTGCCGGGTTTCCAACCTGAAACCTGCAGATCACACACACATCGCAACAGCGAGTGCCGACCCACTGAGCTACCAGACCAGCTATAGTTATCTTACCGGCTATTCTAAAATGAGCAATTACAAGTCAGAAAGCAAATTACACTCTGTAGTGGACACCATTAAACTGGTAACTGAGATTTAACAGCTGGGCAGTTCATCTGCAGGTCAGGTGCAAAGTTGGCCACATGTCAAGCCTGCTTGGATCTACGTTTCAGACTTCAGAGGTTGGCAACATACATACAATTGGGAGGGTTCATATATCTGTATTAAAGAATTTAGAGTAGCACAGGGAAAGCAGCGCACTGAAACAGCATCCCGTACTCTGGGCACTTGTTACCTCATACATGCAAACATCCTGAATAACATGCCATGGAGATAGGAAAGATAGACACATTACAACAAAGTATTCATTGTGTTACAATGAAATCAAGGCCCACTTTATGTGATATGGTCAAACATTTCTACACTGTACACAAGCTTTTAGGTGCAAGGATTTTGTCAAGTGACTGAGGACACCGAGATGGAATGTCTTGTGATGATAATCACAAAGAAAATGGAAGAAAAAAAACATGCTATAACTGCAACTTGCAAAAAAGCAAAATACTTGCAGCCTCACCATGAGTTTGGCAGTAAACCTTAAATGTAGTGGTAACGCTATTGCCGCCGCATTTAAGAGTCTGCTAAATCACAGGGTTGGCTGCATTTACCCCCAGCTCCGGGATGGGGGTAAATGTGCCAGGAATTTTCCAATTTTCAGACCTATTACCGTGCGGTAATAGTGCTGATGGTAGTTGCGGCAAAAATTCCCCATTGGGCCCAATGGGGAATGGGGAATTCACAACTGGGCCCAATGGGGAATGGGGAATTACCACTCCGCCAAACCCGTAATCCGGCGCTAATAGCGCCGGGGGGGTTGGCGGTAAGCTATTAACCCCGGCGGTATCCCGATGGTAATACCGCCGGGATACCGCCCAACTCATGATGAGGCCCAAAGTCCGAAATGGATGCCTATTCTACTCTAAATGCTTTTTGGACTTTTTGGTCTGCGTTGTGAATTTGAGGTGTTTAAGAACAGACTAAATCAGTGGCTCACCCCCTGAATTGTGCCTGAAATAAACCTTTAATGAGTCTAGCAATTATTGTATAGAATTCCAGAAAGGCAAATTATTTGTTATTCCTATTCTTTCTTATTTAGAGTCACTGCTCAAAGTGTTACACTTGTGGAACCCCCTGTTTTTTTTCTAGGAGGCCCGAATAAGAAAGACAGCCACTCCAGAAACAAAGAGCCACACGGCGCTGGCCACAGCACAGGAGCTTCAATGAAAGCATGTTTTAGGGGTAGCAAAGGAGACCACAGGGGTAGCAAGGAGACCTCTGGGGGTCGCAGGTGCGACCCTGAGCGAACCCCAAATGACGTTGCCGGCTCTTCGATGTCTGATAAACAACATGTCCTTATGCAGAAACGTAGTGCTGTTAATTGTTACTGGACCGGCAAACTACGAGTTCTGCGAGCGGGTGCCTTTCCACCCGCCAGGTTCATGAATGGTGCCGGTGCATCCATCCTCCCCATTCTTATTGAGTCCAACGGGACTCGGATGGGAATGGGGAGAAATATTTTTTGCCGCCCGGCAATGGGCAATTACCGGGACCGCCAGGCCGTAATGCCCCGGTAAGTCCCCATTGCCGGGTGCCGGAAAAAAAATGACTCTGGCGGCAGCCGTGCCGTTTTTACCAGCACGGCTACCACCGGACTCATAATGAGGCCCAATGTGTTCTGTTACAGGTGAGAGCTTGAGTGAATACCTACTAACAGCATCAATATGTTCTGTTACATGCGAGAGCTGGAGAGCATATCTACTAACAGAAACAATGGGCCTCATTACAAGGTTGGAGGTAGCCATGCCGTTTATACCAGCATGGCTACCCCCAAACTCGGGTCCGGCTCCGGGTCCTGCGGAAGGGGAATTAACGGGCCATTCTGACCTTGGAGGGCCCGGTAATTTGCCTTTCGCGGGACCCGGAGCAGGTGCATCCCCATTCCCATCGAGCCCCCAGAGGGCTCAATGGGAATGGGGAGGATGGTAGCAGCAGTACCGTTCATAATGGTACCGTTGCTACCATCCAGTTCTGCTCGCGGGTGCCGCTCTGCACGCCTGGTCTGAGCAGGCGTGCAGAGCGGCACCCGCGAGCAGAACTCATAATGTGGCACCCCGGTATGAACGTTGCCGGTGCCTTACCGGCACCGTTCATACCGGTGCCACCACTATTGTAATGAGGCCAAATGTGTTCTTTTACAGGCAGTGGTCGAAGTGTACGGAAATAAGTAGTGGAACTTGCTGGCCTTCCTCTGCTCCCCACAAACCCCATCACCACGCCTCGTCCCACCTGCAATCCAAACCCCCAAATAAACACACCTGCTGTTTAAGGCAATGTCAGTGAAGTGCACTGAAGTGCAAGTTTCAACTTCTTCCTACACTTTTATTTTAAAAGTAAACCATTCCGGAACGGTTTCTTTTTAAAATAAAAGTATAGGAACAGTAACACTTAAAAAAGAGAAGTAGAGGAGCACCGCTCCCAATCGTTCCTGCCCACTTAGACCACTGTTTACAGGCGAGAGCTGGAGGCGATGTCTACTAACAGCAACAATGGACCTCATTACGAGGTTGGGGGTAACCCGCCAGTGCTACCGGTGGGTTGCCGCCAACCCTGTAACACTGATTCCGCCGCCTGATATCCCGGTGTCACCGGGATATCACACGTGGCGGTTGAATGGTAAATCCCAATTCTCCATGGGAATGGGGTCACGGAAGCACCGGCACCGTTGCTAACGGGCCGGTGCTTCATTGAAACAATGCCGGTAGGGGCCTGATTTCCACGCAGGTCAGACCTGCCAGGGGATCCGTGCCCCTTCCGGCATTCTCGTGGTATGGTGGTCCGGAAAGGGTGCCGTTACATTTCTACCAGCACCCTTATTTCCGGAACACCATACCTGTAATGAGGCCCAATGTCTTCAGTTGCAGGCGAGTGCTGGAGGGCGTGTCTACCAACAACAACAATATGTTCTGTGACAGGCGAGAGTTGGAGTGCTTGTATATTAACATCAACAATGTGTTCTGTGGCAGGCGAGAGTTGGAGTGCTTGTATATTAACATCAACAATATGTTCTGTGACAGGCGAGAGTTGGAGTGCTTGTATATTAACATCAACAATGTGTTATGTGGCAGGCGAGAGTTGGAGTGCTTGTATATTAACATCAACAATGTGTTCTGTTACAGGCAAGAGTCGCAGGGCATGTCTACTAATAGTAACAAAGTCTTCTGATACAGGCGAGAGCTGAAGTGCATGTCCTTTGACAGTAACAAAGTCTTCTGTTACAGGAGAGCTGGAGGGTATGTCTGCGAACAGAAACAACGAATTCTGTTTCTGTCGAGTGCTGCAGTGCATGTCTACTAACAGTAACTATGTGTTCGGTTACAGGCAAGACCTGAAGTGCATATATATTAATAGCAACAATATGTTCTGTTGCAGGCGAGAGCTGAAGTGCATGTCTACTCACAGACACAATGTTTTATGTTACAGACAACAGCTGAAGTGCATGTAGATTAACTGCAACAATTTGTTCATTTAAATGCGAGCTCTAGAGTGCATGTCTACTAGCAGCAACAACGTGTTCTGTAATAGGCGACAACTGGAGGGCATGCCTGCTAACAGCAACAACGCCTTCTGCTTCGGGCGAGAGCTGGAGTGCATGTTTTCTAACAGAAACAATGTGCTCTCTATTTGGCGAGTGCTGCAGCTACGAACAGCAGCAACAGGTGCAGTTTCAGCTGAGACGTGGAGGCCATGTCTACTTACAGCAACCATGTGTTCTCTTTCAGGCTAAAGCTGCAGTGCATATCTACTGGCAACAACAGTGTCTTCTGCTTCAGGCAGTAGCTGGAGTGCATGTTTATTAACAGCAGCAATCAGTGTTGTTTCAGGTGAGACCGGGAGGGCATGTCTACTTACAGCAACCATGTGTTCTCTTTCAGGCTAAAGCTGCAGTGCATATCTACTGGCAACAACAGTGTCTTCTGCTTCAGGCAGTAGCTGGAGTGCATGTTTATTAACAGCAGCAATCAGTGTTGTTTCAGGTGAGACCGGGAGGGCATGTTTACTAACATCAACAATGTGTTCTGTTTCAGAATAGAGCTGCAGTGGATATCTACTAACAACAACGCGTTCTGTTACAGGCGAGGGCTGGAGGACATGTCTGCTAACAGCAACAATATGTTCTGTACTAGATGAGAGCTGGGGGTCATGTCTACTAAAAGCAACACTATGGGGGTCATTGCGAGTCAGGCGGTAGGGGATACCGGGCACCGGTAAGGACAGCAGTGCCGGTAATCCCCTACCGCCTGATTTCGAGGTCCTCTAAAGGGAACCGCAAGGGACGTGTGGTCGGACCACACATCCCATCCTTAGAGGTCCCGTTAGGGGACCAGGGCGCTAATTACGGGCCTGTCAGCAGGCCCGTAAATAGCACCTTCCCCATTCTCATTGAGCCCTATAGGGGCTCAATGGGAATAATAATAATTTGGAATTTATATAGCGCTACGAACCCTCAGGTATCTGAGCGCTGCTTATTATTACCCACGGTGTGTGGTGCTCATTTATCGACCTCAGAAGGATGTAAGGCTGAGTTTGGCTTTTCCGGGATTCGAACCTGCATTAGAAAGCTCTGCACGGGTGTCAAAGCGAGCGCTCTACTCGCTGTGCCACTTGACCAGCTCTGGGGAATGGGGAATGGTAGGTGCAATGGGGACTTACCGGTCCCGCTAGGGTCGGACTAGACCGGTAAGTCCCCATTGCACCATACCAGACTCGGTCCCGTTATTGGAGGCAGTCATGGCGCAAATAGCGACATGACTACCTCCAATCTCGGAATGACCCCCTATGTTCTGCTTCAGGCTAGAGCTGGAGGGCATGCCTACTAACAGCAATGATATGTGCTGCTTTACATAAGAGCTGGAGGGCATATTTACTAACAGTAACAATGTGTTCTGTTACAGACGAGAGCTGACGTGCGTGTCGTCTGACAGCAACAAAGTTGTCTGTTACAGGCAAGAGCTGGAGGGCATGTCTACTAACAGAAATAATAGCCCTAATTCCGAGTGTAGTGTTCCGGAAACAAGGGTGCCAGTAAGCTGACCGACACCCTTGTTTCTGAACCGCCACACTACAAGTCTGCCTGCAGGGTCAGACTTTTCACGGAAGCACCGGCACCGTTAGCAATGGTGCCGGTGCTTCTGTCGGAACGGTGCTGGTGCTTATGGGACTCCACAGGAATCGGTAGTTACCAAACCCCCCACCTGAATTTCTGCGCCGCCACGACTTGTAATATCCCATTGGTACCGGGAAGTCAGGCGGCGGATTCAGTGTTTTTGGGTCGGCGGCAACCCGCCGGTGGCACCGGCAGGTTACCGCCAACCTCGGAATGAAACCCAATGTATTCTGTTACAGGTGAGAGCTGTGAGGCATGTCTACTAACAGCAACAATGTGTTCTGTAATAGGCGTGAGACAGGAAGTTCCTCACAGGGAGATGAAAATCAGTCAAGTAGAACTGTGAACCCTGAGGATAATATTGGGGGAATATCAAGAACTGATGCGACTAGGACTCCAGCAAATTTAGAGGATGTCCTAATGGCACTCATGTACCTAATGACAACTATGTTTTGAATAAGGGAAGCCAGCAAATGCCTTGGACGCAATGCCCTACAGCATCGGACTCTACGGTGGAAGTGGCATTCGACAACCCACAATACGTATCTGATAGGGAAAACCCACATAGATGGTAACAAGCTATTATTGAGACTTGTATGCTTTATGAATCCTTACTGGAAACACAGACAGGTGACAACCCTAATAGAAGGGACCATGAGTCGTGCTCCACTTACAGTCCAGCGAGCACTAGTTCCGAACACCCTAGAGTACCCTGCATTAATAATGTAGAGAGCCACTATGAAACTACTTACAAAAGGGAAAGTTGACCGCATAAAGAGAGCCCAGGGGAGAGGTTGCTCCTTCCCGGTTCTAGCAGCCCAAGCATGGAATGAATTGCCTGAATCCATGCGAAAAGAAGATAGCCACCCTGTTTTTAGAAAACTTCTGAAAACTAGGTTATTTGAGTAATGGGCTTTGTGCCATATGAATGGTGTAACATAACAAAGTGTTCTGTTTCAGACGAGAGCTGTGGTGCATGTCTACTAACAGCAACAATGTGTTCTGTTTCAGGCGAGAGCAGGCATGCATGTTTTAAAATAGAAACAATGTGTTCTGTTGTAGGTGAGAGCTGGAGTGCATGTCTACTAATCGCAGTGAAGAAGGAGACCTAAACATGGCCCATGTTGCACCTATCCCATTCTCATCTCGGCGGCAGAGAAATGAAAGGTGTACATCATTCTTGGGTCCCTCCTATCCATCAGCAATTTATCACAGGTGTGAGAAACCCTATTCAATCATACAGCCTTTCTGACCTTATCCTGATGACATCGTTGAAGAGATGAGTCTGCAATTGATGGAGCAAGTCGACTGACTGTACCCTCGAAGAAAGCCGATGACGTCACGACTGACACCATGACATAGATGTGTTAGACATGAAGCACATATGCATCCCTGCATGAAGTTACGCAGACACTTAGATTAATTGTTGGCAGATACGAAGAACATGCTTATGACTTACTTAGATAGAGGACTGACACAATCTGGCTATGCAGAAACCGCAAGTTGAACAAGAATACACACAAACTGCTTGCTGATGCGTCAACGCAAATAACATGAGTGGCCATGTGAATCAAGATGGAAGCCACTATTACACTGGAGTGAATGGAAGGAGCTGAAGGGACTCGAGAATACGAAGAGGAGCTGACAGGCTGATCCCACAGAGATGCAGAGACCAGGCTTACAGTGCAGCCACTGTGCACAGCCGTGCCAAGGACACTGAGAAAGGGAAAATTTCAAGTTAACAGAAGAGAGCACCTGCAAGAATAAGCTGAAAATCCTCATAAATGCAAGCATGAGAAATCAAGTTTGTGGTCCCTGCACACGTGATCTGAACCTGGGAGACAGAGCCTATTCATTTGAGTCAGGCTAAGGTAGATGTTCCCATCCAACCAAAGGCAGGATGATACAAAAGTAATACCAGGTTGAAAGTTGAATGTTCTAGCTCGAGGCCTAGGAGATCGGAGATGGTAACTTGTTGAGAACATGCAGCACCTACTGGGCCGTTTTCACCACCATGACTAGTTGCACTTGGCCTGGTAACTGTCCAAAGCTCCAAGGCTGAGAATACCCTCTTTGCCCAATCCCTATCCACCTTCCATATTAAGCTCACACTTTGTTGCATTACCCAATTACAGCATACTAACCTGAAGCGTCGTAGGAGAAGTCACCAGATATGTTTTATCCAATCGATGTACTAACCTCCTATATAATGTATATGTAGTCTACCTTACTCACCAATCCTGATCCCTGTTAGATTTTTTTGGATGTATCCTCATTTTTGTGACATAATATAGCCTCAAAACTGGACAACAGACTCCAGATCGGAGAGACAGTACTGGAGAATGTTGCATTGGTCATGTCTCAATCCCTGGTAATCATTTTTTAATAAAACTGTAAAAATGTTGTCAAATAGCTGGAATCTTCCAGTTTTGGTGCAGGGGATTTCCATGGCCCAGTTCCTCTTGCTGGAATTAGGAGGATTAATAATTCCCCTACATTAATCCAGGTGGTAGAAGAGGATGGTCGCTAAGACCTCCAGCAAGTAATACCGCTTTTACCCGCTGCGTGCCTGAAGGGATGCGTCGCGATGCTCCAGGACCAGATTGAAAACCACATGTGGAAAAGGAGAAGGTCATCAGGAGTCGCCTTAGAAAAATTCCTGCACACTCCCCGTGGGACACCAAGCAGACCAGACAGCAGAGTGGCAAATTGTGGGAGTGACGGTGCCCAAGGTATTCAGCTGATACGTAAAGTGTAAGTATAGATTGAGCCATTCGACAAATATTGCGGAGGGAAATTGTTGTTTCATGATTTGTTCTTGCGTTATTTATGAAGTATACCTGTTCCTAGGCGTTAGCTAGGACACGGATGAATTATGTATGTATACCTGTTTCTAGGCGCTGGCTTAGTTTACAGATGAAAAGTAGTATACCTGTTTCTAGGCACTAGCTTAGTTTATGGGTGAAAAGAAGTATACCTGTTTAGAGGCGGTTAGCTTAGTTCACGGATGAAGACATGTATACCTGTGTCTAGGTGCTAGCTTAGGTCGCGGAAGGTGGTTCCTTAGTATATCTTTATAGATTTATCCCTATGCTCCAGTGAAGAAGAAGGACCACATGGTTTCAAGAGTTGGTATCCCCTGTAATTTGAAAAGCAGGATGACGGCTGTGGGTTAGTCGTGTTGCTGTGTGTGGGGATATTGTGGGGTTTGAGAGTGCACTCGAAGTATTGGGGTTTTGCATTAGGGCTGGTGACGTCACACAAAAGGTTGTTAATAGGAGATAACGCATTCATGTGAGGGTGAAGGCCCACAGTGGGGCACAGAATTGCTGACAATAGGATAAACTCTAAACATAGAAAAGATGGTGGTTTTTAACTTGACGAGGTGATGTTGAAGTTGTAAAGGAGTGTTGCACCATTTGGGTTGGGCTCGAGCAGCACTTAGAAGAATTGTGGCTTTGCCTTTGAAGGTGGAGAATAGAGTGTGGGCGGTGCGCGGGGCACGCTCTTGTTGGTGAAGCCGGAGAGGCTGGTGGAGTAATTTCACAGGTGTTCGTTTTGGAGAAATTGATTAGGAATTGGCGATAATTGTGACAGTTAAATTGAAAAATCATTGAAAAGTGTAAAAAATCCCAACTTGAGGTCAAGTAAATACCAGCAGTCAGAAAGTGACGTGCCATGATGGGGGATTTATAAAAAGGGGGATAGATTGTTGCCTGAAAACTGTAGATTATTATCACTCTTAGACACTACAGGGAAAATATTTGGTACAAAAATGGGTTTGAGGGCTCCAGTTCGTTCAGACAGGATTTTAACCTGAAAGTGCCACTAATCATAACATCAGAGCCTTAGACTGTATAATTCAATCAGTTGGCCCAAAAGGCAAGCCTGCACTCTATGCAATGTTTCTGTACTTCCGGGCGGCTTTTGATTATGTAAATCGGGAGAAGCTATGGATTAAGTTGTAAAAGATGGACTTGCCAAAATGGATGATTAACATCATTAAAAACATCCATATGAATAACTGAAGGACAAGTGAGGTTGGATGACTCTTGTACCTTATCACTCTGAGTATCTATTAATAGGGCGGTCAAACAGGGATGTAGGTTGGCCCACCTGTTCTCCAGCATGTATCTGGCAGACTTGTATTACTGCTTTCATTCTGAGACAGGAAGCGGCCGAAAAATGGGAAGGGTGACCGTACCATGCCTCCTCTATGTGGACGATTTGATGATGCTGAACCATACGATTAGAGGAGCTAAATCCATATTTGATGATGTAGTCGAGTATGCGGAAAAGAATGATCTTGTCATAAACAGGGATAAAACTAAGGTAATGGTGGTAGCCGCTAGAAAGGGCCGTCGACCTAGGTTCGAAACTAGTTTGGGAGTACTGAAATACCTTTATTTGGGCTTAGATGTTAGTGCTTCTAGGAATTACACTGATATAATAGAGGCAAAAACTAGGAAAGCCAGCATACAGACGGTAATGATAGAGAAATGTGCAGCATGCAATGGGGATATTCTATGGAGGGTATAACTGCCCTTTATAAACAAGTTTTTGTCCTGTGATTCTGTATGATATGGATGCTATTGTTATATATGATTTGGAGTGGCTGGATAGGTAAGAAGGTCACTTTTGGAAATGTATCCTAAAACTGATGCCCTCGACACCGATCCAATACGTGCGTCTGAAACTGGGTTTGATGTCATTAAAGGGTCAGCTACTAGCACAAGTGGTGCCAGTGCTACATGCACCAGTACAGTCACAACAGCATTTGGTCTACACATCACAAGCACAGGGGCATACATGCCCACTGCAAATAGCACAACAAGCACCAGCGCAGCAGAATGCTGTCACCAGGAGACATGCTGTCTCCGCAATGCAGACTCCCAAACAGAGACCAGGGGGAGTGACTGTAGTGTGGGGCAATCCCTTCACGGGGATGGGGATAACTTTATATCCACAATAGGAAGCCCACAAATGGACTTGATGTGTTCAATCCTATCTGTTACACCCTACCCGAACGAGGAACCACATGGAAGGGTAACCATAGTTAACAAGATGTTCTCTTTTCTCTTGGATACAGGGGCAGATCCGGTATTAGGGAGGGGAGATAGCCAATGTCAGGCATTGCCATGAATGCGCAAGGATTCTCTGGGGCTACGGATTTGGTTCCTTTTACTGACAAACTTCCAATTTCTATAGGTTAACACAACCTTACCATGCACTGTTATATTCCCGACAGACACCAGTTAACATAATGGGAAGGGATATGATGAGAAGACTTAACATAACCATTTAATTCACTGAGCACGGGATAGTGTGTTCTACCCCAGGAATTCACTACATGAACGCATCATAATTCATTCAGGCATTTTGCGGTCAGACAGTACAGAGTGGGGTGCCTGTAAACCCTAAGCTATTTCAATATTGAGTGGAAGTGCTATTAACATGGCTTGCAGGGATATAGGGCAAACTGCTTTGCTTGCCCAACAA
The DNA here is from genome assembly GCF_040938575.1 of Ambystoma mexicanum. NCBI lineage: Eukaryota > Metazoa > Chordata > Amphibia > Caudata > Ambystomatidae > Ambystoma > Ambystoma mexicanum. Next base: position 1,277,975,179 of record NC_090932.1, on the reverse strand, counting down.
GATTTTGTTCAGACCAGATATTTCCTTAGATGAGGAAGAAGGACAGGTGTTTCCACTGGAATTGGAGACAGTTATAGTGAGAGGCAAAGGATAGATTTATGCGGGAGTGATGACGCAGGGCGAGCGTTCAGAGCAGTGATCACGGTAGGAGAGGGGCACAGACTGACTGACTTGATAGACAAAGAATTGTTTCGAGATGATTATTCGTACCTTGAGACCGTGTTCTTTATGAGCATTACCTATTGCGTGAGAATTCATTATAGGGAAGTACCACAGAGAATGGCCCTACAGAAAAAGGCACCAGCGCCATTTCTCAAGGAAGACTTAGTGCAGGTACCAAGCATATTATGGACCAACAGCCCGTATGACGTTGACTTGTTGAAAAGGGTGGGAGCTGTTAAAATCAAGCTTAAACCAGGGGCAAGCTTACCAAGGGCAAAACAATGTCTGCCTTAGTGCAGCAAGGGATTTTAGTGCCATCAGAATCACAGTGTAACATAGAAGTGAACCCCGTGAAAAAGGCAACAGGGGGATCGTGGCGTTTTATTCAGGATTTGCGCCCTCTGAACAACATTGTTGAAGCAGAATTCCTGTTAGTTCCCAATCCAGTGACAATGTTGTGTAGCATTCTGTCGGAAGCTACTAATTTCACAGTAATAGATTTGAAGAATGCTTTCTTATCTATTCCAGTCGACGAAGAGTCACAGGATTTGATGTCATTTCTATTCAGAAATAAAAAGTGGAAACATACAAGACTTCCTCAGGGGTACTGCCAGTCTCCTTCTATATTCAATAGGGTACATACATTTGGACAGCACTGTTATTCACTACGTAGATGACATTTTGATATGTAGCAGGTCAGAGGAGCAGTGTCAAAAGGACTCGGTCGAGTTGCTGACAGTAATAGCAGAAAAGGGCTACAAGGTGGACAAGGTGAAGCTACAATATTGACAGAGCAAGATTTTATACATTGGATAGTTAAAATCACAGGAGAGCAGGAAGGTAACTCCTGAAAGAGCAGGGGTGATTTTCAGCACACCACCACCAAAGACTGTGAGAGAAACGCAGCAATTTTTGGGTCTCTGTAATTATTACAGGGCCTTGCTATTTGACTACAGCATATACACTAAAAATCTTCTAAGCTGGCTCAGGGTAAACTGACATGGACCAGGGAAATGACTGAAGCATTCGAGAAACTTAAAGGGGCAATTTGCACAGCCCCAGGGTTAAGGATTCTAGACTACAAGGCCGATTTACTTGTTCTCACACTCCAATGGAGTGGTGATGATGGCAGTGCTCATGCAGAAGATGCCCCTTGGCATAAACTAAATGTTTACTACAGCGGACTTTTAGATCCAGTAATGAGGGGTCAGTATCCTTGTGAACAAGCATTGACTGCTTCTGCCTTTGTAGTAGAGAATTCAGCAAATGTCACAATGGGCTGTCGCACCAGGCTGTATATGGAGCATGCCCACTTTGCCATTCTAGAAAAGGCCAAAAGCACATTGACCACGCACAGAGCACCTGGAAACGAGGTAATTATCTCAAATCCGACGATAAAGCTAGTAAGGTGCAGGGTTGTAAACCCAGTGACATTCATAGCAGAACCAGTAGAAGAGGGAGATTACGTACACGACTGTACCATGTACACAGAACATTATGATGAAATCCCTAGAGCAAGGGAGACTGGCCTCGGGGGTGCGGGATATATTCTTTATTGGTGGGACTTCAAATACTGACTAGACGACAGGAGAAAGACATACTGGGACAGCAGTAGTAAAACTAAAACCAAGCGGGACAGTTGAAGTAGTGGCAAGCGAGAGATGACCCTCCACATTTTATAGCACAAACGGCATAATTAGTAGCTCTCATTAGAAGCACATGAGGACGAGGAGATCACAGTGTACTCCAACTCCAGCTACGTGACATCAATAGTACCCGTAGGACAGTCACTTTGGAAAAGCAGGGGTTATCGATGTGCTGACAGCACACTGGTGCAGCACACGCCCTTGTTGGCTAGACTCATAGACGTGATACAGCTCCCATCAGCCATAGTGGTAGTGAAGTGCCAAGCCCACACGAGGAGGAATGACATGATCTCATGCGGCAATGAAGCTGCAGACACAGAAGGCAAGCGAGCAGCATATTTTACAGAAATAAATGAGTTTGACACCCCACCTAATAAATGCATATGAGCGCTTAGCATGCTATTGCAAAAGGGATATAGTTCATTTACCTGCACAATCTGAATGACACAAGGCCTAGTAAGATTGTTTGTCTTGTCCTCCCTCTGTCTTCTCTCCCTTGTCTTGTCGCACCTAGAAACACTTGTGTAAGGCACGTTATAAATGACTTATCATATCATATTATTGCCCGTTACCCAACTAGTAGAGTCACAGGGCGAGCACCGGCAGAGTAGAAAGAGTTGTGGATAAAGAGAGGGTGTTCAATATCTCCCACATATTCACTGTGGTGACAGGAAAGCACAAGAAAGACAGTGATTTCCTTTGCATTATTGTAGATTGCACTTATCCAGCTGCATTACCCTACCCATCTGAGTAAAGACGTTCTTGCAGCACATATAGGGGAAGATTGGTTCTGCCCCAACTTGGCGGAATATATTGCCACTTTAATGAATAACTGTATAGTGTGCCAGAAGCTGAACTCAGGCAACACGTTGCGCATGGTGCGAGGAGCAGTACCGCGCCCTAATTTTCACAGATCATGTGTATATGATGCAAGTATGCAAAGGCTACAGGTACATGATTGTGGTAGTGTGCCCATTTTCTCATTGGATCGAAGCTGGTCCATGCTCACACCTCGATGATTTCAGTGCTCTCAGTGTGGTGAAATTCCTCATCAAAGATGTGTTCCCATGGTGGGGGGTGTGCAAGACCCTGTGTTCAGACAATGGATCTCACTTTGTGAACTACATTTTTTAGCACATCACAGCCCTGTTTGGGATTAAGCATACATTTTCATGTGCTTATCACCTGCAAGCGCATGGGCTTTGTGAATGCCTCAATGACTTGCTCAAAGAAAGAATTGCCAAAACAAAAGTGATAATGAAAAAGGGATGGATTAATTGCCTATCCCTGGCCCATTCACATTGCGCAATCAACCTGGATCTGACCACCATTTAACCTCTCATGAGGTGATGACAAGATGACGCATGTGCCTCCCGCTTGCTCCTCCTACTAGAGCGTTGGCAGATGCTCAAAATATAGCTGCTGTTCTTGGTGATGAAATGAGTATCTTGCTTCGATGATGGCTCGTGCCTCTTTTATATCTCAACAGTAGAGTCCCTGGCTCGGGAGGTCGAAGAAGAGTGATGAAGACAACACACCAGTAAAACAATCTGAACTGCTGAAATAATCACCTCTTTATCCAGGAGATAGGGTACTTTTGAGAAACTTTGTAAGATCGTGGCACAAGCGGAGATTTGACAACCCCTTCACAGTAGAGCAAGCAACAGACAGAGCCGTCATGCTAGTAGGTAAAAAGGCATGGAACTACATTAGAGATGTCAAGCCATGCAGAGGTGAGACCCCCCTGGCCCAAAGCATAAACGATCGAACGCAAGAAGAACAATAAGAAGAAACACAGCAGCAAATCCAGAATGATCATGAACTAGAGCTAGACAAGAGCAAATTGAAAAGCTAGATTAGGCACACTTTTCTTCACACTAGGTGGCTACTGCAACTACTTGAACTGTTGTTCGACAAGTCATTTTACAGGTGCATGAAGATTAAAATGCATTTCATGCAGCTTTAGAACAGATGTTACCAGCAAAGATATTTATCTGTGCTTTTCTTCTTTGTGTGACACACACATATCCAATGTGACCAAGAAGAAGTATGCCCATTATTACTTTGCTTGAGGACCCAAACATCCAGTTTGTTTTCAAGCTACTGTTTATTGCTTTCTTAGCGCGATACTATCACAGAAGAGTTTAATGATTCTAACAAATGACAATGGTGAACATTAAGAGCACTGCTAAATTCTCATGGCAAATTTTTGGACAGAGCCAGAATGCACAGCTCCACACAACATGAAATATGCAGCCAAAGCAGTTGTATTGACATTTTCTGCATTCTGTTGTCTCTGCCTCTTTACCCTCTTTGCATTACAAAAGGTTGCACTGTCTCACGCACAAACTGAATTATATTTTAACACACCCCAATTCCTGCTATCACTGAAGCCATATGTGAACAAGCCACCAGCGCTGCCCGAGAGGTAAAAAGACTCAGGAGAAGTGCAGACATGGATTTTTGAACATGTAAATTCCTATCTAGATGATTCAGCGCACGTGTCTAACAGCAGCATATGATCAAGGGGGGAGAGAAGCAATGAAGCAGAGCTGCTATGTGTTCTCTCTCATCGCCTATGACATGGGTGCTTCCAGAACATTTATAGCCGCAGATGTTCCAACAGTCAGAGCACAATACCTCATGCATCTGGTGCTCTGTGCCACAAGAGGCCGATTCCAAGAAAGACGGGCCACATTGCAATGGATACCCTGTTAGGGGGAGGGAGCCAGCAAGGAACATATATACAAACTGTAGAAACTTCAAAACGAAGCATTACAGATATTTTTCAACATTGCACGTAGAGACTCGGTTACTACGGCCCGCAGGGAACTTCATTGGTTCACCGTGGTAGCTAGAGTTAATTTTAAAATTCTGAGCCTGGGACACGAATGCCTCTTTGGGGCTGCCCCAAGATATCTAAAGGAAAAACTGGAGATATATAAACCAAGTAGAAGCCTGCGTTCCGCAGAGGCGTGCATCCTTAAGATTAATCGGTTTAAGAGAGCTCTGGGAAATGGTCATTCCTTCCCTATCCAGTGGCAAATGCTTGGAATGAGCTTCCAGAGTCACTGAGGAAGGAGAGAAACCACTCCATCTTCAGGAAACTTCTGAACACTAGATTATTTGTTTAGATAGAGCCCTGATCATCGGATATTCGGATTCAGTCTAGTTGTCTGTCTGTTTGTTCTCGTTCTGTGTAGCGCCTGAATGCCTGAGGGCTTTGGCATGTGATAAATACATAGAAATAGAACATAGAAATAGAAATAGAAGACGTTCCCCTATAAAGACAGCTACATCAAGACTCAAGCACTGACATATGACTATTGGAGTGCAGACAAAACAATAGAATACATTCTGGATTGCCCAGACAAAGGACAAGCCAGAATAGTGACACAAAACGAGTTGCAATGGCCAAAGACAGGGAAAAGGGAGACAGGAGGACTGCCAGAATGCTGGGAGAGACCTCAGCTGCTGGTGTATAGACAAGTATTCACAGAAGAAGGATGGATGGAAGGGATGGTGGGGTGCAAAGCACATGCACTAGTGACATTTCCAGTAGAAGTGGTACTGAAAGAAAATGATGATTGCCTCAACGAATAGGCGGCAAGCGCCAAGCTGCTTACATGGGTGAAGAATGAAGCAGGTCCTATACCAATCATACCACTTGAGAATGCTTTCCTGTGTTTCCAGAATGAGGGTCCAGTGAAAGTTGGAGTGAACAAAGGATGCAAACTAACATCGAAGATACCGGGTATGAAGGTCGCTAACACAGTCATAATGGATCACTGCTTGCCCTGCGGGTCCAAGGCCAACATGCAACTAACGCCAAACCGGGGAGGAGAATGCTCCCTAGTACAGCTAAACACACCAGCATTAGCAGTGCCTCGAAAGGACATACAAGTAGATGGGTTCCCCAAAATGGAGGCAAAGGTAGAAGAGATCAGTGGAGCTCACAAGAGTAAAAAGAGGAATCTACATCTAATCTAAGAGGAAAGAAGCACTCAATGCGATACCAGCAGAGCACAGACTGTTCACAGAACGGAAATGTTCTTTGCATCAGTTGTTCCAGGGGTCCAGGCCAATTCAAATGCCAAATGGTACCAGATTACCAGATGGGAACTGTTGGAGATGATACATTCGACAGTGAAAGGGTTCAATGCAATCAAAGAAGAACTGAGAGCTGGTCGACTGATGACCCTACAGAACAGATTTGTTCTGGATATCCTCACAGCCATGGAAGGAGAAATGTGAACCAAGATCGGGCCATCTTGTTGCACATAAGTATCCTCTCATGATGGAGAGAATGGAACACTCACAGAGGCAATAATGCAATTGTCAGATCTGCATGCCAAGATGGAGGCAGTAACAATCCCTATAGGAGAAGATGAAGAGTGGCTGACATATATATTTTCCTGGATACCATTGTGGATGGCCGGTGGACTGCTGAAGGTGCTTGTAGCTGCCTTAGTAGTAGTACTAATAGTATTCTGTGTTATTATAGTAGCTATAGCACAGTGCAAGAAGACTTTTGATGTATTACAGTCACACCTGAGACAATGGCCTCTGTTTCCGCCAGGCACAAAGTTCTCATTTCCCCCAGATCCACACACCTATATGGGAAGATGAGTGGGGTGCAAGCCCAACAAAGACTGCTGCAATATGACCTGGAGTCTAGACGAACAAGTATCATGATCACTTGGGGGGAGTGGTGAAATTATGGATCCCAAAGCCGCACTTGAACAGGGAAAATGGTCAGGGAAGTGTGGTCGATCTCTCGACCAGGGGGGTATTGAAGAGGGAGGCCTAAACATGGCCCTCATTGCATCTATCACAAACTCATCTCAGCGGCAGAGAAATGAAAGGTGTACACCGTTCTTGGCTCCCTCCTCCTCATCGTCTATGTATTACAGGTGTGAGAAATGCTATTCACTCAGACAGCCATTCAGACCTTATCCTGATGATGTTGTTGAAGAGACGTGCCTGCAATCGGTGAAGGAGGTCGAATGACTGTAACCTCGAAGAAAGCTGATGACGTCACAACTGACACCATGACATAGATGCGTTAGACATGAAGCACACAGGCATCCCTGCATGAAGTTATGCAGACACTTGGATTAATTGCTGGTAGACACAAAGAACATGCTTATGACTCACTTAGATAGAGGAATGACACACTCTTGCTATGCAGAAACCGCAAGTCACACAAGAATACATATGAACTGCTTGCGGATGCTTAAATGAAAATAAAACATGGATGGCCACGTAAATCAAGATGGAAGCCACTATTACATTGGAGTGAATGGAAGGAGCTAAAAGGGCTCTAGAATACAGATTTCAGCTGACAGGCTGATCCTGCAGAGGCACGCAGACCATGCTTCCAGTGCAGCCACTGTGCACAGCCTTGCCAAGGACACCGACAAAGGGAACGTTTCAAGTTAACAGAAGAGATAGAGCACCTGCAAGAATAAGATGAAAATCCTCAAAAATGCAAGCAGGAGAAATCAAGTTTGTTGTCATTGCGCATGAGATCTGAACCAGGGAGACAGAGCCTATTAATTTGAGCCCGGCTAAGGTAGCTGTTCCCATCCAACCGAAGGCAGGATGATGCAAAAATAATACCAGGTTCAAAGTCAAAACGTTCTGTCTCAAGGCCTAGGAGATCAGAGGTGGTAACTTGTTGAGAACATGCAGCACCTTCGGAGACATTCTCACCACCTTGAATAGTTGCACTTGGCCTGGTAACTGTTCAAAGCTCCAAGGATGAGAATACCCTCTTTGCCCAATCCCTATCCATCTTCCACATTAAACTCACACTTTGTTGCACTGTCCAATCACTGCACACTAATCTAAAATGTCTTAGTTGCAACATTTAGGAGATGGTCGTAGGAGAAGCCAGCAGATATGTTTTATCCAATCAATATACTAACCCCCTATATAATGCACATATAGTCTACTTTACTAACCAATCCTGATCCACATTAGGTTTTTTGGGTGTATCTTTATTTTTGTGATATCACGCAGCATCAAAACTGGACAACAGACTTGAGATCGAAAAGAGAGTACCGGAGAATGTTGCATTGTTCATGTCTCATTCCCTGTTAATCATTTTTTAATAAAACAGTAAACCTTTTGTTATATGGCTGGACTCTTCCATTTTTTGGTGCAGGGGATTTCCTCAGCCCAGTTCCTCTTGCTGGTAATTAGGGAGATTAATAATTCCCCTGCCTTTGTTCAGCAGCAATCAGTGTTGTTTCAGGCGAGACCTGCAGGGCATGTCTACTAACAACAACAATGTTTCTGTTTCAGGCTAGAGCTGCAGTGCATGTCTACTAACAACAACAGTGTGTTCTGTTACAAGTGACAGCTGGAGGGCATGTCTCCTAACAGCAACAATGTGCTCTCATATAGGTGAGAGCTGGAGTGCATGTCTACTAAAAGAAGCAAATGTGTTCTGTTGCAGCCGAGAGCTGGAGGGCATGTCTACTAGCAACAGCATTTTCTTCTGTTTAAGGTGAGAGCTGGAGTGCATTAACAATGTGTTCTGTCACAGGTGGGAGCTGTAGCACATGTAAACTAACAACAACCGATTGTTCTGTAATAGGAGATAGCTGGAGGTTATGTCTGCTAACAGCAGCAAAGTGTTCTGTTTCAGGTGAGTACTGCGATGCATGTCTACTAACAGCAACAATGTGTTCTGTAGTAGGTGGGAGCTGGAGTACATATCTACTAACAGCAGCAATTCATGCTTTTTCAGGTGAGACCTGGAGGGCATATCTACTAACAGCAACAATGTGTTCTGTTTCAGGCGAGAGCTGCGGTGAATGTCTACTAACAACAATAATGTCTTCTGTTACAGGTGAGAGCTTGAGTGAATGCCTACTAACAGCAACAATGTGTTCTGTTGCAGAGGAGAGCTACAGTGTACGTATATTAACAGCAACAATGTGTTCTGTTACAGGCAACAGGTGAAGTGTGTGTATATTAACAGTAACAATGTGTTCTGTCACAGGTGGGAGCTGTAGCACATGTAAACTAACAACAACCGATTGTTCTGTAATAGGAGATAGCTGGAGGTTATGTCTGCTAACAGCAGCAAAGTGTTCTGTTTCAGGTGAGTACTGCGATGCATGTCTACTAACAGCAACAATGTGTTCTGTAGTAGGTGGGAGCTGGAGTACATATCTACTAACAGCAGCAATTCATGCTTTTTCAGGTGAGACCTGGAGGGCATATCTACTAACAGCAACAATGTGTTCTGTTTCAGGCGAGAGCTGCGGTGAATGTCTACTAACAACAATAATGTCTTCTGTTACAGGTGAGAGCTTGAGTGAATGCCTACTAACAGCAACAATGTGTTCTGTTGCAGAGGAGAGCTACAGTGTACGTATATTAACAGCAACAATGCGTTCTGTTACAGGCAACAGGTGAAGTGTGTGTATATTAACAGTAACAATGTGTTATGTTATAGGTGAGAGCTGGAGGGCATGTCTACTAACAGTAACAATGCATTCTGTTACATTCGAGAGATGAAGTGTATGTCTTCTGATAGTTACAAAGTCTTCTGTTACATGTGAGATGTAGAGTGAATGCCTGCTAACATCAACAATGTTCTCTTACAAGCGAGAGCTACAGGGCATGTCTACTAACAGCAGCAATGCATTATGTTACAGGCAAAATCTAAATAGGATGTCTATTGGCAGGAATGTTATGTCTCAATACTGGTGAAAGCTGAACAGCAACAATGCGTTCTATATGAGCAAGAGCTGAAATGCATATATATTAATAGCAACAATGTTTTCTGGCGCAGGCGAGGGCTGAAGTGCATGTCAACTAATAGCAACAATGTTTTATGTTACAGACAACCGCTGAAGTGCATGTAGATTTAGAGCAAAAATATGTTCTTTTACATGCGAGAGCTGGAGTGCATGTGTATTAACAGAAACCATCTGTTATGTTACAGGCGAGAGCTGGAGGCAATGTCTACTAACGGCAACAATGGGCTTCATTACGAGGTTGGCGGTAACCTGCCTGTGGCCCCGCCGGGTTGCCGGCAACCCCATAATACCATGTCCCGGTGGCACAGAAAGTCAGGCGCTTGATTTTGTAACTCCCCATTCCCTTAGAAGGGCTAACGGTAATGCTGCTTTCATGACAAGTCTGCCTACCGGGGCCTCTGGGCCCGGCAGGTCAGACCATTCAGGCGCAGCGGCCCCGGCAGGCAGACTCGTAGTGTGGCGGTCCGGAAACACGTGTGCCGGTAAGCTCACTGGCACCCTTATTTCCGGACCACCACACTCGGAATGAGGCCCAATGTGTTCTGTTACAGGTAAGTGCTTTAGGACATATCTACTAACAGCAACAATATGTTTTGTGACAGGCAAGAGCTGGAGTGCATATCTACAAACAGCAACAATGTATTCAGTTACAGCTGAAAGATGCGCAGATGTCTACTAACAGCAACAATGTGTTCTGTTACATGCAACAGCTGAAGTGCTTGTATATTAACAGCAACAATGTGTTCTATTACAGGTGAAAATTGGAGGGCGTGTCTACTAACAGTAACAACATCTTCTGTTGCAGGCCGACAGCTGCAGGTCATGTCTACTAACAGTAACACCTTTTTCTGTTACAGTTGGGAGATGGAGTGCATTTCTACTAACAGACGCAATGTGTCCTGCATAGGTGAGAGCTGTAGGGCATGTCTACCAACAGCAACAATGTGTTCTGTTACAGGCGAGAGCTGCAGTACATGTCTACTAACAGAAGCAATGGGCCTCATTATAACCCTGGCGCTCCCGTAATGAAGGGGTTCAGTGCGGGACCGGCCCCCTTCATTAAGGGAGCACCAATTACGAGGTTCCCTTTGCGGGACCCGGATCAGACGTCTGGTAAAACCAGACGTCTTTTCCGGGTCCCGCGAGGGGAAGAGGGAGGTAATAACGGGCCATTCGTAATGTGCCCGTCATTACCTCCCTCCCCATTCCCATTGAGCCCTATGGGGGCTCAAATGGTAATGGGGAATGGTTCCTTCAAGGAGGAATTACCGGGTCCTCCAATGTTGGAATGACCCGGTTACTCCTCATTGAAGGAACCCGGTATTGGAGCCCGGTTTGGAGGCAGCCATGATGCTAATAGCACCATGGCTGCCTCCAAACTCGTAATGAGGCCCAATGTGTCCTGTTACAGGCGAGAGCTGGAGGGGATGTCTAACAGCAAACACGTGTTCTGCTACTGGCAGCAGCTGCAGTGCAGGCCTGCTAACAGTAACAATGTGTTCTGTGACGTGCAAGGGCTGGAGTGCATGTCTCCTAACAGCAACAACGTGTTCTGTTACAGGCGATAGCTGTAGTACATGTCTACTAACAGAAGCAATGGCACTCACTATAACTCTGGCGGTAGCCGTGCCCTTATTAAGGGCACGGCTGCCGCCGGAGTTGTTGTTTTTCCGGCACCCGCGAATGGGCAGTAACCGGGTCATGCCGAGTTTGGCGGACCCGGTAATTGCCCATTCGCGGGTGCCGTTATGGCCAGCCTCCGGATCCCTATTCTGCCCGGGAGCATGGTTGCTCCCGTACCGTTTATAACAGTGCTGGTGCAATCATGAGTTCTGCTCGTGGGTGCCGGTATGCACGCCTGTTCAGACCAGGCGTGCAGTCCGGCACTGGCGAGCAGAACTCGTAGTGTGGTGGAGAGGTAACAACGGCGCCGGTAGCATTACCGGCGCCGTTGTTGCCTTTCCGCCACACTCATAATGAGGCCCAATGTGTTCTGTTACAGACAAGAGCCGCGATGCGTGTCTACTTTGAGTAGCATTGTCTTATGTTATAGGCGAGCGTAGAAGGGGATGTTCTTTTTGTGTAACGCTGTCCGTTTTAAGATGAAAAGTGGAGTTGATGTTCTGCCCTCTTCTAAATCCTTTGGCGAAGTGAAAGTTGGGATTGTTGTCTTTTTTCAGAAATGTTGATTGCTAATCCCAGTTTAGGCCTAAATTGCCCACCTTGGTAAGGTTGCTCGTTGCAGGAACAGCAGCAGCGGATAACTGCTCTGTACAGCACTCTGCTCTCAATAGATGAGTACAGCTGTTGTTACCTGCCAGGAGTGATCTTCCTCTAAGAGACTTGAGTGGGAGTCGGGGTGTTTCCTTATTTGGGCAATGCTGTTGCGGTACCAATCGAAGGGGTCCTCTGGGGCGCAGATATCGGTGCCGTGTGATGCGCACAGCATTAGCCTTCCAGCAAAGCTTGCCTTCTCGCTCAACCACAGTAACCCCAAGCACTCGAATGCAGTTTCACACCTGTGCCCACCTACATTCATGCCAGCGATTCATTCTGTACACAGTGGTCTTTAAAAGCAAGTAACTATAAAATTTAAAAATAGTTGGAGCCGACCTGAGATTGTGGCATAACCGGGACACTAGTTTGTTAATTACCTACAACAAGAACAGGTGCAGGAGAAGGAATGCATCCATTTATTACGTGCAAAAACTTGGAATTGGACCCACAGCAATGAATGTGGCGCATATCAAAACACTCAATGACCCAAGGAGTATTATTTATGAGATGCAAAAAGGCCCAGAAATTGCTAAGAAGGCACAACACAACGTGGGCATTCCTCGAGGAAGGGCATTAAAACAGGAGACAATGTTCACCAGGGTTGGAGAGTTCCTGAAAGAAGAGGACCTCTTGCAGAAATGGGGGGATGTGTTTCTTTGCAGTACACTGGGTGCAGAAGACACACCATGAATGACGTCGGGGACCTCAATGGTCACTGACTGACAGCCTGGGAGTCTATGTAGCCATCTCAAGGATGCGACCAATGAGCCTTATTCGAGTACAAAAACCCACAACCTGCATCCTGGACTCGTTGAAGACCCCTGGGTTGGTTCTTGGAGAAGCCTACATACAGCATGGCAGGGGTAGTTTATCCAGGAGTTTACCAATGCACATATGTCAAAGCCATAGCAAGCTGAGGGAATGCCAGACAGAATAGTAGGTCGCCACCTCATTTACGAGTGGACAGAGCATAGGACAGTCCTAATCTGGCTGTAGAACGCTGATATCAAAATCATTCATCTTTCGGCCCGGACACAAATTACCTATGAGTATGTAACTGGTGGCTTTCTAGATGTTTTTAAAAATAACTCCCATTAGCTGTAACCAGCATAGTCAATAGCAAAGGATCATGGGATTTGTAGTCCAAGACATACAGAGAGCCACCGTTTGCAGATGCCTGTATCTGAAAGGGCATTGGAAAAATCATTCCAATGTTACTGCTGTCCAAGCTCTGAACTGCCAAACGGTATCCAGTGATATTAACGAAAACGATAACACCGAATCACATCGAAAGTGATTCGATATTTTTTTTAAAGGCATTATCCAACACTTTCCCCAAATATCCTAGGACTGGAATCTAGGTGGTGCCATTTGTGGCCACCCCGGGAAAGTCTTGGGGACCTCGCCTTTTTACTGGCTTTTTTGTGGGGTCCATGTGATGCTGTCACACCTCAGTGATGTGTGATGCATGCGCAGAGTTGTCACTGCTTGTACTACAACATGCAAATCTCAGCTAAGAGGTCCCTTAGGTGACTACAAAAACCAGGGTGTGGCATTGGGTTGGTCATCCTATGATGCTTTCTATGCTGCCTTCTATATATCAACAGTCCGGTGCATCAGAAACCTTTCAATAGCTTCTGATGAAAACATCTCAGAATGTCTATCAAATGCACGTGCCTGCACCAATCAACCACACTACAGCCACATTCTAACAACCGCATCCACTTCGGCCTAGGAAGAGCATTGGGTGCCCCATAATATACATGACACCACAGCCTATATGAGTCTTGCACCCACCCATCTTTGAGTGTCACAGCATCACAGTTGATTCATTTTCCTAAAGAAGTTAAGCCCCCCATCAACAATATGAATTAAGACAGAATCTCAAAGTTATGTGGAAAACCATTATTTGCATGGATGGAATCACTTGGTATTACTTAAAATGTGTTGGAGCCCCCTCACCCCCCTTCATCCTTCTATGGGCTGTGAAATTTTAGACCATCCAAGAGGTAAGTAAACAGGAATTGGCAAAGCCAACAGTTTGGGCTTTTGTGTATGCATTCTGATTGGTGTTTTCGAGGCACTGCCATAGTTGTACTACCTGGCCATAAGATGATAACAGCTAGAAACCGGTGTAACTACCTGGGGATATGATGTCATTGCCTGACAATTGCATATACAATGCTTATCCGAGAGCCAAACATGCTGGCTTTGCTAATGATTGTTTTCATTGGCAATTCAGTGTAATAAACTGATGCGAGGATAGACATATTTCTGAAGTTTGAAGAGGTTATAAGAAGACAAGTAGTTGAAGGCACACATAATTAAGATGTACTTATTAACTCATGAGTGGCTTTACAGCTTCATTTACAACATTACAAGACTGCTTAAAAATAACAATGGCAGTAGCCATTACTGCACATAGTTTGATATGGAAGGAGACCCTTTTGGGGGTCTTCTGGACAGGGATGGGCTGAAAAGAGCATTGCCTTTAGCATGCACATGGGCGTGTACTGAAGGCAATATAGCCAAATTACACCTTCCGGCTGGGTGTGCCTAACCGCACGCCATATCTCTCCTAGGTGCTGCTGCTATGCCAATAGTTTTGGCTCAAAAAGTTGGTGCTAGAGCGCCACCTAATAGCTAGCACTAAAAATATTGATCTCTCCTGACAGCCTTTTTAGAGGGCAGTGGATGCCCAGGGTCCTTTGGCTGTTCCCATAATGCTGAGCCATTGCTTTAAAGGGACCCTCAATCCATTGACAGCCACAAGAGGTGTTGAATATCAGTGCAACATTGTTTCAGGGAGCAAGAAACCTCTGTCACAGGCAGTGGTGCAGGGAGTGTACCAGTTTGGTTTCATTAGGGGCAGTGCTGGAAATGGAAATTATTAACTGGGATCCCACTAGCGCAGGGCTAGGGGGGACAGGGGCGTGAGGAATCCGGAGATTTTTCTAAACGCCCTCCCCTCGTCCCATAAAAAAACAATTCCATTTCAGGATATGTATTAATACATTATTCACTGGAAAAAATAACCCAAACAGGGGTGCGCGTTTCCTATAATGTTGCAAGGAAACTATAAAGCTGCACATCTTTTAAGTGTAAACATTTGCTGCATAGTACAATCCTAACAAGCAAGCATTTCCTACTCGGAGGTTCCATTAGTCACGTGGTAAATCTCGCGACTTTGGTCTTCACCACCCGAGTTCGAATCCCGACTTCAGCAACAAAAGCAAATAGAATATATCTCACCACGCTGAGCAAAGCCTACGCTAGGAACACATTGTAATGTTGACTTATAGCCCCATTCGTGCTGTGTGTAGATCTATTTTACTTGCCACAGTCACCCGGAACTGAATCAGGGTAGGCATATGGTTTGCGAAACCGAAGTGTGCACGGTGATTTCTCTCCCAACCCTTGCGGCCCACGAAAAGGATGCGCACATCCTCGCACTAGTTCCTAGCAAGGAGCACAGGCCCCGCGCTGTTATCCCCGAACACTGATTTTAATCATCAAAGTCGCGCCATAGTAAAAAGTGACAACTCCAGCGTGGACACTATGTAAATAGTTATTTAACCGAGTCTGAGTGTTGTGATCTGTCCCGGCACTGCGACGGCCGGGGGACAGGCTGTGGGAGGCCGTGGCGGTAGGCCTCAGCGTCGCAGCTCCGGCAGGAGCTAATAATGGACACACACATGTTGCTGGTTGCTCCGCCCCGGAACTGCCTCCTCTCCGCGGGGGTGGGGCTTTTATTTAGACACCCTGTGTCACCGCGTAGCGGGACGCAGACGGATATAACAGTGAGTTTCCATTCCTTCGCACGTTCACAGCAGTGATTGCTTGGCCATGGCCATTTAATTATCTTGCTTCTATTAAATGCAGCTGACCCACAGAGCAAGCAGCCGAAGCCCGGACTCGGAGAATAAAGGCACGATCTACCATTACAATGAAAATACATGTAGACGAGGTTGGATATACGACGATGGCCTCCTAAGCCGCTTTCTAGTCTGACACCAACAGGGTACCACAAGCTGGACCCACAATGGGTTTATAAGCAGCATATACGGCCCAATTACCGACTAAAGGGCGGCAGAATGCCACTTCACCTGGAACACTGGGTGTCCAATCCCCGACAGAACATTCAGCGAGCGAAACACTGGCGGACCTGCCACAGCGCAGCTAGAATTAAGTTACATCAACCTGGATCCTAGGAGGCAGAGGTGGATTGCAAATACTAACGTGAAATTCAGTATCATTGCTCATTCTCTCTCTATTAAGAGACGTGCATTCATATGTAATTGTCAATGTTATTATGTCATAATCAGAGCCTGCCTTAGGGGGGGCGAGCCGGATGACCGCCCGGGGCGCCACGCCCCCCACGGCACCATTAGCTCCACCACACCAGCTCGGGAGAGCCTTTCAAGGGCTCCCCCAAGCTGGCATAGTGGAAGAAGGCACGGCAGGCAGGCTTTTGCTGTTAAACGGGCCTGCGGCGGATGCATTTAATGACAATAGGGTGCTGTTGTCAGCACCCTATTGTCATTAAATATGCCCCTCCGTTGCGGGCACAGGTATTGAGGAGCTGTTTCATAAGAGTTGTTGCTCCTCTTAACCTCTAGTAGACGACTGTTTAGAATGGGGGGTTTTGCAATTTAAGATTCATGATTATATTAAACTTTGTTTCACAAAGTGATGTTTGCAATAATGTATGTGTATAAGGACACATGTTTTGCTTTTTAAAACTTGTTCAAAATAGACTGTGGCTGCATTTATGGCATAAAACTTTTTTGCACTATTTTGCGTATTTGCACATTCTATGTTGGCTCTTTGCACAAATCTGATTCATGTGTTTTGCACAGTTTTTGATGAATTTTATGAAATGTCTTTTGTCTATTGTGTATTCATCCTACTGCCATCTTATGTAAGAAAAGTGCCTAGTTGCCCTCGGGTTAGGTGTGCTATACATACAGCAAAATAAATTGTGGGATTGGTTTTTGTACTTTTAGACTGTTTTCTTTCTAAAAACATTAATAAATGAATAGTATTCACAAATCTGCTTGAACAGATCCATTGTTACTTCTAGAGCCTTAAATTGAAGTTAGATTTTGAATATTTCTTTTAATGCTTGCAAGGCACCACCTCTGTAGATGTTGTTATTGTTGTTCACCAGGTGTCTGCAAAGTGAGGGTGATATCCATACACAGGTCTGAGACAACTAACATTTCAGACATCAACCCAGTTCCCTGGTCTGACCACTCCCTCATCCATTTGAACCTCTCATTGTCTAAATTGTGCAAACTCTCTGCTGTGTCGCCCAGCCCTATTCAAGTCTACAACACTCGCAACTTGAAACGGGAGGACCTCATGCCCTTAGCTAAGCTCCTCTCACCTTGCTCAGAATATAACAGCACACAACCGTGTCAATCCCTATTACACTGGCCTTTTTCAAGCCCTTGACCAGCCCCTCCCAATCAAATCCAAAATTCCTAAGCCTCATAAACCCAACAATATCTGGTTCTCAGATGATCTCGTCTGGCTTTGCAGAGAGGAGAGATGAATATAACACTTATGCAGGAAACTGCAAATAACTGCTCAGCTCTTGCCCCACTCACCTTTACCTATAAGAAAGCAGTTATCACCTGTAAAGCCAATATCCTCAATGACAGACTCTCCAACGCTACTTCCAGCAGCACAGACAGTTCACCATTCTGAGAGAGCTATCGGCCCCTACCCCCACCCCTCTCTGCCACATGCACTGACAAAGCTTGGTGCACCACGATTCAAGATGCCCTCTCTGGCAGAATTGAGTCGCTCATCACCAAGATCAATGCCAAAAGAGCCCTCCTCGCCAATAAGAGACCCCACCTGAGCTCAATGTCCCTACCAATGAGTCCAAGACTTCTGCTTTCTCTCTTGTTACACAAGAACAATTCTTCAACACCATTAAAACACTGATACCATCCAACTGCAGAGGTGACCCTTGCCGAGCCCACATTGTTAAGATCTGTGCCCCTATGCTCGCACCCATCATTACCAATTTTGCAAACGTCTCGTTCACTTCGAATGTGGTACACACCAACATCAAATCTGCCTGGATTGCAGTCCTGCTTAAAAAAAACTCCCTTGATCCTGATATCCCTACCAACTATAGACCTATTACCACAGTCCCCTTCCTGCTCAGAATCTTAGATCGCCTTGCCTATAGCCAAGTCCAACATTTCCTCGAGCAAAACTATCTGCTTGGCAATCTGGCTTCCGTCCCAAGCATAGCACAGAAATGGCCCTGTTGGACCTAAAAATCCAAATGGACTCCATCCGTGACTCCGGCAACCTATAAATCCTATTGCTATTAGACCTCTCTGTCGCATTTGACCATGTTGATCACGACATTCTATGTCTTCACCTTATCTCGCGCTTCCACTTCTCTCCCGAAGCCTGTGCCTGAATCAAATCCCTTTTGAGTGATCGTACCACACAAGTTTTCATTGGGGAATCTTCAGCTGACCCCATTCCTGCCCCCTTGAGTGTCCTCAAGGGTCATGCCTCTGTCCTACACTAGATAATACATATGTGAAACCGCTCTTTCACCAGCTTTACGCTAGGAAGATCAATTACACCAGCTTTGCTGACGACATCCGAATTCTCATTCCCATCACAGGTGACCACACTAAAGACACTGCTACTATAAATGCTGTCTACAGCACTATCCAAAACTGGATGGCCACGCATAGCCTATGCCTTAATGATAAAAAATAAAACTCCTCATCATTGGCTCACCTTATCACCTCAAACACCTTGATTCCTCCTTCTCTTTCATCTGCATCGATGGTTCCGACATCCCCATCCTCAAAAATATAAAAATGCTGGGAGTCCACCTTGACACTGACTTAGCAATGACAAGACACAGTAATTCACTAGCCTCTTGGACGGCCTACACTGCAAGACTCGTCTCACTTATCAAGCAATTCCCTGCATTGGCCCATGAAGCCTTTGTATTTATGTGTACTTATTTATTGAATAAGGAAGTGCTTCATCAAAAAGCAATCTGCAAGAGGTCATATTGCTGGCGGTGAGAGCCATCCCATAGCCATGTGCTTTGCACAGGACAAGCTGCAGATGATGAAATGCTTACCCGATGGTGGAGGGGAAAGAGATGGGAACACAGAATGAGGACAGGAGATTAGGACATTGGGTGGGTACATTATTTACAACTACATACATACACCAGGACAGACAAGGTGGGGTTGTTACATTGGAAGACGGAGCAATAGCAGGCTACATTTCAGGATCTACTTTAAGTGACAGAAAAGGGACCATAAGAATAGTCTTGAAAGCAGACACCTATGGGAGGGCCTTGTTCTCATGGGGGAGGGAGATGCAGTGCTGGGATCTAAGAGGGCGAAAGATATAAAGCTAGGTCAGCAAAGAGTCAATGAGGGCAGTAAAGTTTAGGAGGGCTTGGTGGTAGAGTGCAGGGGGGTGAGTAGCAAGAGGTGGATTCAGCCAGGTGGGAAGATAGGTAGCCTATGGAGCGGCTTGAAGACCAGAAGAAAGAGTTTGAATAGGAAGGGGCAGTAGATAAATAGCCAGCCCATGTAATGGTTGTGCAGGGAGTTTCAGGCAGATCATGAGAGGCTGTAGAGGATTTGACTGGCAAAGTCCAGTACTTTGTTGAGAGGAGTAAAAGAATAGAGGGTAAGCAGCATTGGGCGACTGGAGTGGTTGGACACCCTGCTGAGGACTAAAGTGAAGATCAATGCTTAGGTGTAGTGAAAGGTGACTTGGGAATGCATTTTACAGCTGTTTGGGAGGTTAAGTTTGGAAGTCGTAGCAGTGGAAGTGATAAACGTTTGGATTTTGAAAGCAATATCAAAGATGACCCCAGGTTGCAAGGTTGCAACCATGGAGAGTGGGGGAAGAGATCAAGGGAAAAGGGAAAGGGGCTGGGAGAGGCTGAAGCAGAGTATCTTGGTTTTGGAAGAGCTAAGCATCATACATTGTAGGGTCACCCAGTGGCCCATAGCTGTGAGGCTATTCAAGAGGAAAGCTCAGGGGTGGGGGTAAAGTATGAAGGGAGAGGACCAACAACTGACTCTTGTGGGCCACATCCCATGAGAGCAGTGGCAGAGGAGGTGATGTTGTTGCAGGAGATGGAGATGGGGTGATCTGCCAGGTACAAGGTGACCCAAGAAAGGACAGGGCCCTGGAAGCCAAAATGTCAGAGAGATAGAGAAGGCACACCTGGCCAATAGTGTCAAAAGTGGCTGAGCGATCAAATAGTGTGAGGATAGTGGACAACTGGTAGTGACGAGGTTAAAGCAGGGGTCAGCAACCTATGGCTCTCCAGATATTTTGGACCACAGTTCTCATAATCCCTCACCATTGACTATGCTGTCTAGCGGCCGTGGAAGTGATAGTCCAAAGCATCTGGAGACCTGTTTCTGTGGAGGGTCTCCTGGAGAATCTGGTTAGACTCTTTGCCTCCAAGTATGCAGCAATGTGGTTGAATACCACCTAAACAAGGACTTTGGACTTGTGAGCAAAAAGGACACTAGGTCAATAAATGGCTATTTTGTTGCAATCCTGGAAAGGTTTCTTTAGGATGGGTATGCGGCTGGCCACTTTGAAGCCTTCTCTGAAGATTTCAGAGGAAGGATGTTGAAGAGGAGAGCAAGGTAGGAACAGGAAAGGGTTCAATATGGGTGCAGAGTGGATTTGCAGACCGCAGTGTGGGTAGCAGTTCAGCCAGTGTGGTAGGAGGGAAGTCTGAAAGCCAGGAGGAGGTGCTGCCGATGGGGTCGGGGGAGGAGGCGGGAGAGAGAGCGGAGCAGTCAGAGAATCATGAACTTTGGAGATTTCACATGAGAAGTAACAAGCCAAGGCCACAGCAAAGAGGCCTTAGGAGATTAGATGGGTTGCTCCAAATGTGCAAAAAACTCACATGTCTCCGAAGTGTGTCAGAGAAGGCCAATACTGAAAGCGGGTCCAGCCTCCCAGTGGAGGGGCCGCTGGGTGGGTGGGGCAGGAGGTGTCGGAGAGGGGGGTGGGAGAAAATGGCGGCAGCAGGAAGCAGCTGCCTAGGAAGCAGAGGGGATGTGCAATGCACGTGCCAATACACCCCAACAGGACATCTTTGTGCACCAGGCACCTGCCCTCGGCTGCCAATATAATGACTACACCAGCATCTGTCCATGCTTTTTGCACGCCACAAATGCCGGATCACATCAATAATGAATGCGTGCCGGACACTAACATTGGTACTACCGTGTCTACCTCTGCTGGAATGTTTACTGATTCATGTGCGCCCACTGAAGTAACTCCTAGCCTTCCTGCATGTCTCCACTATGAATTCCACTGCCTCATCAGGTAATACACTTTGTCATGCCAATGCAAATGTTATTCATGCCACCTTGCACTGCCTTCCTATTGCCACTCATGTTAACCTGCATTGCCCTGCCAATGTTGTTACCTAACCACCTGTCGCCGCTATTGATTTAATGCACTGCCCTGTTGATGCTATTATGGCACCTTGTGATGGCACTGATGTTAACCTGCACTGCCCTGTAAATATTGTTACTTCTCCACCTGTCGCCGCTATTGATTTAATGCACTTCCCTGTTGATGCTATTATGGACCTTGTGATGGCACTGATGTTAATATGCTTAGCACACAGTATGCCCACACTGATTTTACCTTGCACTCTCCCACTGCTGTGACCTTAATACCACCTGTCTCCCTGCCACCTCTTCGCATCCCACAGGTGCCTTGTAGCACAGTCACCACGCACGTGGCCAGGCTTCCTCTCTCGACCCCCATGCTCACCGTCCCTGATCTTGACCCCGCTACTCCTGTCCAGCCCAGTACTACTATGTTCCCATTGGCTGATGGCCTACTTAAATGTGCTCTCATTAACTGCCGATCTCTACCTGCACACGCCCTTGACGTGCACAACCTCATCAGCAGCAACAGCCTTGACATAGCCTTCCTCAGCGAAACATGGCTCAAAGACACCTCCGGCCCTGCCCTCACCCTCGCCATTCCTGATGGCTACACCATATACAGAAAAGACCGCTCCTCTCATTACCAGGGACACTCTCCAGATCAGGAAAATACAATATGACCGCGATCAGAGCTCTGACTTCCTCCTGCTCAAATTGAAAGTCTCCCACAACTGCACGATTGCCCTCCACGTGGTGTACCGCCCCGCTGGACCTACCACCGATTTTCAGGAAGCCCTCATCCACTCCCCTTCCGACAACCTGAAACAATCCTCTAAAATAATACCCCTTGGTGACCTCAACTTAGGTCTCAATGACCCTAAAGACTCCCATGCTAATGCCCTCCACAAACCTCTCTCTACACTTGGTTTCTCCCAAGTCATCTCTCAGCCCACCCATATCAAGGGCCGCTCTCTAGACTGGGTGTCCTCTCACAACTGCCCACTCCTTCTCAAAGAGATCCCTCCTGTCCCATGGACTGATCACAACTGCATTAAGTTTGATATCCTTAACTCCAGAGAACAATCGAAGCCCAGCGTCCCTCTCCCAGCTGCACTCTCGAGAAGCTCTAGGCAGCTCACGAAGGAAAACCTCACCCAACACCTCTCAGTGCCGGCACTACTGCCCCCCTTCTCCACCGATCCTGAGATACTAGCTAATATATTTAAAACCACCATCACCCAGGCCATTGACACTGTGGCCCCACTCACCCTCAAAAAAGCGAAAACAGTCAAGCATGCCAACACTTGGTTCACCCAAGAGCTCCTAGAGCTACGCTCCAAAAATAGGGTCGCACTATCCAACTGGAAAAGTAACCCTAAGGAGAACACCCTAGCAGCCTTCAAGGCTCTAGCAAAATACTACAAAATGGTCATCATCAATACCAGAATATCCAACGCTAAGTCAGGAACCAAAGAAATATTTACCATCTTCAGAGAGCTAGAGAACCCTGCCCCTCCCCCTCCTATACTTCTAAAGGACGAAGCGTGGTGTAATAACATTCAGTCAGCCATGTTAAATAAACTTGACACCCTGCACTCTAAAATCCTTCTTCACCAGCGAGCACTCTCCAATTTTATAGCCAACAGCCCCAGTAGTTTACCCCCACCCACCACTCCTACTCACTCTCCGATGTTTGAATTCAAGGACGTGGCGGTCCCTGAAGTCATCACACTCCTCAAATCGATTAAACCGTCCATCTGCAAAGGTGATGCTTGCCCAGCACCAGTCATCAAGGACTGCCCTCCATCCCTTGCCCCTCTCCTCACAGCCTTCATTAATGCCTCCTTCCAGTCAGGCCACGACCCTACTGGACTCAAAGAAGCGTGGGTTTGTCCGCTCCTTAAAAAACCATCGCTAGACCCACTGGTCCCGGGGAACTACAGGCCCATCACCACTGTCCCCTTCTTACTTAAAATACTTGACAAGGCAGTTTATCTGCAAGTGCAAAAATTCCTAGATGACAACCACCTCCTTGGTCTTCGGCAGTCAGGGTTTCGGCCTCGTCACTGCACTGAAACAGCCCTCCTTGACCTGAAAAACCAAATGGATGACCTCAAAGACGCTGGCAAACCAGCGCTCCTTCTCCTGCTTGACTTATCAGTGGCCTTTAACCTGGTGGATCACAATCTCATCACCGCTGCCAACTTCTCGCCTAGGGCTTGCAACTGGATAACCTCCTTCCTACAGGAGAGAGCAATGAAAGTTTTTTCAGAATCTTCTTGTGCCATACGTAGCATCATTAAATGCGGTGTCCCCAGGTTTCCTGCATTGCTCCCACCCTGTACAACCTTTTCACCAGACCTCTCTTCAAAATCCTTGAGGCCTTGGTCATCTCATACATGAACTATGCTGATGACACACAGGTACTCATCCCCCTATCGGGCGATTACGCGTCAGCCTCGAACACCCCCAACACAATCTACTCTACAATCCAATCCTGGATGGCAGATAGCTGGTCATGCCTCAATACTGAGAAAACTGAACTTCTGCTGATTGGATCCCCGTCCACCTTGGGAAAGCTAGACAAGCAGTACAACTGCTTCTCTGTCAACAATATTCCCATCACTGTGTCTCAGGTGATCAAGACCCTTGGCGTTTACCTTCAACCAAACCTAACTATGGACAGGCAGGTCAACGCCATTGCATCCTCCTCGGCCTATCACTCCAAACTCATCAATTCAGTTAGGCCCTTCCTATCACAGCAAAACTATCTAACCATTGCGAGGGCAATAATTGGCTCGAGACTGGATTATTGCAACGCCCTTCTTGTTGGAACATCAGGGAAAAACATAGCTAAATTAAAGATTGCTCAAAATAATGCCCTTAGGGCCGCCGCGGGTCTCTCACGCAGAGATCACATCTCAGGACTCAGGAGGCAGGTCCACTGGCTCCCATTAAGGAGAACATCATCTTCAAGACCCTTGCCCTTACCCACAAGTTTCTCCACGATCTGCCCCCCCACCACCTGGCCCAGAGGATCACCAAACCTCTCTCCTCCAGGCCAGCCAGAACGCCTTACACAAACTTGATCACCGTTCAGAAAACTCGCAAAACTCGTGCTGGTGGAAGTAGCTTCCCTACTCAGGCTGCATACAACTGGAATGCCCTGCTGCCACACATCAGGCGTATTGACTCTCATGCAGCCTTCTGCAAGACAATCAAAACTAGGCTTTTTGTCTGATATGTTTGTTTTAAACTTGCTTTGACAACTGCAGCGCCTGTAACTATGCAACCTGTTGTCACTCGTATGTTGTACAAACCTTTACCCTGTCTAAGAATCTTCCATGGGCGGCATTCATGTAACCCAGAATCAAGCCTTCTTAAGCTTATCTTAGTGCCTCAATGCCCAAGAGCTGCAGTGCGCTCTACAAATTTAAATAAATAAATAAAGGCACAGCCCAGAAGAACAATGGAGGCACAGTGGGGGTCAGCTTTGGTGGGTAGTTGGTGGCACTAAGGTGCAACATCAAAAGGAGGCAGGAGAGGCAGGGGAGCCAGGGAAGGACATCAGCTTGTCTGCTGTCTCTGCCTGCACGTTGGCGTTGCTGATCGCACCTAGACCGCCGCTGTTGTTCGTGCCACCAAGAGCCACAAAGGAGTTCCCTGCTCCCTGCGACCCAGGATTATCTTTTCCAAGCCCACCCAGCCTTTTTTAATATGGAGGAGGAGAGGCACAGGCCTGTGGGGGAGGACCATGTGATCATTGATTTGCCCCTCCTGGGGTGACCCCGAGGCCGGTATGGTCCAGTGGCGAGGGCATGGCCTGCCTCTCACTGAGTGGATTCGGGCCGGTGCGGGTCCAACGGGTCAGGGGCAGGGGGGGTGAAGCCAGGAGGCAAACAGTGTTGGACAAAAAAGGCTGCTTCCTGGGATCGACCCCCAACATAGGGTAGCTCACTGCTGTACAGCGCCCACAGGGGAGGCAAGGGTGGGTCCACCTGGACCACCTTTCACATGGTGAAAATAGTAATGATGTATGCTTACAACTTGATGTGTGTTTATGATAGCAGGCTCTTAATTTAGGGTCACGTGTATGATTACTGCATGAATTAAGTTAATTAAATAAATGTGGCCGGTTTTAACCAAAGAACAAGTGAAGTGTGGTGTTTTCTTCCGCGTCCCGCCACTGTCTCCCTGCAAAGTCCACCGAGAGAGGAACTCACAAGCCCGAATGCACTTTTCATTGGCAAAGATCAGAGTTCAACAAACCAGGATCACTGATGTGTTGAGCCTCGAAGTGATCAAAGCAACTCAGGGTTCTGCCCCTAAGTGTTTGGCTAGCCAAGCATTTTAGCACCCGAAGAGGAACCTCAGCCGTACACCAGTCGGCCCTGCCATTGGGAATGCACACTTCCGCCTGGGAAGACAGGCACCAATTTGTTGTTAATTGCCTTTTGAATGACAACTTAATTGGTCCTTTACATGGCAGCTACAGCTACTTCGACAGCAGCATAGCAGCAGGAAATGGGCAGCGAGAAGAGAGACAAAGGGGCACGTGCCACAGAGGCTGGGATTGGGAAAGATTAGGGCCGTGGGGAAGAGCGAAGACTGGGGTAAAGGCAACGACTGTGATGAGGGCTCAGAGTCAGGGTCACTTTGATGTCCTTTGTCCATGGCTTTGCAGTGTCCAACAACTGGGCATTTATCTCTTCTCTCTCTCTCTCTCTCTCTCTCTCTCTCTCTCTCTCTCTCTTTCTCACAAATCACAGAAAATATCTAGCAAATATGTCATTGTTGTGTCAGATTTACTCTCGCACGCCTTATCTTAAAAGGCATGATAATAGCATGTTAAATGGAGTGGGTGGTTATTAGTGAATTGGGCTTTGCTCGATTTATAATTTGAAACTGACAGCAAACTCTCTCCCATATGTTACTTAACCCATCTGAATTAATGAAAGGGACATCAACTCCATCTTGTACTAATGGTGGGCGCATCTGTAGCTAAGCTAAGGCGTATTGCGCCCTCCTCTGGGGTCAGATGCGGCTAGGGGTGGTGGTGGGCTGGCATGGAGGGGCCTTGTGAATCCTGGGCAAAGCAGAGTTAGATGAAAGAGTGCAAAATGGGTGTGGGTACAGATCAGCAACAGGTACACCCCCAAACAAAAGAAGGTAAAACAGAAGGAGAATGCTTTTGTCCAGACAGGCCTCAGCGGTGCTAGACCAGTACACAGTACCGTGCTGAGTGGGCCAGTACAAACTTTGTTCAACATAGCACAGTATAACATTTTGGGTCAGAATGGGAAGAATGGGGTGTGAGTGTAAGATTATATATAACTTATTTTCACACATTAATTGGGCCACTTGTGCACTGGGTCTAAGGATATGATGCAAGTGCCATGACGATCACTGGTGTGCCTTGATCGCTCTTCACGGATGCTCCAGGCTTGCAAACAGCATGCAAACTCTATCCCTCCCCTTTCTTTTCCTCTTCCGTTCCCCCATTGACTAAGGTCGGGATGCCCCATTTTCTGGGCAAGCCTCAGGGCTGTAAAACCCCTGCATGGTGACTCGTGCAGTATTTAAAAAAGTCTTAACGGAACATGTCATGAAGTAGCATATTATTTTATGATTGATGTACAGAGAGTGTAACAGCAGCCCACTGGCTGCTGCTGGAGTTGTCTACTCTCCATCCCTCTATATAGGCTCGGGAGGATAGCTCAGAGGCAATGCGCTCTCCTTGGAAACAAGACGACGTGGAGCAACACAGTTTCGATCCTAAAATGTGCTTAGACTGCCAAGGTCTACTTTATCATAGCAGTACAAATACTGCAAAAAAAAATCACAAAATATATAAGGGCGGCCTGGAGCAGATCAGGCTTCCATATGTGCCTTCTGAAAAATTCCCAGTGGATGAGCAAAAAGTCCTTGTGTTACGCCACCAAAACACTGAAGGACTGATGTATATCAGGATTCGGCATCAGGCCCTCTCCCGACTGTACGGCCCCTTTCTATACGGACCTTGAGATGAAATCTATAAAGCCGAGTATAAGGGATGAGCTGAGACCAACATCCCTCAATCTGAAAAACTCAACAAGCCCAAAAACACCACAATGTACAGACTTCACCTGAAGAAAAATGCTTCTTCTAATATTTCCAGACAGCATCATAGTACTTGTTCCCGAAATCCTAACCTACAATTCTCATAGGATGCCTGTGCGTTGGGAACTGAGCATATGCACAGTCATCCTTGCCATAAGGTGTGTGTCCCTGGAAGGCCTGGGGCCCCTGGAGTGACTGGTGTTGTAGCCATTCTATAGGAACATTCAAACCCTAGGGCTGTCTGAATCAGTGCATATGGTTCAAAGTAACAAACATTTGAAAGTTAGGGTGAGTGTTGTGCAAGAGGAGATGAACACCAGGCTCAGTGTGTATTAGGTACTTAATGTTTCAAGCATTTAACACGTTTATCGCCAACACATTTGTCACAAAAAGAGTTGTGGTCATTTTTATATTCCCAAAATGCTCTTGGATTTTTATGCAAAGCAGGATCGAACCGTTGCTGATATTACTTGTCCGCTTGACCTTTCGCCTATGGTTATTTCAAAATAGTACACTAGGGGTGTACCAGACTGTCATCTTGGAATGATAAACGTCTATCTAAAAATAATGTATAGGGTTATTCTATGTTTTGATAATGTGCTCTGCTCACTAAGAAAAGTGCAACGTTCTTCTTAGGACTAAAATATTTATAATGGTAAGAAGCATTAGAAATTAACAGTGCCAAATCTTTTGAAAAAATCAAGTTTTCAATGTTTTCTTTGTTCGTGAGATAGCTGCGTTAAAAAAACAAAGCTACCCTCCCACCACATCAAGATAACTTGTTTTATTCCTCCGCAATGGCTTGGGGGCCTTTAGAAAAGGTGTACTGACAATGCGACTCTTGGAAAGAGACAGAGCCTTTGAGAGAGACATAACGATACAGAGAGAGAGAGAGAGGGCGCAGAGAACATGGATTTGATTGTCAAAACAAAAATGAACCAAGGGTTCCATGTCATTTCAACGAATTAAATTGCTTCACTGTAATTTACTTTGTGGGCATTACTTAGAAATGTTACTTTTATGTTTTTTGGGCAGTCCCCTCCATGCCCCCTTCCCCTTTATTACCACACCGACCCTAAACCACTGCCCACTCCCTTTTACCCTACAAATACATATAAACGTTCAAAGTATTTTGAAGTAATAATTACAACAAAGTAATTTACTTAGTGGAAACAAAGGAATACCGAATAAACGGCCTCATTACAAGTTAGGTGGAAAGTGGTAAAATTGGCAGTAACTGAGCCCATTTTACTACTGTGCCAAATTATGAGTTTTGGCTTTGAGTGGAGGATTTACCTCCAGCAAAACCCTGGAGGTAAATCTGCCCACTGAACGCCGAAAAATTGGCAGAATTGGCAGAATTACAGCAGCACTAATTCCGCCATGGTTAGTCTGCAAAAAAATACCCATTGGGTCCAATGGACCCAAAATAAATGGGGAATTACACCACCACTTTTAATCAAGCAGAAATTCCGCCTGACCAAGTGGCAGGAAAGGGTAATTCCTCAGGGCTATTTTCTGGAGGTAAGGTAATTCCTCAGTGCTATTTTCTGGAGGTACGGTAACTCCTCGGGGCTATTTTCTGGAGGATTTACTTCTGAATTTTTACCTAACTCGTGATGAGGCCCAATGTGTCACTATTCCAGAATTATACAGCTCTTGTGCTCTGCAGATTTCCCCGATGACACATCCATCTTGCCCATGGACTCCCCACGAGTGGTGCTGCAGCAACTTTACCTGTGGGGTGCTGGGAACACAGGATTGAACCTCAAGTTTGGGGCTGGTCAAAGGCAGCCTTAATGCAAGTCTGGGATTGCTACAGCGCCCCCACCACCAGTTCCTTTGCCACTGACTCCCCATTACCACTGAATCTAATGTTGAGGCTCCAGGATTTGCCTGAGAAGTGGTTCACAGATCTAGTCCCACTGGCCTCTGGAATCTGGTCGACAGGCAGATCTTCAAGTGTGATCTGAGATCTAGATCAGAGTTTCACCTTGGTTTTACCCAGATTCAGACAATTGTAGCAATAGAACTTTGGCCACACTGCAGACTTCACTCTGGGCATATCAGACACCAGACTTCCACCTCTATCCATCAGCACTCAGTACGCAGGTAGAACCCCGTCACATACGCCAAGCCTTTACCTGGACCGCCTTTCTAGGTACCAGTTCTTACCTCTCCTTTTGAGCTGTAGTGTGTCCGTGCCAATCAATGACCCCCTCTGCATTGCCCTTGGATGGACACACCAGGCAGAATTACAACAAATGCATGTTATGTCATGGTATATCATGTTATGTTACAAGACTGTTCGTGCAAAGAAATTCATGGGTGGTCATTAATATGAGCCGTGGCACACTATAAATGACACCAAAATTACATTATGTGATTCTTTTATAAGGGGACTCTGAAATGTCCTTGCAACATCTACAGTGGGAGTGGTTGAGCTCCTGAGATCTCGCTTCACAGAGAGTGTGTGATATGATAATGATATGATATGATATGGCATTTATAACGCGCCTATACACAAGTGTTTCAAGGCGCGAAAGTTTGGGACGGCTCCAGATATAATGTGACATGATAATTATAACAGGTCATCAAAATCAATGTTCTAGCTGTAACAATTTAATTTTAATTGACTTTGTTTTTGTTTCAGCAACCATAAGTGAGTACACCTGTGCATAATCTGTTTGGAAACATGGTCACAAAAAGCCTTAATCATCCTCAATTGCACTGCAGAACAGAGCAGACTAATAAACAATACAAATATTTCTTCTTCTCAGGAAACTTGGAGCCACCTCAATCCTGCAACGTTTTGTGTAGAGAGAAGGGCCCCAGGAACCTTGAGTTACCGAGGGGCGCATTCGGGGCAGTGAGGCTACATCCATAATGGACAATGCAGCAGTGCCCCAGTCCACATTACTGAGAAGCCAGGTGGCCAGGCCCAGTAAAAGCTGAGCGCACTCTGAGCTGCAGCGAACACCTGCCGCAAGTGCTCCCGGTTGGCTCACGTTGCAGCAAATTTGGTAACAAAACATGTATGCCTGCAGTGCCCCCACCGGCTCACGCCTAATGTTCTATGCATGGCTCAGGCATTCCGCTTCCCCAGCCTTACACGGCCCATTTGGGATGCTGTGTGGAGTACTGCAGACACACTCCACTGCAGAGAGGGGGTGTTGATATCACATCTCCCTGTTTCCTGCCTGATGAGGGAAGTTGGACGGGGTGAGGAACCACCGTTGACTTCAGAGTAATAAGTAGGAAAAAACGAGAAAGAGAGAGAGAGAGAGAGAGAAAGAGAGAGAGAGAGAGAGAGAGAATTCCATGGGTGAATGCTAGTATTATCTGTGGGGGAGCGTGTATTCCAGGCCAATTCTGTCATATATTGATGGGCACTGAGCTGGCAGCATGAAACTGGGGCAGGCAAATTACGTTAACATTCCTCACAAGATTATTTGGGCAGACACAGCATTAAAAACCTTTTTCACAGTTGCAATGCTGGCATAAATTGGGTACTAGCAGCATAAAAACATGTTTAACTGGGAAATGCTGACATATACTGTCGGGTACTGCGCTGGTAGCCTGAAAGTGGGGCAGCACTGGTATATTGTGTGGACAGCCCTCATTATCTGCTTTGAGTACAGGAGGCATGAACAAGTGTTTAACGGAACAATGCTTGCATATATTTAAAAACATATATATATATATATATATATATACCTTTAACACTACAAACTAAAACAAAAGGATAGTTCAAATTAAATAATTTCACCAAGTTATATATAAAAAAACATTCCATTCATAATTGTATAAATACTGTAAAAAAAAAACCTTCAAAATCCTCTTCACCAAGTATCCTATAGTTTACGAAGAGTAGAATATGCTCCAATCTATCACATTTTCACTACTGCGATGAATACAGCATTTTTCTATTTCAATCCATATATAATGCATCGTATAGCTGATCACTGTGCTACTACCAGAATATAAAAAGGCCCATGCATACTCAGAATCAATTATCTCTAAGGGGAACTTAATTCCAGTATACCCTCTATCCAGCAAATGTTTGATGTCTGGATGTTTCCACATCTCGTTCACATAATTGGCGCCATCGTTCCACGTATGGGATTTTCTTCCAAGCTCCCAGTCTCGACCAAGTAGGTAACAATTCCAATCGAAGTAATATAATAAAACGACAGACTTTAGCATTACGCATACATTTTAAATAGCTAAAACAATCCCTAAAACCAAAAGCTTGTAACACATATCTTTTATAAAGGGTTGTGATGGCTAACCATTTTGAGTTATTGTCCCCATCCCAAGTATAAGCTTTATCCTTAATGGCCTTCATTGCAACGGAGATATTACTAATGTGGTTTGTCTCAAAATCAATGTTAACTAAAAAAACGTTAAATGTCCTCTTTCCATAAAGCAATAACAGAGTTAGGTGTCCCTTCTTTTTAAGATCAGGTTAAAATTGCTATACATAGACTCCAGAAGATCTGCCTCCGCTTGCATTTTCAGATACAAAATGGCACTGTTCATCTTTTTTTGAGCGCTTAGTGCTACAAGGCCATGTTCACTGTGGATTGCTTCAAATGGAGTGCAGGTCGGCAATGCCAGGGCCCATCTCCACATCTTTGCCTCAAGGGGGACAAGCCACTGAGCCACTTTGTTTCTTTATCAGTGAATATTTCAAGGCCATAAAGTAATCCTGTTTTGATGCTTGTATTACATACTTTATATAATTTAGTATGGCATTACATTTTTGAAAGTTCTTATTTACTATTACATTTTTCAACTTCTCCCCATGATCAATGCCATAAAAGGGGATCTCCAAGTATGTGTAGCTATCCACCACCTCAATAGGGTGGTTGTCGACCCTCCAATGACATTTATTTTTCTCCTGTATTCTGCTTTGAAATAGCATAATTTTAGCTTTTCCATGGTTAATAATCAATCAATTTTCAGAAGAATATTTTTTCAAATCTGTCAGAGAGCGCTGTAACCTCAAAGGGGTTTGATACAATAAGAAAGTATAATCTGCATAGGTGAGCCATGATATATACTGGCCACCTATGCGAGGGGTGAAGTTTCGACATTCTGACATTGGCTCATTTATATCGGCCACGTACAAATGATAAAGATAGAGGGCAAGAGCACAGCCTTGCCTCAGGCCGTGATTGGTATCCATCTTCTGAGTGAGCTCACCCTGACCAAAGTGTCAGAATATATCTCTTTTAGGAAGTGTATAATTCCTGAATCAAGACCCCAATCTGTCAGTTTTTTCCACAAACGGGATCTATTGACAGTATCAAATGCTGCTCTATAATCTATGAAGCAGACAAATAATGGACTAGTCGCGTTCATTTTGGCCCTTCTTTCCAGATACTTCAGTGTCCAAAGATTGGAGAGAGTGCCAAAACCGCTTCTAAATCCCGCCTGTTGGTTCTTCAGGATATGCTGCTGTTTTATCCACTGATTTATGCATTACATTAAAACTTGTTCAAAGAACTTAGAACAAGCATCTACCAGTGCCAGCAGGCCGTGGTTAGAAGCATCTTCCCAATCTACATTTTTGTATATAGGTATCACAATTGATTCCTTCCAACTTTCTGGTATAATCCCTGTAGAATATATAGTCTTATATATCTGGTGTCATATTTTAGCCCATAAATCAGAATCATCTTTTAGTGTTATGTTGGGTACCCTGTCAGGGGCCGGTGCCTTCGAGGACTTCAGTTTCACTATTAGTTTTGTGATATTCTCAATAGTGGAGTCAACCATATTGCTTTTTATACCTCCATACCCAATTTCCGCCGAAGGTTCTTCTTCCAAGTCATTATTATAAAGTGCTATTATAAACGTACTCCAAGAAGTAGCTGTGATGGGGTTAATTTCTTTACCATTATCCATCCCCTTCATCCATGAGTTATACAATGTCCAAAATGAGCGGGAATCTTTCTCTCGAAGTGTGTGATATAGGAAAAACGTTGTGCAGTACAGCAAGAATTTTTATTTTCCCTTATCACATTCTTGTATTTAGTGCGCACATTTCTCAGAATTACAAATTCATTTATCACATCTAACTTCAATTTATTTACTCTCAGCACCTCCTTCCTAAAATGTTTTTTCTTTTCAGCAATCTTGGGGTCATAGAGAGGATACCTTTTCCCCATCCTCTCATGTCTTACCTTTTTATGAAGTGCTTGAGCATATTCACGTGTTTCCTTCAATGCTGCCTTGATAATTCTGTCATTCTCAGACATTAGGTTATTCCCCAGTATTAGCAAGGAGCTAATTTTGGCATTGAACAGATTAATATTCTTATTTGACCAGGAGATTTTACTTCCCTTATTATTCACAGAAATATTTCCACTTACTCTACGGCTCCCTCTACCTGCATAATCCTTGGATAATTTAGAGATAACGTGGTCGCTACACTCCATGAGGATCAAAGCAAACTCCCTGATCTTTGGATATAAAGAGCAGGGCATGAGAAAATATTCCAACCAAGAGGAAGTCTGGCCATTACTCCATGTAGATAAAGATGTTCCATTCCTCTCCATCTTGTAGAACTGATACAAACTGTGAACGTCTATAAAACCCTTCCACTGGTCAAAATGGTTCAAGTTTTTGTTATCATCTGGAGTGACGGACAGTATCTCAAATGTATTTGTAAAATGTATCCAATTCAATGGGGCTTCGATAGTTCTAATCAATCATAAGAATATAATGGCCATCTTTACTGTTTTGCATCCATTGGTTTATAATATTATCGCTCAAGTTGATCATTTCAGCCGTCTTTTCATTGCCAGGTGGATTATACATATGTATTAATAATAATTGTAGCTCTGCACCCTTCACCCACATATATAGCATCCCAGCTAAAATATAATAGTGGTTTGTAATAACAGATACTTCTCTCATCCTCAAATCGTTTTTCACTTCCAGGATTAAATCCCAAAATGGTTTGCCCTTTTCATTTCATCTAGCTGGTCTATGTTACAAGTGGTATCCATCAATACTCATTTTTTTTGTTAACCAATTTTCTTCAAGGGCAAATATTTCAGAGTTCATCAACTTAATTTGTCCTTTGCCCCCTCTTGCAAAAGAATGGAAAACCCGAGTGCTCCACTCCAGGAAAGCAAGAGCAATTGATTAAGTCTAGGTCAATCGACCTCCTCTAAATCACCATCCCCCAAATCTTCAGGGTAGGTGTCTACATTTGCCTCTTTGATGGCCCATGCCACCCTTATCGCAATTTTCTCTATATCAAACTATGTTAAATTAATGTTTTGCACACTTTTTAAAAAAATGTCTCTGCTCTTTCTTTCCTGTAGTCGGGGTTTCCACAATCTTTCTAAATTCATAGCCACGTTCCAGGAATTGATTCATATATAACACAATTGATTCAAAAATAATTGGAGAGGCTATGTGTTGGAGCCCAGTTGGATTTTCCTGCTGAGAAAGGAATTTAGACAAGGGCTAAATTACATGAATACATTGCCCGTAGTTGGGGTAAATGGTGTATGAGTTCCAAAACATGTGCACAGTTTAGAAAGGGGCTGTTGTTAGTTGCATATAAATCCCTAACTTTTATTTTATGGATCTTTAGTTTGTCAGGATCAATGCCCTCCAGAAAATTCATCAGTGCTAGATTTGGTCCGCTCATAGACACTGTGATCTCTGTCATTAACACTATTAGCCGACCAAAGGTGTGGGGGAATATGTTCCTCATGTGGTAGTTCATGTTTGGACCGTTTCTCAACCCATTTGTCTAGTAGGACTTTCGGTGTTGCAGTGATCGTATCCTTGCAAGACACCCTTTGCTGATGGGGCATAATTAATTCAAAGTCCCTTTCCCTTTCTTCGCAAAACATCCTCAGAAGCTGTTGCTGATAATGATGGTGTAACTAGGGCAGATTTCCCCTTCTTTTTTCCATTTCTCTTAACGTCCCCTTTTTTTTTAGCAGGTATTTTCCTTTCGCCTTTTTTTCATTTGCTTCCTTTTATTCTTAATGGGCGAATTCAATTGATGGCTTTTGTCAATGATTTCTGTTGCTTCTTCCAAAGCAGTTGTTATTTGTACAACAGGGGTTACCAGAATACTGATAATTGAGGATGAGAGGGCGGGCTGTTTCTTTAATTGCCCTGGTCCCCCTTGATTAGCCATGCCTCCGCCCGAGCTAGTACTGCGTCCACTAGCGTCCACTAGCATAAGTAACCCTTCCTTTATAATCTTTTGTTCTCTCGCCAGTTTCATACATATAGTATAGAAAGCTTTCAATATGGTTGTGTTTTCTGAAACTAGGTTCTCTTCCTCCACCGAAGAATCCCTGGTGAAGGAGGTTTCTCTGAAACTTGAATTTCACTGCGCATGGATATCTGCAGCTGTGCACTCTAGGTTAGGCGTAGCCGAAAGGTTATTGGGTGTACTTGGCGCTATGTCCTTTGAACACGCTGCTCCTATGTCAGGCTCATTATCAAAGGGGAGTTCAGATGATACAATCGCCTCTTCTTGAAGTCCAAAAAACAAATTTAACAGTGAATTGTTATCTATGGGCGGGAGACCAGAGGAATTTGCGACATCCTGTGGGCATGTGACCTCCATTACAGGTAATCTGAAAGCAGTAGTCGGTGCACTTATCGTGATTGGCTTAAGGTAATTTGTGATTTGGCTCTCCAAAATGGCGGGTTTATCTCGTTCTTTATAGGTAGCTGCTCTCAACCCCACAACTCCTACCGTCTCTTAGGTTTTTGGCAATTATTTTGCTAGGTTTAATAATCGCTGACGGTTGCTTATTGTTAGTAAATTCACCACTGTGCAGATAATAACGCTTCCTGCAAGCAGGCATGCCCTTACTGTTGTAGCTGTTTTTTCCCTTTGCCCATAGTGCTGACAGTCCGTGTTCCACTGAGCCGACGTCCTCCCAGAAGGATAGGACTAACTGGATTGGGGAGGGTAATAACTGGCGAAACTCAGCCGGTCCTAAAAAGCAAACTCGGCCGGTTCAGGCGAACCTCACCCAAAACCCCAAACACCAGAAACACCCTCTCTCACTCCACGGAGTGATAGGGTGGATGTAGGTACTCATTTTAATACTGGGCTTGTGATTTTTGTCTGGGCATAGACCATATGAAAATGTGCTGCAAACTGCTTGTGCGTACTATTGGTGGTCTGGCATCGATTGTAGATTTTGATGTGTTCCCCTACATAACGCATTGTAGTTTGTGTGGCTTTTTTCCCCCAGGTTTTTCAGATTTTTTTCCCCACTAACATACATAATTTCAAAGTATTATTATATTTTAAAAGAATTCTCTGGAGAGAGGCCACCAACCTCCCTGAATGCCTTCGGCTTGCTCATTGTGCCCGGGCCACTCCAGGGAACATATTTACAACCCTCCACATAACATTATTATTTTAATCCCCGGCTGCCACTGCTTCAGGGTTCACACGATTGCCACTTTTTAAGGCAAGATGAGCACTGCAGAAAAAGGTGTGGGTGGTTGGGAGGAGTAGTGGGTGGGGGAGATTCTCAGAAGAGCTCACTACTGTCTTACTTAGGAGGGGTCCCTGTTTTCACAGCACACATGTAACCCCCAAAACCAAACAGGCAGAGTAAAGGGGAAGGGAGGTGCCAGAGAATCGGGCACAAGGATTGAGAGCAATTTGGGAACATACATTTATTTTTATTTATTTATTTACTTATATAGCGCGGGGAACCCTCGGGCATCAGGGCGCACATAGACATGAAGGACATTTATTAGACGGGACTGAACATGTATGTGGTAGTCTCAGGAGAATGCTAGGCGGTGCTAGTTACACATTCACACACACACTAATCCCAGGCATATTTGCTAGAGGTTCTGTGCCGCTCATCTACCCCACCTATAGAATACTGCATTCAGGCATTGACCCTTCTCGGGGTTGCTCTCAGAGGCCTGGGGGCCTACCCTGGCCCCTTTAGGACACGATTGACCCAGGCCCCGGGCCGCATGAAATGTGGGGCGATAGAGGGTCTGGGAGTTTAGGCGTGGGGGAAAACGGCGCAAAAGCGTAGGGAGGGGCGTCCGAACAGCGCCACAAGAAACAAAAGCCCAGGAAGGGCAGGAAACAGCACCTGGGAAGGTGCGAAATGTAACAGCAAGGGGTCAGGGGGGTAACCCGGCCGCCCCCAAGAAGGAACAAAAGGCCGGGGGGGTATAAGTAAGCCTGGAAAAGGAGAGGCGGCACAAACCAGGTAAGAGCTCACCTCTCTCGGGTAGGCTCTTAGTGCCTGGATAAGGGGAAGGAAAAACGTTTGCCACCCAACCCAGCCTAAAATAATAACGGAAGAAGAAGGGTGCAGGCAGGAGCAGGTACGCCGAGTACTCTCTCGGTACACGGTCCAAGAAAGAAGGAGCAAGCAGAAGTAAGAACGCTGAGTACTCTTTCGGTACACGGTCCAAGAAAAGAAGGAGCAGGCAGAAGAAGGAACGCTGAGTACTCTTTCGGTACATGGTCCAAGACATGTCGTAGACGGCATGTGCCCAGGAACGAAGGCCCAGGGATAACAAGGACTCAGGAGGAGCCTTGGGCAACTTCGGGACTGGACACAGGGTGCCCAAAAGCATATGGCAGTGTAATTATTTTGTTGTGCTGTATTTTCTGTAAAAAAATAAAATGCCTACGGCCTACAACTTTTCCATACACATAAGTTGTCTGTGATTTATTGCTTAGGTAGGGATCTGGTAAGAGAAGCAAAGTGAACCCACACTACTCAGCCTATGTTACTTCTAGTGTTTGATGTCGTTTTCTGAACTTGTGCTATTTTTGGCTTTGCAGTATGCTGCAGTATCTCAAAACAACCCGAAGCAACCACAAGGCAGCCCATTATCGCTACATAAAGTAGCAGACACGACAGATAAACATGTATTATACATATAAAACACACAGATAACAAGAACAATGGAATAACCAGTACATGAATGCTGAAATGCAATAAAAATGATGAAAGGCGAAAATAAGAAATGCAGTAGTGGGATTCTGAATGCGGATACGGAGAGAGATGTGGATTCTGAATGCGGATACGGAGAGAGATGTGGAACCAGTGCGACCCTGTTGGGACTCAAACTGCAGATAAAACAAAGGTCATGCGGAGAGATGCCCGCCAAGGGATCTCTAATGGCTTGGCGTCCATATACGAATTGCGAAGGAGGTTTGTGAGCAGTGAGAGCCTAACTGTCTCTTTAATAAACACAGATGTATGTACAGGATCCTAAGGTAAACGCTGCATTGCTGCAGCGCACTGCTCAGCCTCCCGGTGACTCAAGGTCCCTGAGGAAGGGAAGCTGAAACACGTTGAGGGCGGGGCCGCAGCCACAGCACGTGCAATCCTTCTGTGCAGATCCTCTGCAGTCCAGGGAAGCCTTGGGAAGGCAGAGCGGCGTCCTGCTGCTGCGGCATTTCCCGACGAGCTGATTCGGCTGAAGGAGAGGCCACGCTGCTCACTGCAGAACTTATTTACAATTGCACTGCAGCAGACCGCGGGCCATGACTCAGCAGAGGCAAAGTCACCAAGGTGCCCTGCAGCCCCTCCCTGCCGCAGATGCTGAAATGCACGCAACGTGAGACTGGCGCGTGCGTTGCAGAGCCCACATTGCTCTTCGTTTCAAGGAGCCAGGCTCCAGCGATCACAGACCTTGCCATCAATGCATATCACTTAACCTAAACTGCTGCAATACAAAGCACCTATAAAGCACCCCCGCACCCTCAGTCAGAAGCATATTGGTGTATTCTAAATACTAACGTTTCATCTGTCTAGCCAAGTCGGCCATTATAATTGCCCATTGTATGCAATGCTTTGCTTGATAGTGTAATGCACTGGCGGTCCAGGTGGACTCAGCATTTCAAGTCCCAATCAATCGCAATTAACTGTTTTCAAGTGTATTTGCTGCCCCACTCACTCTTTACGTTGCTGCTGGTGTCTGGGGGCCTGTTTGGGGGCAAATTCATTTGCGTTATTTACTGCTTTAATGGCTGTGTTTTGAAGGGTTTGCGAAGACCTTTTGCTGCCCAACTCACTCTTTATCTTGCTGCTGGTGCCTGGGGGGTCTGTTTGGGGGCACATTCGTGTGCGTTATTTTCTGCTTTGATGGCTGTGTTTTGAAGGACTTGCGAAGCCCTTCCGGGTGTGCTTGCAGCTTAGTGGGCATGATCTGTTTATATCCTCCTCCATATTTGACCTTCTCAGACCACCTGGACATTTCCACGGATCAGTGAATTAGCGACAGTCGCCGAGTAGGTTTGTCATGACATTTTGGGAGTTCTCCCTCCCTCCAGCTGTTCCGTCCCTCCTCCTGCCACAGTCGCCTTTCTCTACCGTGTCACCCCGGGACTTTGCCTTCTCTGACAAGCCAGGGCTCGAGGTCCCACGATTAACTTACTGGGGTTGGAATTGGGGGCGATAGCTATCCCCAGTCCCAAAGGACCTTCTGTGCTTCAAGGGAAAGCTTGAGCAAATCTCAAGGCCACCCCGAATGCGCACAGCGTGCTTCAAGGGAAAGCTTGAGCAAATCCCAAGGCCACCCCGAATGCGCACAGCTCCTAGAAGTACCGGGCCCTAGTAGTGACTGGCACCTCTGCACCTCACACAGGGTCTGCAAGCACCAAAGCACAAACACGAACTCCCCCATCCTGCTGCCTTTCCACCCTGCCACGTCAATAATGTGCATTCGATGTGTCTGTACCTGTTGCCACCTTGCCCCCGCCCTCGCCCTTCCTGTTCCTCGATACCCCAAGCAAGCTTCGCAGCTGGGAGACCAGCGCCATGGAGACAGGGGGCAGGCAGGCAGGCATCCTCGCTCTGTGCTCTGGAGTGACCTTGGTGGCATGACGTGCGGTATATATTTATGAAAATAACTGAACACATCCAATAACAAATGCCTAGGCTAATGCTGGCGCCCTCCTGTTGCAAAGCGCTGCTTTTCTTTTTTTTGCCCTAGGTCTGCGCTATAAGCAATGCGATAAATAATAAATGAAATGACAATGGTCAGGGTTGCATGGAAAGAGACTTCTTGCTGGTGCATCGCCACCATGGGAAATAAGACTCAGGCCAGAGTGTCGTCAGAAGAGGTTTCGTGGACAGAGACTGCGCCTCTGAAGGGAGCATTTTGTAAAGGACTGTAATCTTGTCCGCGGCATGTGCTTTTACCTTCTGAGCTGTTCTCCTAAACAGTGAGTGGACTACGCAGCAGTCCTATGGGCGTGAAGCTAATATGGCATGGCTGCGCCACTGGGGGACCCGTTATATTTTCAGCGCTGCCACGCCCTTCCCCCGCTGGTGCAGGAGCCGCCCCCTCCCCCATCACTGACAGAGTCGA
This sequence comes from Ambystoma mexicanum, assembly GCF_040938575.1. Taxonomy (NCBI): domain Eukaryota; kingdom Metazoa; phylum Chordata; class Amphibia; order Caudata; family Ambystomatidae; genus Ambystoma; species Ambystoma mexicanum. The sequence continues at coordinate 1,277,934,415 of NC_090932.1, read as the reverse complement.
TGTTCAGGCGTGCGTGCGGGACACCGGCATCACTCCCAATTAGTTCGCTCAACCTTTCCTGCTTCCTCGGTCTGAGCTGAGCAACGGTAACACCTGTTATTTACAGTGCTATGAAGCGGGAGCATATGCCAGAAAGCACTATGTGAAAGGACAGTGACGAGCCATACAGCACATGGCAATACCTTTCTGGGCAGAAGAAAGAGCATATACCACGTGAGCCAGAAGGTGGAGTCCTGTTCATGTATGTGCTGGTTATTTTAACGTGCTTCACGCAAAATGACCCCCGCCCCCCACTCGCCCACAGAGTTGCCCTCTTGTGTTAAGGTTCTTCCCATTTTCATTGTACCGTTCACTCTCCTCCTCTTATTGCTTCTTGTTTTTCATTTACTTGCGTCATTTTTACTCCTCTTTTACTGGGTTTCAGGGCACCCCAGAGCTACAGGCGCCTCCGCGCAGTGCTGGACAGTGTTTACTGCGGGACCTCAACAGCGATGGCCAGGGGAGAGGTCGTGGAGATTTTTCTCAGGCCTCCCCCATAAATAAACAGTGGCCTTTCAGGAGCTAGATCACAAACACCTGGAAAATAGCCCAAGAGAGGGGGAGGGTTTCCTATGTTTCTACGTCATTCCATCGAGACGTTTTCATCGTGGAAGAATTCATCGTTTTTTTATGGGACATTTTGCTGAAAATGTATGTGGGGGAGACCCCCTACAGCTCCCCCCTACCTTTATCACTACCAGGGGTGTTGCTAGGTTAGTAAAAGGTCCGGGTCTACGCTAATGTCGGGACTGGGGGCTAGCTATGGCCTTTTGGCTGTAGCACCCTGTGCTTCTATCCAGGGCTACAACCAAAAAACCTGGGGCTATAGCTCCCTCATCCCCCCAGCAACGCCTCTGATTATTTCCCTAATCCCCCACCCCCCCACCCCAACATACATTTGCAGCAAAGTTCAATGGAAAAAATTGGATGAATTCTGCCACAATGGAAAATCCAGTGATGGAATCTTGGGATCCCCTTTCCTGTAATGCTGCAATGTGGTAAACTTGGTGCATACCATTTGAACCTAAAAGGCTGTACGTAAATATGTTCTGCAGAGTACAATCCTAACAAGCAATTGCACAGGCAGCCCGACCAGGTGATCCAGTATTGTTACGTGCAAGTGTCAGCTCCAATCCAAAGAACCTGGGTTCGGCAACATTTAGAGCGGATCAAAAACACTAAAACACTTGAAGGGTGCAGATGGATTTCCCGGATCCGAGACCCAGGGAGACTTTTTTTGCCTGATCCCGCATCCTGGAAAATCCGGCCCAATGGCCAGCACTGCCTCCAAACTGTAAATCACCTGCCGCCCTGCCTTTCCCTCCCTTTCACAATGATCGTAGCTCCCCGTCAACTTTTCCATCGTTACCCATATATTTTCATACTCGCTTTCCTTGGTCATTTCACCATGCTCCCCTTTTCTCTTTTTATTGTTGAACCCTCTCCCCTTTTTCACTCTATGCTTGTAGAGGGGTGTTGCTAGGTCTGGAATAGATCCAGGGCTAGACTAATGTCGGGACTCGGGGCTAGCTAGCCTTTTGGTTGTAGCCCCTGAGCTTCTATCTGGGGCTACACCCAAGGGACCCGGGGCTATAACCGCCCTAGCGAAGCCTCTGCTTGTATACACGACTCCACAACATGAATCATTCCAAGGTGCCTTCTAGTTGGCAGGTTGGAGGGGTGGCGATGGATGAATGGTGGCCTCATTGAGGATGGTCATCACCCAGGGCTTGGGGGGACGAATCATAACCTGCAGCCCATAGCCCCGGTCCTTGCAGTGCCTGCCTCCTGCTACAGGTGCTGATGGGAAGCCAGTGGAGGGATTTCAGTGTGGCTGAAGGCCAGTCTCAGCATTCCTCCATGCCCCAGCCTCTTGTTCTACTTTCTCACCTTTCCCCTCGTCGCCTTTCCCTTTCTCCTCTCTCACTTTTCATGCTACTCGCCCATCTTCCACGTTTCACTCCAGCCTCCCTTTCAAGGTCGCTGTACCCTTTTAGGCTGTTTCTTTCTCATTATTTTTGGACTCCTTTTACTCTTCTTGTCTGCTGACCTTACCTTTGACACCCCTTTTCTCTGTATCTCTTCTAAGCCACTTTTCACTCGGATCTCAATTTCTTTTCCCACTTAACACTCTCAGACAAAACCCACGTTTCACTCTCTTCAGCCCTCACCCCTCTTTCTTCCCCCATGTTTCACGTTCCCTTCTTTCCCGCTCTGCACTCGCTTCTCTCCTCTCCCATTTGTTATTCTGATCACGTATCTGATCATCACTCCCGCTTTGTGTCCTGTCACACCTTAATCTCTTTCCTCCCTCTTACCTTTCCATTTCCCTGCCTCCACCTCTCCTGTTTCCTCTCTGCAGCTCTGCTTTTTTTTCTTTATCCCTATTCATTTCCCTCGCCCCCTCTCACATTTTCACACTCTCTTGTCCCTTTCACCTTCTCATTTGGATATGTGTTTGTTTTACCAAAAGCAACTTGGCACTTGAAGGAGACCCCCTGCACCAAGTGTTGGCATTTGTTCAGAACCAGTAAAATGGGCAAGTGAATGCTCACGGAGGGCAGGCCACTTGTGAACCGCGGCCATTGCAGCAAGACCAAAGGCCTCAGGAAAAGACTGGTGTGTGGTAAAACATCTCGCTTCATTTACCGCACTGTCAAATTCAGAGTTTCAAATTCCAACTGAGGTGAAAACTAGCCTGGTTTTGTGTGCAGGAAATGTCCGCTACACAAAATCATTACACATGTTGTAATAACCGCATGCTGCCATATGCAGTCCCCATGCAGTACCAGGGAGCTCCAAAATGGGGACAAGACGAAAGGTTTGCATGGCTCCAAATCATGCGTACCCATGCCGCTACCACCTGTTCATCAACGGAAATACCGCCAAACTGGCAATGAGACCATTAGAAGTAGGAAGCTCCGCGTGTATCCCTGATCCGGTCAGGTATTTAGTGAGCTCCAAGCAAAGGAGCCATGTTACAGAAACTTTGCATCCGTGCAGGTGTAATACGCATTTGGGTCTATTTGACCTTAAATATTTGACCTAATCACATTTGATCAAATTTATTTGACCTTTTTTTCGGTCTAAAATGCGGGGGGAGGCCCCCACAACCCCTCCCCCACCACTTCCCCTCAACCTAATCTATACCCTTACCCACCCCTATATATATATTTAATTAAATTTGACCAAAAAAAGGTAAACAAAATGCAATCAAATGTTTTAGGTCAAACGTTTTTAGGTCAACTATGCTACTGTAATACGCACTGTGGCAACAATTGCCCCAGTACAAAAAAGCATTTATTTTAATGCATTTTTGCACCAGGGCTATGTTTGCCATAGTCCTACCACTGGGGAGAACTTAGCCTTGGTGTAAAAATGCAATGTAAGAATATGTGGTTTGAACGAGTACACTTTTGCCCTAGTGCCAGTAAGATTTATATAGTGCTGCCCCTGGTGTTACCCGTAAGAGCAATCCTCCCAGAGGCTCGTGCAATGACTTAGGTCTGGTCAAGTGCCCACCTGACGAGGATCTGCAACTGTAGACACCATATCCTCAGCACATCAGCGAAAGATGGCACCCCCTGAGGTCCCGCAACCCTTCAAACCTCCATGGCCACCTTGGGCATGCTGTAGAGGATCACCATAGCCACCAAGTGGCTCTCGATTTGCAGGCCTGGCCCACCAGGTGAGCTGCCAAGCCTTCCTTTAAACCCTCCAGGCAGGATCACTGCTTGAGCGATGAAAATTATTTTATGGATCAATAATATCAGGATTAATGCTAGACTGCCTCTACCTTCCAAGGCCAGGGATCGAACCCATGTTGCATAGCATTGTGTTGCCCCTAAGCTCTCCTCCTGTTCCACAGCAGAAAGAGGACAAGGAAACCACACACAGCACAGGTAAACCACTCTCAGGTTAAATGGGAAATGCTCACTGCGCCTATCGCCATTGAACATGGCCACTCATTTATTCCTTGCCTGGGTGCCCACCTTGCCTTCAGATTTCTTGTTTCTCACCAAATATTCTCGATTTCATTGTGGGTTCCACAGGAACTTCAAAATACATGGGAGTACAGCAGAGGTGACCTTGCAATGAAACCTCCTTCCAGCTTCTTCCAATCCAGATCTGGGGTCTCATAATACTCTTATTGGCGGTGTTACAATGGGCCGGCAGTGGTTTAATGTTTGCACCCACATCTTCCACCTTAAATTTCCAAATGCTGGTAACAGGTTTTTAAAAATGAATGAGCCTAAACGCCAGTCTGTGCACATCTGTTACCTTAATGCCTTAAAATGAGCGTACCAACGTTTAATGGCTCTCAACCTTTCAAAGTAGTCATTGTGGTCCTCTGGCATGACGTTGGGATACAAGGAGGGTCCCCAGGAGATCTTCCAATTGAATTGCTTTGGACTGGATGGATGTTTTGGAAGGACTCAGCAAGAATCATGTCACCTATTCACTGAAAGCAAAGATTACATGGGATCATGCTGAGCATCACTTTAGACCCCCGAAGCTCGTGTGCATGCTGATGGATATACAAGGGCGCTGCCATGTGTAGCCCCTCTCTTGACTGGTAGCAGAGGCTGGGGGTGGGGGGCGGTACCAAGGAATGGATCATAAGTCAAAATGGTTCAAACATTGGGGACGAAAGACATCAATGTACGCCCCGGTGAAGGAGTTGGTGCTATCAAAGAATCGAAGCATTCCAATACACTCGGTGTTGGTGGGCGCATGGTAAGGGGTTCACCGCACAAATGACCCTCAGGCGACTTGTCAAAGCTTGCAGCAATATGCTGGTCCGATTGCACAGCGAGTAGAGCGCTCGCTTTGACATCGGTGTCGAGCCTGCTGATGCAGGTTCGAATCCCGGCAGGGCCAAACTCAGCCTTTCATCCTTCCGAGGGTAATAATAAGCAGCGCTCAGATGCCTGAGGGTTCGTAGCGCTATATAAATGCTAAATTATTATTATTATTAACTATTGCAGATGGGAGCGAGGTGGGGTGATATGCTCAAAGCAAGATGTTCTTACGATCTCAACTGCCGCGCCATGAGCTTCGCTCATCCTCTATTTGCTTTTTTGCTTCATCAATCTTTCCCTTCCCAATGCTCCCTCTTTTGGGCTCTTTTTTCTTAACGCAGCGTAGGAATGGACATTGAGATATTTTAAAACAACCCCATCCCTTTATGCCAGTACACCTCAATCTGTTGGTCTGAGACCTCTGCCTGCCCCACCACCAGCACTCACCTCTGAACCACTCCTCGGAGTGTAAGGTAGCCATGGCTGTGTGTCCCTCCATCTGGGCTCGGATCTCCCTCAGGGCGGAGGTGATGTCGGTCTTGGCCGGCTCTCGCACCTCCATGGACACTTGGCTGCCATGGATCTGGTTGAGCATCTCGTTGACCTCATCCTGGTGGCTCCGGCGTAGGAAGCCGGTCTCTTCTTGCAGGGAGAGCACCTTCTTCTCTAGCTCGGACTGCGCCAGGCCCGACTCCTCCATGTAGCGGGCCAAGGCGCGAGTGGCCGCCTCGGTCTCTTCCCGCTGGCGGCCCTCCTCGTCCAGTCGCTGGCGAAGCTGCTGCAGGTCTTCCTCCAGGTGTTCCTGCTCCAATTGGAGCTGGCTTTTGTCGGTGTTGAGCTGCACCATTGAGGCCCTCATGTCACGGATCTCACGGTCATAGAGTTCGCCCATGGCGGAGCGCCCGGCCTGCTGCTGCCGCAGCATGGCCGCCTCGGCTTCCAGGTCCTGGTTCTGGGCCTCCAACTGACGCACCTTGTCAATGTACCCAGCAAAGCGGTCATTAAGAGCCTGCAACACCTCCTTCTCATTGCCACCACCGTTCAGAGTCTCCAAGCTCTCCGTGGAGGAGGTGATCTGGCTAGGACCACCTCGGCGGTAGGGGGAGGATGTGGTTGAGCTCCGGGACCAGGACTGGAAGCCACTGGAGGTCGCTGAACTCCCTGGCCTGGAAGAGAGATGGTGGTGGTGGCGTGACCCTGAGGCGTCACTCAGATGCTTGCGATACCCAGAAGAGGGGGCATAGAGCGGGTCAAGACTGTAGCTCATCATGGCTGAAGAGGCTACAGAGGGCACTGCTTGGGCGAAAAGGTACTGACGATGACAGAGCGAGGCAGAGGGCACTGCGGAGGAGAAGGGGAGACAGCACACCTGCCAGTCGGTGCAGTGGGTGGATGGCACTGCTTGGGAGAAAAGTGTCGAGAGAGCGCACTCTCTGAGAGGGAAGGGCAGCTGGAGGACGCGGCCCGGGAAAGGGATGGAGAGAAGACGCTGCCTATGAAAGGAGGACGGGCAGTGGGAGATACGGCGCGTGGGGAGGTTGATGGGATCCGGAAGCGCGCAGGACTCTGGGAGAAGGGTGCAAAGAGAGCCGGCTACGGGAGAGTGCAGAGGAGACACTGCGGCAGAGCGCAGGAGCGGCAGCTTATATACCGCAGAGCAAGAAAGTTCTGAACTCAGCAGAGCCGGGAGGAGGCAGCCCCCGCCCTGCTTAAAGGTGCAGTGCAGCGACGTACGCAGAGCGGCAAGAGAGAGGCTGCTCTTATCCACTATAACTGACACCCCTTTTGGGCACACCTATTCAACGGCTGCTTTTATGAAACCAAACATTCAGCCGCCTGAAATCAGCCTCAGAGGGAAGAAAGCCTCAGCCCCGAACCCTTGGAGGCAGACTTGATTATTTCGACCCACTACTCTGCAGACCTAACGATGGTAATCCCGAGGCAAAACCTCTTGCCGGAGGCCGGGGAGAGCAGCAAAGTGAGCGAAAAGAATCAAGCGCAGCGCGGGTTTTAAGAAGTCTTCTAAGCGCCTGCGTTTCCTAAGCAGAGAACACACGCGGAAAGAAGTTGCGCACACTATTTATCCCTCCTGCCCACAAGCCTCGAAGGGCAACATTGCGCAAGCAGGGGTCTGCAGAGGGGAATGGGTCATCCGGAAAGTAAATCGGGGCCTTCTCACCCAAAGGAAGGGGAGGGAAATGCTCTACATGCAAGAAAAGGGGATTCTGAACAGAACCCCCAAAGGGAGCGAACGGGGGACCTCATACGGAACCCCACTTAGTCAATCAACTTCAATTGAAAAACAACCATTGGCAATGCCAACAGTTTAGGATTTGTATAGGCAAGGGAACGGCACTTACCAGGCACTAATGTAGAGTTGTTAACTAGCCATTGATGGTAGCAGCTGCAAAATGGTGCAAGTACATGGACAAATAATACCAGTGCCTGGAAAATGTGTAATGCTTATACACAAGCCAAAACTGTTGGCTTTGTCAAGCCCGTTTTTAAGAGGACTTCAGTGAAGGGCACTCATAGTACTTATAAATCAAGTGGTTGAAGGCAGACCTGGTTGCCATTTTTATTACACCAGTAGCACCTTTAGAGCTCAAATTAAATCTTTAATTTTCAGAAGACTGCTTAAAAAATACTGGCAGGGACATCGAGCTCAACGTTTGATTGCAAGGCTTGAAAACCCCAGCTCTAAGAGATCCTAGAAGGATGTGTTTTGGGATGGTAGAGGCAGGAAGTGGGTGGGAATGGCCATAGGAATTAACATAGCCATGGGAAGCCAGTGGGTGGGTAAATGGTATTAGGTGAACGTTTCCTTTTATTTTCACTGAAAATATAAAAGACCGATTTTGAAAGACCCCTCTGAGACCGCGCAGAGCTGCGTTTCTAAATCAAACCGTCATGCCCCTGCCGCACACAAGTACACGCATGGGCTGGCAGGCACGTCCGGGTGAGGAAAGTCGCTGGAGTAATAGGGGAATGTTTTGTGTGTGTGTCTGTGAGTGAGTGAGTATCTGTGTCGGTGAGGAGGGGGGGGCAGGTAAATGTCTCTTTGTTTGTCTGTGTGGGTGGAGGATGAGGGGGAATGTGTTGGGCTGGGGAGGGGACATCTGGGGATGAAGGAGGGATTTGGGGGGTGAAACCACCATTTTCATAGAAATCTGTCAGCGCGGGAGAGGGTGGGTGCGGGAATGCCTCCCGGGGTGGTCGGCGGGGTGGAGAGTATGATATTTCTGCATTTTTAAGGCCACACAAAATCGGCCAAAATAAATCAGTCTTTTTGATGTTCGGCCTTCAAAATGCGGAAATGTTACATAGAATTAGGCAAATAACCAAAAAACACCTCCAATGTTTGTATCCATCCTCACATGCCATTTCGCCCTAGCTGTACTCTGACGCAATAGATCCGGCTTATAAGTGGCGCTAAAGCCAAAATGAATCAGTAGCCACATGATGGGTTTAGCGCATTGAAGTCGTGGGAGCCCAGAGCAGCAAAGTCTGATGTAAGGGACACTGGAATCATTTCGTTTGGTGAGGACCTTTGAGTGCCCTTAGGATGCATACATATGTGCTCCTTTCCACAGGGAAACATGGAAGACCCACCATTCAAAGGGTTAAGGAGCTGACGACCACAGAATAAACTGAAGAACATTGGCAGGTGGGTGGCAGAAGAAGGCACGTTGGACAACTGTCACATTGTGTACGCTCAGACTCCAATCAGCATCTCGTAGGCCACACAAGTTCCTGAGCTTTGCCACAAAAGCAGTATTGTGGCCAACCACTGAGTGGGCACTGGCGCTGCGTGATGTGGTGGCCCTAGCGGTAGAACCTCGGCCTAAAGACCTGCTTACAATGCCCGATTTTCATTTGGCTGTAAAAACAGCATTGTAACGGTCTTTTTCTCTTGGGACCTTTAAAATGTGTTTTTTTTTTAAATATTCGGAGCGTTTCACCTCTGAAGCCCCCCATTGTTCATCCCCGCACCCCCACCCTCACCCACGGGATTTCAGCACAAGCCCCATCCCCCACCCACAACAAAACACATACATACACACACCACACACACGCACCCACAAACGTACCCGTTCTCCTCGTCCTGCGCTTCTGGGTCCCGAGGTGCCTGTCAGCAGCTGCGCGCACTCATGTGCGGCAGGTGCGTGACAGTTCCATTTAGAAAGACCGCTCTGTGCGGTCATGGTCGGTCTTTCTAAATCGATCTTTTAGTGAAAAGATCTTTTCACTTAGAGCGGCCCTTTGTTCTGAACCCAAGTAGTCGCTCCTTGGTGGCATAACCCCTACCTGAACCTCTAGAATTACTCCCTGGTGATATGAACCCTCCCTGAAGCCATGGAGTTGATTCTTGGTGGCATGAACCCCTCCTGGACCCCTCAGTTAGTCCCTGCTAATATGAACCTTTTCTGAACCTCTGGAGCCCGTCCCTCCTGCGATAAACCCTTTGTTCCGAGCCCCTAGAAGTAGTCATTAGCCTTGAAGGGTAAAGTTCTGAGCCTCTTGAGTTCTCTGCTGCTGGACTTAATTCCTACACCCGCGGCCTGAAGCGAATCCCTGGTGTTGCGGGCGGTGCAGCTTGGCCCCCCTAGTCTTTTGGATGGGCCCCACGTTCAGCATCGCCTCACTCCATTGTTCTCCTTCGTGGTGGGCCACAGATTCATCTTGCATTGACTCTTGACCCCTGGCGTGCCAATTACAGCCAGGGGCTTCTCCGGATGCCTCCATGACCCAATTCACTGCTTGCTTGCTCAACAGCAGACTGCAACCAAACTCTGCAGGTTCCCCTCTCCACCGGAATAACCCTGTCAAATTTCAGACCTGAGATTTCACTCTCGCCTCCACCAGTGCACCTCAATCTTAACCTGCATCATCCTTTCCTTTCCCAGATTTGAGACCACAGACTCAGCCCTTTCTTGGTATATTAACCCTAAACCACTGCTGTCCCGGTTATACTAGCGCTGAGATTTAGAAATAACTCTGCTAAGGCACCTCAAGCCCGAACTGACATTATAGAGCTGAGACATAACTGTCTGAGCGCAATTTAGCTCTGCCAAAGGATCTCTAGCAGCACCCAGCCCAGTTATACTAGCACTGAGATTTAGAAATAACTCTGCTGAGGCACCTCAAGCCCGACCTGACATTCTAGAGCTGAGACATAACAGTCTGAGCGCAACTTAGCTCTGCCAAAGGATCTCTAGCAGCACCCAGTCCAGTTATACTAGCACTGCGATTTAGAAATAACTCTGCTGAGGCACCTCAAGCCCGACCTGTAGTGTCCTCTCACATTCTAGAGCTGAGACTTAACGGTCTGAACGCAACGTAGCTCTGCCAAAGGACCTCTGGCAGCACCCAGCCCAGCCAGTGCATCTCAAGCATAAACTGCAGAACTCCGGGTTGTCTCTGTACTGACGACCCCACGCCCTCTTTGCCAATCCCCTCAGACACACGAACCCGGCAATGCATCCGAGTGATGCTCCAAAGAAGCGCCTCCTTTGTGGGTACTGGAGGGCCCGGGAGGTCTTGCGATTCAGCATCGAAGGGGTTAAAGTATCTTAGTGCTAGAGGTCAGTATTGGGCTCTTTAAAGCCTGCGGTTGCCGAGTTCCTCGTGCTCTTCTCCCCCCGGGGAGCAGCGAGATGGATTCTCATCCAGGGGAGGCGTGGGAGGCGCATTGTGCGGGGGGAGAGGGGGGTGATGATAAAGCAATTTCCTTAAAGGTGCCAGACAGTGCAGAGCATCTCTGTTGCTGCAACCACCAGGGTGGATGAAGCGATCACAGAGAGTATTGGCAGCTGGGCTGGCAGAGAGCCCCTCGAATCATAGAGCACGCTGTTTCATGGACAGCAAGGCTGCCAGAGGGTCCACTCGCCGACCACAGAGCACGCCAGCTCCTGGGCAGCAAGGCAAATGTATTATGCAGTTAGGGCCTCTAACGTAGGGGGAAGGGAAGCTGGACACTACATGGGTCATTATTCAAGCCATGACTGGGGTGTGGTGTTGCCCCTTTAAAAATATGTGTAATGGCTTCGTCATGACTGACTGTTGTCGTAGTTTATTGAGCAGTCACATTCAACTCAGGGAGTTCTTTCCCCCCAAGCAAGTTGGCTCACAACAACGCACTTTACAGATTCAAATTTGGTGAGGCCTCCATTAAGTCTCGCACCCACCCCAACAAATACCCTGTGTTACCAATGGTATAGTAAGAATATTTAGACAAGTATTGTCTGCTGATCTGCTGGAGCCCTTGCCTGATTCCTGTTTGCTGCAATCTCTGGTTATCATAACTGGCCACGCCCCCTTTCACTGCTGGCCATAAAGTGAGAATCTCGCGCGCACAAGCGCGCGCACAGCGAGCAAGTACTCAACAAGTACTCTCTGCTGATCTGCTGGAGCACCTGCCTGATTCCTGTTTGCTGCAATCTCTGGTTATCATCACTGGCCACACCCCCTTTCACTGCTGCCCATAAAGTGAGAATCTCACGCGCACAAGCGCCCGCACAGCGAGCAAGTACTCAACAAGTACTGTCTGCTGATATGCTGGAGCACCTGCCTGATTCCTGTTTGCTGCAATCTCTGCTTATCATCACTGGGTAAAGAAGGACTTGTTCTCAATTATCCAGCTTCTGGGACATTAAGATACCATCATTTTTATTTAGCCTGCAACGATAATAAAAACTCTTTTTTTTTGTTTTTTTAGACTAACCACGTCCTCTTTCACTGCTGGCCCTAAAGTGAGAATCTCGCGCGCACAAGTACTGTCTGCTGTCCGCTGTGTCGCTGGGGTGCAGGGAGCTTTCTGCAACTCTAAATGGTACCGCATTGCTTATTTTTTTACCAATATTGAAAAGTAGCGGTTTGACTGTTTCTGTCTGCTTCCTCATTCACAAGCTAATATTACAGGACCGCTCCCTTAATTGTGATGTTAATCGAGCTTGACTTGCCTTTCCCACCCACGTTAAAACTGACGACCCATTTCCTTTTTTGCCTTCTTCAAAACAACCACAGTCATCACCGTAGCTAATTCTCCTTGCAGCGGTCCATTCGCTGTATTGACTCGGCTACGACACGCTGCAGTCAAACGATTAATTTTCCTCTGTAGTACCCGAGCTTAAAGATCAAACATCTCTTCAGGTCTAGATACTTTTACTAGTTTGAATCTTAACCTTTGCGTTTTGAATAAGGTAGCTCGGAGAACGCAATATTGCATAAGTAACTAACCCCTGTGCAGCTATGAACAGATTAACGTCTGGAATGCCTTATCCCCCGCCCTGTTTTGCTCCCTGACTTCCCGTTCATATACGCCCAGGATTCCATCTGTCTCCGTGTTCGGGCGGTCTCCCCACCCTAACTTCAGCTTCTAACTTTCAGACTAGAGTTATTGAAAAATGTCCTTCAAGCGTTTCCAATATTATTCCAGATATGATAGCACCGAACACTCTTAAAATCCACTTTCTCTCTGATAAAACTATGCATGATTGTGTCCCTGAGCAAGCTTTATCTCCTGCTCACAGGAGTTTTTATACACCTACTTGTCAAATTAGCCTGTCGAGGGAGCCCCCTACTGCAATAACACCACCCTCTTTTCCAGTTCTCTATTCTCAAATTTTAAACAGGCCCTATAATATTCCTGTAAATTTGGAAGGACAGCCCCCAATATTGCATCCAATCTACTTTTACCAGTGGACCATTCTACCCAAGTAATGCCTACAGGTATGGCTCCCTTGAATAATGAAAATGATACAAATGACACCTCACCTCATCTTAGAGAATCTAGATTATCAAATACTCCTGACCTCTTCCCCACTGATTGTCCAAATGATATTATTTCCTCTCCTGATTCAGCGGCGTCTGCTCCTTTATCTTTTGCAAAACCAATGCCACGGCCCTCGTTTGGATTTCCAGCAGTAACTAACCCGGCCCTGGAATCTGCTTTAACTGCCATTAATACAACGATTTGTACATTGACAAAATTGTTGTAACTATTAGATTCCAGAGCCTCAGCACAAGAAGCCTTGACTATAAGCCTTACCAAAAAATTCCATTGGTTTGTCTTTAACTTACCATCTATGTTGAAATCAATTGTAGATGCATCGATGACTCCAAGTGTGCCTACCACTTCAGGTATCCCTACCTTAAATGACATCCTACCAGGTGAGACGGAGACCATACATGAGGACGCTGGCTCTAATACAATCCCTCCTGGATCAATGGCCCTCCCTATGGCAATTAATAACTCCCTTCAATGGATGAATCCATCTGTCCTGAACAACCAAATGCTGACCCACCTCTATATGACCTCTTTTATCCACCCTCACAAAATAAGCGAAGAAAACGCAAGAGGAACAGAAAAAGAAAATCTGAGCTGGATTCTGACCAAAATGTATCACTAAGTCATGTCAATTAAAAAAACAATAAAAAAACTAAAAATCAACCTATACCAAAAAAAATGTTAAAAACAAATCAAAAACTAAAAAATGTGTATCCAATATCTCCGTTACAGAGTTTCAACCTGTGACCACGCCTTTGAATAACAATGAAACAAGCCTTGAAGTCCCATGTATTGAGGTCTGCCTTCCTACCATAAGTGTGGAGTCAATTAAAGGTAAGGCATCCAATGATATTCCTCAATCTCTAACTGTTGACATGTTGACAAATGATATTGATATGGTAAATAACTCTATTACTAATGAGCAACTTATGAATTTGTCGGTTTATCCAAATAACGATATATCAGTGGCAGAAACTATTCATCTTAGTCTACATCATGAAAGAATAAATTCTCCGACGCTAGAGCCTACCTTTCGTGTCAATCTAGATCATGACATTAAGTCATTTATGACCCTTGAGCAAAAATGAAAGGAACTTGTAAGAAGAGTTCCTTTTTCAAAAGGCTCCCCACCTAAGAATGTATTATTGGTGAGTGAACCTCGGGCTGCATCGGGTAACTCTGACAAAGTAATTTTTGTAAATTAGCCCATATCAACAACGCCCAATTTGGAACATGAGAGTTTAATCTCTCAACCAAAGACCACGAATAACCAAAGAGAAACTTTAGGTGACAATTTGAAAGATGAAATTTTAATATTCACAATGATAGACAGAGTCTTCTCTGATCCCTTTCCCAATAGATCAACCTTATTGACAATATTTCAAGCGATTCCTCAACTAAGGCGCATTAACTCATCTGATATCAAAGGGGTAAATTACCCAATTCCAGCTCATCAAGAGATTGTTGATGTAAATATCCCCTTTTTGCTAATCAAAAATTACGTGTGGCAACAGAGACAGCCTCATTTTGAAAAAGGTCTTCTCACAGAAGTCATCTCTCCAAAGCCTGTAACATTAAATCCTTCTCTTGATAATCAGGCACAAAAGCAACATATTAATCAGGATATAGGAGCATATCCTAATTGTAATTGTAATGGTTCTTCTAGACATCCACCCCAGGTATTAGAAACTAAATGGAGATGGGTATCACACGCGAGAGATAAAGAACTAAAAAATCATTAGCAATCCCGCTTGGATCAACATGTGTGCTCCATAATTTCCTGGACTACTCTGGGCTTTTCGCATTTACTGTCCCCTAAACCCTTATTACTAAATAAATATGATCTTGTTGCTATGCAGGAACCATGGATGCTGACTTTCCCTATTTGGCCTGATCACCAAGTAACCACAGTAGCTGACTCTAAAGTCTCAAAGGGCAGACCTGCTGCGGGGCTTTTAATAGCTGCAAGATATCAAGATATGACTCGCGACTGACCATGGATCCATGGGCGAGTCCTGATTCTGGGATTCAACCTGTAATTATACGTACTCATAACACAAATCATCCACTGCTAATAAATATTTATTGGAACCTGGCGTCACCGACTCAAATTGACTTTATAGACAAAATCAAAAACATACTAGATCAAGCATTATTGGATTCTAGCATTGTCAATACCATAATTTTGGGTGACTTTATTATGAATCTATGCCAGGTCTCCATTACTACCACCAACACTAGAGCTGATAAATGCCTAACTGTAATGAAAATAAGACAATTCACAATGCTGAATGGAACCTTTTTGAATGCTATGCCTTTTAAACCAACCTGGTCCAGAGGCTCCTCCCGCTCAATTTTAGATTATGTTTTCATATCTAATAATGCAAAGAGGCTCACATCGGCGTTTCAAGTCATCTCCACACGTGAAAGCGATTACGACCTACTTGAAACTCGCTGCCTTCCGCACCTTGTAGAAACGCCTTTATACTATAAAGGTATGATGGACTTAAATAACGCGAGTAACCGCCGCAAATGGCCATCACGTCATGTAGCTCTTTTACATCATAAAATCTGTGATAAAGACATAGGCAATCAGATCTAATACAATGATTTTGTTCAAATGATAGCACAAACTAACTCTGTACAGTCTAAACCTACTTTCCTCCATAAACACTTTTGGAATTGCGAAGTTTATATTTTGAAATCTGAATTGCACAAATCAATAAGCTATAACCTTCTATATCAAATGACAGAGATAAAAGAGAACTAAAAAAACAAATATAGATATAGAATTAAGCAGGTTTTTGCTGCACAAAAGCAAAAGGATGCAGAATCAATGATTAGAGGTTTACTAACTAAATCAACTGGAGAAATATGGAAGAATATACACAGAATTCCTCCAAATGCTCATAGGTCTACACAATTGAATAGTATTGACGAATTGTCATGGACAAATCACTACCAAAAACTACTTTGAAGCCCTGTGAACTTTCATTTAACATAAATATTGAACTTGCCGATTTATCTGAATTTAAATTTGACACATTGGACATTCTAATAATAATCAAAAAATTTAGCAATTCAAGAGCTCCAGGCCCGGATATGTTAACAAATGCTTTTATAAAAAAGAATCCTGAGGCTTGGACAGAGGTCTTGTTCTCAATTTTTTCCAAAGTAACCAAATCAAAGAGAATTCCGCAATCTTGGCAAAAGGTTGTTATAATTCCTATTTTTAAAAAGGGAGATCAATTAAAACCAGTTAATTATCGCCCTATTACATTCTTACATGTGCCAGGTAAAATTTTAGCAAGGCTTATAATTTGTGACTTTATGGGATGGCTTAATGAAAATAACCTAACAGATACTTACCAATCTGGATTTGTTTCTGGGATTGGTACCTCACTAAATCTGATTCTGATTTCGGCTATTAAAACCCAAGCAATACAAAATAAACAACCAGTTTATGTGGCTGCAATTGATTTTAAACACGCATTCGACTCTATATCTCGAACAGTTTTATGTAATAAATTACTCAATCTCAATTGCCCTTATTATATTTTTTACTTAATGTATCAATTTTATTCTAATACTAGTATTAAAATTAAACTCTCTACTGATGGTCTATTATCTAACTCAGTCACTACCAACTCGGGCCTAAAGCAGGGCTGTCCATTTGCGTCTATACTTTCTAACTTTTATGATAGTTCTAAATAATGTTCACTCCTTTTCACCCCGACTAGGAACACATCATATACCATATTTATTGTATGCCGATGACCTGGTTCTCTTTGATAGGACGCCAGTTGGTCTTCAGAGAAAGGTATCGGCTTTAACTTGTTATGCGAAGGAGAACAAGCTTGAAATTAACTCTAAAAAATCTAATATTTAAATTTTTCATCATTCACCGAAAAAAACTGTGTTGAATTTTAATTGGATTCTAGCAGAAAATCAACTCACTAAATTAACTCAATACAAATATTTAGAGGGTCAATATCAATTCAGACTCTCTTGACAAACCATACAAAGAGAAGCTTGCTCCAAGAATGAGACTTCTAGCTATACAAGCAAAGTCCTTACAGAAAAAATATGGTGCCTTCTCTTGGCTACCTGCTAGGATGTCCTACTTACACAAAGCTATGCCAATAATTACTTATGGTAGTCAGTCTGAAATCATGGCGAAACCTGTCAATTGGGATTTTCTTGAAAGTATTTTTTGGAAAACTACTTTACTTGTTCCTCAAAGTATTCCGATAGCCCTTATTCGTCATTAATTTGGGTTGATATCTCTATGGGTGGTTGTCTCATGGGCAATGATTTCATTATACAGAACATTTTTACTTTTGACGTCCTCCTCGAGAAATATGTTCCCTGTACTGAAAAATCTCATAGAAAAGGAGAATCAAAATGGAAACATAATTGTCTGGAGACATTACATGATGCCAATATCTCACTTGACTTACTCTTAACTTTTCCTCATAAATTGAAACTTAAATTATACAAATATGATTGGATTCTTACACGAGAAAAATGTCAATCTTATTCAGCATTTAAATCAGGAGCTTTTATAATTGAAGCCCTCAATGATATACCCAATTATATCAAAACATTTCCTTATAGACTATATGCTAACACCTTTCTGCGCTTCAGATTGAATCTATCATCTACCAAAATTAAAATGGCCCTGTACTCTAAAGATAATTCAATTAGTACTACATGCAGATTCTGCAGTCTTGATGCTAAACCAGAAACGATTTGTCATCTTATTACTGAATGTACAAAATTACTTGAAATAAGGAAATTTAACTTTTTAAAAACATTTTAAGGATAGACAACTTTTAACTAGAGATCAAATGTGGTTTGAAGTTTTTAATGCATCTAAAAATTCCCTGATTATTGACACTGTTAGATTTATTCTACATTTGAATTTAAGTCTTCAAACTATGACTGTTTAAATGTTGATGATTGGTGACTAACTCAATATGCTATATGGTTTATAGATCCGAATGCTAATCTTGTAATTGTTATCTATTAAATTTGATATGAGTTCCTTATACATCTAAAAATGACTGATTATGTGACACATGATAAATTGAAAAAGTTGAAAGTATCAACTAAAACAATTGTTTCCAATAAAATAAATAGTAAGAATATTTATTTATTTAAGGTTTGACAAAGAAGACCAGCAGCCAATATTAGCCATCAATGCTATGGCAACACCCAATATCACAACTCCAAAGTCCTTTCGGTTATTAACTCAACACAGGTAAAATTCTGAAACATGCAGTCACAACTTATAACAGATTTTATTTCAATTTAAACAATAGAAAACTTTCACAATACAATGGAAACATCGTTTTGCAACACACATTCAAAGGACAGGCAGTGCTCTGGGATTCTGGTTTGGGAGGCAAGGGAATCAATGGGAAATTTCGTTTTTAGGCTTTCATTTGAAAGGCACAGCTGGGAAAAGAACTCAAATGGGGAAACCTGCTCTCTAACCTTGATTCTAATCTCCCCTCTGTCCTCATCTTAATCAAACTATCTTCTGCCTTTGACACGGTCAACCATGCCTTCCTGCTCAATCGTCTCTGTGATAACCTGGGTATCACCGATCAGGCCCTGGCCTGGCTGACCTCGTTCCTCTCTGATTGACCCTCCCAGGTCCAACTTAGGTCCTTCCTTTCCTCTATCTCACTCTCTACCTATGGTGTTCCCCATGGGTCTAACCTCTCTCCCTGGCTGTTTAACCAATACCTAGCACCTCTCACCTACCACATTGCTGCTCTATGCTCCAACTTTCAGTGCTGTGCGGATGATACTCAGCTCTTTTTTAGGCTCCCCTCTGTCACCTCTTCTCCTTCTCTCATCTGTGACCGTCTGCTATCCAGCAGTGGTGTGCCACCAACGATCTCTGCCTTAATGCCAGTAAGATGGAGATTCTCCTCATCGGCTCACCTGCACCCTGCTTTCCTGTCACTCTCTGGCCGGCCTCCCTTGGCCTTCTTCCTGCTCCCACCTGTGAGGCTAAGAACCTCTGGATCATCTTCAAATCCACACTCTCCTTTTCGCCTCACATCTCTGGCATCTCAAGTCAAACTACCAACAGCACCTCAGCAGAGGTTTTCTTCCTTTCCTCTCCTTCCCCCAGACGCTCACTGTCTCTAGAGCACGGGTTCTCTCTAGGCTGGAGTACTGAAACAGCCTCTTTCTAAATCTGCCTGCTTCTACTCTCCACCCTCTACAACTCATCCAGAACAGGATTGCAAGACTTTGCCTCAAGCCCAGGAATCGTATCCCTACAGCACTGAAATCTCTACATTGGCTCCCCGTGGCTTCAAGGATTAAGTTCAAGACCCTCTGCATTGTCCACAAGGCCTTCTGGGGCCTGGGTCCTCAATACCTCCAAATGTCTCTTTGTAAATACCTTCCTACTCGAGCTCTTCGCTCCTCCACCTCCAACTACCTTGCTTCTCCAATCAATGAGTTGGTGGTAGATCTCTTTCTTCGGCTGGGGCCTCTGTCTGGAACAGCTTCCCTGTCTCCATCTCTGGTTCTGGAAGCACCTCTAGACCTTCCTCTTTGCTTCTCTCTTCCTCTCCCCTGCTCATTTTCTGTCTGTTACTACACTGGTCACCTGGCTACCCTCTGATTCAGGCTCAGGTCCCTGCCCACCCAGTTGCACACCCACACTGCCTCCCGGCAACCCTTGCACTTGGGTTTGTATCTGTAACCCTAGAGTCCCCCTATCTGCACTTTTGGACACCTGATGTCTGCACTTACCCTTGCACCTGCCACCTGCTGCCGGCACGTCTTGTTATTTTTTTGATGTACAGCACTGCACCCTCCCCTTTCCCCTGGCACTTTTCTCCTCCCCGTCCCCTGGACTTGCACAATCTCAATGTCACTTGGCCTAGTAAGATTGTTGTCTCTGTCCTCCCTCTGTTCCCCCTTCCTTGCCTCATCGCGCCTTCAAAGACTTGTGTATAGGCGCGTTACAAATGCCATATCATAAATCATTTTTCAACTTTTATTGAAAAGGCAAGGTTGGGAAAAGAACTCAAAGAGAAATCGTTTTTCAACATACATTCAAATGAGATGCAATGCTTGGTAATTTCGGTTTGGGGTACAAGGGAATACATTGGAAATTTCGTTTTGCAGCACACATACAAATCAGATCGAAGGCTTTGTAATTCTGACTTTGGATTCACTGAGAATAAATGGGAAGTTTTGTTTCGTACCCTCTACTTTCAATTGAAAGGTAGCGTTTAGGATGACTTATTTTGATATTATGGACATCCCCCTTCGGGACAGGAGTCAGAATTTTCAGAAGGACAGTCACCCAAGTCTTTATGGTCTATACCGGTTCTAACACACTGGGCATGAACGTTGTTAGTTTTGAATTCTAACAACACTCATCCCGTGACTTTCCATATGGGAATTAATTAAGTTAACTTTAATCAAATGCGCTAAGGGTGAACACAGTATCTCCCCTATCCCCCACAATTTAATGGAAAGGATTAAGGCAGGCAGTTCCCAACACAATTCAATTTCAACAGAGAGGATGTTTTTCTATGGAGAAATCATTTGAATGTGATTTAATAAATTATGCGAAGAGCCTACCCAGTTTCACCCCCACTTTTACCCACTAATGGGAAGGGATACATGTAGATGGCTCTCCACACAAATGATGGCTTTGGCATATCTACTTACAAAATAGCTCTCTGCTCTTTGCTCAGTAGGCCAGCCAGCAAGACCTTTCGGACTGTCTTTTGGTAGGCAGCTCACACCAGGCCTCTCCCACAGCAAGGTCCCTACAGATAGGCCTCTCTCAGATAGGGCTACCAGGTTTCCATGGTCTTGGTAGCTCTCCTTGCCTCTCTGCTAGTTGTTCCTCGCGAGAGCCCAGCAGTAAACTGCCTCCATGAATAAAGTGGAAAAAACCCTGTTCTGATGCAAACTTACCCTCTTATAGGGCTGATGACACTCCAAAATTGTCATAATTTCCATGGCAAGGATTGGCTAGCACTCCCCCTTCACCTCGCACCTAGACGCCCACTAGCTGCTAATAGAACAAGAAGTTGGGAGATACGTATGATGTAGGCTGGGTGAGGAGAACGATTTATCATCCCAAAGTGACATGTGGGTTTTACATTTTTTTATTCTGAAAAATCTAAAAATGTAGCAACTACCTTAATCTTTCAGATAACCACATGAATGTATATATTTTTGAGTTCTATATTGGGCGGAGCCACAGTTTTTTGTGGTTTTTTGGTTTGTTGCTGCACCAAAATAGTTACAACTCTGACACTACACACTCCCAACATTAATTGCTATCAATATTCCCAATTCCTCAGATTTATGAACATGCCAGAATCATATTTCTGATCATAACTTGAGTTATGTACATCATAAAAATGTTGTTTTTACATGGTCCCAACTGGCTTTTTTTCCCCTTCAAATTGGAACCGGGGTGTGCTCAGAGGACACACAACGCTCTTTTTATTTAGGAAAATGTATTCAATGTTTAATCAGTGGCACTGTTATGAGAAGTAGTTTCATTTCACCCGAAGCATGTGACCAGCCACCTGCTTGGGCTATTGTTTATCCTACCATTCTTCTGGTCCGCTTCAAAGGGTCCTTGTTCAGAGCTAATGCACATTTTATGTTAAATCTGACCTTAAAGGTCATTTTGGTTGGTCATATTATCTGTACATCCCATACTTTCAATCTACTTCTTTGTATAACTTATCATTTAAATTGACACCCAGAAATTCTTCTCCAGGGGTCCTTAGCCAAAGGTCTTGAGTTCAGATTTTCAAAGGTTCTTTGTTCAGAGCTAATGCACCATTAATGTGAAACCAGACCTTAAAGATAATTTCTGTTGGTCATGTTATCTGTAAATCCCAGAATTTCCATCCACTTCTTTGTACATTTTAGCATTTAAATTGACAACCAGACCTGTTTTCCTTGGAGGGTCCTACCCCAAAGGTCTTGGGGTCAAAGTTTCAGCTCAGAGAGAAAAACAAGTTGCAGTTCACAATTCTGAAAGGCTAGCATATTGCATTTACCCACTGTGTACATGCAACTTTCAATACTGCGCCAGGGTCTGTTGTGCACAATATAATCTTTCTTTATATACTGTATAAACAGAAATAAATTTCACTCTTGTTATTCTTCACAAAGAAGCCACAGTTACATAAGAAACCAGTGATCATTTATGCAAAAGACGAAATAGGCCTTTCCTTATAAATGCTGTCATTTCATTTGCTGAAATTGTCTCTTTATTCCTCATGAAGGCAATTTGTCATTCGACTTTACTTCTCAGATGTAAAGCATCATTCCTCCTTTTTAGCTTCCAAATGCACTGTTTTTAAAATGTATCTTTTCCTTGCACTGTTGCAGTTTTGAATCTGTCAAAGTGGACATTTACACGAAGTCAGCATCTGCAATGCCACATGTACTTGTAATCCATCTGCCGCAGTTAACAATATTCTAGATCTAAGTCTCACTGAATGCCTGTACATTGTAACAAAATGGAGGGATGCCCATTCTCGCTCATTCACTAGGCCATATGTTAAAATCACTATTTTGTACTGGCTTTTATATTTCAAATAGAACTCCACACCTTGCCAGCTTCACTCTCACAATGGGGCCTAGCATGGACTCTCCATCTCTGTCACTCTGGGACTGTCTTTTTACCCCACACTGTCAATAAAAGGAGCCTGAGCCACCCTGGCCTGCAGGCTGACACTGTGTGACCACGGTACTGCAGCCACCACTGTTCTGGTCGACCAAATATTAACATGTGTAACCTAGGAGCCCCCAGGCCACTGTCAAGCTGTGTGACTACAGCACAGTTGCAAGCCCGGGAGCCCTCGGCAACTGATGTCAGTCGTGTGACCACAGCAACTGTAAGTGACTGCTGGGTGCAACCTGCAACCCACGGCCTGGCCTGTGTGCCTGTGAGCCAGCCCACAACAAAGGTACTTGAAGAGTATGCTGGGTGTCCCCAGTACTGATGGGGACATCCTGTGTGCCCATGGACCATCACCCCACAACATTGGGGTGCAGGTTGCTGAGTTGTTCCACTTTTCGAATTAGTGACACAGAGACAGATTTTCTGGTTGTGCTCCTCAAGGGACTTTCCACTCCAGCATGAATGAGGGCCTCTTTGTTGCACATCAGGGTGACAAAGATGAAACCTGCATGTGTACATGTGCATCCGTGACAGTACAAGCTGGCACCCGGTCGGGGGTGGTGTTGGGGTAGGGGACGAATCCCATAACTGATCATAACATCCCTCTGAAAGTTCAAAATACTAATAGTCTAGAGTGAGAGCGTTCATGCACACCTGCTGAGGTCCCAGTCCTGACAGGTGCACATCACTCTTTCTGGAAACAGCATCTGAAGTCCACCACTTAGCTGCAAGGTTCAGGATATCTGGATGTTTCGGTGATGGGGCAGGATTCCAGACTGATGTGATCTACCCTGGATGCAGGCTCAAGGGTATAGTTGTGACGGATTGCCCTTTGCAAGGATGTACACGCCCTGGCTTTATTGATTTTTATTAATTTAATACAATTATGCTGGTAATTTCATCTTTGAAAGGGAAATCTGCTGATCAGATTCCCCTTTCCTAAGATCCGCGCCAAACGCATATTGTGCACCTGTGTCCTGCTGCATCACTATCCTGATCTGCAGTGCCTGCTCTACCAGTGGCACAGAGCAGGTTTACAGGTCACAGGTGCCCATTTGATAGATGAAGTGACAGCCAAATCCCTGCAGCTCAGGGACCGTCTTTGAGATATGCACCCCTGTACCAAAACTATGATGATTATAAGTAGCCTGTGCTGGTTACAGGTTAAATTAGTTAAGGCATGGTGCATGGCACTGCTCATAACTATTGCAGCAACATCCAATTTGATATCACACATATCAGCCCTATAGGCCCGGTTCAGCTATGGAAGCGTATGTTTTTTCTCCCAGACAGGCTGGACCTTGCCCTACTGGCAGGAATGCAGCCTTGAGGGATTGCATTTGTTTGTTCCTATATAAGAGCAGGCAACACCCTTTCCGAGGGTCATGCACTCCATAGGAAGCTGGCCTGGGAACAGGAATCAAAGGGCACACCCATTCCAAAAGGCTTGCCCTCAGAACATGGTGCTGCATATCTAAAGGCCGCTGAGCCTATTAAGAAGGGAAGGTGTGGGGTTAGTATAGACAGGGATAGCTCTGCACAGTTGAGGGAGGTTCCACCATATTGTTTCTCTCTGCCTTTCCTTCCTGTCCCCTCCACTTCCTGTATCACAAAGCACTTTGGGTGTGATGTCAGAAGGGCAGAGGCCACTTCATTCAAGAACGTGGATTGGACTCCTAAATCAGCCTAGCTTTAGCCAATCACCTGTAGACTTTTACCTTTAAAAGAAGTGTAGAGGGGCAAGTGGACGCTTTTTCCCTAGTCAACGCCCCTTCACCCGTACCCTATTGGAGTAACAGACGAGGAGCTACAATTGGGAACCCATGTACAAGTTTATGCAACATGTCCCTACCACGTCCACTGTGTGAAAATAAATATGCGCTCAGGCAGCTATTCAGAAGATACCCTCACATTTAAACAGTGGAGGAAAACCTACCAAGAAGGATGTCCCTTGCCGATTTGCCGAAAAGCAGCCATGAATAAGATGGTGTGCGAAATGGATGTACGGTAAAAAAAGTCTTACAACAGCAAAAGAATGTCTGAAAGAAGATTTAGGACCCTATGCCATAAACGATATGAAAATACTTAAGAATAACGATGTAACTGAAGTAGTAAGAGAAACATGTACTCCAAGATGCAGTATTTGCGAATACAAAGAAGAATGGTCACTAACTGTAAATACACTGAAACGCAAGGTAGAAAGAATACATAGAAGCTTGGTTATGAGAGGTATATATTCAATGTTTAGGACTACCATCAGAACAAGATGGACGACGACTCATGTCAATCAGCCCAGTTACCTCAAAAATACAAGCCCAGGATCTTAAACGTGGAGAGACAATGCAGAAGGTCTTTTCCTTGTGAAATAGGGGAGTACATTGGCTTTGAACCAAGGATGCTATTTCGAGAGATGAAGAAAAAGCACAAAAGGAGTCTACGAGCAGACCATGCGCAAGGACATATTTTCTAAAGATTAGGAGGAACACGAACATTTACTGATGCCAAATATTGGATGATTAAAAGGCATAAAGTCAATATGGGATAGAATGAGCAAGTCTCTAAAGGACAAAAGGAGAACTGCACCCAGCCAAAGCTGAATTAAATAAGGTTATAAGCACTGTTGATATGGACAAATTCATGGTCGTACAACATGTGACAACGAGCTTGCAAACAAGGGCTATTCATTAGGCCTGGAGCTAAGATAGCAGTGTACCTACACTCCTTCGGATGTCCCGAGACTGTGCAGACTGGCAAGGCCAACCTTCAAACAGAAGACACTTTGCATGAGGCCTACCAATGAGAGGGGGTGGCCTAATTGGGAAACAAAGGAAGAGCTGACGTATCTCCAACCACCTCGGTTTCAATTCTATGTACATGCTGCTAACAAGCCGAATGTCCAAGGTCGGATTTGGGTTGCTATCCAATTAGGATAGCCTGGTATGCACTTTTACATACAATGTTGCAAAGTATTGTATAGAAGTAGCTCAGGGTGTGTCTCACAGAACAGAGACCACCAATGAGGGACTAACACACATATTTTCTACATGTAGGGATGATCCCCTAATCCAATCCCACCCCTCAATAGTTTTTTAAAGTTTGCATTTGTAGGATGACGTCATAGATGACGCATCTAGCATTATATAAGCTACGCATGGCTGTTAAAACTGTGTGATCTTGCATGAGTCGAATTGATGAATGTTTATTCACCCTGCTTTACTTCTTGAGATTAAAGCAGTATTTTACCATTTCCTTTGAATCTGTCTGGTTATTGGGTCTGAAGTATTTTCTTGGTAATTCCATATAGCACAACAAATGCTTCAAGGTGCTAAAGAACATTTGGTAGCAGAGCTGGACTATTGTACATCACTCGGTTAAACTGTAAACACACAGAGCATCTTGAAGAGGCCTAAACCCCAAAGCGCAGACATCCAGTGCCTGCCAAGTGTCTGGCCACAGACTGAAAACAGCAACTGACCAACACAAGTCCAACCAGAAAAGCAATGGTCTGGAGGGTTTCCCAGAGCTGTGCCAGTGGTTATGAATGATTTAAAACTTTCCAGCCATCACCTTTCTGTTTTGCTTATTTGGTAAGTAACCCACATTTTTCAGTTTTATTAGATCGGAGAGAGAGTAGGAAAGGATGTGTTGCAGGTCACAGTAATTGCAGAGTTTTTTATTTTAAAATGTAAACAGCAGCAGCAGCTCCACGACATCACCCCTACAAAAGGCTGCTGGGCCTACAGACCTAGGCTATGATGACGGTCAATGATGCTGAAACATGTCTGGGGATGCTTGTGATCTCGTGCAGAAGGGATGTGACCTGGCAGTTCGGGATGGACTGACCCTTTTTGGGGTACGACCAAGCCTAATTTGCATATGGTCGTTCCCCACCTGTAGTGGCTTGACATGCTGAAAAACAATGGTCTGGAGGGTTGCCCAGAGCTGTGCCAGTGGTTATGAATGATTTGAAACCTTGCACCCACCACCTTCTGTTTTGCTTATTTGGTAAGTAACCCACAGTTGTTTTTGTTAAATGGGAGATGGAGGGGAAGGATGTGTTGCAGGTTACAATAAATGCAGTTTTTTTTCTTCATTTTAAAATGTAAACAGCAGCAGCGGCTCCATGACATCACCCCTAGAAAAGGCCCATTTTACTATTTTCTTTGGTCCTTTATATCATGCTGAATGCCAGCCTCCTCCAGCTCCTAAGCACTGGAACAGGGGCTGAGCCCATGTTGCACTGCAATCTCTTGTTCCCAAAGCAAGTGTGTTGCCCCTGAGCTATCCTTTCAAACATATATTTCTTTGGCTTGAGGAAGCAACAGATTGTATATTTCAAAGGCAGAGGGCAACTTCATGTAAATTAATTATCTCACCTTGCAGCTATCTGCAGTGTGCCTGTGATGCAGGTCTGGCAGATCTGGGTCAGGGCACACAGTGCCCAGGCAGGATTGGTGGCAGAAGCCACCGGGGCACACCCCTCTCATCACAGGCCCAGTGGCTCACTGGATGTGCAAATCAGAAAACGGGAAACACTGATGAGATTTGTGTTCATGCCGTGCCGTCACTGAGTACTGCAGGCTGCTCTTATCCATTCCCTGCTAGCTAAACCTAGCCCCCATACCCTTCCTGTTGCGACTGTCTTGGGTATGAGCTGCATACACAGCCTTGCCTCTGAACCCAACCATTCTGGCATTTTTTACTAATGGACTGCCAACCTGCTAGTGATGGCTGCTTCATGGTTGTTCCTGTATCCATGTTATTTCTCCAGCTAACGAGATTGAGATTCCAGGTGAAAACACGGTGGCAAATCTAGCTGCATTTTCAACCACCTTTTCCAGGTGCAACACCGATATCTGCTCTTGTCACAGCCTCTTGGTCCAGTGGCCCTGGGATAGAAAGGACAGGTCTAGGGGCAGCATAGGGGGGCAGGGTTAGCAACTGCTACCCCTGGGAAACCCCAAATGACGCCCCTGACGTGAAATACTGCAGAATCCATGTGACACAACTGGCAGTGTATTTAGGAGTACATTGCAAATACTTAGTAGCAGGAAAAACAATTCAATTGCACAAAAGTGCTCAATAACTAGGCATTTGGTGTGCAGGTGCAAACTCTGGAGCTACATGACATGACTGGGGCAGGGGGGTTGGTGAACACCACAAATATCTAATAGCGGGATTGGGCATGCATTTGGGCAGTGAATAGATTCTGTAATAGAACTTGGGATGCAGTTGGGCACTACATGAAAATCTTGGGGTGCAGGCTATCCCACAGCAGGGCTTTGATTTCTGGTGCACAATGGAGGAAAGGTATTGCATGACTATAGGTGCTCAACTAGTCTGAAACTTGGGGGGTGGGACACTTCAAATGGTGGGTTAGGGCAATGGTAGATTTAAGGCCACGTGCACCTGGGAGGTGGGGGCAGAGTTTATGTAAGAGGAGTTAATGGCTACGACAAGAGTGACAATGATAAACTTCATGGGACAAATGTTTCATGTTTTTTAAGTTGTCATTTTTAACTAAATGAATGGTGTGTTTAGAGGCCTGACTCTGGCTAGAAACAGCCTGGTCACTTCACCAGATTGTGCTGACAAAGTGATTTGCCCAGGATCAGTCAATTTGTAAAGTGGGAAATCCGCTCTCCACTTTCATCTGCTCACCCTTTCAAAATCACAGGCTCTCCCATACCATTTCAAGATCATATGTTGTTTTCTTTCACCCCCTTGTCCTTCTCCTTCCATAGGCCCTCTCTCTCCTTTCATCTTTCATTCACTACTCGCGTCATCTTTCACCAGTCCCACCACCCCTCCATCTACTACCCTCTCCATCTTCCGTCCAATATCACCTTCCCTTTAAGAAAAGAAAAACTGCCTTTTCCAGCGCATGAAAAAATGAAAACTTTGCACCACAGACCCCTGAACAAGAGCTTGATAGAAAAAAGCCAATTAATAAATCCCAAAGAAAAAAGGTATGCAGCTTCCTGTATTGCTGACTCGAAGCATCTATTCTGGGAGAACGAACCTCGAGTTCCTATATCAGACGCCAGAACTTGTGTTGAGACCAGACACATTGGCGCTAGACACCACAACAATGTCAAGAGAGTAATTCTCTAAAATACATTTTGCAAGATTCAAGCATCCATTTTTGTGTCTGAAGGGTTTATTCTGATTTCGCCCTCAAGGGTCATTCTCAAGGCTTGAAAGAATAAAGTGTTTATGGTTATTCAGGCATCTTCGTTCTGATAGGGGAAGGCCGTTGTAATGTCATGGGGTGGATAATCCACAGTGGAGGTTCAATTACCTGAAGAATCCCTCGTACGGGTTGAGACGGTCAATCGACCGTCTCAATCGACTGTCTCAACCTGTATGAGGATGACGACGCCGTAACAACCATAAATACTGCACTGTAAAGAAATCCATACCCGGGTATCCCATGTGCCACTATTAGCATCCTACCAGGTGACACAAACTGAGTTTAAATACCTGTATGATAAACCAAAACATCAATATAGCATTGAAGTGGCACAACAAAAGAAATTACTAAGAAATGATCTAAAAAAAGCAAAGAAGATCCAACAACCACTGACATCTGGTGTTATTAGGCATATAAAGCAGCATATAAAGCAGTGATACCGCATCTGGACAGCTGCATTTCAAATGCATCGAGAACAAGAACAAGGGGAGGAGATGCTTAAGACAATCTGTAAGTCAAACGGTAGAGAGACCTGGGACCAAATAAATAAAACAACCCTAAACCAACAGGCAATTCTGAGCAGTGGGGTTACTAAAGACCGATGGGTAGATCATTATACCAGAATGTTTACAAATATGAATAAAAAGACAGCCAGATGTACATTGAAATCTCAGCGACCATGAAATGAAATGAAATTATATTTTATTTACATCGCGCACGTACACAAGTGACCATGGCAGATTAAAATTGACCAAACGAAGATAAGGGACGCCATTAGAAAACTGAAATCCTTGAATGCACCCACACCAGCTGGGATCACAAACAACATCATAAAAAAGCACCGGATGAGTGGGCCAAACTCATATATGAAATATTTATGAAGATAACAACAATTGGCAAAATACCTCAATCATGTGCAACGGCTATTGTAGTGCCGTTTTACAAACAAGGGAACAGAATGGAACCCAGTAATTACAGACCCATTGCCCTTTAGATGTCATCAGAAAATTGCTGGCAGCACGCATTCAAAAACTTCTCGTGAGCTGGGCAAACACAAATAACATCATGGATAAAAGGCAAACTGGATTCCCAAAAGGAACAGGAAGTGATCTCAACTTATTCATTCTAAAAGTTCTAAAAATTCAAACATTCAGAAATAAAAACCATTCTACACCTGGCCTTTATTGACCTCCAACAGGCCTTCTATAGTGTAAATAGATCAAAACTATGGATCAAGTTGCGGGGCTGCAACTGTCCAGATGTACTGGTGGAAATCATAAAGGCTTTCCACAACAACACTGCAATCCGCATACGATTAAACAAACAAGTCGATCTATCTTCTGAAATAAAAACAGATAAAGGTGTGAACAAGGCTGGCCTCTTGCATCTACACTATCCAATCTTTACCTGGCAGATTTGCCGCTAACTCTCAAAGATGAGGCTGACTTTCCTCCGAAAATCAACAGTCAACACATTGCATGGATCCTATACACAGACAACCTAGTGTTGATTGACCACACTCAAAAAGGACTCCAACGGAAATTAAGCCAGCTAGAAGAATACATGCTAAAGAACGATTTAACGATTAACAGCCAGAAATCAAAAATCATAAGCTTTGTACATGGGAGTAAGAAAACTAGATCCTTCAATTGGAAAGTAGGAAACGAAGTGCTGGACCAAATTGACACAATCAAATATCTTGGCATCCCATTTAACAAGGTGTTTGGGGAAGCTATTTGGATAAATCTTCTTAAATCGAAAATCAAGTTGCTTGCCTCAAAAGATGCCATAATTCACACATGATACGGAAAATTTACAATGCTGCCACTACTAATGTTTAATAAACAAAAAGCGGTTCCGGCACTGACATACAGTAGCATTAAGCTTAATGTGGACAACGTGGAATGTGCTCGAAGGCACTTTTTGCAAAACCGTACTACATATACCCAAATGCCCGCCAATGAGTGTTATTAGAAATTAATTAGGTCTACAATCCCTATATTCAAAAACACTATGGAAAAGTCTATCATTTTTCAGGAAACCTTTAATGAAAGACTTGGCAACACCATATCACATTCTATTCAAGCCAACGAATGGAGCATATATGTGGCCTATGCATGTATGGCACAATATGTGCACAAAACATCTTGAAGACTTGGACGTGGACCCAGAAACCCTGATGACACATCCTGACTATGTGAAACAAAAGATACAACAGAGAGACTGGATTGAAACCCTAAGTCAAAGAGCAAACTACAAAACTCTACTTCTTATTTCAAACGCGCAACACAGACTAAACATGGTGCCAAAATATTTACAAAAATTCCGGGGTCGATACCATTGGAACCAAGTTTTACAACTAAGGCTTAACCTTTACCACACAAAAGAGATCACGTTCAGAAGAAAACAAAAGAATTGTCCTGATAATATATGTCAGTTTTGAAAGCTCACCTCGAACATAGAATCAGTGAAACACCTATTAACTGTTTGTCCAGGCCTAACAGCACAGAGGACATTATATTTGGAAAAGTATAACAGAAACATGAGCTCACTAACTATTGACGGATGGGGGAGCCTATCTCTCCTAGGCAAAAAAACAACCTTTGTTTGTGATGAAATAAGCTTTCTTGAAAAACATTTAGAAATCCTTGAAGGGACTGTACTCTCGAATGGGACAAAAATTGAAGGGTGAAGTACGAAGTGATGCAATTGTCAATGATGAGAACCATGACAACAAAGACTCTGCTGAGAAATTATCTAAGTGGAAAGAGAAGTGAATTGTTTTTATGTGTAAAATAGTTTGTAACAAACTGCAACACATTAAATAAAAAAATAAAATAAGTACCACTTTATTCTTTCTCGCCTTGAGAATGACCCCCGAGGTCGAAACACGTGTCGGCAAAATCAAAATAAACACTTCAGACACAAAAATCGATGCTTTTATCTTGCAAAATGTATTTTAGAGAATTACTCTCTTGACATTGTTGTGGTGTCTAGTGCGAATGTGTCTGGTTTCAACACAAGTTCCTACTTAACAACCGGAAACAGTGGGGCACTGTTTCCATTAGACCACCTACACAAGCTGCAGGGTACGAGCATATTTCACCAGGCAGGGTGGTGGTCCTGCTGTTCTACTGCTCTGACTAAACAGTACAAAAGCCCCTATATCAGACGCTGTGTGGCCAGGAATATGTACCAACATCTTTCAAAACAAGGTAGATCTGTATCTGAGATACACCCAACCAAGAATTGTTCGTTGTTTGTAGTGGACACCATTGAAAAGGCGAGACTTTAAACTGTTACCAACTGACTTATCTTGGTCATGTAAAACTGCAAGGGGCACGCACTTGCATATGTTTTGGGACTGTAGCAAAGTTTGCGATTATTGGGATGATATTATTAAAAGAATGGAGATAGTGACAAATTGTAATATTCCTAGGTCACCAATGCTCATTATTTTGGGTCAATTGTCACTGATTCCAAATGTGTTTTATGAGGCGATATACTGGTTGTATAGAGCTTTAATAATGTCCAAGAAAATGATTTTAAGAAAATGGTGTGGTTTTATTGTCAGCAAAGGAAAAGGTGTCTTTCATACGGAAAACATCTCTGGATGATTATAATGCAATATGGGGCCCATTTAATGATTTATATGTGGTAAAGTTTTTACATTATTATCTGTACTTCTTGCTCAAGTTTGGCTTGCTGTTTACCTTTCTTCCTCCCCTTCTTTGCGTTATCTCTCTTCTGATTGTTTATAACTCCTGTTTTTGCTATAGATGTGCTGTATTTAATTATATTTTTGTGTTCATATGTTTATGTATTGCATGTCTAGCGCTTAGTCTTATATGAGACTTTGTAATTTAACATGTTATAAATAAATACAATTTTAAAAAAGGAATGCATCTTTTATTCAACATATATACTTTAATCGAGCTATAAAAACAGTACAAACCCAGAGCAAAAGAGAAGCAGAAAAAGGAGTGTGGAAACTTTAATATACCGATCTTCCCTCCCATCTGCTCTCCCCTCCATATTCCATCACTCCCCTTCACCTTTCCTGATTACCATCACTCCTAGGCAGTGCATGTACATCCATCATGTCTTTTTGGCCTGGCTCGAGAGAATTCAGGATGATGCCTCATCTTCTATGCAAGGGCTGAGTAACGAGGACCCCAGCCCTTGTTGGATCTCAGCTTCAGCGTGCACCAGTAATACCCTCAGAATACTCTGGCTACCCCCTACAGGCAGTGGTCCAAGTGTACTAAAAGAAGCAGTGGAACTCTGTTCCCTGCTGGCCCGCCCCAGCTCCCCACAAACCCCATCACTGCGACCCTTCACGTGCAATCCAATCCCCAAACAAACGCACCTGCTGTTTGAGGGAACATTCAGTGGACTGAAGTGCAAGTTTCAAATTGTTCCTACGCTTTTATTTTCAAACTAAGCCATTACAGAGCGGTTTCTTTTTAAAATAAAAGTATAGGAACGGTAAAACGTAATAAAAAAAAGGCATAGAAGCATGCTCCCAACTGTTCACGCCCACTTCGACCACTGCCCGCAGGTCATAGAGGATGGACTTGGAATCCTGGCATCTTGTGAAAAACAGATCCTCTCTCCCATAATACTGGAGCATTGAATCTGTGGTTCGTAAATTGCCATTTTGGACTACAAAGTTGTATTTTTTGGATTTGTATTAATTAATTTGAGCATCTGAGGGAGTGCTCGGGTGCAGGACAGAGGGCCAGGGTGCAAAAGTTATTGCAAATGTAGCAAATATCCTCACAGCGACATACACATTAGAAAACAACATCTGGTAGACTGTATGGTAAATATGGAGGGTAAAACTATTATATATGGCTGAACACTTGTCTAGTAAACCACCTGTGAGGCTTTTTTTTGCAATAGCAGGCACTGCAAGCTGAAGCACTTATAGGGACACCTAACGTTGGAAGATAAGTGAGATTACATAATTTGCCCCTGATTACACTCTTAAATTAAG
Organism: Ambystoma mexicanum; assembly: GCF_040938575.1. Classification (NCBI taxonomy): domain Eukaryota; kingdom Metazoa; phylum Chordata; class Amphibia; order Caudata; family Ambystomatidae; genus Ambystoma; species Ambystoma mexicanum. The sequence continues at coordinate 1,277,900,896 of NC_090932.1, read as the reverse complement.
TGTTGAAGATAGGATTTGTGGCGAGTCGGAAAATTAGCTAATAGACACATATCTTTCCAACTCATGTTGGTACACATGTGTGTTAATGTTGGGTCTAAAGAACTACAATAATACCCAGTTTATAAAGTGCACATATTACATGATGAACTAAAGTGACAAGTTATATACACCATTTTAGAAACGTATTGTTCAAAAAGAGTATGAGGGTCGTTTTGGGTTCAATCAAATTGTACTACTTCCTTTTGCACTTTTGTGCAAAAGCTCCACTCTGTGCATTATCGATCATTTCCACCACATTGTGGAAAGGTAAACAATAACAATCAGGCAAAATTTCCTTTACTCTTCACTTTCTACTATTCCTCTTGAAAAGTGTAAATGTCCCCCGCAAGTTACAACTGTGGGAGAACACTAAAATGGTTTACTGTGTAATCAGTCTGCTTTTATTAGGCGTAAAAGCCAGATGGATTCCATAGGACTCCATTAGGTTTTCACCAGCATCAAAAGCAGGCTGGCTGAAAAACCATTGCATTTCGCAGGCGGACCTAAAAGAGCAGACACATGCTCTAAGTCCTCTCTGCTCTCCAACTCCACCTGCCAAATCACACAAAATCCTTCAGGGCATAGAAAGTGTCACTACACGATTCTATCGCCATCCTTTACTCTCCGCAGGACTTGGGAAATGGCACCCTGTGACTGAAGCTTTATTTCCCACATCCTGAATGTAAACCTGCAGGTTCCAGCATGTAAAGTAATGTAAACCTGTGCCAAATCTCATACGGACACAAAGGGAAGTAAAATGCCTGACAGGTTCCTTGTTTTCACACAGCTTGCAGCTTGTTCTGTACCCCCATAATTTCGAATCATCAAACAAACGTACTTAAATATCTTATTAAAACCGTATACAATTCTAAACAGCTTTGAGAGCCATCAGCAGAGGAGCACACAGGGACACCATTTTGTCACTTACAATTTTAAATATTCCCCTTAGTAAGGGATGCTTTTTTAATAGTGTAAACTGAATCAATTCTAACATCTATATCTTGACTAGGAGTGCAGAGGTACACTGCAGAAACACCAGCACATGACTATGAGTGCAGGGGCAGGCTGCATATACTGTTACATGACTAAGTACTGGGTACACTGCAGAAACACCAGCACATGACTATGAGTGCAGGGGCAGGCTGCAATACTCTGTTACATGACTAAGTACTGGGTATGCATATACTCTGTTACATGACTAAGTACTGGGTACACTGCAGAAACACCAGCACATGACTAAGAGTGCAGGGGCAGGCTGCAGATACTCTGTTACATGACTAAGTGCTGGGTACACTGCAGAAACACCAGAACATGACTATGAGTGCAGGGACAGGCTGCATATACTCTGTTACATGACTAAGAGTGCTGAGTACACTGCAGAAACACCAGAATATGACTCTGAGTGCAGGGACAGGCTACATATACTCTGTTACATGACTAAGTACTGGGTACACTGCAGAAACACCAGCACATGACTATGAGTGCAGGGGCAGGCTGCAGATACTCTGTTACATGACTAAGTGCTGGGTACACTGCAGAAACACTAGAACATGACTATGAGTGCAGGGACAGGCTGCATATACTCTGTTACATGACAAATAGTGCTCGGTACACTGCAGAAACATGAGAACATGACTATGAGTGCAGGGACAGGCTGTGGAAACTCTGTTACATGACTAAGAGTGCTGGGTACACTGCAGAAACAACAGAACATGACTATGAGTGCAGGGACAGGCTGTGGAAACTCTGTTACATGACTAAGAGTGCTGGGTACACTGCAGAAACAACAGAACATGACTATGAGTGCAGGGACAGGCTGCATATGCTCTGTTACATGACTAAGTGCTGGGTACACTGCAGAAACACCAGACCATGACTATGAGTACAGGGCTCAGGCTGCAGATACTCTGTTACATGACTAGGAGAACACCAGCACATGACTATGAGTGCAGGTATAGGCTGCAGATACTCTGTTACATGACTGAGTGCTGGTTACACTGCAGGCAGAAACACCTGCACATGACTATGAGTGCAGGGCTCAGGCAGAGGATACTCTGTTAGATGACCAAGAGTGCTGGGTACACTGCAGAAACACCAGAACATGACTATGAGTGCAGGGACAGGCTGCTGCATATACTCTGTTACATGACTAAGTGCTGGGTACACTGCATACATACCAGAACATGACTATGAGTGCAGGCTGCAAAAACTCTGTTTCATGACTAGGAGTGCAGAAGTTCACTGCAGAAACACCAGCACATGACTATGAGTGCAGGGGCAGGCTGCAGATACTCTGTTACATGACTAAGTGCCAGGTACACTGCAGAAACACCAGAACATGACTAGGAGTGCAGAGGTACACTGCAGAAACTCCACAACATAATAATAATAATAATAATAATTTCGCATTCATATAGCGCTAGGAACCCTAAGGTATCTGAGTGCTGCTTGGTGCTCATTTATCGACCTCGGAAGGATGAAAGGCTGAGTTGAGCCCTGCCAGGATTCGAACCTGCGTTAGCAGGCTCTGCCCAGCTGTCAAAGCGAGTGATCTACTGGCTGTGTCACTTGACTAGGAGTGCAGGGTTCAGGCTGCAGATACTCTGTTACATGAGTAAGAATGCAGGAGTACACTGCAGAAAAAACAGAACATGACTATAAGTGCAGGGCTCAGGCTGCAGATCCTCTCTTATATGACTAGGAGTGCAGAGGTACACCAGAACATGACTATGAGTGCAGGGTTCAGGCTGCAGATACTCCATTACATGACTAATAGTGCTGGGTACGCTGCAGAAACACCAGGACATGACTATGGGTGCAGGGGCAGGCTGCAGATATTTCATTGCTTGTCTAAGAGTGCTGCGTACACTGCAGAAACACCAGAACATGACTATGATTGCAGGGTTCAGGCTGCAGATACTCTGTTACATGACTAGGAGTGCAGAGGTACACTGCAAATACCCCATACAATGATTAGGAGTGTGGGGTAATCTGATGACACCTAATGCTAGATACGCGTTCGCTTTGCATCTACCAATCCTCTTGTGATTCAGGGGCTTGCTGAAATTGTGAGCGTTTGGCAGGTGGGCCTGAAGTCGGCAGGCCAATCAGAACCACTTAACCTTGTAGAGATGTTTGTTGTGTCAGTCAAAGCCTTAGAATCTTTATGGAGGTTCTGTAGCCATTAAAAGACCCAGTTCACGTTCTGGTTCGCTCTGGGTTGTGCTTTGGTATTGGAGGAAGGAGCAGGGTGGAGCCACACAGGTAGAGTGCAGGAGATCTTGTACTTTAACATTCTTACCATTTCTGTGCAGTGCATGGTTTTAACAACTTATTCCCTGTTTGTGACATTTACATTTTTTATTTTGCTAGTTTTGTAGTCTCTCAAATTCGTACTCTCCGAAACCATTTATACAATACTTTGTGGCACCCTTATCTTTCCTCCTACCACCCAAAAACAAAAGAAAAAAATAAACTCCTTGTGGAAATCTTTGTGACACCATGTGTGATCTATTTTAAACCCTTTCCCTTTACATTCCTACTTCTACTGACACTCTTTCCCTTAATCCCTCACACAATACTGGACAAAAAAGTTCCCTCTAGATCACTTTGGTGGCATTTAGTCTTCAGATGAGGAGGAGGAGTTCGTCTATGTTGAGGCAGAATGGTCGTAGAGTAAGCACAGTGCACTGAGACGGAAGCTGACACCTCGGCAAAGGGTGTACTTTTGATGGCCTTGAATGATTTTGAAAAAGAGCTGCCAAGCAATTGACAGCAGAGACGGGAGGAGGTGGAAAACCTTACAAGGTGCAAAGAGTCCTTTGTTGAGCTCTCTCAACTAATGTGGTTGGAGGGTGGGCAATTGGCAGCAAGGGATCTACAAGCAACCATAGGAGTAGACAGTGGGGAGCAGATCTGGTAAGCACTGGACATCCTGGAAAATAATCAATGTGAGGCAGGTCAAGAGCCTGTGGATGTCTATAGAGGATACCTTGAAGTAGATCTGTGTGTCATGTTGATCCATTTCCAAGATTCAGTTTCTAAAAATAATTTTAATGCAATTGTATATGTCTATAGGACATTAATACAGTCTGCTCTATTTTTACAGGACTGAGGTTAGAAATTCCAAACATATCCAAATGACCAAATGAGATCACACTATTCGTATCCGGAATTAGGAAAGCACTCATGACCAATGTCAGGTATTACAAGCTTTATAAGTGAAGGCATATCGAGATTTACATCTCAATTCATGGAAATAATGTGCGCTGAAATTTTCGGCGCAAGCGTGCAAAAGCGTGCAAATCGCAGTGCCAGTGCGAAAATCGCAGCGAAACCCGCGCACAGTGATTCATGGAAGTCCGTGCGCAAGGAAATTCCAGGATGTGCGCCAAAATACTGCGTGGCGCACGCTGGCACACACGTCTTCAAACCGCGTGCGCTAAGCGCACAGCGAAAGCACATATAGCGCGGCGCACACAACAAAAGTAGGCATAACACGGGGCGTGACACGCGGAATGGGGAACAACGCGTGAAAATGAGGGCGTTACGGTGGAAGTACAGGAGGCAAGTGCGCGGAACACCCACACGCTCGCCTATAACACGTATTCATGGAATCGAATAGGGCAAACTAGCGCACAGGCAAAGACGCGCACAGGCCTAAACACGTATGCCACACGAAGGCAGGCGGTAGCGTCCCTGCGCATGAAAGAAATGTGCGCCAAAATGTGCGCTAACAACAAGGACGTATATGCAGCCATGATGAATGTCCCATACTGTGGCCCTCTAGGACAAATGACGTGCAAAGGGGTATGCGACAAACACTGACACCCGCTGTGTGAAAAATAGTGTGTGCGTGTATTTCGGGGTGCGCGGGAAGTTTCACACGCGATAGGCCTTGGGCGAGCGGGGTACACGTATTTCAGGGGTTCGTGTGAAGTTTCACACGTGATTGGCCTTGGGCGAGTGGGGTACGTGTAAATCTGGGGTGCACGGGAAGTTTCACACGCGATTGACCTGGGTACGTGTATTTCAGGGGTGCACGGGAAGTTTCACACGCGATTTTGCTGTCAGAGTGGGGAACATGTATTTCGGGGGTGCGCGGGGAGTCCTACACGTGAATTGGCAGTGTGGGTCCCCCCAGGTGTCCCCTCTACCCCCTCCACAACCCCTGCAGGCAGCCCACACCACAGGGGACTACCCTGCATCCCTGGTCATGTCCCGCAGGCAGCCCATACACCATGGGCATGCCCCCTAGCCAAGGCACATGTCACCTTGCAATATGATCAACAACTCATGTCCCCCTGCACCCCCACCGCCCAGCAGTCAGGGGCCCCTGCCAGCAGGCCCCCACTCATGTCCCACTCATGTCCCCCTGCACCCCCACACCCCAGCAGTCAGGGGCACCTGGCAGCAGGCCCCCACTCATGTCCCCCTGCACGCCCACCCCCCCGAAGTCAGGGGCACCTGCCAGCAGGCCCCCACTCATGTCCCCTTGCACCCCCACCCTCCAGCAGTCAGGGGCCCCTGCCAGCAGGACCCTACTCATGTCCCCTTGCACCCCCACCCCCCAGCAGTCAGGGGCACCTGCCAGAAGGCCCCCACTCAGGTCCCACTCATGTCCCCCTGCACCCCCACCCCACAGCAGTCAGGGGCCCCTGCCAGCAGGCCCCCACTCATGTCCCCCTGCACCCCCACCCCCCATCAGACAGGGGCACCTGCCAGCAGGCCCCCACTCATGTCCCCTTGCACCCCCACCCCCCAGCAGTCAGCGGCCCCTGCCAGCAGGCCCCGACTCATGTCCCACTCATGTCCCCCTGCACCCCCACCCCCCCAGCAGTCGGGGGCACCTGCCAGCAGGCCCCACTCATGTCCCCCTGCACCCCCACCCCCCAGCAGTCAGGGGCCCCTGCCAGCAGGCCCCCACTCATGTCCCACTCATGTCCCCCTGCACCCCCACCCCCCAGCAGTCAGGGGCACCTGGCAGCAGGCCCCCACTCATGTCCCCCTGCACCCCCACCCCCCAGCAGTCAGGGGCCCCTGCCAGCAGGCCCCCACTCATGTCCCCTTGTACCCCCACCCCCCAGCAGTCAGGGGCCCCTGCCTGCAGGCCCCCGCTCATGTCCCCTTGCACCCCCACCTCCCAGCAATCAGGGTCACCTGCCAGCAGGCCCCCACTCATGTCCCACTCATGTCCCCCTGCACCCCCATCCCCAGCAGTCAGGGGCACCTGCCAGCAGTCCCCCACTCATGTCCCCTTGCACCCCCACCCCCCAGCAGTCAGGGGTCCCTGCCAGCAGGCCCCCACTCATGTCCCCTTGCACCCCTACCCCCCAGCAGTCAGGGGCCCCTGCCAGCAGGTCCCCACTCATGCCCCACTCATGTCCCCCTGCACCCCCACCCCCCAGCAGTCAGGGGCACCTGCCAGCAGGCCCCCACTCATGTCCCACTCATGTCCTCCTGCACCCCCACCCCCCAGCAGTCAGGGGCACCTGCCAGCAGGCCCCCACTCATGTCCCCTTGCACCCCCATCCCCCAGCAGTCAGGGGCCCCTGCCAGCAGGCCCCTGCGCACAGGCAAAGACGCGCACAGGCCTAAACACGTACGCCACACGAAGGCAGGCAGTAGCGTCCCTGCGCATGAAAGAAATGTGCGCCAAAATGTGCGCCAACAAAAAGGACGTATATACAGCCATGATGAATGTCCCATACTGTGGCCCTCTAGGACAAATGATGTGCAAAGGGGTACACGACAAACACTGACACCCGCTGTGTGAAAAATAGTGTGTGCGTGTTTTTGGGGGGCGCGGGAAGTTTTACACGCGATAGGCCTTGGGCGAGCGGGGTACATGTATTTCAGGGGTTCACGTGAAGTTTCACACGTGATTGGCCTTGGGCGAGCGGGATACGTGTAAATCTGGGGTGCGCGGGAAGTTTCACACGTGATTGGCCTGGGTACGTGTATTTTAGAGGTGCGCGGGAAGTTTCACACGCGATTTTGCTGTCAGAGCGGGGAACGTGTATTTCAGGGGTGCGCGGGGAGTCCTACACGTGAATTGGCAGTGTGGGTCCCCCCAGGTGTCCCCTCTACCCCATCCACGACCCCTGCAGGCAGCCCACACAACAGGGGACTACCCTGCACCCCTGGTCATGTCCCGCAGGCAGCCCATCCACCATGGGCATGCCCCCCAGCCAAGGCACATGTCACCTTGCAATATGATCAACAACTCATGTCCCCCTGCACCCCCACCACCCAGCAGTCAGGGGCCCCTGCCAGCAGGCCCCCACTCATATCCCACTCATGTCCCCCTGCACCCCCACCCCCCAGCAGTCAGGGGCACCTGGCAGCAGGCCCACACTCATGTCCCCCTACACCCCCACCCCCACCCCCCAGCAGTCAGAGCCCCTGCCAGCAGGCCCCCACTAATGTCCCCCTGCACCCCCACCCCCAGCAGTCAGGGGCACCTGCCAGCAGGCCCGCACTCATGTCCCCTTGCACCCCCACCCCCCAGCAGTCAGGGGCCCCTGCCAGCAGGTCCCCACTCATGTCCCACTCATGTCCCCCTGCACCCCCACCCCCCAGCAGTCAGGGGCACCTGCCAGCAGGCCCCCACTCATGTCCCCTTGCACCCCCACCCCCCAGCAGTCAGGGGCACCTGCCAGCAGGCCCCCACTCATGTCCTCTTGCACCCCCACACCTCAGCAGTCAGGGGCACCTGCCAGCAGACCCCCACTCATGTCTCCCTGCACCCCCACCCCTCAGCAGTCAGGGGCACCTGGCAGCAGGCCCCCACTCATGTCCCCCTGCACCCCCGCCCCCAGCAGTCAGGGGCCCCTGCCAGCAGCCCCCCACTCATGTCCCCTTGCACCCCCACCCCCCAGCAGTCAGGGGCACCTGCCAGCAGGCCCCCACTCATGTCCCCCTGCACCCCCAGCAGTCAGGGGCACCTGCCAGCAGGCCCCCACTCATGTCCCCCTGTACCCCCACCCCCCAGCAGTCAGGGGCACCTGCCAGAAGGCCCCCCACTCATGTCCCCCTGCACCCCCACCCCCCAGCAGTCAGGGGCACCTGCCAGCAGGCCCCCACTCATATCCCCTTGCACCCCCACCCCCCAGCAGTTCACGGGCCCCTGCCATCAGGCCCAAACTCATGTCCCACTCATGTCCCCCTGCGCCCCCACCCCCCAGCAGTGAAATGGCGATTCCATGACACAAACCAAAAGTCTACTATGTACATCAACACATGTCCCCACACAAAGGCAGGCGGTAGCGTCCCTGCACATTAAAAAAATGTGCGCTATCAAAAAGCACGTATATACAGCTCTGATGAATTTCCCATACTGTGGCCCTCCAGGACAAATTACGTGCAAAGGGGTACGCGACAAACACGGACACCCGCTGTGTCAACAATAGCGTGTATTTCGTGGGTGCGCGGGAAGTTTCACACACGATTGTGCCTGGGCGAGCGGGGTACGTGTACTTCAGGGGCTCGCGGGAAGTTGGGCCTGCGTGAAGTTTTACACGTGATTGGGCCTGTGCAAGCGGGGTACGTGTAAATCTGGGGTGGGCGGGGAAGTACAGGAGGCAAATCTGCCAGCAGGCCCCCACTCATATCCCACTCATGTCCCCCTGCACCCCCACCCCCCAGCAGTCAGGGGCACCTGGCAGCAGGCCCACACTCATGTCCCCCTACACCCCCACCCCCACCCCCCAGCAGTCAGAGCCCCTGCCAGCAGGCCCCCACTAATGTCCCCCTGCACCCCCACCCCCCAGCAGTCAGGGGCACCTGCCAGCAGGCCCGCACTCATGTCCCCTTGCACCCCCACCCCCCAGCAGTCAGGGGCCCCTGCCAGCAGGTCCCCACTCATGTCCCACTCATGTCCCCCTGCACCCCCACCCCCCAGCAGTCAGGGGCACCTGCCAGCAGGCCCCCACTCATGTCCCCTTGCACCCCCACCCCCCAGCAGTCAGGGGCACCTGCCAGCAGGCCCCCACTCATGTCCCCTTGCGCCCCCACACCTCAGCAGTCAGGGGCACCTGCCAGCAGACCCCCACTCATGTCTCCCTGCACCCCCACCCCTCAGCAGTCAGGGGCACCTGGCAGCAGGCCCCCACTCATGTCCCCCTGCACCCCCGCCCCCAGCAGTCAGGGGCCCCTGCCAGCAGGCCCCCACTCATGTCCCCTTGCACCCCCACCCCCAAGCAGTCAGGGGCACCTGCCAGCAGGCCCCCACTCATGTCCCCTTGCACCCCCACACCCCAGCAGTCAGGGGCACCTGCCAGCAGACCCCCACTCATGTCCCCCTGCACCCCCACCCCTCAGCAGTCAGGGGCACCTGGCAGCAGGCCCCCACTCTTGTACCCCTGCACCCCCGGCCCCCAGCAGTCAGGGGTCCCTGCCAGCAGGCCCCCACTTATGTCCCCCTGCACCCCACCCCCCAGCAGTCAGGGGCACCTGCCAGCAGGCCCCCACTCATGTCCCCTTTCACCCCCCAGCAGTCAGGGGCCCCTGCCAGCAGGCCCCCACTCATGTCCCACTCATGTCCCCCTGCACCCCCACCCCCAGCAGTCAGGGGCACCTGGCAGCAGGCCCCCACTCATGTCCCCCTGCACCCCCACCCTCCAGCAGTCAGGGGCACCTGCCAGCAGGCCCCCACTCATGTTCCCCTGCACCCCCACCCCCCAGCAGTCAGGGCCCCCTGCCAGCAGGCCCCCACTAATGTCCCCTTGCACCCCCACCCCCCAGCAGTCAGGGGCACCTGCCAGCAGGCCCCCACTCATGTCCCCTTGCACCCCCACCCCCCCAGGAGTCAGGGGCCCCTGCCAGCAGGCCCCCACTCATGTCCCCCTGCACCCCCACCCCCCAGCAATCAGAGGCACCTGCCAGCAGGCCCCCACTCATGTCCCCTTGCACCCCACCCACCAGCAGTCAGGGGCCCCTGCCAGCAGGCCCCCACTCATGTCCACTTGCACCCCCACCCCCCAGCAGTCAGGGGCCCCTGCCAGCAGGCCCCCACTCATGTCCCACTCATGTCCCCCTGCACCCCCACCCCCAGTAATCAGGGGCACCTGCCAGCAGGCCCCCACTCAGGTCCCACTCATGTCCCCCTGCACCCCCACCCCTCAACAGTCAGGGGCACCTGCGAGCAGGCCCCCACTCATGTCCCCTTGCACCCCCACCCCCCAGCAGTCAGGGGCCCCTGCCAGCAGGCCCCCACTCATGTCCCCTTGCACCCCCAGCCCCCAGCAGTCAGGGGCCCCTGCCAGCAGGCCCCCACTCATGTCCCACTCATGTCCCCCTGTACCCCCACCCCCCAGCAGTCAGGGGCACCTGCCAGCAGGCCCCCACTCATGTCCCCCTGTACCCCCACCCTCCAGCAGTCAGGGGCACCTGCCAGAAGGCCCCCCACTCATGTCCCCCTGCACCCCCACCCCCCAGCAGTCAGGGGCACCTGCCAGCAGGCCCCCACTCATATCCCCTTGCACCCCCACCCCCCAGCAGTTCACGGGCCCCTGCCATCAGGCCCAAACTCATGTCCCACTCATGTCCCCCTGCACCCCCACCCCCAGCAGTCAGGGGCACCTGGCAGCAGGCCCCCACTCATGTCCCCCTGCACCCCCACCCTCCAGCAGTCAGGGGCACCTGCCAGCAGGCCCCCACTCATGTTCCCCTGCACCCCCACCCCCCAGCAGTCAGGGCCCCCTGCCAGCAGGCCCCCACTAATGTCCCCTTGCACCCCCACCCCCCAGCAGTCAGGGGCACCTGCCAGCAGGCCCCCACTCATGTCCCCTTGCACCCCCACCCCCCCAGGAGTCAGGGGCCCCTGCCAGCAGGCCCCCACTCATGTCCCCCTGCACCCCCACCCCCCAGCAATCAGGGGCACCTGCCAGCAGGCCCCCACTCATGTCCCCTTGCACCCCACCCACCAGCAGTCAGGGGCCCCTGCCAGCAGGCCCCCACTCATGTCCCCTTGCACCCCCACCCCCCAGAAGTCGGGGGCCCCTGCCAGCAGGCCCCCACTCATGTCCCACTCATGTCCCCCTGCACCCCCACCCCCAGTAATCAGGGGCACCTGCCAGCAGGCCCCCACTCAGGTCCCACTCATGTCCCCCTGCACCCCCACCCCTCAACAGTCAGGGGCACCTGCGAGCAGGCCCCCACTCATGTCCCCTTGCACCCCCACCCCCCAGCAGTCAGGGGCCCCTGCCAGCAGGCCCCCACTCATGTCCCCTTGCACCCCCAGCCCCCAGCAGTCAGGGGCCCCTGCCAGCAGGCCCCCACTCATGTCCCACTCATGTCCCCCTGTACCCCCACCCCCCAGCAGTCAGGGGCACCTGCCAGCAGGCCCCCACTCATGTCCCCCTGTACCCCCACCCCCCAGCAGTCAGGGGCACCTGCCAGAAGGCCCCCCACTCATGTCCCCCTGCACCCCCACCCCCCAGCAGTCAGGGGCACCTGCCAGCAGGCCCCCACTCATATCCCCTTGCACCCCCACCCCCCAGCAGTTCACGGGCCCCTGCCATCAGGCCCAAACTCATGTCCCACTCATGTCCCCCTGCGCCCCCACCCCCCAGCAGTGAAATGGCGATTCCATGACACAAACCAAAAGTCTACTATGTACATCAACACATGTCCCCACACGAAGGCAGGCGGTAGCGTCCCTGCGCATTAAAAAAATGTGCGCTATCAAAAAGCACGTATATACAGCTCTGGTGAATTTCCCATACTGTGGCCCTCCAGGACAAATTACGTGCAAAGGGGTACGCGACAAACACGGACACCCGCTGTGTCAACAATAGCGTGTATTTCGTGGGTGCGCGGGAAGTTTCACACACGATTGTGCCTGGGCGAGCGGGGTACGTGTACTTCAGGGGCTCGCGGGAAGTTGGGCTCGCGGGAAGTTTTACACGTGATTGGGCCTGTGCAAGCGGGGTACGTGTAAATCTGGGGTGGGCGGGGAAGTACAGGAGGCAAATGCGCGGAACGCCCACACGCACACGCCAAAAAAGACGCGCTAATCCGGAAACACGTACGCCAGCAGGAAGCAGGCGTACGTGTACCTGCGCAGCATAAAAGTGCGCGAAAACAACAAGCAAGCTCAGATGCCAGGATGAACATACCGTTCCTAGCAGCAGTGGTCGTGGGATACCGCAGGAGGAGGAGGAGGATAGTCAGGCCCAGAATTTTGACACCCAGAACAAGCCTTTTTGGCATGCCTGATGACCAGGTGTATGGGAGGTACAGGTTTCCACCTCACATAATACTCAACCTGGTCAGTGAGTGGGAGGATGACCTCACATCACCCACCCTCTGCTCCCAAGCACTAAGCCCCCTGGAGAAGGTCCTCAATGTACTGCACTTTTTGGCCACCGGATCATTTCAGCGGACAAGTGCCATAGTGGGGGGGGGTGTCACAGGCCACACAGTCACGCTGCCTACACCAGGTCTTGGCCATCATGACTGCACACCCATCAGTGCGCAGGCACATATCCCTGCCCAGAACACCTGCAGAAAGGCAGGCTGTCGTCCAGGATTTCTACGGGGTGGCACAATTCCCCAAAGTCCTAGGTGCCATTGATTGCACCCATGTGGCCCTACGTCCCCCCAGGGAATCAGAGCACATCTATAGAAACCGCAAGCACTGGCATTCCATCAACGAGCAGGTAGTATGTGATGCCAAGGGAATCATCACCTCAGTATATGCCAACTATCCAGGGTCCACCCACGACAGTTTCATTTACAGAATGTCAACCCTAAACCGGGACCTAGAAGCTGGGCGGCATGGCGATACATGGCTGCTTGGTGAGTATAAATGCCACAGCACATGCATGCATGCCAGATACTGAGTAATGTCAAAACCCCACTAATGATACCCATCACCACCTCCCCAGGGGACAGTGCCTACCCTCTGAGCACCCACATAATGACGCCAATTCGGAACCCCACCACGCCACCCGAGGTAAGATACAGCACAGCCCATATTGCAACCCGGGGCATAGTGGAGCGCACATTTGGAGTGCTCAAGTCACGCTTTCGCTCCCTTGACCGTTCTGGTGGGCAGCTGTTATACGCTCCCCCAGTAGTGTGCAGGATCATAGTGGCAGCATGTGTCCTGCACAACGTTGCAACACGCCGGGGCCTGCCGGTGGACATGGTGGTGCCCCCACATTCCCAGCCACATGCACGCCCGCTGCGCATGGGAGGGGAAAGGGCACGGGGTGAGGCAGCCCGAACACAGTTGGTGGCTAATTACTTCACTTAGAATCACACCCCTGTAGAGTGCACACAGCCCTGCCACATACCAGCTGACAATCAATGATGATGACATGAGGGACAGTCAACTGTCACAACCATACCATCCTGAGATTGGTCACCTGGAAGTGTCACAATGTGTGCATCCCTACCTACAGAAACACCACCAATGCTGTGTCATCAAAAGACACATATGCTGCTAAATGCATGACCCCCTTGTAAAATACATGAGAGGGGTCACCCAACCCCTCCCCAGCACCGCCACCCAACACACCATGGCATGTCATTCTATGTGAGAGCAAACAAATCAATCCCAAAATCCTGACACAAGTGTCACAAAGTACAGTGTCCCTAATGGAAACTGGCCACACACAATATGCTCCTAGTAATGTTGAACTAACAACACACATGACCAAATACTTACCAACTAAACAATGCATCTAGACAAGTTCAAACATTTCTAAAACATGACAGTACTAAGTTAAAGTAGTCGTAGTCATGCTGCCACCACATCGCCCCCTTCAAACTGTAGTCTTGCAGCCTTCATAATTGGTCTATGTACTGCATACAACATGAACTCCATCGCCAAAGTAGACGGCCTTGTGAAGACATGAGGAATAAACCTGCAAATTTAGAGGGAGACATGGAAGCAAAATCCTACATTAATACACCATGCAGTGTACAATACAACAACAATATACACAAGGAATGTCTACACAGTATTGACAATTAACAAGGGGGGTCCTGGGAGTCCCTCTGCCAGACATTAGTGCTGGTTGCGAGAGACTTACCCAGAGTCTTTAGCTCACTATCTTTCACAGAGAAGAAATATCCTAAACATATCAGTCTTTGTCCTGCCCTGGGGCAGTCCAGCACCGAAATGCTAGGCAATTCTCCTCTGAACAAGAGTACCAACAGCATCCCCAGACACGTGTTTCGGTCTGGTTGGACCTCATCAGTAGGGAGGGGCTGTGCCTCTCTAAGAATAGTGAGCAAGGGGTCCACGTCTGGATTCCCCTAGTAACTTAGGGTGAGACCCAAAGTTACTTGCATATGCAAATTAACAAGGGGGGTCCTGGGAGTCCCTCTGCCAGACATTAGTGCTGGTTGCGAGAGACTTACCCAGAGTCTTTAGCTCACTATCTTTCACAGAGAAGAAATATCCTAAACATATCAGTCTTTGTCCTGCCCTGGGGCAGTCCAGCACCGAAATGCTAGGCAATCCTCCTCTGAACAAGAGTACCAACAGCATCCCCAGAGACGTGTTTCGGTCTGGTTGGACCTCATCAGTAGGGAGGAGCTGTGCCTCTCTAAGAATAGTGAGCAAGGGGTCCACGTCTGGATTGCCCTAGTAACTTAGGGTGAGACCCAAAGTTACTTGCATATGCAAATTAACAAGGGGGGTCCTGGGAGTCCCTCTGCCAGACATTAGTGCTGGTTGCGAGAGACTTACCCACTTAGAAGGTCTCGTTCTGGAGGATTATAGTGCGGAGATCCACATGCAACACCTGATGTGATGCCCGGATCTCCTCCCGAGTTGCCCGCATCTCAGCTGAGAGCGTACTTGTGAGGTGCTCCAGCTGCTGTTCTGCCCTAAAATTAGCAGTCTCAAAAAAAAGTCTCAAAAAAAAGTCTCAAGCTCAAGAAGAGTCTGCCTGAGGTTATGGAGTTCTTCACTCAGGGCTTCCCTGTGGGCCTGGGACTCTATTGAGATGGAGTCTCCAGTGCCGTCCGTCGGTCCCTGTTGGACGCCAACATGTCTTCCCTGTGTGATTGGCAAATGGAGTCTGTTGCCTGCTGTAGTTGCTCCATCTGCCTTTCAGGGGGGATAATCGAATTGGCCACCCTCTCCATTGCCTCAGCCATCATTTCAACTGATGCTGACTGTTGGGTTGCCATAGCGTACATGGAGTTCTCCCATACGCTATTGCCTGGTGGCGTACGGCCACCACGACAACGGGCACAACACCTGTTTGGGGCAAGGCGATGTGCACCTTGCTACGCTGGCACCGCCTGAGGCTGCAGGACTGCATTCCTCCTCTGATCTGCTGGCCCAGGAACAGGATCAGATGCTGTGGAGTGTGACCCTGCATCCGTAACCGCCAAAGGCGCCTCTACCAACACTGACATCCCCATAGAGGGATCTACCCCTGGTGCAGGTGGGTTGGCCAGAACAGAATCCCTGCCAGAAACACTTACCTGTGACGGCACATAGGTCTCATCATCCAAATCAGCACCTGAATAGAGGTCTGGGGAGGTGCACCCAGAGACACCCCTGGAAAGTATGGTCTGCAGGAGGATTGGGTTCTCACCCACCACCACACCACGTCCCCCGCTGGTGCCCGGTCGTGCCTGGGATTCCTCCTGGGTCTGCACCATCTCCTTAACCTCAACAGCATCAAGTGCGTCATCCCCTGCAAAAACATGAAAGAGAAAAAATGGAAACAGGCATTAGCACCATAGCACACAAATAGGCCTGTCAAGCTACAGAACCAGTACATGATTCACACATGTCCCACATGACTATAACCCTCCCATGCCTGCACTGTCACTGAGTAGTAATGGGAGGCAAAAGGCAGACACTGATGACACCAATATGGGAGAGCAACACATTTGCTGCATGCTGGGTAGCACTGCCATCAGACATTGGCCTGTGAGTGGCATGTCCAAGACACATACATGACACATGGCAGCACACACATGGCATTTAGCATAGCCATGGTACATTTGACAAGTACAGCCATATGTCAGTGATTGAGTACTGTCACCCATCCATGTAAGATGGACATGATGACATGAAAAATGCTGCATACTGTGACTAAGTACACATGTGCCACTCACTGCAACACATGCAAGGTACAAGAATACAGTAATAGTTGGCTGATCTATTTTTCGTTACATTGACATCCAAGAAAACATCTGTCATTTTCCACATGCAAACAGGCACTCATCTAAACATTTGTGCTGGCCAATACTCCATCAGCCTGAATGGTCTCATTGTGTACATAACCAGGTAAAGCATTGCCCCAGTGTGGCCAGTAAACAATGACCGAAGCATATCACATATGTCACAATATGGTTGATAAATGTCTAGCAAAAAAGGGGAGAGTGGAAAATATTATCCTGAAGGCACACTTACAAATTCTGACCAATGTAGTTGCAAGATGGCAGTACAAGGTCAACTGCACAATTGTGGACCTAATAGGATACTGTGGGCAGAAGGGATGCAGTCATAGCCAAATACAAGGCATGTGATCCCAGGTGAGGAAGGAAATGGGTGACCCATAACACTCTGGAGTACACACCCTCACCTGGCACTCAATCAGAACCTGTCACCCAAAATACATACACATGCACTACACACACACGCATGGGCACTCACCGACAATGTTTCGTAATCAGGTAGTTTTCCCACACCTCGGATCTGTTCCTCTGTGACGAAGGTCCCAGCAACAGACTCATGTTCAGTGAGTTCTTTGTCCTCTTGTGGAGACCCACCGCCAGTCACCAGAGTAGCGGCATGATTTGAGGCCAGCTTGTCCTTTGCTCTACTTTTCAGGTCGTTCCACCGCTTGTAGCAATCATCAGCTGAGCGCCTCACAAATCCAAGGGCACTTATGTGGTTGGCGATGGTCAGCCAGTGTGCCTTACATTGACCAGGTGTGGTCTTGGACACTGCAGTCACCACCATTTCGTGGCTATGTTGCGACACATAGCTCACAAGTGCATTAAGCTCTGCGTCATTAAAGCAAGGCTTCCTTGACGTGCGGGAGTGTGTAGCCGTACCTGGGGTCTCAGCCTGTCGTGCCAGAGCACCCTTCTTCCTCTTTTTAGAAGGTGGAGCGGAGCCAGAGTGGCTAACGCTGCTCTGGTCAGTAGGGGCAGAATCACCGGTGGACTCGGTTGTTGGAGTTTGCGAATGCACATTGACCATAGGACTTGGTGCAGGCATTGTCTGAAGTGTGATGTTGGCTGGGGGAACATCAGTATGATGGACCAGGACCGACACTGTCCTGGCTGGGAGAGTCAGAGCTGGGGCGGATGGAGCTGCAGCTGCCCCTGCAGCCTCACCACCCTGCATACTTGGGGCAGCAGATGACATAGCTGCCCCAGATCCACGTGCCTTGGTGACAACTTGCACCGCCACACGTGGCCTAGACTTGCTGACCTGGAAGTCAGCCAGGGAGTCATCTTGTGCCAGGTCAGGTGCCACAATGGGCTGGTCCAACAGGGGCTGAGCTGGGATGGTCTCAGCCACGTTTCCCTCAACCATGGGGGGGCATGGGTGTCCCTGATTGGTCCTCCACACATGGGGGTCTAGGGGCACCCTGAAAATCCTGGCCACGTCCCCTACCGCGCCCACCACGTCCACCTTTTGAAGGTCGGCCACCTTTGCCTCCCTTACCGCTTGGTCGCCTCCCAACCATGGCACTGATGTTGTTGTGCGTATGGGAGGAGGAGTAAACTATTGTCCTGGGCAATTGGTGGACAAAGGGGTAGGGTACTAGATGGAATTCGTACCCTAGTGCTCTAACAAGGCTGTCTGTGACCCCTGGGGGAAGATGACAGGTCACGCAACAAAAATCCCAAAAACAAAAATAAACGTGCACGCAACCCCTCGTAGACCACGTGCGTGGAAAAATGAACCGGCACTACGCTGTGGCACCCAGAAACACAAAAATAAGCGTACGTGTAATACACGCAGCCTAAAATGACCTCTGAAGGGGAGTGCGACACACGGGGCAAGCACAGTTGCTAAGTACGTGCGGAACTCACCGCCTACCTGGAATAAGAACGTGAAAAATATGCGCGTGTGCGCGTTGGCAACACCCCCGCCAAAAGAAGAATTGTACGCTGTCTGAGGAGAAAGGACAAAAGGAGAAGTGAACACTGTTTGAGGAAACAGGCCCAAAAAAAGTAGAAAAATGAAAGCTGTCAGAGGCAACAGGGAGTACGAACTTGAAACGCTGTGATGTAATCGCGTGTGAACCGACAAGAAGTACAGAATTCACCCACTCGCTCTCCACGAAAAGCACGTACAAGAAAATTGCGTTCTACACGTACCTTTTAAACTAGCCCACACGTACACGTCACTTACGCGTGTACGCGTCCTTTCCTCCAATTACACGTGCTGACACTCGGACGTGCAGCTTTTCCACGTGTGCTCTGTCATCACGTGCTATGAGGAAAACACCTGCACGTGTCATGTCACAGACACGCTTACGCGCTAAGGGCCTTTGGTCCAATGAAATCGCGTACGTGCGCTGACGCGCTTATGCGCTAAGGGCCTTTCCTCGAATTACATGTTGACGTGCAAGATTTTCACATGCCAAATCATTCCGTATCAAGATGGCCACGCGTTCACACACGGAAGACCACGCTCCTGCCCAGAAGGCCGGATTACTGCCCCCCCAGAGCCCCGAGCATGCTCCCACCTGCCATCTGCTGCTGCCTGATTGCCTGCTGCCCACGTGCCCTGCCATTTGCTGCCTGCACGACAGCTAGGGGTGCTGTTGCTGTGACCACCCCTGCTGGAACCGAAGACTCCCGACTGCTATTCCATCGCTCCACAGCCCAGCCCCAGGACCCAGTTGCCCACCCACACCTGCCTCTTGGGTTGCCATGTCGGGCACTACACCATCTGGCACCACTGGCAACCCCCAGCCAGAGAGGCAGAGGGGCACCAGCTTCACTGCCACCGAAGTTGGTGTCCTGGTGGAGCAAGTCCTGGGGCAGTATGATGCCCTCTTCGGAAGTTCGCGCACCGACAAGGAAGGACGGACTTGGATCTGGATGGACATCATGACTGCCATCAACGCGGAGGGGGTGGCAGTCCGCGACTTCCAACATGTCAAGAAGCGCTATGATGGACTTCAGGTCCAGGACCCTCAACAAGGCCCGGCGCCTCTTGAAGGCAGCAGATGCTAAGGGGTGCCGGAGCCACCTGTCGGAACATCAGATGAGGGTCCTGGAACGCATATGCCCAGCGCTCCACGTCCAGGTCCTTGAGAGACAGATCCGTCTGGAGTCGAGCGGTAAGTGTACATGCATACTGATTGGAAGCTGTGCGTGTGGTGGTGTGCCAATAGTGTGCAGGTTGTACATGTGGTTTTGTAGGGCCATGTATGGATGTGTATGTACAGGGCTGTGAGGCTGACACATGCAAGTCCTTTCATGTGTGAGACACATGGATGGTGTATGTGTGGGTAAGCATGCAGGCCAAATGCAGATGCGTGAGCACACATGTTTGGATTACTGTGTATGTAAGTTGGCATGGTTGTGGTGTCACACACGGATGTTGGTTCCAGCTGCATGTATCAGCACCATGTACATGTGCATGTGTGTGTATTTGACATGGGTGCAACAGTGATGCAACATGGATGCACGTGAGACTGATATGTAGAAGACTGATTGCCAGATGTGACATGGATGCCAATCTCATCACTGCAACAGTTGGCGGAGGTGTACACATGCATGTAAGTGTGGTGGCATGTGTGCATGTCTAGTGCACTCCCTGTGTTTCATGTGATATCTGGCTCACCTTTGTCTGCTCATGCTGTTGTATGTGTATGGATGGTGCTGGCTGTTGCAAAATGGCTGTGGAATAGCTCATGTGTGTGAGTTGCAATGACATGTGTGTTGGGGATTGTGATGCCATGTCTGAAGTTTGACAATGCCACTCATGTACAACTGTCATGTGTGTATGAGTCCATTGTACAGTGCCCTGATGCCTGTCTCCTATCTCTCCCTGTCTGCAGCGTCAACTGATGAAGAGGGCAGAGAAGGTGCTGTGGAGCACAGCGGCAGGGATCGCACCGCCAGCCGGAGACGCAAGGCCCGGCTCCCATCCCAGGTTGTCACCTCGTCGGGGAGTGAGGAGTCCGGTGCCGCGTCCCAGTTCGCAGCTGCCGAGGGGAGGTCCAAGAGGCAGAGGTTGGAGTTGGACTCCTCGGCAGCCAAAGGGGCAGCTGAGACCCCACAGGGCCCGACGGAGGAAGATGGCACGAAGTCATCCAGGTTGGTGGGGGGTTTGGTGGAGGAGGAGGCCGTGCAAGGGACAGAGACGGGGTCTGGAGGTGGGGATTCCACTGGTGCTAGTGGTGCAGTGCAGGGGAAGGGACAGGAGGCTGCACAGGCCGCCGCTGAGGTGCCTGTGTGTAATCCTGTCCCTGATCCTGTGACTGCATCATCTTGCACCAGCAGGGATACCTATGTCCAGACCCGTTTTCAGGGAGGGGATTGGCTTACACCAACTGGCCTTCCTCTCCCTGCGGATGTGGCTATCCGGCACCGGGTTGAGCCTGTCCTGGGTGGGGTGGCGTTGCGTCAACGTGCCATGCGAGCTGACCTGCAGTCTTTTAATGAGGAGACTGCACGTCTTCTTGCATGGCTTGTTGACCGCGTTGACCCACTAGGACAGCTCATCAGGGCCGGATTCCTCTGTTTTCTGGACCTTGTTACGACCCCCTCCTCAACTGAAACCCCTATGCGCCAGTCGTCCTCCGTGCCATCTTCCCACCCATGTGTCACCTGGGTGCCCTGTGGAGCTGCCTCTGACCCTGCGGCCAGGCTGGTGGAGGACACATCCCTGCCACAGTCGGGAGTCGGACGTCCAGCAGGGGGGCCACCTCAACAACTGCACCCCAGCTGGAGGAGGATGTGCAGGCAGCAGGAGCCAGGGCACAGGCAGCGGCACAGCAGCAGCAGCAACAAGGTGGGAGCCATGATGGCTCGGGGCCTTCATCATCGGAGGGGCAGGCATCGGCCGGAGGGCAGGAGGACCCTGGACGGGAAGTGTCTTTCGTGTGGCAGTGGTTGGGCCATGCGATAGATGCGGAGCGGCAGCGGGCGGAAGAGGCACGACTCACGATGGTCAGGGCGGTGAACTCCATGTGTAGGGCCCTGAGGCGGGCCGAGTGCCTCGAGGCCATTCACAGGGACCTGGAGTTCCAGATGTCATCGTCCCTGCGAACCCTCGGGGCCATGGAAGAGGACCACCTCCGGGACACCAAGCAGGAGTTCGATGATGCCCTGGCCCGGGACATCAACATGTGAGCCGTTGGACTTGCCCGCTTCCCTTGTAAATAGTTAGATAGTGTTAGGTTTCCTTTGGTTTTTTCTTTATTTTGGTTGCGCTTGGACAATGCACCACGTTTCTGTATATAGTTTTTCATTGTGTAGTATTTTTGATAGGTTTCATTTCTTCAGTTGGGATCATGGACCCTGGATTGTTCATCTGTATATAGTTCACTATTGGATTCATCTCTTTTTTTTGGATTTCCCCATGGAGCAATGGTTTTCACTTTTGTTTTTCCCTTGGATTTGCTTTGTTGGACTGTGACTTTGGACACCTTTCCTTTGGATTATGATTTCTTGTTTGATATTATTTTACGGACATGCAGATTTTCTTTTTTTATTCCCATTGTTGTTTGTTTGATTTGAATTCCATTTATGTTGCTTTTAATACATTTTTTTCTTCATACTTCGATGTGTGGTATTATCTCATTGGTTTCATGCATGTCATGATATGGGTTTTGACATTCACTTGCACCCATTGTGTGTGTGTGACGGACATGTGTTCATTTACATACTTGCCATAGGTGTTGTATCATGTAATTGGCATTTCTATGTGGGTGGATGCAATACTTGGGTGGGTCTTTGGCATGTGGAGGCTGGCCATAAGGGCCAGGGATCTAGATTGTGATGACGTGTTGGCTGGGGGACATGTGTCGGGGCCTGCTGGCAGGTGCCCTGCACTGCTGGGGGGTGGGGGTGCAAGGGGACATGAGTGGGACATGAGTGGGGGCCTGCTGGCAGGTGCCCTGCACTGCTGAGGGGTGGGGGTGCAAGGGGACATGAGTGGGGGCCTGCTGGCAGGTGCCCTGCACTGCTGGGGGGTGGGGTGCAAAGGGACATGAGTGGGACATGAGTGGGGGCCTGCTGGCAGGTGCCCTGCACTGCTTGGGGGGTGGGTGTGCAAGGGGACATGAGTGGGGGCCTGCTGGCAGGTTCCCTGCACTGCTGGGGGGTGGGTGTGCAAGGGGACATGAGTGGGGGTCTGCTGGCAGGTGCCCTGCATTGCTGGGGGGTGGGGGTTCAAGGGGGTATGAGTAGGGGCCTGCTGGCAGGTGCCCCGCACTGCTGGGGGGTGGGTGTGCAAGGGGACATGAGTGTGGGCCTGCTGGCAGGTGCCCCGCACTGCTGGGGGGTGGGTGTGCAAGGGGACATGAGTGGGGGCCTGCTGGCAGGTGCCCCACACTGCTGGGGGTGGGTGTGCAAGGGGACATGAGTGGGACATGAGTGGGGGCCTGCTGGCAGGTGCCCCACACTGCTGGGGGGTGGGGGTGCAAGGTGACATGAGTGGGACTTGAGTGGGGGCCTGCTGGCAGGTGCCCTGCACTGCTGGGGGGTGGGGGTGCAAGGGGACATGAGTGGGACATGAGTGGGGCCTGCTGGCAGGTGCCCTGCACTGCTGAGGGGTGGGGGTGCAAGGGGACATGAGTGGGGGCCTGCTGGCAGGTGCCCTGCACTGCTGGGGGGTGGGGTGCAAGGGGACATGAGTGGGACATGAGTGGGGGCCTGCTGGCAGGTGCCCTGCACTGCTTGGGGGGTGGGTGTGCAAGGGGACATGAGTGGGGGCCTGCTGGCAGGTTCCCTGCACTGCTGGGGGGTGGGTGTGCAAGGGGACATGAGTGGGGGTCTGCTGGCAGGTGCCCTGCATTGCTGGGGGGTGGGGGTTCAAGGGGATATGAGTAGGGGCCTGCTGGCAGGTGCCCCGCACTGCTGGGGGGTGGGTGTGCAAGGGGACATGAGTGTGGGCCTGCTGGCAGGTGCCCCGCACTGCTGGGGGGTGGGTGTGCAAGGGGACATGAGTGGGGGCCTGCTGGCAGGTGCCCCACACTGCTGGGGGTGGGTGTGCAAGGGGACATGAGTGGGACATGAGTGGGGGCCTGCTGGC
Source organism: Ambystoma mexicanum (assembly GCF_040938575.1). Classification (NCBI taxonomy): domain Eukaryota; kingdom Metazoa; phylum Chordata; class Amphibia; order Caudata; family Ambystomatidae; genus Ambystoma; species Ambystoma mexicanum. Next base: position 1,277,877,648 of record NC_090932.1, on the reverse strand, counting down.
AGGTGCCCCACACTGCTGGGGGTGGGTGTGCAAGGGGACATGAGTGGGACATGTGTGGGCCTGCTGGCAGGTGCCCCGCACTGCTGGGGGGTGGGTGTGCAAGGGGACATGAGTGGGGGCCTGCTGGCAGGTGCCCCGCACTGCTGGGGGGTGGGTGTGCAAGGGGACATGAGTGGGGGCCTGCTGGTAGGTGCCCCACACTGCTGGGGGGTGGGTGTGCAAGGGGATATGAGTGTGGGCCTGCTGGCAGGTGCCCCACACTGCTGGCGGGTGGGGGTGCAAGGGGACATGAGTGGGGGCCTGCTGGCAGGTGCCCTGCACTGTTGAGGGGGTGGGGGTGCTGGGGGACATTAGTGGGGGCCTGCTGGCAGGTGCCCTGCACTGCTGGGGGTTGGGGGTGCAAGGGGGTAATGCGTTGGTGATCACTAGTGCAAGGTGACATGTGGCTTGGCTGGGAGAGCATGCCCATGGTGGATGGGCTGCCTGCGGGACATGACCAGGGGTGCAGGGTAGTCCCCTGTGGTGTGGTCTGTCTGCAGGGGCTGTGGAGGGTGTAGAGGGAACACCTCGGAGGACCCACACTGCCAATTCACGTGTAGGACTCCCCTGCACCCCCGAAATACACGTACCCCACTCGCACAGGGCCTATCGCGTGTGGAACTTTCCGCGCACCCCAGTAATACACGTACCCTGCTGAAACCGCGTGTTAAACTTCCCCGCACCCCAGAAATACACGTACCCTGCTGAAATCGCGTGTGGAACTTCCCGCGCACCCCAGAAATACACGTACCCTGCTGAAATTGCGTGTGGGACTTCCCGCGCACCCCAGTAATACACGTACCCTGCTGAAATCGCGTGTTAAACTTCCCCACACCCCAGAAATACATGTAGCCTGCTGAAATCGCATGTGGAACTTTCCGCGCACCCCAGTAATACACGTACCCTGCTGAAATCACGTGTTAAACTTCCCCGCACCCCAGAAATACATGTACCCTGTTGAAATCACATATGGAACTTTCCGCGCACCCCAGTAATACACGTACCCTGCTGAAACCGCGTGTTAAACTTCCCCGCACCCCAGAAATACACGTACCCTGCTGAAATCGCATGTGGGACTTCCCGCGCACCCCAGTAATACACCTACCCTGCTGAAATTGCGTGTTAAACTTCCCCGCACCCCAGAAATACACGTACCCTGATGAAATTGCGTGTGGGATTTCCCGCACACCCCAGTAATTCACGTACCCTGCTGAAATCGCGTGTTAAACTTCCCTGCACCCCAGAAATACACGTACCCTGCTGAAATCGCGTGTGGAACTTCCCACGCACCCCAGTAATACACGTACCCTGCTGAAATCGCGTGTTAAACTTCCCCGCACCCCAGAAATACACGTACCCTGCTGAAACCGCGTGTGGGACTTCCCGCGCACCCCAGTAATACACGTACCCTGCTGAAATCGCATGGTAAACTTCCCCACATCCCAGAAATACATGTACCCTGCTGAAATCGCATGTAGAACTTTCCGCGCACCCCAGTAATACACGTACCCTGCTGAAATCGCGTGTTAAACTTTCCCGCACCCCAGAAATACATGTACCCTGCTGAAATCGCATGTGGAACTTTCCGCGCACCCCAGTAATACACGTACCCTGCTGAAATCGCGTGTTAAACTTCCCCGCACCCCAGAAATACACGTACGCTGCTGAAATCGCATGTGGGACTTCCCGCGCACCCCAGTAATACACGTACCCTGCTGAAATCGCGTGTTAAACTTCCCCGCACCTCAGAAATACACGTATCCAGCTGAAATCAAGTGGGGCACTTCCCGCGCACCCCAGTAATACACGTACCCTGCTGAAATCGCGTGTTAAACTTCCCCAGACCCCAGAAATACACGTACCCTTCTGAAATCGCTTGTGGAACTTCCCGCGCACCCCAGTAATACACCTACCCTGCTGAAATTGCGTGTTAAACTTCCCCGCACCCCAGAAATACACGTACCCTGCTGAAATTGCATGTGGGACTTCCCGCGCACCCCAGTAATACACGTACCCTGCTGAAATCGCTTGTGGAACTTTCCGCACACCCCAGTAATACACGTACCCTGCTGAAATCACGTGTTAAACTTCCCCGCACCCCAGAAATACACGTACCCTGATGAAATTGCGTGTGGGATTTCCCGCGCACCCCAGTAATTCACGTACCCTGCTGAATTCGCGTGTTAAACTTCCCCGCACCCCAGAAATACACGTACCCTGCTAAAATCGCGTGTGGCACTTCACGCGCACCCCAGTAATACACGTACCCTGCTGAAATCGCGTGTTAAACTTCCCCGCACCCCAGAAATACACGTACCCTTCTGAAATTGCGTGTGGGACTTCCCCCGCACCCCAGTAATACACGTACCCTGCTGAAATCGTGTGTTAAACTTCCCCGCACCCCAGAAATACACGTACCCTGCTGTAATCGCGTGTGGAACTTTCCGTGCACCCCAGTAATACATGTACCCTTCTGAAATCGCGTGTTAAACTTCCCCGCACCCTAGAAATACACGTACCCTGCTGAAATCGCATGTGGGACTTCCCGCGCACCCCAGTAATACACGTACCCTGCTGAAATTGCATGTTAAACTTCCCCGCACCCCAGAAATACACGTACCCTCCTGAAATTGCGTGTGGAACTTCCTGCGCACCCCAGTAATACACGTTCCCCGCTCGGCGTTTGCTGTTTGGCAACCCTGTATACTGGTCCAGGGTTAGCTCAGCCCTTTGCGCTGAATTGGGAATTTTGATGGCTTTTCCTTGCGCGAGGGCGTTCTTGGGGGCGTAACTGGTCGCTGCGCCACTCTGCGCCACGGCTGGTTTTGGAGGCTAAAATCCATGAATACGCTGTGCGCGGAAATCGATTTTAGCGCACGTGGCTGGCGCAGACATTCGCACGCGCACACTGTGCGCCAGCCACGTGCGCCACTTTTGTGCGAAATTCTATGAATTACCCTGTTATTGTCTAACCCCGCTTCAGCTAGCTCCGACCTATTCTGGGGCTCAATATATTCCCCTGAATCTCTGGTTATTATTGCGGCGGCTTTTTTATATATGGCAGGAATTGTTTTCCCTTCCGGCTAAGCATTAACTGTATCTCTGTTTCCTTTATTAGAAAATGATGCATATTATGAAATTGGTACTGTTTGAGATTTTTATTTCTATTGATAATTTCTTATTTAATGGAAATTCTGTGTTTTGTAAATTGACTTGCGGTATATTATTACTGATAACAATTATGCATTGATGACAACTATGGGCCTCATTACGACCCTGGCGCAAAGTGAAAAACGATGGCGGCAAACGATTACCGCCATTGTTTTCCGCTAGGGCCGATTACGACCTGTGATCGTTAACTACGATGCCATTAGCGGCATCGTAGTTAACGCCGCCGCTAACTGCACCAATGACGCGCGCACGCGACCACCCACACTGTAATTACCACCATGGCAGAAAGGTACGCGAATCCCGACCCAAGCGGACATGCACCTAACGCCATCACCCAGCCCGTTAAGTACCTTACCGCCATGGTGCTAATTACGCCATCGCGAACCAACCGTAAAGGGACATGTTAAGTGAATCCAGCTGCCACAGGTGCACAGAATCAGCACAGGTGAAGGCAATACAGACCAGGAAGTACAAAAAGAGCACACCCAAACCCTTCCCACACCCAGTCACAATCCACAATGTTACCAATTGGACTAGCAATGTTGGGGCTGGAGGACCTGATAGCAATGCAAGTGCTACTACAACAACAACAACAACAACAACAGGCTGCACAGAAGAGACGCAGGAGGAGAAGGAGGGCAAGGCAGGCCCAGCAAGCCCCAACAGCACAGCCAGTGCCACCACGCAGGCAGCCCCCAATCCCACGCATCAGAGCCAGTCCATTCAACCACACCGCTGAGCAGATCCACACCCTGTACCGACTGGACCGGGACACCATCACCACCATTGTGGACATGATACACAACGACATCGTCAGCATGATTGAAACACCCACTGCCACCCCCCCTACTGAAGGTAGTGTCCGTGCTCCACTTCCTGGCCACAGGCAGCTACCAGCACACAGTGGGGCACTTGCATGGCATATCACAACCATTATTTTCGCGTACACTGATGCAAGTGCTGGATGCCCTCCTCAAGCACACAGATGACCACATCTCATTACCACGGTCTGCCCAGGAGATTGCTAACACCAAAGTGGGTTTCCATGCACTAGCTGGCATACCTGGTTGCATTGGTGCCATCGACTGCACCCATGTGGAATTGACGGTCCCACATGCCCTGGAGGTACCGTACTGCAACCGTAAACTATTTCACTCAATCAACGTGCAAATGGTCTGTGACTCCAACAGGATCTTCACACATTGTTGTGCCCGATTCCCTGGAGGAACCCATGATTCAATGTTCCTGCGTAACTCCACAATACCACGCTACATGGAGCAACATGCAGGGCCCAGATCCTGGCTACTTGGTGAGTCACATGTCATGAGCATTGAAATGTGAAGTGGGTGGGTGATTGACATACCAATGCAGGGGGGGAATGATTCATACTTCACCTGGCTGCGACTAGCAGTAGCCGGAACATACCCTGAGGCAGCACTTACGTCATCTGACACCTGTATACGTGAGGCCTGACCTAAGCAGCCCTAACATGTGAATGAAGGTGTCTCCCAACCATGACACAACCATCTGCAAGTGCATTGACCATACTGTGACCACATTGACTCCAACGAAATGCACGTACATGCACGTCACCAACAGCATCTACTGAAAGGCCTGTCCCCCATGACTGTGCCCAAAGGAGGCACATGATGGACTGGAACATCAATGCACCACAACACAGACAGCAAGGCCCACAAACTGTCCCTATTGACAACAGTCCTGTTCACTGGGGTCATAATGAAGCAGACAGCAATGTTGCTATCATGTGAGTGTAACCCTCACAGGACACGTGCCAGGTCACCTACAGAAACAGCCTGAACGGACACAGTGGATGGGCACTCAAAAGGCACTTGTCACCCCTGCATACATTGTGTCTTGGCATTCAAAACAGCACATGAAAGCCATGGACATATAGCGGTTGCATAGTGTGAATCCAGTAGCGCCAATGAAAGTGGTGCAAAGTAACTGTTGAATGCAAGTCATGGTGGCACATCATGTTCGTCAATCAATCTCATCCCTGACACATACATTCTTGCCCACATACAGGTGATGCAGGCTATCCCCTGAAGAGGTGGCTCCTTACACCAGTCCGGAACCCACAGAACCAGCATGAGGAGGACTTCAACCGTGCCCATGCCCGTACGCGTGTGGTGATCGAGCAAGCTTTTGGCCTACTGAAGGCACGTTTCCGCTGCATCAGCAGGTCTGGCGGGGCACTCCTGTACCGCCATGAGAAGGTTGCGAAGATCGTCATGGCATGTGTCATGCTACACAATATGTGCGTTAGAAGAAATGTGCCCCTGCCCCCTGACGCAGAACTGCAACCACCTGACGATGAGGATGATGAGGGTGGGGATGGGGCAGCACCTCAAGGAGGCAGTGATGCACAGGAGGGGCGTGTAATGCGTCAGAATCTCATTGACCAATGCTTCTAGCACACACGGCGCGTGCGTGTAACATGGAGACGGCACTTGGGGCACTGTGTGTGTGCGGGACATGCTGTAACGCTCACCTGATTCCCGTAGAGGCGCCGGTCTTGACTGGGCGTATACCGTATCTTCAAAGGTGATGTGTAACACACGGCAGGCTCTTTGGGCTGGACCTCTGTGCACTGTATGTCTGACTCGAAGGGTAAGATGTCTGCAGATAGAAAATATGGGATTAATGAACTGGGTTATTGAATGTCTCTCTCTTCTTCCCTTTCTCTTCTCCTGTAGAACCCCGAAGGTTAACACTCTCACCTTAGGTAAGTGAACGCCGTGCTCTCCATCTGCCTCGGGGCAGGGTGCTGTAACCAGTTTCTTCACTGGATAAGGGGAGCAGGCCTCTTGACTTCAGAGGACTGCTGTCCGTCGTTTACTGCACGAACGGTAAGTTTCGAGTAATTCTAATGTCTTTAAAGTCTTTAGTAATGATGTCTCTTGTTTTGCAGGGTTCCGGCGATGGTAGATGACGGGCTGAAGTGAGTTGAAGATGGAGCCCGTGTGATGAATAGAAGCGCCTGGAAGCACGTAAGTAAGCGCTTGTTGCCTGCTTCACGATGCGCTCTAACTGTCTTTTTATTTTGCAGGTATAAGTTCGGAGCGGCTGCAGGGTGCCGGAATACCCACTGGGTTAGATGTGGAAAGGAGTAATGGCACGTGAGGATTTAAGTTCCCCAATGTCTTTAAACGCACCTTGTTTTGTCTTTCAGATGCGGGATGCAGCGCTGAAGGCCTCCGGAGCGTGCAAAGAGTTGGTAAGCTTTTGTCTTTCAGATGCCGGAATGCAGTGTGAAGACCTCCGGAGCGCACGAAGAGTAGGTAAGCCTTTGTCCTTCAGATGTCGGAATGCAGCGCGAGGCGTTGGTGACAGCCGATGGACCAGGTAAGTGAAGAGCTGTCACTGAAGACCGTAATGCTAACCTGTTCTTTCTTGTCTTTATAGGTGTTGCTGAAGACTGGATTCAGGATGGTAAGCCTTTTTCCTTAGGCCCAGGATCAGATGCAGAAGACACGATGAGCGTTCTGCTGCAGAGGATGCAGAATAACGCAAAGCAAGATTCATCCATCGGGTGTGGTTTAAATAGCCTCCTGTAGTGCTTAGCAGTCTCCTTCCACAGCCACGCCTAGGTAAGAAAAGAGTTCCTGCTTTCCAGAAGAGTTCCAGTGTTCTGAACCTAGGGAGTGGCTCCTGCCCCACCCAACAGGAAAAGTAGTTCCAAACAGAAGAGGATCAGAGGCTCAACTGGCAGGCAAGTAAACAGCATGGTCTGCTGCAGGTAAGTCCACCCAAGCATTATGAGCCCGGCGCTTCCAGCGCTGGGACTGGGCATATTTATGAGCCTGGTGCCACTGGCGCCAGGACTGGGTCCAAAAGGTCCCAATTGGGACTGGTTGGCACTCGGAACCTGGGTTATGGATCTGCTTCCAAGGGAGTTGGGAAAACCCTGACCTTTTGGAAGCAGAGATCATGACACATGCACACTGTGGACTGTACAACAATGAAGCACATATACGCAATAAAAATGTCCACACATTTGATTAGTGGCAAAAAGAAAATGTGTATTTCAATAGTGAATTCTTGTGACACACCCCCTCCCCCTCCCCCCTGAACACCCCAACACACCCCCTCCCCCCTCCCCCCTCCCCACTGAACACCCCAACACACCCCCTCCCCCCTGCCCTCTACCCCCTGAACACCCCAACACACCCCCTCCCCCCTCCCCCCTGGAATCCCTCCAAAGGTGCGGTAGTGTCTGTGCAGCAGGTTGTGCAGTAGTCCTGCTCAACTGTCAAGCCACTAATGTGAATCCCCTCCCCTGGCCCCCGGGGCACCCCTGCCCGTGCTGCGTAGATTGCGCCCTGATCTGCGGATGGGGCTGCTCTGTGCCGAGCTGGTTGATGAGGAGGGTCCGGGCTGCACATCTGGACGCATGTCCCTGATGGTCTGAACAAGTACTGTGAGGACATTGCGCACAGCCGCGAGTTCCGTGCATATGTCCTTTGTGGAGGACTCAATGGCAGCTGTGACTCGGTCTGCCGACCTCTCCATGGCATCCCTTGCCCCCCCACACTGTGCAACATGTTCGTTGAGGAGGGCGGATAGCTGCTGCTGGCGGGTAACTATATCTTCAAGGGTCTGCTGGTTCTGCTGGGCCATGCCCAGTGGCATTTGCATGTCCATTGGGCTGCTCACCTCAGGCTGGGGGGATGAGGTGGCTTGCCAATCCTCGGCCTCCGACTGCCCCTGTGTGGCATCCGCCTGCAGGGGGCTTAGGGATGTGCAGGGGTAATGTGGCTGGGCAGTGGGCCTTTCCTCATCGATGACCTCGATGCTGCCTGCCTCACTGTCGGAGGTTGCCGCTATGGCAGTGATTTCACCCAGGGTGCTGCTTGCAGCAGAGCCTGTCCCTTCAGTGGGCACGACTAGTGACATGTGCGGTGCTGCTGCTGGGTCTGTGTTTGCTGTTGTGGGGGCTGGCACTTGCCTGTCCTCTTCCCCAGGCAGGGTTTGCGGCTGCTGGTGTGTTTCCTTTAGGACGGCTGAGGTGGATGCCTGTGGCCTGGCCCTCTTGGTGGATCTGGATGCAGTGTTGTCCTCTTCCTGGAGGTCTGTGTCAGAACCTGTGGTGGAGCAAAGGAGGGATAGTGTTATTGATGGGTCCGCGGACATTGGCCGTGCATTGTGAGGGATGACATCTATACAGTGGGTACATGCAGCACATTTCAGGCAGGGGCATACAGGTTTTGTGCCTTTTGTGTGGAGGTAGCATGGTGGTATGTGTGTGCCAGCAGTTAGGGTGTGCATGCTGCATGTGTACAGGGTGGAGTCTGGATGTGTCTATGGACATTCACCTGCCGATGTGTTGCATATGCACTATGGGGCTACATGGTACTTCACATGATAGGACTTTGTTGAGTTTCGCATGGCTTGCTCTGGCCACCTACCTGCATCTCCTGAGGTCGGCACTCCTCTCTCCATCCCTCCGACACCTTGGATGCTCTCCATCCCGATGGTGGATGCACATATTTCCTCCCATGCTTGCAGCTTTATGGGCGATTCAGATCCACCCACAGTTGACGTGCCTAGGTTCCGGTTAGCTGAGATTATGCTTCGGACACGGAGCCTCAAGTCGTCCCAGCACTTTCTGCACTGCTGGGCAGTGCGGGGTACGGCCCCCACTGCACTCACACGCTGTGCCACTAGGGCCCATATGGCCTTCTTTTTCGCTATTGCCGTCCTTGTCATCTGCGTTGAGAATACAGCTGCAGCATTATCTTGCAGGGTCTCTGCGAGCATGGTTAGTTCCTCCTTTGAGAAACGGTCTTGGCGCTACCGGTCACATGCTTTTTTTACGACTTTGGGCATTTTTACTTGGGTAATTGGGTGGGTGATGGGTGTGGATAGGTGTCAGGGTTGGATCAGGTATGGTTGTGGAGGATGGCAATGGATTGTGTTTTTAAAGATGGCTGCCGTGCAGTTTCCCGTTCCGCCGCGATGACGCTATTTCCGGTTCCGCCTATTTACGGTGACAGCTAATTACGGTGACCGCTAATTGCGGTCGCCGCTATGGTGTGTGTGGCGGTAGTGCTCCTTGCGCGGCGTGCGATGGCGGTAAGGGCCGTTTTTGGGCCATTTACACCATGCCGTACTTTACATTAACGCCATGGCATAATGCACGTGCCAGATGGGTTGGAATATGCCGCACTTTACGCCATCGAACCACGGCGTAAACGTTAATTACGCCATGGCGATAATGTTCGGTACTTACCGCCAGGGTCGTAATGAGGCCCTATGTATTTATTGTATTTCACTGTGTGTATTTATATGTGCCTAAGCCAAGTGAACTTAAATTTAAAAAAAACATACTGTTTGCAAGCATGGAACGGTGCATACTGGTTGTGCTCCTTCTGGAGTGTTGGTTCTGCCCAAGACTCTCCTCAGGTACAGATGCGAGTGAGGAATTCGATCAATCATAGGGTGACACAGATACTGCTCTTTTGTGCATCCCACCTTTGCTTGAGGAATGATGTTTTGGTAAACACTATTTGCTTCTGTGTATTAGAAAGCATCTCTTCCTTGCAGCTATATGTCATATGATTAATGTCAATCTTTAACTCATCAATACCACAGAGGGACTGATGAGAGCCTGCACTGGCCCTCTTGGCTTCCAAACATTCCTCAAAGAGATAAAGATGTGTCAGAAAGCCAAGCAGGCAAGGACTATCTAGGCTGGACAGCAGTGGGCATCTTCCCTTTACCCCCTTAAGTGCTAAAGGCGTCTATGTTCGTCCTGAATTCCCATTAGGAATAATTGTAGGCTCCGTCCACCCTAGCACTTAGGTGAGGCATAGAGTATGGAAGGAGAGGGACAGCTGTGGAACCAGTGAGTCTGGGGAGAGATAGGGAACAATTAGTACTTGGGCTTGCCTAGCATTCTCCCACATCCTAGGACCTAGGTGAACAGGCCCCTTGCATACCCTTGTTTCACTTGTGGATGGTTCAACATTTAATCACACTGGTTAAAGAAACACTGGGCTTGACTGCAGGAACTGGCATGCGGCAAGATGAACTTGGCTGCAGGTGCTGCAGGGACAGGACACAGAGACAAAGCCTTGGCGGACAAGGTCTTAGGCTGGGATGTCGGTAGGTGTACGAGGTACGAATGAAGAATGACGTCGCGAAGCAAGAGTGATGGCAAAGAGCCAGCCTTTGTAAGCTGCCATTGGATAGATGTGTGGGCTGTGTCTCCTGATTGATAACTTGCCTCATGCAAAAAACCTAGAGTTTACCTCTGTGGCACCTCTAGAGAGTACCAAGATCGGAGGAGCCAATGATCTGCAAGAAGCCCTGCAGTGATTCCTGACCGGTAATACCCAGACCTGTTTGATTTTAGAACTGTATTTTTCTTGTAAAGGTCTGAGCAGAATATGAAAATTGGTTCGTGGTTAAACAGAGCAGTATTAGATTGCTTGTCACATGTTTCTTTACACACTTGGATCAAAGAGAACACCTTTCGTAGTGCAAGCAATGTCTATCTTATATAACACGTGATGCATCTGAAACAACACATGATTAAATGTCACAATCTGTGGAGCCTCCAAAATGCCTCTTCCCTCATCTGTTAATTCCTAGATCATTGTGGCACACAAGATACAATGTATCTATTTGAGAGAGAGCGAGAGAGATAGCGAGAGGTAACGAAACACACACACACACAGGGTCTGGCATTGCCAGTGCGAGAAAGTGAAATGGGACTTGCCTGCAAGAACCCAGTGGTATGGGAGTGGGGAGTTCACTCGGTTGTTTTTGCTTGTAAAGCCATTTCATGTTTTGCTATGACTTCTAATACTTTTAGATTACTTTCTTGTCTTTTTCTTGCCTTGCTATGCCATATAACGACCCATCATACGTGATTTTCAGGTATGTCTATGCCCTTCACCAGCCTGCCCAATAAGGTCTATGACTGCATACCATAATAACACGCTCAAATTCTACTTTGCAACATACAATGCGCATACCAACTAAGCCACCCACTCATGGCAATTGAACACCCCTCCCAACAGAGATCAAACCTCAGAACACGACACCTGTACAACCAGCTTACATACCACACCCTTGGCGTAATTGTTTCTAGCCCCACAGGCACACACAAGTCCCCTTCAGACACAAATGCCTCTATGCTTGTGACAAAGAACACCTTGAAACAGACCTACCAGCAGAACTCAGGGTACCTCTGGTATGGACTCGTCAACCGATCACAAAGCTATCTTGCATTTTCCTCTCTCCACACTAACCTCACCCACCTCTCTCTTGTTCACCAGAGTACCTGGAGAAAATGTAAATAGCAGCAGAGCACTGTCTAAGACCCAATAACATGATATGATAAGCTCACTATTGTCTTATCTCAGGTGCAGCTTTACCTTCATGGGCAATTTTAACGGTATACTTTAATTCTGGATAATGATAAATTTGTATTCTTATCGTCTACCAAAGGTTTGCAAAGTCATAACGATGATAAAAGACCAGTGATAAGAAAGTCACACTGATTAGCACTAATATTAGCAGTCACAGCTTAGAGAACATGGGAGAATAAACAGAAAGGCCAGAATAGAAGCTTAATGTCAAAAATAGACAGAATTACTCATTGTTCCTGGATTCCTCTCCCCATGGACAAGGCCCCGGGATGGTGGGTTCTATCGGCGTCTCAAAGCTGCCTCCACATGGTTCTTTTAAAAAAAAAAGGACCAGAAGCAAGTTTGCTGAGCCCCCAACAAGGGATTTCTTAACTCAAGCAATTGAGTCTAATTGCTGCAAAGACAAGCAAGATAGGAGCCTTTAATGCTTCCTGTCTCAACGATGACAACACTGAGATCCTCCTCATTGGCTCCAAACTAAGACTCAACAAGCTAGGCCCAAAATACTCTGCATTTACCATTGATGGCAACCACATCAAAGTTGACAAAGAAGCAAAAACTTTAGGCTTTTACCTAGACTCAGCAGTAACCCTCCAAAAACAAATCAATGCCACCTCATCCTCCACGGCCTACACTACTAAACTAATAAATGCCTGCAGACCCTTCCTAAACACAGATAGCTGCCTCACACTAGTAAAAGCCCTCATAATGGCCAAGCTGGACTATTGCAATAACATCTACCTAGGTACCAGCAAGAGAAGCATGCTTAAGTTACAAATAATGCAAACTAATGCCCTACGAGCAGCCCTCAACATTTCTCTCACTAATCATATTTCTCAAACCCATTGTAATGCCAAATGGCTTCCTATCCAAGACAGGATAACCTTCAGAAAGCTGATGATCACACACAAGTGCCTCAACAATTCAGCCCCTAAGTAACTGATTAACAAGTTCTCTAGAAAAGAATCCTCCAGACCCACTAGAGCCAACCACTCTCACTGCCTAAACATTCCTAACTTCAAACTTACCAAAGCCGGGGTCTCCATCTTCCCAGTGCTTGCAGCCAAAACATGGTACAAACTACCTGCCGAATTCAGAACCGACCCAGTATTCCTCTCGTTCCGGCACAAAGTAAAAACATGGCTCTTCTCCCTTTCTAACTGACAACGCTGCCTCATTCACCTCTATCTGTCTTCCTGCTACACATTGACACGACCTCAGCTGCATGACCCCTGACTTAACTAATTCTGCTCAAACACCAGGTCTCTGGTGCTTTTGCATACTCTGTATATTATCATGTAAATTGTAAGATATCTTAACTTCTATCTTACACTGTAATTTTATGCTATGTTACCCTTTTGTATATTATTGTATCATACACTGTATTCTGTATTCTGTAACCCTGTATCTAAGTAATGTGCCCAGTTACCCCTGGGTTTGGCGCGCTATATAAACAAATAAAACAAACAAACAAACAAAAGCGCTTTCAAATCAGAAATCAGAGAACTGTGGTGGGCATCTTGAAATGGTTTTGCTTAACAAAGACCTCTTTCATTCCTTTTTTATGGTCAGAGATTAATTGTTGACCACATTGGAACGGTAATTGAATCAAAGACATTTCAAGAAGCGTTATGTGTGTGCAGCCATGCTACAATGGGACCTCTTAGTCATGTATTTCTGTTTCTTTGGTATGGCCCGTGATCATGCTTCCCGAAGATTGTGCAGTCAGAGGCATTGCTCGGGAGGTCTGAGGGGGCTATAGCCCGGGGCTTTTGGTTGTAGCCCCTGATAGAAGCTCAGGGGCTACAACCAAAAGGCTAGCTAGCCTGAGTCCTGATAGTCCCAACATTAGTATAGCCCCGGATCTTTTCCAGACCCAGCCACACCCCTGTGTGCATTGATTTTGATGTGCACATTATGCAGTGCATCCTCCAAAGATTCCGTTTTGCCTACTGGTAGTCATGGCAAATTCCACCAAAGTACCTCAAACGCTGTGAGCTTCTTTCCCCGGGCCAGGGTACTGTGGTAAGGAAGAGGTCTTGCTCTGCATACGTCCCACGTACCTTGCATGAGTCACCTTCCATTGCGGACATGACTGCTACTCCTTGAACCCCAATAGATCTTTATGGACTCTGGGAAGAGGGGGTTTGGGGAGATGCACAGGATACTCTTGTACAAGTTTCTGTCCATTGTATACAAAAACGTAGGACATTCTTCAGGGGTATGTAATGTATTGTGTCAGTTCTATTCGAGATGAGTCTGAACTCCGTTAAAAGGTCTTCTATCAAAGATGAGGTACCCTCTTGGATTCATGGGTGAAATGTCCCAGAATCTGTTAGAACCTTGAATGGTAATAATAAGCAGGTTCCAGTTGATTAGGAAGTTCTCACCTTCTTTTCCTCTATCGAGCATCCGAACAATCATGGGATCTTAGGTTCTCCCATCTGTGTGGGTGAGATCTACTTAGTGGTTGGTAGTCTCCACACTATACCAATAGCCGTGAAGAATGCCCTACATTTTTGTATGCAATGGACAGAAACTTGTACAAGTTGGGAAATTTGTACAAAAATAATATGGAATAGCCGGAATTGTTATGGTAAAAGTATCACAGTGTGAATGAGTGACACCTTTGACCGAGGATACATCATACTATTAGGACCCACTTATATTGGTTTACTTGTGTTTTTGTTTTTAAGTACTGTGTATGTTTTATGTGATGATCATTTTTATGATTGCTTTTACTAGGATTTCTACCTTATGTGTTTAAAAACATTTGTAATTTTTGAATATGAAAATATGAAACAGTATTATAAAACGGCTAGAAAGGATGCCCATTTATATAGGAACTGTCGTTGCTAAACTTCTTTCTGACAGAAAGTTTCACCTCAGAGGGGGGACGCCTTGCTCCGGGCCTGTTGGTTGCCGAGGTATCTCTGCCTAAGCTGTTTTCAAGGTTTTTCAACAGATTCTAGTTGCGCCAATGGAGATGTATTTTCTTTAGACTTCTTTGCTTCATTTATTATGTGTTGCATTTATTTGTCTATGTATGCTTTTAATGAATAAAGGGCCATATTAAAGCCAGTTTATCATTTAGCCAAGTGTGTGTGTGTGTATGTGTTTGTCTCCCTGCGTTCAAGGTTTTTCCATTCAGTATATCAGTTGGAGAGATGATTTGTCTGTATGCTCTTTGAAAAGCAAAACATATTTTGCGCTGTGAGCATGGTGCCTTGTGATGAAGAATTCCAGACATCAAAGAATCTCTGCTTGAACTTTGGTAGGCAAGATTTAAAGTGAAAGTGAGTTTTGTTTGTTTTTCACAATGGGAGTCAATCTGTGTTAATCAGGGTTCACTGTGTGCGTGTTGTGCGAGTGAATTACAGTTAAGGTAAAAAGAGTGTTGTAAATAATTGTAAACATGAATAGTTTGTTTAAGAGAAAAGGGGCCTCTGCTGGCAGAGAATGTCCAGAGATAATGATCCTAGGGTGGGCCAAGAGTCCATATGATAAATTGGCAAAGGCCTGGGCATGTGGTGCAGGCTTGAGTGAGCCATGGGATGAGAGTTTAGGGGATGCAAGTCCCGCAGAGTTTGTAAAAGAGTTAGCTGCGGAGAGACAGATTGCACTAATGCAGCAATTGAAAATGAAGCTTTTTAAAGACAAGGCTGATAGATACCATACAGTAGCCGAATGGGCCGCAGTAAGGGTTACCTGATATAAATCTAAAAAGATATGTGGGGATGTGAACAAGCGGAATGTGGCAGCTGTAATAGCCACGACAGGCATAGAATAGGACCCTGATGCCTTGAATGGAGACATTTTTGACCCCACCGGTTCCGAGAGTAACTCGGAGGGGTTTGTAGAATTTAAATCAGAACCTAATCAAAAGTCAGTAGCATCCAAGCCAGTTATGAGATAGAGCGTGGGGTCACACCTGCATAATCCTGGAGGAGGGGTGGTAGATTTAACTACACTAAAAGATTATACTGAACAGGAGGTTGGGGAAATCATTACTCGTTTTAGGCAGAAGTCAGGGGAACTGCCTTTGGCATGGATGGTGCAGATGTTTGATGGAGGGGCAGCTGGTTTGTTGGTAGATGCAACGTATTCCCTGCACTTTCTACCTTTGTTTAGTGACACCAATATAAAAGAGGTACTGAGGGCAGGGGAGCCGATCCCTGAAGCTAATGGTCAAGCTTCACAGGTGTCTCTGTTGCAATTAGCAGCCCAAAGGTGGAACTTCAAGTATCCTATTACCACTTACTGGCCTAGTGAATAAAAGAGGTGGTATACTTTGAAAGAAGCGATTCAAAAGATCAGAGAGCACGCCATGAAGGAAGCCATTCACGTAGATGAGCCAGGACACATGGGAGTAGTGCCGCTTTCAGTGTCAACCAATAATATGATTATAAGAGTGCCCCACCCACATACAAAGGTGCCATCATGACTTTGCTCATAGATATGACGGATAAACCCGCTGATGAAGTATTGGATGCCATCCGGCAACTGGCAGATCTGGGGGAATGGGACAAAAGTGAAAACAAGCCATGAGAGAGAGAGAGGGGCGTAGCAAGAGAAGAACAGAGGGCAGGAGGCAAGATAGTAGAGACTCCTTAGTGTCAAGAAAGGACATGTTTTTGGCATTGTTGAAGGATTGTGTGCCACAAGAAGAGATTTATGGTATTTAAACGAGGAAGATGTACGAGCTATACAAAAGGAGAGGGCTTGCAGCGAAAGAGCGCGACAAACAAGTTGAGAGGCAGGTGGTGACTAAGCCAAAAAGGTACACCTCACCTTCAGCTCCTCCTGAGGAGAAACAGGAAGAAGGGTCTATAGCAGTGATGGCGAATGCGTGGCACGCGTGCCGCTGCCGGCACGCTGAGCCGTCTCTGTGGGCACGCCGTGACTACAGTCATACACTGTAGTCACGGCGTCGGCTCCCGCAGACTACATCTCCCACAGCTCTCTGGGGAGAACCCTCCCCAGAGAACACTGAAGCCACGCCCCCCGCTATCAAACATCTGACGCACCTGCGTGGGATATCACCTGACACATGACACCACAGGAGCGACTGGAGTAAACGGAGCGACTGGGGACTGACCCCACACCGATTCCAGCAAATCAAGTAAGTTCTATAACCAATTTCCGACCGGGCCATAGCCAAAAGATGGCTACAGCACGGTCAGCTTATTCTGGGAGGGCGTCCATGGACGTCCTCCCAGAGAATCTTGCTCCCGCGTGCCCTACAGTGCGAGGGGAGAGGGGAAGAGAGAGAGAGATGCAATGATCTGCCCATACTTTGCAGTGTTGTGCAATACTCTGCCCATGCTGTGTAATACTCTGCCCATACTATGCAATACTCTGCAGTATTCTGCCCATACTCTGCAGTATTCTGCCCATACTCTGGAGTATTCTGCAATAAACTGAATAAAGCCTTTTTTTAACTAACTTACTACTCTTAGAGCGGCGCTGATCTATCTAAAAAAAAAGGGCTCATTATTAGTGTCATTGTGAAACATTTTCCGCCCTCATTGGTGTATATGTGCCTCATTATAGGTGTCATTGGGAAACATCATTGGGGGGGAATTGTGGCCCTATCTTTGGTGTCATTGGGAGGGAGGAATGTGTGCCCCTTCATTGGTGTGAATGGGGGGGATTATAACCTATTGTTAGTATCAGTGGATAAATCAGTGCCCCATGGGTCTAATAAAAGCAAGCCGAGGGCCACATCTGGCTCCCGGGCCACAGTTTGGAGTCCAATTCACCTTAAGGTGGCGCTATATATAACATATGGTAGTTATTTGAACCCGTGTCCTAGCCTATGGACAACAATTTATTTTTCATTCCAGCCCTTTGTATCTACAGCGGCTTTCAGACCCAGCAGAGCGGTGTCAGCGGTTTCACAGGACATTGGCCGATGTGTAACTGTCTACAAAACCGTGAGTTGCTCTTCTACAATTCTGTGTTTATTATGTACCTTTTTTGTGAAATGTTGCAATAATATTTTTGGTATAGGTAGGAAGGGATAGATTTGTATTGGGTGCTTCATCCGTCTTTATTTTAAAAATGTTGTGGTTTTTGTAGACTTGAACACCCAAAAATGAGTACATCAAAGAAGGCAAAATTAAAAACAGATAGTGGAAGATCATTCCAAGAGGCCTGGACACAGTCAATTGGAGTGATTGAACGCAATGGGAAGGCGTTATGTGTTCTGTGTAGTGAAAGTGTTGTATCTCGCACATCAAGTGTCAGACGTCATTTTGATACCAACCATAAAAGTGTTGCGGAACTTGGTAAAGCTGAAAGAAAAGAGTTTCTTGATGGGAAATTAAGGAAATATCACTGCCAGTATCGTAGTTTTTGCAACTATCTTTCTAAAACAAATTATCTGGCAACTGCCAGCTTTGAAATTTCACTGTGCATAGCAAAACATGGGAAGCCCCTCTCTGATGGCGATTTTATCAAAACGGCCATGTTGGCTGTGAGTAATTCCCTTTCTCATGATTTCCCAAACAAGGACAAAATTAAGCAACGAATCTCTGAAATGCCACTTAGCAGAAATACTGTTAAAGATAGAGTCCTGCGTATGGCAAGTGATGTTAGTCAGCAATTCACCACTGACTTACAAAAGGCAGCCTTTTACTCCATGTGCTTGGATGAAAGCACAGATATAAATAATCATGCAAGGCTAGCAGTAATTTTGCGTTATACTGTTGGTGACACCATGAGAGAAGAGCTCATGAAACTGGTGTCTTTGCCTGGAAGAACACAAGGGATAGATATCTACAATGCTGTGATGGAGGCTTTTTTGTCACAATACATAAGGCCAGAAAAAGTGGTTTCAGTTACTAGTGATGGGGCACCTTCCATGGCGGGGTAACATCTGGTTTCATACAGTTTTTTGTTAAAGAAGCAAAGCATCCAGTCATTCAATTTCATTATACATCAAGAAGCTCTTTGTGCCAAGAAAAGCAGCAAAAAATGTGACGATATTCTCAAGGATGTCACAAAAATTGTGAATTACGTCATGACTCGTGCTCTTAATTGTCGACAGTTTCAAGCACTTCTTGATGAGGTACAGGCACAGTATAATACTTTACTTATGTACAATAATGTATGGTGGATAAGCAGAGGAAGGGTCTTGGAGAGATGTGTAGCCTGCTTGGATGAAATTAGGCTGTTTATGAATGAAAAGGGGCAGGAATATCCACAGCTCACTGATATAACCTGGCTCACCAAGCTCATGTTTTTTACTGATTTTACAATACACTTCAACGTACTGAACAAAAAACTGCAAGGTTTAGGGAAAACAGCAGAAAGGATGTTTTCTGATATCAGAACATTTGAGAGAAAACTGCAGGTTTTTGAAAGAGACCTTGAAAGTGGGCAGCTGAAATATTTTCCAAATCAAAAATGCATTTGGAAAATTCTACAACATTTACAGACAATCCAAACCATCATGAAATCTACAAGGAATTTTCTAGCATGATAGTAGTTGCAAAGGAGAATTTTAGTAACAGATTTTTACAGTTCCGTAAAATGGAGACAACCCTGTGTTTTCTTACGTCTCCAGGTAAAGCCAAATGTGAAGAACTTGATCTTTCCTGCTTATACTGGTTAGACTTAGAAAATCTTGAAATGGAGGTACTGGAATTTCAAGAAAGCTCTATCTGGAAAAATAAATTCTATGACCTGCGTCAACACTTGAGAAGATGGAGTGTGAAGGGATAACAGAGGACAGCACAGTTGCTAGTTCGGAAAATGAAATCCTTAAAGTGTGGAATTCTCTGCCAAATAATTTTAAGTCAATGAAAACACTTGGGATTGCTTTTCTTTCGTTGTTTGGGTCATCCTATGCTTGTGAGCAACTGTTTTCAGCATTGAATTATATCAAATGTGATGCCAGAAATAGACTAACAGATGAACTCAGTGATGTATGTGTTGCTCTTAAACTAACAGAGTATGAGCCAAGGTTTGACAAGTTATCAGCATGCATACAACAGCAAAAATCACATTAATTGTGCCCACAAAAGGCGTCTTTAAAAAAATACATGCACGTGTACAGTTGTTTGTTTTTTGTTTTTTCAATAAAAAAAAATGTTTAATGGAAAGCTCTGTTATTGTTTTTCTTTTTAAACAAAAGCTGTTAATTAGTTTGAAAAACTGTACGAATTGTTTTTTCTAAACTAAAACCTCGTTATTCAGGTTTAATTGCAGTGTTGGCACTTTGAAAAAAATAAGTTTGCAGTTTGGGCACTTGGGCTCAAAAAGGTTTGCCATCACTGGTCTATAGGGATCCCTTCCCAGCACCAGCCAGCATTTGCTGATTTGAGGAAAGTGGTGAGTGCAATGTTAGAGTCGGAGTCGGGATACACTCATTCTAAATTTGACTAGGATTATGGCCAAGCCCCGGCAGCGTCTGGCCATATAAAAGTTGATAGGCGACCTCATGTTAATGTTAAGATTTTTTGGAAGCCTAGAAGCACACAAGAGGTGGGAGCATTGATAGATACCGGTGCGGAGGCCTCTTTGATTCATGATAATCCATCACAATTTAAAGGTGGACACTTTACCATTACTGGGCTAGGAGGGAAGGAAACCCTGGAAGTACAGACAGGAGTGGAGATGAAAATAGGCAATTTTACAAGGCAGAAATACCAAGTGTTGATCGTCCTGATACCTGAGTATATAATTGGGTTTGACATTCTGGAAGGGTTGACTCTGGGACTTGGTGGTAAAACCTATTGGTTTGGAGTGAGTGCATTGACCTGCACATAAGTTACTGTAGGCAAATTAAGAATTCCCCCAGTGCACGTGCCATTGGCAACAAAGCATTTATCTATGAAGCAATACTGCTTTCCCGGGGGGCATAAGGACATTTCAGACAACATTAAGGGATATATAGAAGCAGGGGTGTTACGCCCTGTTACTACTGCTTGTAACAATCCCATTTGGCCTCTTAAAAAAGGAGATGGGAGCTGGAGGATGACTGTGGACTATGGAGAGTTGAACAAACACACTCTTATTGAGAATGTACAAAGGTTTGAGGAAACCTGGTATGCAGTGGTAGACTTAGCTATTGCATTTTTCTCTGTGCCAATTGCTGAGGAGTGCCAAGAACAGTTAGCATTTTCTTAGAACAGGCATCAGTACACCTTCACGAGATTACCTATGGGGTACATGCATAGTCCAACCATCTGTCACCAGCTGGTGGCAGAACACTTAGACAAGATACCGTGTAAACCTGACATACAACTCTCCCACTATATTGACGATATTTTCATCCAGGGTAAAGACGAGCAAAGTGTGCTAACTCAAGTTAGAAGTAATCATTGACGGGTTGAAGAAGGAAGGGTAGGAGATTAAGCCTAACAAGATTCAAAGGCTAGCTGAGACTGTGGTATTCTTAGGAATTCAGTGGCAAAATGGGCATTGAGAGATGGTGCCAAAAGCCTGACAAAAAATACTTGAGTTCACCACTCCGACTAACAAAAAACAAGCTCTGTGATTCATAGGGCTGTTTGGGTTTTGGAGACAGTACATACCCCATCTAGGGCAGATGTTGGCTCCCTCTATAAAGTGACGCAAAAGAAATATGAATTTCAGTGGGGGGAGGAGCAATAAAAAGTGTTTGATTTGGCAAAAGACACAGAGCAACCGGTGCTTGATTTGTGGCCATTGAAGGCCACGCGAAGTTGAGTTAAATGTGTCTGTACAAGACAATTATGCTAATTGGAGTGTGTGGCAGAAAAAGAACAGAAAACATGTTCCCTTGGTATTTTGGAGTCTCAAGTTTCCTGCGGCTGGTAACAGATATACTCTGTTTGAGAAGCAAATGCTGGCATGCTATTGGGCTCCTGTGGCTAGCGAGCAAATGACAATGGGGCATGATGTACTGATCAGGTCTGAAATCCTGATTATGCAATGGATGTTGAGCTCTCCTAAGACACACAGAATAGGACACACTCAAGAAGCCAGTATAATCAAGTGGAAATGGTACATTCAAGACAGAGCCAAAAACTGAAAGGGTGGGGTGGCAAAATTACATGAGCAAGTGGCTAACATACCACCCATAGATTACATAGCACATGAAGTGACTGAAATACATGAGTCTCCCATGAAATGGAGAGTGCCTTATGGCGATCTGACAGTAGAGCAGATAGAGTATGCCTGGTTTACTGATGGCTCGGCTCGCTATGTGGGAACTGAGCGATATTGGAAAGCAGTGTCATATAATCCCAGGACAAAAAAGATTTTGACAACATCAGGGAAATGGAAAAGCAGTCAGTTTGCAGTTCATCAAGCTTTGAAACAAGAGAAACCTGGTCAATGTCATTTGTACACAGAGTCATGGTCAGTGGCGAATGGCTTAGCCGTGTGGCTGCCAACATGGCAAAAGAATGGATGGAAAATTAATTCAAAAGAGTTGTGGAGAAAGGAACTGTGGCAAGATATTAGAGAAATGCTATCACAAAATGAAGTCACAGTGTATCATGTGCTACGGATTCATTTGAACTTTGGTTTCATTCTGTTACAGATGAACATACCGAGATTTCATCTGTGGATCCAGAGGTTCAGGAGGATAATTTGGAGGGTCTGGCCAAGTGAGTTCACCAGAAATGTGGGCACTTTGTAGAAAAAGCTACTCTCAGGTGGGCACATGCTCAAGGGATCAGTATCCCTTTAGAGGTGGTGAAAACAATCATTTTGCAATGGCTGGCATGTCAACACCAACAGCATAGACCCATCCTTCAGATTGTCCAGGGCACGTTGTGAAGAGGAAAGTTACTGGGTCAAATCTGGCAGATTGATTTATATTGGTCCTATGCCCATCAGCAAAGGCTGCCAATATGCATATACAATTGTGGATACATACTCCGGATATCTGATGGTATTGCTGTTTATAAATGCTACACAACTGAACACCATTAAGTTGTTAGATCAGATCACGCTGTATTATGGTGTACCTTTGCAAATTCAGAGTGACAATGTTTCACACTTTAAAGGCAAACTGATTCAGGAATATTGTCAGGAAAAGAGCATTGAGTGGATTTATAATGTGCCTTATCACCCAGAGACATCAGGTTTGATCGAGAGGATGAATGGGTTGTTGAAAGAACATCTGCACACATCTGGTAATGGCAGTTTGGCAGGCTGGCGTGATCGAGTATTTGATGCATTACAGGTGTTGAGTACCAGGCCAATTACCAATAATGAGACTCCCTTACTGTGACTTATGACACTGGCCTTACATATGCAACCCAACTCAGTTAAAGAGACTTTAATGTATTGGAAGATAATGCCGGGTGCTTTAGCTCCCTACCAAGCAAGGGATAGACTTACATTCTCATCAAGAGATCATGTTAGAACCAAGAGGGATAATTGTGATTGAAACAGGGATTGGAGTACAGATTCCACCAGAACATATGGGATGGATTGCCCTAGATCTGGATTAGCATTGAAGTGCATTCAAGTGCTAGGAGGGGTTATAGATGCTGACTACCAGGGAGAAATCAAAGTCATTTTAATGAACAGTGGAGACCAAGTGCTACCAATTCATAAGGTGGATTGGTTAGCCCAATTAATTATCATGCCAGTAAATATGTCCATGATCAGAAAGAGGGAGCCTCCCACAGTGTTAATTACTTGTGAGGACAGTATGTTAGTGGGTGCAAAAGTGTGGGTTGAAAGACCTAGTGGCCTGTCCGTACCCGCAGATGTCATTGCATCAGGCAAGGACCAAGTAGTCTTAGTGATGGAGCCTGGCAAGGAAATATGGAGTTATGTGCCCACAGACAAATGTTACATAAGAGAGTGGTTATCAGCACTGACATCTCTTTTCTGGGTTTGCCTTGTAGATCATGTGTCTGGCTAGTGTAATTGTGGGACTAAATGGACTCTGTTCAGGAGAGTCAAACGGCACGCTGCAACAAATGCGAGATGTCACATCTGTGCCAGTGATCCATGGGAGTCTGATGATAATGAGAAATGATGTCCAAAAGCAGCCCGATGCTGATGGCGAAATACCAGCCAGCACGAAGAACAGGATTCGCAAAGCGCAGAGAAAAGGGCAGTTTCAAATTCAGGCAACACTAACATCAGCTGTGCAAGAGATGTCCTTAGCACGACAAAGGTATGCACTGATGATTGCCCAAACGGAGAACACGTGGGCGTATCTAGCATGGCGAATTTTGAACATAACCCACTTTTGCTTGACTGATGGGCACAATGCAGAAGCATTGTTGACCACATGTCTAGTAGCGGTGCCAACACATGCTCTGACCCTGAGACACATTTTTGGGGTCATGAATACAAATTAATTAGTGGAGGATTCCGATGTAAGGCAGTCATTCTCTGTCTTGTCTATGCGTACTGTAAGTTTTGGCAAGAAACAAACCGCAAATGTAGAAACCAGACACAGATAATAAGTAAAAATGTTACTCAAGGCGATGTTTGCTATCGGATGACCTGTGAGCCGAAAGAAATTGGCAAATGCCAACATCTGAACCTAACTAGCTAGAAAAATCAAACTGTATTCGAGAGGCGGTTGTGTGCACGCGTTCCGGGAACATGTACCAATGTAAACAATACCACAATCTGAAATTACACAGTGGTCGCGTCTAGTCATCTGAATCATGCAAAACTTCCAACAGGATGGCTTTTTTCATGTGGCACCACCACATATGCATACATTCCATTGAATGTTTCTGGATGTCCATGTGCCTTAACACGACTAGGATTGATAATGTTTCCTTTACACCCAGCAGAATGTCGAATCAGAACATCAACTTTTGAATCTGTCCCCAAATTGCAAGTCACACATGTGCTCTTATTATCAGAGGCCGAGGTGTTAGCCCTTGCCTATTCATTGGTGGGAGTTTGGGGGTTAGATGCTGGGGGCTATAAAGCTTTAGTTAAGTTAGCATGTTTAGTAGTGAAAGGACTCAATCATACTTAGTTGCTTCTCAAAATTATTAGAAAAGCAGCTTTACAAAATCGAGCTACTATTGATTATTTGTTACTAAAACATCATTTGGGTTGTAACGCAGTTGAAGTTATGTGTTGTTTTAATTTAAGTGATCATTCCCATTGTATTGAAAATCATGTTCAAAGTTTGAAGGACTTGATAACACAGGTAACCCAATATCATACTGGGTATTGGTGGGACTGGCTATTTCCTTGGGTTCTTGGGTTCCAGATGTTGGAGGTACGCTGCGTTACACCCTTGCTTGCATTTGTGTGATACTAGTTATTATGCTTTGTCGGTTTCACAAACCGACTCTGATGCCACTGGGCTATTGAAGTCAAATGTCCAAGGGTTGATTGTAAGACTTGGAGCTAAAACATGGCGCTGGTGCGCAGTGCATTCTGGTGCACCTGAAGCCATAATGGATATTCACTCCATGCCTCAGTGATAGCTGCACTTGCTGTGAACCATAAACATATTTTCAGCATTGTTTGCATTATTTCACTGGAAAACATGTTTTCAATGTTATTCGGCTGGGATACACAGGTTCCGGCTGGTACTTGATAAGGTTGCCATGGGCATTGTCAAAGCTGAGGATGAGTTACAGAGTTGGTTTTGTTGATTTCTCGAGAAAGAGAAAGTCCTGTTCCTTGAGGTTACCGTGGGTCACTCCAGCTGGGGGCGCACTTGTGCTATCAACGAGCAGAGAATCAAGCCAGAAGATTCTATAAGGTGCCACCCCGCTTTTGCGTAGGGCTTAAAATACGGTGCACTGGAATGGTCAGACAGAAAGCTTCACCTCGGAGGGGGACGCCTTGCTCCGGGCCTGTTGGCTTCCGAGGTCTCTCTGCCTAAGCTGTTTTCAGGACATTTCAGCAGATTCTGGTGAGATTAGGGCATTCCTTAAAGTTGCACCAATGGTGATGTACTTGCTTTAGACTTCTTTGCTTCATTTATTTTGTGTTGCATTTATTCGTCTATGTATGCTTTTGATGCCATATGAGAGACAGTTTTTCATTTAGCTAAGTGTGTGTATGTGTGAATCATTGCCTCCCTGCGTTCAAGGTTTTTGATTCAGTGTATTGGTGAGAAAAATAAGATATGTCCATGCACTCTTTGAAAAGCAAAACACTGTCTTATCACTGCAATCCACAGAAGCCTTAGATATCAGTGCTGCTTTCACTTTCCCAGGACCAGATACGGAGGAGGCAGATTACCTTCAGGTGTGGTGCTCTGGATGCTGCTAACAAGCCTGCTCCAGCACATGGCAGGTCAGTATTTAAGCAGCTGCCTGCAGGAACACAGGGCTTTTGAGTTTGCTGCCAGTCGCTCATGCTTTGATCCTTGGATTTCTGCTGTATATTGTTGCTGCTGTTTCCAGAACCTGCTGCTGTTCAGTACCCTGTATTCCTACTGCTCAGCCTACTCTCCCCTGCCTTCTACCCTGTTCCCCTGCTTGCAGTCCTCTGTTCCCTGCATGCAGGTCCTTGTTCTGTGCCCATAGTCTGTGTCTTCTGGCTTTAGCTTCCAAGATTCCAGTGCTGGGTTTCCTTGTTATCTGTCTGCAGTCCTGCCCTTGTCATTCCAGTCCAGAGTTACAGTTCCTTGTATTCCTTGTTACCAGTCTGCAGTTCCGTCCTTGTTATCCTAGACCAGAGTATCGGTCCTGGGTTTTCTTGTTCCTGATCTATAATTCAGTACACTGTTCCTTGATTCCGGTCCTTAGTTTCCAGTCTGCAGTTCCAGTCTCCTGTGCCCTTGTGCTTAGATTCTTGTCAACTCCTCATGTTCTTTTTTCTGTTCTCTGTCTTGAACCTTGCTCACTTTGACTTACTGTTCTTTCCCTGGATATTTCTGTTATGGTTCCCGTCCTCGTGTGTGGCTGTGTAATTCCTTTTCACAGAGTTTGGATGCTGGGATTGCCAACAGACAATCTCTGTCTCTTTCCTTTGTCACATTTCAGTATTGTACCTGGTGCCATATTGTTAACAGTGTGCTGGTTCCTGTTTTGTTAGACAGTCACAGTTCAGTTCCTGCTGGACCCGTACAGAGTTCAGTCATGCAAGCATTGTTTCCTTGTTCGTGCCTTAGGGTCCAGACAGAGAGGCTAGAGTTTCCCCGGACCCTGTGGGAAACTCTTCCTCATTCTGCATGCACCCCAAGAGGTACCCTTATGTGTTTGTCTTACTTGTACTCCCTGTCCCTTTCTGTTCACTGCCTTTGTTGTCTGTCTGTTTTTATTGCCTAGCCATTCTTGTCTGCAGGACTCCTTACACTCCTGTCTATTGTGCACTTTTCTCCCCTCTGCTCTGGGGGCATGTCCCTGCCCTCAAGCCCCATACAGAGAGTGTGATGGGGCTAAAGTGGAGAGCCTGGCTGTGGCTCGGGTAATGCTGATCTGCTAATGATTAGGCTTGTGGCAGCTTTCTGTGGAGGATTTGCGTGCGTAGTGGAAGACGGTAGGAGATCTTAGAGGTGAGTCGGTTATGTGAGAGCTGTTATCCCCCGGAGCAGATCACATCCATGAGTGCCTATGCTGTCTACTTAGGGGAATTCTGATCATTCTATCGTCAAGGTGGCAGAAGGTCATGTGAATCGAGACAGTTCTGTCTTTTAAAACCTCAACCAGGAAATAGGCAGCAATGGTGGCTGCAATCTACGCGCATAGTTCCGTCATTGCCATGAATCCCTACGGATTCCGCCTGCTTTTTGAGCTTTACAAATCATGTGGGAATCCATGGGGATTCATGCCTCTCTAGCCACATCAAAATGAGACACTGTTGGTTTCACCTCATAGAGCGGGGAAATGCACAGTGTATGTCTGGCTCCATGCACCACTTCATCGGGGCATCCAGCTAAATATAGCACAGAAAAAACACACAGAGCACTGGTCTGTTATTTTGGAACCGTCCCATTTAAGCTCTCAATCAACATGAGGCTGCATGAAGTGTTGCAAACTGTTTTTGACTTATTTGGGTGGGACTGTTGTGGCAATCTTTTTTCTCACATAAACTATATTTTGATTGCTCGTAAAAACAAGCAGATGTTTTTACTTGCAGCCTTTGCCAAACCACTGGATTGGGTGTTGTTTGCCCACATCTACCGCCAGTTAGGGCTCTAGCTACTGTTTCTTTCCTTTCTACTATTTTGCTTTCTTAAAGGAAGTGTTTATGTTTTCAAGCGTGTTGTCCATCGAAGAGTTGCATGGGTGAGAAGGCTTACGGCTGTGGCTCCTTGGGCTAGGGCTGATTACATGTTAGGTCTCTTGAAGGAGTAGGAAATACTGCAAAGTTTTCTGTTCAGAGGCCCTAGTCCCATGCAACATGCAGGCAAGCTTAGCAGAGCTGAAATATTCCAACATTTGCGGATCAGGTGCATATCGCTATGCAACATGCAGGCACGCTAAGCAGAGCTGAATCTTGCAGTTGCCTGTTACATTACATCACAAGAGGATAGAGATGTAAACCTAATGGCTCTCATGGATGTGGGTTTGACATCTAGATCTGAGCAGGGAAAGGTCCATACTATGGCTTACTCTCAGAATTAAGCAGCAAAAAGTGTGTGGCTTAGAGTGATAACCACATGGGCACCGAGGCAGACATTTAAAATGAAGGAGGTTGCTGCCTTCGAGGTGTGTTAGACCATGAGGGTTATGGAGATTTCCTTTCTGACCCTTTTGTCCTTGAGTTCTCTTTGTGAGGTAGACACTGGGTGGGTAGGACTGAGAGAGTGGCAAGGAGCTTACCGCTCTTTTGCTACGATCCCACATAACCCAATCCAGCTTTCCACACAGAGAAGGTGGCCAAGCTCCTTTAGCTCGCCTTTAATCAGCACATGCCAAAGATAAGGCTTTTAGCTCGCCTTTAATCAGCACATGCCAAAGATAAGGCTTCTGTCTGCAGGCAGTGCAGGGACTAACTATCACAAGCACTGTCAAGAGACAAAGAACCTAAGGTCCAAACAAACATGACTACAAAAGTAGCAGAAAAAATATAGACAAGTTAGCCCTGTATGTCAGGATGAAAAGTGGGGAAAGAAAAGCTAAAATAATCATAGCTAGTTTATGATTGGACATGTGTTATAGTGATGTTATAGTAATGTCCCCTCAGGGCCCATGGAAGTCTATGCTGGATAGAACAGTCAGAAAAACCATATAGCCATCATAATGATGTTGGAATAAAAGCAGAGCCCGGGTCACCACTGGATCCGGTCGGCACACGCTGGTGAGTTAGGCAGATGACAATGTTCCCTTAGGATTAAATATTTTCTTGGTGCTCAGCCACACCTACTGAATTTAGTTAGATCAAGTTGATGGGGGCCCACTGTAAAACATAAGCTTCAGGGTGGTGGGGGAGATATGGAAACAGGATGCAGAGACACAGGTTCAGCAGGAAGCACAACCTGGCCTCTTCTAGATCCACAGTACCCGTATGACGAATCAACTTCCGGGGCACCAGTGTTCCAGGGAGGAATATCGGTTTCTAAACCATCAATCAGCCCCACACCTCTAGTAAACCAGAAGGGATACGAACCAGTTGGAGCACAAGTAAATTATAAACCTCCTTGTCCAATTTTAGAAACATGGACAGAACAGCAGGCTTATCTCTGCATGGTCGTGGTTCGTTGATTAGTTTCAACACAGCGAAAATACAATTATTACCCAATGATAAAAGGGACTGTCCAGTCAAGGGTGTATAAAAATATCTATTTTATTATTATCACAGCAGACAGTTTAAGCACACTACAAAATACAACCTACCCTGCAAAGGAATGCAGAGGACAGTTTCAAGAAGGAAAAGGGATGCACTTTGGATATTGACACGAGGGTAGTTGGTAAAGTAATTAAGCGCAAAAGTTCAAGGATACTTGGTTTCAGCACAAAGGGAGCAATGGGTTGTACAATGTCACTGGAGGCCTTCAGAGAAGGACCAGGGGGACAGAACCGCAATGTACCTTGTGCTTGTAGATTTTCTTGGTGCTCGACAGGTTTGAGTCGGTTTTAGGGCGCCTTGCAGATCCTGTGACAGAGTTCAAGGCGGGAGACAGCTGCGGGTATCAGGCGGCAGGCAGTTCAGTGAGCGAGGCTGGATGGATGACTGCAGACTGGCCTACATGGCAGCTCGGGTCAGGAATCGTCTCAGTGCTGGTTGGTGTGTCTGAAGCACTGGTCGAGGCGTCTCGGACAGCGTTAGTGACTGCGGCGTAACAACAGTCAGCGGTTCAGTCGATTGCAGCTTGAGAGGCTCGACTGGCTCGAAAATGTCCTTTAAGGCGGACGTTGGTAGATGCTTGTCTATGCCCTGGTCCTAGCTTCTTCACTGGGCTTGTGTCGTCCTTTAAGGCGAACGGCCCAAAGCTGAGAGAGTGTTGCAGGCAGCTGCCTTGTTCTTAGTTTTTTTCAGAGGCTCTCTGCCACTTCCCACCTAGGAAGCATACTGCAGAGCCTAGCAGGGCACGCTGTGTGCTGGCTGGGTACCAGTTCTGTAGCTGCTGGAGGGTCCTCTCGGTTCAGTATCTCCCTTGGTTCCCTGGGAGATGTTTAGGGGAGGGATCTTGCTTCCCTCTTGAAGGTCCTGGCCTTCCTTCACTGGCAGAAGATGAAAGGCAGACTGTACCTTCAGCCAGGGTCCAATGCTGAGTTCTTCTTGCTACTCCTTGCAAAGTATTCAGATAATCTGGCCAAAAGAGGGACTCAGCCCTCTTTTAAAGCCAAATGGGCCACAGTGATTGGTGCAAGCTAAATCTACCTTAATGAACCAATCCTGGGTCCCCACCAACAATCTCCTGTATGCATGAGGTCATAACCAGAGTGCTTTGCAACAGAAAAGGTAAAGGGGTGAAAACATGTAATACTAAGTCCCATCTATCTTCCTGTCTGTTGTCAGAATCCGGTTTTGCCATCAGAGTGTAGCCGTAGAATTCATCCTATCAATGTACCCCTCTAAATGAAATATACATGTAGAGGAGTCTAGTAATGGGAAAATGGAATACTGCACGAACCTCAGTAACTGTAGAGAACAAGAACAAGGTATCAGACTATTGATCTTGTACGAGTAGTCAGAATCATGAAACATAAATCAGTGGTCTAACCTGAATGGAGTATTTGCAGCCTGGTCTTCTGAGTGTGGGCGGTAGGGAGAGCGGTCTGTGAAGTGTTTGTAACCGGAACCTATGAGACAGAGCTATATCTACATAAGTATTTGCTGGGAAGGAATACCGTAGTGGTACACGAGGATAGGGCACAAATTTGTTCCAAAGAGGTGTGGAAGATGGTCCAAGGAAACACTCTGTGTACTCCACCAAACAATCCAAACCATGATGGCACGAGGACGCCTACAACGGTGTAAGTCTCTAGTGCTGGTTTTTTCTCTGTCCTGACGGCATGAGGACGCTTAGCGACTTGCGCCAATATGAAAGTTCCCTATTCTTCGGTGCAGCGTTTGGCAGAAGTACACTGGAGTGTCGTTGAAGGTCGGTTCTGTGTTTCCAGGTAATCCAGGTAATCCATTCTGAGTTGGTGTCATGTGAGGAATAACAGGTCCAAAATGATTTGCAGAAGAATGAAGATTAAGCGGTCCGGGTTAGGAGGTTGCAAGCAAATAACAGAGGCAGATAGGTATGGAGTGTTCTCAACACGTAGGCAGTCCGAGTTTCATTACACAATTCAGCATAGAAGATCTGGACACAAGGATCAAGCACGGCAAGGTCGAGAGGGGATATGATATGATATGGCATTTATAACGCGCCTATACACAAATGTTTTGAGGCGCGACGAGGCAAGGGAGGGGAACAAAGGGAGGACGGGCAACGATCCTACTAGGCCAGGTGTCATTCAGATCACGCAAGTGTGTGGGAAGGGGTAAGGGACAGTGCTGTACATGGGAAGATGATAACAATAAGTAAGTAAACCGCCAGCATGTGGCAAGTGCATGGGTAAGTGCAGGCATCAGGTGTCAAGGGCTGGTAGGGGGACTGTAGGGATACAGAAACAGTCCCCAAGTGCGGGGGTTGCCAGGTGGGCAGTGCAGGTGTGTGACTCTGGCTGGGGTAGAACCTGGGCCTGAGATCAAAGGATGTCCAGGTAGCCAGAGCAGTTCAGGTTACAGCCAGGAGGTTAGCAGAGAAGAGGAGGCGAAAAAGCAGAAGCAAAGAGAAAGGTTTTGAGGTGCTTCGGGAAACGGAGATGGTTCTCCACAAGTTTCAGGGAGGCAGGGAGGCTGTTCCAGAGGAAGTCACCTGTCGGAGAAAGAGATCTACCACCAACTCGTTGCCTGGAGAAGCGACTGACCCTGAGGGATTTGAAGGTGGATGAGTGAAGAGCTCCAGAAGGAAGATATTTAGGAAGAGAGAGTTGAAGGTATTGAGGCCCCAGACCCCAGAAGGCCTTTTGAACGATGCAGAGGGTTTTGAACTTAATCCTGGGAGCCAGTGCAGAGATTTCAGTCCTGGAGAGATACGATCCCTGGCCGGTACCGGAAGTAGCGTCATCTCACAGGAACGATGCAGAGGGTTTTGAACTTAATCCTGGGAGCCAGTGCAGAGATTTCAGTCCTGGAGAGATACGATCCCTGGCCTTGAGGCCAAGGACAAGTCTCGTATTCCTGTTCTGGATAAGTTGCAGAGGGAGGAGAGTAGAAGCAGGCAGATTTAGAAAGAGGCTGTTACAATAGTCCAGCCTAGAGAGGACCAGAGCTCTGGAGACAGTGAGGGTCTGGGGGAAGGTGAGGAAAGGAAGAATACCTCTGGGAAGGTGCAGCTGGTAGTGTGACTTCTTAGAGATGTCCGAGATGTGAGGAGAGAAGGAGAGTGTGGAGTCGAACATGACCCCAAGGTTTTTTGCCTTGCAGGTGGGAGCCAGAAGAGGGCCAAGAGAGGCCGACCAGAGAGCTACAGGGAAGGAGGGAGCGGGTGTGCCGATGAGGAGAATCTCAGTCTTACTGGCATTAAGTCAGAGGTCATTGGCGGCACACCACTCCTGGATAGCAGACAGACAGTCAGAGATGAGGGAAGGAGAGGAGGAGGACGAGGGTAACCTGAAAATGAGCTGGGTGTCATCCCCATGGCACTGAAAGTTGGGGCAGAGAGCGGCGAAGCGTTGGCCAAGGAGTGCCACGTATTGGTTGAACAGCCAGGGAGAGAGGTTAGACCCCTGGGGGAGACCACAGGTAGAGAAAAAGATAGCGGAGAGGGAGGACCCAAGTTAGACCCTGGATGCAAGGTTCAGGCAACAAGGTAAATGCAAGGGATTAAAAAGAGTACAAAAGCCGCGATTCTTTTGAAAATCAGTAGCGGCAAGTTGTGGGAACCGGAAAACTAAGTATCCTTACGCACATCAGCCTTGCTATGTGCGCCCCTTAAGCGGAACGTGCAATGTGCATTCCATGGACGCCACAGTCACCATGGCAACCTCCAATTGTATGGTATTCGAGAATAGGGATGTGCATGAGTTTGAGATGTAGGGTTTTCATGAGCGGACCTAATGTGGGACACAGTGGGCCTCATTCCGAGTTTGGAGGTGTGTAACTGTCCTTACTGGCATGGAGCAAATACCGTGTCTGTGTAGGTAACAACCCGCAAATAGAGTGCTATTACGACTTCACAGGCACAAGCTTTGAGCCATGCCGGTAAGGGCATTACCGCCATGCCGTAAAAAAAGCCCTGAAAATGGCCCTTAGCAGCATCATCCTAAGCGCAGATTGCACTACCGGCATGAATCAAGGCGGCATTAGCTAATAACGGTCACCATAAATAAGCGGTACCGGAAGTAGCGTCATCTCACAGGAACGGGAAAGAGGCCATCTTTAAAAACACAATCCATTGCCATCCACAGCAGCCAGGACCTGGAGTACATTGTTGTGTGCCAAATACTAATCAGTACAACAGTACAATGTAGAGGGCTGTTTAAAAAGTCGCCTCACGCCAGTGTAAGGAGCTCTTCAGCGAAGATGAGCTCACAATGGTCGCGGAGTCCCTGGCAGAGAATACCGACGTCGTTTTTGCCCAGAGTCTCAAAAGGGAGGCTATCATCAGAAAAAAAGAGATCTGGGCACTAGTGGCGGAAAAGGGAAGCGCGGTTGGCAACACCCCACGCACAACCAAAGACTGACGAAAGAGGTGGGATGACTTGCAGCTGCGAGTCAGCAACATCCTCTCTGCGAACCGGAGCCAGGCCATGGCAACTGGTGGAGGAACAAGATCCCCCATAAAGCTGTCCCGGTGGGAGGACATATGAGTTAGCCTGATAGGCATGGAGGCAATTGAAGGCGTGGGGGACATGGAGTGTGGCGCCACATCATCCGCAGAAGGAGGGGAGTTTCCTAACAAAACACTGTGATGCAGAGTCTGATGATAGTCCACCAATATGTCTGTCTAAAGAGGCAAGCCATGGCCCAATACACACACATTCCCAGCATAATTGTCGTACACAGCACAGACACATGCAGAAGCCTGCAGCAAGGCAATGCCATACCTTCCACATAACACACTAAGACGTCAATGGCATAGGTCACACTGCATGCGGCCCACAACAAATATGCATGTCACATAGCATACGTCTGCCCCAACATGAGTGACCCCGACGGATCCCTGCTTCACCCACCCATGTAGCAAGCAACGTGATCATCCAAACTCAAATGCCTATTACCCTCTATTTTGTAGATGAGCAATTATACAAATGTATGCATGATGCAAATCAAACCATCACTCATGCCGTCCCTCTCTTCGACCCCCACAGGCTCAGACCATGACAGCGAGGCGCGGGACTCACCCCCACAGTCAACTACACCCCGGAAGAGCCTTCAACCTCAAAGGCCCAACGCAAGGCCCGCCATGCACCACCAAGGAAACCACCTCCAGATGCCAGGGCACTTGTGCCGCCAAGGGCCATCAAGACGGAATCTGCAACCCCTGTCACACTGCCACAGGACACAGCTGACACTCCACACTTAGCAGAGTCCAGTTCAGTCAGGGAGGTGGCAGCCACAGCACCCCTGTTTGAGGAGGAGGTGCAGGAAGAGGTGTAGGTGCCCGTGGAGGACTACTCCTCCGAACTGCCCCGCACACCAAGTCCAGCACCATCCCCCAAGATCACATCTTTAGAGTCTGACCACACCACCACCCCAGAGCAGTCTTGGGAGGAGTATAACCAAGGGGCCATGAGTCCCATAGTGGAGCCCATAGAAGTCGAACATGACACCCAAGCACCCTCCACCTCGACAGGTGTACCGGCAGGGCAGCAGCGGCATGAGGAGCTGACTGCCCTGCTGCGTCAATTTGTGAATGACAATGCCCAAGCACGGTAGGAGTGGCGTGAAAACACTACCTCTCTGGGCAAGATAATTGCTGATAACACCACCTCCCTGGGCAAGATCTTTGCAGAAAATACAAGTAGACTGTGCAAGGAGGTATCCGCCCTGCGGCAGGTCCTCCGGCGCATCGCTGATGCTATGTAGGCTGAACGTCCAGCACCCCAGATGGAGCAGGCGGCCAGACCATCGTCCTCCAGCTCAACACAGACCAGCTCACTGCGCCGCCCGGACATGCCGCCACCAGGTGTAGGGAATGGCAGGAAGTAGACTGGCCAGCCTGATGAAGGCAATGGACACTTGTTTGGATTTGTGTGGGGGAGTTTTGAGGGGAGAGGGATGGGGTGAGGGTGTGTTAGGGAGTTTTGGGGGGAGAGTGAGGGGATGAGGGTGTGTTGGGTAATTGGGGGCAGGGGAAGGGGGTTGGTGCACTTTCTTCTTCATTGTAAATTTCAATACACCCGTTGTGTGAAAACAAAAAACATCTTGAGTGGAGATTCATCATTGCGCATGTGCAATTTATTCATATACAGTGCATAGTGTACATGTACTCCCACACCCAGTGCCCTCTGTCAAACTGTCATGTCACCCTCTGCAGCCATGTGTGTCAGAAATATTGTGCTATCACTGACTGACACACAGCACGTCCCTCCTGTGTATCGGCACCGCGATGATGTGCAGCAACATCTTCTTCATCCCCTTCATCATCACCAGGTGGTAGCAGTTCAATGTCAGGGGGCAGAGGCACGTTCCATCGGATACTGTTTGTCATGTTGCGATAGGTGTCTCCCTTACTTCTGTCCTATGGGATCTGGATGTCATGTTCTGTTTGGGATGCTTTGGGGCACAGTGTTTAGTGATGTGCACATTGTGCTGTCACAACAACATTGACACCATGGTGGTGTGGGCATCTCTCCCCTCAAATCAGTGCCATATGCCTGTCATGCAACTTACCAAGCAGCCAGACACGTCGACCGGCATGTCGCTCCATGTAGCGTGGAGTTTCGCAGGACCATAGAGTCATGAGTTGATCTAGGATATCCGGCACAACAATGTGTTATGATCTTGCTGGCGTCACATACCATCTGAACATTGATGGAGTGGTATTGCTTGCGGTTGCGGTACACCACCTCCATGGCATGCGGGACCACAAACTCCACATGGATGCAGTCGAGGGCACCTATACAATTTGGCATGCCTGCCAGTGCAGGGAAGCCAACTTTGATATCAAGAATCTCCTGGGGAGTCTGTGGTAGGGAAATGTAGTTCCTTGAGTGCTTGAGGAGGGCATCCAGCACTTGGTTCAGAATGCGAGAAAATAAGGGTTGTGATATGCCATGCATGTGCCCCACTGTGTGCTGGTAGGTGCCTGTGGCAAGGAAGTGGAGCACAAACGCTACCTTCAGTAGAGGGGGTATGGCGGTGCGTATTTCAAATGTCGTTGTGTATCATGTCCACGATGGTGGTGATGGTGTCCCGGTCCAGACGGTACAGGGTGTGTATCTGCTCCGGGGTTAGGTTGAAAGGACTGGCTCTGATGCAAGGGATTGGGGGCTGCCTGCGTGGTACCGCTGGCTGCACTGGTGGGGCATGCTGGGCCTGTCTCACCCTCCTTCTCCTCCTGCATCTCCTCTGTGGTGCCTGCTGTTGCTGTTGTTGTTGTTGCTGGTGTTGCAATGCAAGCATGTCCTCCAGCTCCAGTATTGCTACTACTATTGGATTCATCTTGGTGTGGGAAGGGGTGTGGTGTGTGGGTGTGCTCCTTTTGTACTGGCCCAGACTCCATTACCTCCACCTGTGCTGATTGTGTGCATCTGTGGCAGTTGGGAACACTGCACATAGCATTTTACAGTTGGTTTGAGATGCCGGTATTACCGGCATGCCGATATCCACTATTAGCGCCTTCATGATGCCGGTATTTGCTTGTCCGCCTGACTTGTGATTTCCTCCCATTAGTGGAATGCCGATATTGCCGGTATGATGGGCCACGTGCCCGTCCCCATGCCGCCATTAGAGGCACCGTTATTAACAGAGCCGCTAATAGCGGGGTCTTAGGTCGGAATAGCCCGGAGCGGTAAGCGATGCCGGTAATCCTTTACCGGCATTGTTTTTCCCTTACCTCCAAACTCGGAATGACCCCGAATGTTTGCACGCCTGACCCCAGAATAATTCTTACCGTGCATGCTTGAAAACGTGGAAGGATGAGTAAGGGACCATTTTAGGTGTGTTTTCTTAGGACCAATCCTGACACTGTTGTGGATCAAAGGGTCTCTATGGCTAATTGAGCTCTCTGTGCTTCCTCATTAAAGCGACAGGTCTCCCTTGAAGCTGCAGCGAGAACCGACTTTCTGTCTCCATCAATTCACATTCTCGTACCTTCTGAATGGGGTCCCCCTGCAGGGGATGCCTACTGTAAACACGTAGTCCCAGACATGGCAGGTAACTGCCATTGATAATGAAAGGAGTGAGCTAGCTTCAGGTTGAAACAGTGCATATTAAAGGTTGTTGGGGTTTTCCTGTCTTTTGTTAACCTCTGCAGCCAGGCCCAATGTGGGCCTGTTTGAAGTATACTCTATTTGTATGTTAATTGTGTTAATTGCTGCCACCATCTGCAGTGCCTACACAAAAGGACAGGGTGGATCCATGGAGCCTTTGTTAGGTAATTAGGCTTGCCGTGCAGTAGGAGGTTTTTCCCACCCCCTTCCGGAGTGCCTTGATGTACTCTTGGCTGTCATATTCCAACTAAATATGATCGGGGGGCGACTTCTGTAGGCAGTGTCCACCCAGGAGTACACAGGTCTATGTGTATGTTGTGCGGTGACCATAGGAAAATGGGTGCAGAATAGCCCCACACATTTTACGGAGGTTGACCTACCATCATTCAATTTAATTTAAAATTTCAAAAAGCCAAGGCGAACGCATATCCATTGTGCGGATGCTCGAATTCCACACACCCCAGTAGACTGTCTACTCTGCACACCCAAGGCTGGTGCACTGCTACTATAAAGCAATTCCAGATTGCTGACTAAGTTGCCACCAACAGATGGCTGGGCAATATGTTGACCATGGAAATCCGCAAATCAAATCTGACATTAGAGAGGGGCAGCACCAAAATGGCACTTTGCCTGGGGTTCCATAGATTCTAACACTGGGCCTCACAAGCAGGTGGACACAAACACAAGAGGGGCCTGGCCATACTGCTAGTGAGACTGGTAGAGATGGAAGTAAGAGGCATAGGGACTCACAAAGGCGTTTTACATTTGCACAATCACATTGAAAAACGCTTTGCCAACGCCTGCATTGCCCAAAAAGAGAGAAACGTACCCTCACAAGTTTTTTTAAAAAGAAAGAGTTCGAGAGAAAAAGGTGAAGAAAAACTGCATCATCCATGGGTCACTGTGCTGTTTTATATGTGCCAACATGAAACGTTTGATAAACCTGGCATAACCTGAACACGCATGTAAATTAGGAAAGTGCGGATGAGTGTTGCAGGGAGATAATAATGAATATTATATATTTACAAAGCGCATATTATAACGGAATGATCTCTAAACACTTGAATTACAGCTATTAGCCAAGTTTATGGTGCTTCGTATATGGAGTTTGGTCGGATGAAAGGTGTGGTCTGTCCTGCAGTGCTGGGATTTCACCTAGCATTTGTAGTAGTGGGTAAGGCCATAGAGGGGGTGACTGTGAGAGAAAAGAGAGACGATTAAATGAAGCAAGGGTGCCCAGAGAGGGTAAAAAGGGTAAGTGGAGGCGCCGGCGTGACTAGCTTGGGGCGGCAGAGTTACAGCTGTGAGTGGAGGGCAGGGAGGAGTCGCTGCTTTGCGCCGCGCAGTGCGTCCCTCTCTCCGGCTCTGACCTTCATCTGTACTTGTGACGCAGCAGCCGGGGAGCAGGCCCAGCGGGGAGGGAGGCCTCTGCTGCCACCGTGTCTGCACGCCTGTGCAAGAGAGCTGCGGCGTGCACGCGAGTGGTGTGTACCTGTGGGCACAGAATGCGGTCTCCATGGGAATATTTACATAGGGGTGTGTAATTGGAAAACAGTACACAATGACAAGTGTCTACGTGGTATGTTTACTGCTATATCTATAGGTATTCGTGTGTGTGTGCGTACTTGTGTGTGATTTGTGTTTTATTCAGGGCTTCAGTGCGGTAAGACATCGAGGGGGGTCCCTAATATGGAGGCGTGGCTTGATGGATGGACAAGGCCTAAAAAAGTACACAAACCATAATAAGATATGCAAACAAATATATAAATGCATGTAAGCATTTATATATTTGTATGCATGCCTTACTATGGTTTGTGTACTTCAAGATGGCTTGAAAAGTACACAAACCATAGTAAAGGTACGCGCACAAACATATAATACTTATATATTTGTGTGGTACCTTATGGTCTGCGTACTTTTGAAGCCATCTTTTTTAAACATTCTATGTTTATAAAAGATGGCTTGAAAAGTACACAATTCAATCCATCTTTTATAAAGCTTTGACGAAGGACAAAGTGCGAGGCATCTTTGTCTGTTGGCAAAGCTTTATAAAAGATGGCTTGAATTGTGTACTTTTCAAGCCATCTTTTATAAACATAGAAATTAGCCGGGAGTCCCCAGTTCGCCGAGGGTCAAAGACTCTTCGGTGACCTGGGAAGGGGACAGGAAACAAAAGGACAGGAACTTCCTCTTGTGACCCCTCACACAAAGTGTCACAAGAGGAAGTTACAGTGACTGACAGAAGTGCCATACTGGCACTTCTGTCAACTTGCCTGACTCGAAAATGGCAGGTGCATCTTCTATCGCGGCTGCGGCCGCGACAGGATAATGTGTCCCGCCAATGTTGTGGTGTGGCTCAGCCCCTCTTTTTGGTGACTGCCGGGCCAGGCCCCAGCTGGCCCCGGCCCACTTAAAGCACTGGTTTTATTGATAGTTTACATGTGGAGATGCAGTGGACCCGTGTAAGAATCTACAAATGTGCCTGTGAGAATTGAATGTGTTTGTTGTGTGCATCTCGACTTTGCCATGGTGTATGCACTTATCCCAAGGTGACGTCTGTTTATATGGTTTGCTTTGTGCTTCTACACAAATGGGCGAGGAATGATGTCAGCTGCGGTTTGCACATGTGTTTAGGTTGCATCTCTTTTGCAGGGGATTCTGCTTGCATGTCATTAGGTGCACTGGTAGCTCTCAACAATTTGGAAAGGTGCAACACCAAGGGGGTGGAGTAATGATATTGAGGGGGTGGCCTCCAGCCCTTAGGGTCAGGGCTAATGACACAGGTCTTAATGCTTACATTTTATAACATTCCGAAAAACAAATGTAGTCAATAATGTAAGAGAATAGACAGACTGGCAGTTTATAAATCTCTTTATAAACAGCGTGCTTACTTCTTGTTGTTAGAACAACCTGTATCCTTTAGCAGTCTTGATGCTCTAGAAAGATGACAAGAGAAGATGTTTTCTTACCAATATACACCATCACTGCTAAGTGATGGTGTATATTGGTAAGTTAGGGGTACACAAAGAAAAGTCCTGTGCAAGTTATACATGCAGGCATTGCTACTGTAAAACAATTTCATGTTGGCTGTGCAAGAAAAGACCATCCTGAGGATTTATGGCAGCACAGGCCCTCTTTACAGTTAGGTGTGCTCAAAGAAAATTCAGAGTCTCGTCCAAATAAAACAGCACTGCCACTGTAAAACATTTTCCTGCAGCTTGTGCCCAAGACCATCATGGGATTTGCCTCAACAATATATGCCGTTGCAAATCATTGTTATGCTGCTTGTGACCAGGGATCATCATAATTCTTGCCTGACAGTTGTATGCCACTGTTAAATGTTTTCATATTGCTGAGTGTTAGTCACAGAGAAGGAAGAGTGATGAAGAGCTGGATAGTGAGTGAGTGGTGAGTGATTGCTCATGCTACATTTGCTTCAGCTGGAGAACTGTCAATGCTTCTTTAACAGGGAGATCTCGCGTGGCATTTGCACAACTAAATCCTTTACCCTCACGCCTGAATTTCTTTAGACATTAATTTAATATTTTTGAGGTTCCTCCTTATGAAGATGTATATGCATTAAAAGAGGTGCCTATCTGTCAAGTGACCCCATATCACGTATGTCACCTTCAAACAGTCCTAGCTTTACACATTGCATGCTGGGACTTGTATTATTAAAGAACTGTTATTTAAACACAGGAGACTCTGAGAGATTTCTCAGTTTTATGATAGTTAACAAACCATGGTTATACGTACACTGCTTGTGTGCGATAGGTGCCATCTTTGCGTGGAAACATAATGAAAAAGAAAACAGATTGGTAACTTCAGTAGTAGTGATTTATTTGATGAAAATAACCCCTTTCACTCAGCAAATAATTTGGTGAACTAAACTGTAGTGGAAAACAAAAGAAAGGAGAACGAAAGGAAATGTGATTGGAATTGGAGAAAGTATGCCTTCCAAGGGTATACTGCCACTCTTAATTTTGATTCAGGGAAATGTTTTTCATGGATGGAGCACATTACCATTTGCATATTGGGGGTTCTTCTACCACTGCCCATGTTTAGTATTAGAAAACCTGCCTACACACTTTCCCCTCTGAGTTCATTCAGCCTTCTCCCAGTCAAACCTGGCAAAGAGTGCAGCTATTCTGTAGTGGTGGAGGTAGTTGAGGCAGCTTTTGGTGCCAGATGGAATGGGGTTAATAAGAGGGTACCTCTATTAAGATTGATACCTGGTGGTAAGTGCCAGCTGTTGAATTCTTTCATTAATGGTACGTTAATGGTTCCCTTGAATTTCCATGCATGACCAAGTGTAAGGAGGCAGCCTGAACCAGTGTCAGAGGGGTTGAAGTGTGTTTCTTCTCCCGAGGAATTGTCTTAAATAATCGTACACTTTACAGTGCAATGTTTGATAGAAAACCTGGTACAAAAAGCCATACAATGTACAATTGGTCCTGTGAATAAATTCTATTGATGGATGCTAGGCCACACAGTGTACACAGGGCATTGTGCAATTATGTCAGCAATTCCACTCTAAAGCACCTGTTTATGAGGCCTGTGACCAGATATATGTCAATATTGCCACTTTGAAACACTTTAATGAAGGTACCCAACATATATGCCAGCACTACCATTGTGAAGCGCAAGCTCATGCTGCCAATGTCTATAAACTATGCCAGCATTGCCTTTAAAACATGTTTCCATATTGCCTGTGAGGAGACACATGGCAGTATTCCCACTGTAGAATACTTTCTTGATAGTGTCCTGTTCATATTTGCTAGTGCTGCAAATGTAAAGCACTTGTTCAACTGTGTCTATTACATATTCCAGCATTGGTCTTTGAAGCCCTTTACAGTACCTGTGCCCATAAATATGTCAATATTGCCACTGTAAAACACTTTCATAATGATGTCCAGTATATATGTCAGATTGCTTTTGTAAACCCGATTCAAGACTAGGCTCTCATAATTCATGGTGCTGCCACACACCCTAACATTCAGTCACACACACTTTTCAAAGCTCTTGCGTCCATACACACACACACACACACACAAACACATGCACACTTAAAAAAAGACCTCTTCAATGTGGTGTTGCTGGACTCTTCGCACCCTCCTGTATAAGACTCCAGTCAGTCCACATCAGTAATGCAGGTGGTAGGGACTGCGACGTGCGGCCCATGGGAGGGCCTTTTAAAAAATAAAGGCACACACTAGAGATTACCTGACCAATTGGGTGGGTGACTTTAGGGGTGGAATGCTAGCAGGACTTCATAAGAAAGTAAATGGATAAAGGTAGCACTCAGAACCGCCATGCCACAGCCAGTCACTGCTCTCCCCCTAGCTCCAGCCTGAATCAAAGTACAGGGCATAAGGATTGGGAAAGACTCCACTGAGCTTATTGCCATTCTTTGGTTGCATGCATTGTAGTTGCAAAACACATGAGACCGTCCCAATCGTAACTTCAACTGCAATGCTAATGCAAGTCAGGGGCTAAGCAAGCAGTGAGGGGCTGCACCATGACACATGGAGGGAAGCTAAGAGGACAACTTCTGCAATTAATCCAGTTCCTCCATCGCTGTTCCTCCGGCAGGCCTTACATATAAGAACATATATCATTCCTCCAGCATAGGCTGACAATGCCTAAAGACTTCCTGTTGCTAGTGCATGCTCAGATGTGTTATACCCTAATCCCATGTAAACCTGGCACTATGGTTGGGGTGTCATTGAGGGGTCAGTTGGCCATCAATCAGAAGGATGGTCCCGGGCAACTGACTGCAAATTGCGGGCCCAGAATTTGTGCCCTGGCATAGCATAACCTGGCATAGCATGACTTAACATTGCCATAAGCGCCAGGATACCCTTGGGTGGCAGTGCGCTCTACAAGTGAAAAACATTACATAATAAACCATTGCCTAATTCAGCATACCAGTTTTTTCATAGTTATTGGGTGCACTGCCGGACAAAGTATAACAACAATAATCACATCTAAATCATTCTTCCTTCCTCCCTAATCAACAACACATCTTTAGACTTTACTGCAACACCGAAACAACATGTTATGTTAAGTTTATTTTATGCCACTGTAAATCACCACCGCAATGGTCTTACAGCACTGAGACTGTGCCCGATAAATAGGGGCAGAATTACCCTGCAAGAGATACCTAGGCCATGACTTCGAGTAAGTAAGAGTGGCCAGGTGAAACTAAACAATAGAGACAGAAATAATAAGGTGCAGAGATAAATGAAGGCACAAAGGGATGAACACAATGGGGTTGAGGGAAGTGGTGGTGTCATTAT
This sequence comes from Ambystoma mexicanum, assembly GCF_040938575.1. Lineage (NCBI taxonomy): Eukaryota > Metazoa > Chordata > Amphibia > Caudata > Ambystomatidae > Ambystoma > Ambystoma mexicanum. Next base: position 1,277,833,977 of record NC_090932.1, on the reverse strand, counting down.
GTGTATATGAATATGTCTTGTGCGATGTTGAAAAAGGTACACGATTCAAGAAAAGAAAAATGTGATTCCTCACGGAAACTAGCATTTTCCCACTAATGCATTTTTACAAAACTTCAGAGAGAAGCGTTTAGGAAATTAGTGCAGCATGCTCTTTACACAGTTTTGTTGATTGATTCATAATGTATTTGCTTCAACTGTTATATTGTTTGTTTATGTATTATGTTGTTCGATTGTACAGCGCTTTGGCGTAAGGCGCTTAATAAATCAATAAATACAAGTACAAATACTAATGTAGTGCTGAAACGGTCTTTATTAATAATAGCACAATGGAACGTACCCCAAGACACATGTGTCTGCACTAAATTTCCCTTAGCGCCACACCAACCCACCACAGATACACCAACACAGCCTTCCACAATCTCCTTACACATCCCTGTGCCAGGCGCCGCAGACAATCACACAAAATTCACATTACCAACCTGAAGCACACACATTAACCACTGCTCCAGGCAACTTTCAAAATACCTAAAAGGTACACACAGAGCCCTACCTTTTCAGATCTGCATACATGTATTAATTTATTTGTTGGTTATTTATAAGGCACTTGTACAATGAGACAGTGTTTCAAAGCACCACACGGCAAAGGAACGGGAACAAGTGAGACAATGGAAAAAGACAATGAATTAATAATAAAGCTAACAGCGGTCCCACTAGGCCTTGTGATATTCAGAACGTGCAAGTGCATTGAGAGAGAAAAGGGTGAGGGCGAGTGGGTAAGTGGTATAGGGCCCCACACTGCAATAACGTTGCCAAGTTTCTTTTGCTACTACATTAGTGCCCTACCCCATCTTTCGTAGTTGCAGACTCTGAAGTGCCAAAAGAGCATGAAATGGCTAATGATGTGCTATGCAAGACCCTATAATAACATAATTACATAGCAAATATTTTATCATTCTACTATAGGGTAGAATTCTGCCTTGTACAAACTACTCTGGTGACTGGCGGTAGCAGGGGAGGAAATTAATGTGGTTCTGCTGCAGCCAGTCCACTGCAGAAGAATTTTTGGTGCCCTGACTAACTGGTCAGACTACATATCCCTATTCCAAATCAAGCGATATGGGACATATGAGACAGACCCAGTTTTACAATAATACAAAACACCCCTCTTTTTCTTACCTGAGTGTGCCGGCGGGCGAGCTTAACAGCTGTTGCTTTCTGCAGCAGGGCGGACATCACAGCTCCGTTTACTGAGAGTAGGGAATTATTGGTTACCACGGCGGTCATCCTTTGTCTGAGGAGTGGGGGTCTGTTGTTTGGGAGGGGGTGGATCTCTAAGGCAGGTTTCTCTGGGCTCCTCGGGTACGACTGGTTTAAATCCCAGCAGTGTATCTGTCGGATAGAGATTACACGCTGTAGCATTTAGCCGTTGTGAGGGGGCACTGCAGTTCCCTTAAAGGGACAGCGTTATTTTTTCCTGTGCCGGTGCGGCGCGGCTTAAGTGCCGCTAGGGGGCAGTGTTTTCTGTCGCCTTTTCGGCCCCAAATTGCTTGTGGGCTTTTGGTTTGGTGTTTTTTCTTCTCCGGGACAGGTCAGGTTTTAGGGGAGGGGGTTTCTTAGGGCAGGGGTTGTATTAAAAGGGAGGTTCCTACATAAAATATATATATATATATAAATATATATATATGGGGTAGATAGTTTGATTAACACTTTAAGGTGTTATTAAATTTTCTAGCCTAATTTTCTTTTATGATTTTCACAGCCCAAGGGGTATTGGTCCACGGGTAGGTTTTGGCTCGGGGGCTTAGTTTAGCTATCTTAATTTTCAGGAGGTATATTTTTAGTGCACAACCAGATTATTGGTGCACAATGGTGGGAGGGAGCTAGCAAGAAGGGTTTGGTTGAGGCTAGGGCTCTGAGGGAGGCCCTGGAAATCATTAGCAGGGCATCAAAGGCCCAATTGGAAGGGGCGGTAGGGGAAGTAACAGGAGAAGGGGAGGTAGGTGGGGGCATGCCGCAGCGTAGAGCTGCGGCTGATGGGGCTCTCGCGGCAGTGGTGGCTTGCACCCCCGCAGCGGGGAGGGGGGAGGTTTGGGAATCCAGGGGCAGGAAGATGAGGAGGGAGACAGATAGGAGGGCGTCTGGGGGAGAAATGATTTCGGTGGGGAGCCAGTGAGGGAGGGAGTGAATGATAGCCCTAGGGAAGCTAGGAGTGCTCCAAAAGAGGTGGGTCAAGGGAACCACGGTGGGGGCGGTGATGGGGCGCAGAATGGGGTGACAGGGCAGAGGTGAAGAGGGGGTAAATACCTGCAGAAGAGTGCAGGTGGGAGCAGGAGGGAGAGGTCCCCATCAATTGAGGAGGTTAGAGTGGGGTGCGGAACGGCCCCCACGGGTAGGAGGAGTGAGGGCAGAGGGCGCTGCGCAGCCCCCGCTGTTCAGGTGGAGGTAGAGGGTTTTAGAACGGCCCCTCCTCGGTCAGCGCAAGGAGAGCCTAGATGGTGCAGCATGGCCCCTAGCGATGAGGATTCCAGGGTGGAGGACGGCACAGCTCGCCCAAGAGAAGAGGACCAGGTAGGGGTTTCTGCGGCCCCGCCGAGAAGACATCAAAGGAGTGGCAGGGCGGATGCCCCGGGCTCGCACGAAGAAGTTCAACTCAACTTGGGCATGAGCTTGCATCCACAATGGTATTTAAGGGGTGATGAAGTTGGATTGGAGGATTATGTGGGGCAGTGGGAGGTAGATGCTTATAGGGCTGTAAGGGAAAGGGGGGAGGAGAGAAGAAGTTTGAGGTGGGATCGGGAAAGGCAGGTGCAGGGTGGTCGGGGGGCAAGAGGTCGGGAGGACTATTGGCTGGGTGAGTCTACTGATATGTTTTGTCCCCGCAGTACGAGCCCTCTAAGAAAAGAAATGAGGAGCATCGGTGTGGACGCCAGACCGCAGACGGGCTGTGTGGAAAGAGATCCTGCTAGGAGGTCGGGTCAGATGTCAAAAATCTGGTTTTTGGGATATGCTGTGGTTAAGTGGGTGGGGAAAGAAGCTGAGAAAAGGGTTTTTGGCAGGCAACTGGGTTGCAGCTATAAAGATGTTGTGGTAAGTTGGTCCAGGTTTGGGGGATGTGCTGGGATCAGTTGCTTCCTATGTTGGCTGGGTTGAGGGAAAGCTATGGGCCTCCAGATGGGATGATTATTGATTGTGGGGAAAATTCTATGGTAAGGAATACGGGTGTGGCTCTTCTTAGGAAAATATAAAGGTATTTTGTTATGGGTTCGAGAAGGGTGGCCTCAAGCATCTGTAGTGGGGACTAAGTGGTTGCCGCAGAGAGTTTGGAGGGGAGCGAGAAGTGAGGGAGCGATAGAGCATGCTAGGAAGGGGATAAACAGAGAGATGGTAGAGGTTTGTGCATCGGTGGCGGTACAGGTTTTGGACCGTAAGGAAATAGTCTTTGAGGGATTCATGATCTTTAGAGAGGTTGGTTTACACTTGTCGATTTATGGGAATACTCATTATATGGCGGACTTGGGCTCTTGGCGGGGAGATTGGTTAAGGAGTTGGAGGTAAAGAAAATGGTGTGGGGGTGGGGCAGAAAGAACATCTCGGTGGAGGGTTTTTCTGGTGCTGGGGGCATGGCCCCTTTAGATGTGGGGGGAGGGAAGCACAATGGGGGAATGGCACGGGAAAGGATGGGGTGGTGCTGTTTGCACATGCGGGCCATCCCGGGGGAACAGGTATTGAGCCTGGAGGGGCATGGCCTCGGGGAGAAAGTGGGACGCCTGGAAAAGGGGTAAGGAGACGGTAGGGTACAAGGGATACTTAGGGAGGAAGTGGCTTTATTTAATTATTTAATTGTTGGGGGAAAATGAAAATGTTTAATTGTTTAATTGTTGTTTAAAATATTTCTTTAGTCTGTAAGGCCATGGAGCCAGGTAAGCGTTTAATTGTAAGCTTTGGCCTGTCACATTAAAGCGACCTTTTCCACTTTTAAATGAGTCTGGGTTTTTGTGCAGTAACCCAAAAGGGAGGCCCCGGGGGGAACGCGAAGCGTTTCCCCCGGGGATGTTTTTGGCGCTGCACATGGCCAGCGAGTGGCCGTGGGGGGCAGAGCGCCTCCTCAGAGTATTTAAGGGTCCAGGGAAGGTTCGGGAGGCAGGCGACGGTTGGACTTGATGATTGTCCCGCCCTCCCACCCCTTTCTTTTGGGTTAGGTCTGGTATCTGGTTTATTAAAATAGGAGGGGGACCATTGTACCTGGGTTCTGCAGGGTTTTGTGGCAGGTTAGACTGGCTGCAGGTCATAGAAAGGGGGAGATCGGTGTAGAGGGGAGTTTGAGGGGTATTGAAGTGGTTCTGGGTTCCAGGGGCATGGCCCCTTTAGATGTGGGGGGAGGGAAGCACAATGGGGGAATGGCACGGGAAAGGATGGGGTGGTGCTGTTTGCACAAGAGGGCCACCCCAGGGGAACAGGTATTAAGCCTGGAGGGGCATGGCCCCGGGGAGAAAGCGGGACGCCTGGAAAAGGGGTAAGGAGACGGTAGGGTCCAAGGGATACTTAGGGAGGAAGCGGCTTTATTTAATTATTTAATTGTTGGGGGGAAATGAAAATATTAAATTATTTAATTGGTTGTTTAAAATATTTCTTTAGTCTGTAAGGCCATGGAGCCAGGTAAGCGTTTAATTGTAAGCTTTGGCCTGTCACATTAAAGTGACCTTTTCCACTTTTAAATGAGTCTGGGTTTTTGTGCAGTAAGCCAAAAACACCATTATCACTCCGGGTTACCAAAGTCGTAACCCGGGAATGCCTAAAAAAAGTATTTTCACTCATTGAACAGGACACTGCGCGCGTCCTGTTCAATGAATGAAAATACTTTGCCAAGGTGGCCACCATGGTTGTAGAAGGCGGGGCGGCGTACAGAGCCCATCTTCCATTACCATGGCGGCTGGAAAAATGACATGCAGTGAAGCTGATGTAGCAGGCGGCGCTGTCGCCACACTCAGGTAAGTGGGGTTGGGGAGTGGGGTTGGGACTATTCCACACAAAAGAAAGTGAAGAAGTGACTGTCTAGCAAATGGCAGAGCGGGCGGGGGATGCAGCCTGCAGGTTCCGTGGAACGCAGGCTGAGATCAGAGGTTTCAGCCCTCGATCCGCAGAACCTGATTGGCTCGGCCCCCCAACCCCGGGTGCTAATAATACTTGTTTAGTACAAAATTCCTGATTGCTGTTATGGGCAGTGTGAAATCAATATAAATATTCAGAGCCCTTGAATTTCCCATGGGCATGAGTTAGAAGGCCATACAGTAATGTTTCTTTACACTTTCGCGTGTAGGACTTTTAGTTTTTTCTTTTTCATTTAAAATTGAGGACAATTACAATTCCCAGAACTCAAAACAAAAAAGGATTGGGTGGCTTTTTCACGCATGGCCACGGGGTACTTGAGATCTCTGTATTCTGAAAAAAACTCATTTTTGTGTGTATGTCAAAATAGCAGACATCATGCATATATACTAAGCTTTACAAAAGTCCTTTTTCTTTTTGAGTCACTTTTTCTTAAAAGAAGGCATATATTTATCAAATTACTGGAGCTCTCCTGCTGCCTTTCAGAATGAAAAGCCCCATTGTCTTCGGTCCCGGGCACTGTAAATCTTATGTCTGTCCATAAGAAAGTTCTGAAGGCAGAGAGGTCATTGGCCGAGGGTGAGAGGCGGTCGGGGAGGGCTCTAAAGCCCAGGGGTGTTATTGGCCAAACAGGAAGGGCGTTCAAATAAAAGGTGCAACACATGTTGAAGGTGCTGCCCCTGGGGAGCCGCTAGTGATTAGGTGGGTGATACATATGCATCTGCTTGTGGGTGTGCCTCTGGTTGTGTGTTTGTATTGAGCTGCATAATGGCTACTATGTGTTGGTTCACATACTTGCGTTTTTGTGTGAAGATTGTATTTGGGTATCTGTAGCTGCGTGTAAGGTAGGGTGACCAGACTTGCCGGTTTTCCCAGGACAGTGGGGTCTGGGGAGTTTTTTCATTTCAGAAACCCCGTCCGGGTTTGCAGGGAGGGGTGGCTACCTCATTCAAATTGTAATTTTCTTTTCACAACACTTGCAGAATTTTGATTTTGGAGGATTGGCTCGAACCCCCATCCTTTGAGGTAGAAGTCACAACCCGGTCTGACTGTGCCACAGAGACTGGTTTGGAAATGAGTGTACAGCAAGCTATATCATATCTATTAGAGCAAACGCCTGTTTTGAATTAACATGCCAAGATTCACCGACAAAACTCCACAAATGAGATCATATATATCTTATAGAAAAGTGCTGGAAATATGATTGGGTGGTGGTTTTGGGGAGGTGTTGGGGGAGGAGCGGTAATTGGTGGGCTGCGATGGGGTAGTCCCTCTTTTATGTTGCTGCTCGTCCCGGTTTTTCGTTTTGGAAATCTGGTCACCCTAGTGTAAGGTCATGTGTTCGTTTCTACACGTACAGAGCGGTATACATGTCTGTGTGTCTCTACAACCCGGTGTATATGAAGTTGCCTTCACATAGATGGTGCTTCATACTGGCATTTGGCCAATTTCCCCTGACTCTTAATTTTGTCAGATATTAAAACAGGAGGATTAGGGATTAGGTTAAACAATGTGGCCACGATCAAACAATTATAGCAAGAGGGGCAGCCTGGATTAGATCCAAAGTCAGCCACTTTTACCTCTAGACCGCATCTCTTCCAGGTGTGAGCTTGGATGCGTTTATGGGATTTTGAGAAGAGCACAGTACAAAAACACTATTGAACACAGCCTATAACCAGCAAGCATCCCCCCTCACGCCCGCGGTCCTTTTTGTTGCAAGCTGCATTAGGAATCGTGATCTACTGAACACTTTTAGGAGTGGAGAGGAAATCCCCCCTCCAATTTCCTCTGGGCCGCAGTACTGTTCGGGATGTATATACACTTAGAGATCATTTTTCGGCGGATGAAATGGCGTTAGAGTTCTTCCTAAGAGCATTTTTGGAAAATGAGAAAAATATTGTCTTTTTGTGGTCCTGTTATGAGAGGCATTTAGTAAAGTGATGCCAGTAGGAGTACGTGAAGAGGATGGGTATTACAATCTCAGACCAGACGTGCCATTCTGGTCGTTCCGTAAAGGTTTTAAAACCTGGCTCTTCGCCCAAGAAGCACCACTTTTCTCCCCAGAAATAATCGGCCACTTCCGCTAAACCGTCTATGCAATTAATGGTGTAATCCACGTACCCATCTCATGCTATACTGTTTGTAACTCATATGCAAGTCTGTTATATGTTTGTAATCACGTCCACAGCTAACTAACTTGTAACCTGATAATCTGGCAATCAATGTACTCATCCCATGCCAAACTATGTGCAACTTTGTGCAACCAAACCATCTTGCAAGCGCTGTGGTACAACTGTAAAGCCACGTCCGCAGCAAACAGAAATGTAACTATATCGTAAGTTAAGCGCCCAGATGCCTCAGGGCTTGGTGCGCTCTATAAATGTACAAATAAATAAATAAAAATAGAACACTTGAAATGCCAATAAATCCAATCTATGGGACTCTTCAAAGCCCGGCTCAAGCTTCCACAAGTAAGGAGCATCTCCAACCCCCTACCTGGTTGCCAACCCTATCAGACCTCACTGCCTGTTTTAGCCAGATGCAAAACATCCTAGCATTCTCCCACCTAGCATTCCGTAAAGCGGTGAAAACTATGCTCCTTAACTAAAACTCATCCAAGACGGGAACTCCACCTGTTCTCACACCCAGAATGAGCATACCTATACACCTGCACAATATGTTTTAAGCTGAAATCTGCATCTAAATGATTGTATAACAAGCGTATAGTGTTCTCTAAACCTTAAGTGTACTTCTGTATACCTGAATTATGTTATCTTCACATGTATGTAACCCCTTTGTAACTAAGACTGCCACAAGTAACAGTGCTGCGATGCCTTTGGGCTGTATGTGCGCTATACAAATGCAAAAATGAATAAATAAATAAACTACGTGTATGCACATTGTATCCATTTTAGTACTTGCCCATTGCCTAATTGTATATCCTATTCTTGTTACCAAAAGTCCCCTTCCTTTGTACCATTGCATTACTTACTCCTGTTATACCCTGGCTCACCCCCACCAATATAACAACTGTATCTATCTATGGCAGGAGTCTGCAACCGGCAGCTCTCAAGATTGTTTATACCGCAACTCCCAGGATTCCCCACAATTGCCAGTGCAGGCTCAGGCTGCTGGCAGCTTTAGTCCCAAACCTCTAGAAAGCCAAAGATTGCAGACCCCTGCTCTATGGTAAGGCAAACCGCATGGGGGTGTGTCTGTTATCTGTTTTGTCCTATATACAGCACTTCTGTTGAAAAAGCCCTCACAATCGACCAAATATATAAAAATACCAATTAAGTCTGAATTAAGTAGCCCACAACAAGAATGCCATTTTCCACGTAAGTGCAGAAACTGTCCCACAACGTCTGTGAGCTGTCCAACTCACTGAAGAATCAGGGCTGGTGAAAGCACTAGGCAAACTAGGCAGCTGCCTATGGTGCTGGCCAGCAGGGGGTGCCAGAGAGTAGGTCACCTCCCTCTGCATTCACAAATTCGAAAAGAGGTGTAAACCAATCTGAGATAAAGGAGTTGCATACTATCTTCCTGCCCTGCTGCAAATCACATTGCTTACATTTCTATGAGCCTCTACCATGGCAGTGGAAGCAGTGCCATTATCTATGGACATATGTCTTTGAGTAGCACAGTGCATAGTCTGGCTGAAAGAAAAGTATGGTGGCCTTGCAGGAAGAAATGTTGATAATATGTGGTCAGAACCAGGGTACTCACATCAGGAAAGTCAAGAGTCATGGTAATAGCCTCCTGTCACTTCTGGTGGCAGAGCATGGGCCAGGCAAAGTACACCTCACAGTAGGGAGGTGGGGCGGGTGTAGTGGCCTCATGGAAGTACAGCAAAAGGAGCCAAAGAGCCTTATACACAACATCTCAGAATAGGCTGAAGTGTGCTGTACTTGCAGAACATTTGCACGGAAGCCTTTTCATTAGCAGGAGCGACCTGATAGATATTTTTTAAGCAACACTGGAAGTACTGACTCCAAGTACTGACCCCACAACTGGCTTCTTGCAGCATTTGCCCTCAAGTGAAAGTAATGCATATTAATTCATGCAAATTTGAAAATACTTCATGAATAAATGGACACACACAATACTTGAAAGTAGAATGCCTTTATATCTGGGTGAATTAACAGCTGCAAGCATTATCTAGCATGTTTTGAAAAGTTAACAAAGGTGGCAGATCATTTGCCTTTCTGTGCTTACTTTCAAAGCAATACTGTACTGTACTGCTAAGGCTTTATATATATATTTACATCCAGGGCAGGTTATACATCCAAGACAAGTATGCTGGCTGAGAATATATGCATGTTAAGGGTAAATGCATTGCACTCAACCTGTCAAAGTTTTACTTGGGTCTTCTGACGTTAAAATGCTGGATAAACTTTACATTTATTGTCAAAATAACTAAACAAATTGAAGGATTTGGAAGGTCATTCTAGCAATGTGAGGTGGGAAAAAAGGTCTGACCATCCAAACTGATGGTACTTAAAATCAGACTGGAGTAACTAATAACCCACTGGGTGTGTTATTGGATATATAGGACCCCGATGGAACTTTGCATGCAATGCACTTGTGCTCCAAAGGGCCACACATGCTCCAGCCAAGCTGCACTACCCTGCTCCCTGGCTGTTGTTGCCTTCCACCTCTCTGGATAGCCTGAAATTGGTTTGTGCCAAGATTTGGCAGTGGAGACTTTTTGCAAAGGTTGTGTGTGTTGTGCAGGCCAGCAACAACTGCCCTTACCACCATATCTCCTCCCCTCACCCTTACACCCACAACCAAGTAATTCTGGTAATGAGCTATTGACGATACAGAGTGCAGAAAGCAGAGAAGTTTGTACAGTGCAGCCCCACTACCTGCCCCACGCCCCAGCCAACACAAGGTCACTGGTAAGAAAGAGGCAGTGATTCAGTTGGAGGGTTTTAAAAAAGAGGACTTCTTCACATCTATGTAAGCTAGCATGCTGTATGGATCTAGAGCTCATGCTGTACCTGTTCATTGCAAGTGAAACTTGCACTGTCACTGGCTATGCTGGGCAAGTTGTCTGTTAAGGGATCTTGTCATGGCTCTGACTATGCTGCACCTGTACTAGTTTAGGAGGAAAACCTGTACTGGCCTTGCACATGCTGTATCTGTAACAGTGTGTGAGGGAAGCTTGCACGGATCCTGTTTGTTCTAGAAAGATGCCAGTTTTAGTGAAGTGTGCAGTGGCCCTTGCAATCAGTTGCCCTGCCAATGCTGTACTTGTGCACGTTTGTGAGGTAAACTTACACTGGACCTGGTATGTTGTGCAAGTACCTGTTTGCATGGGACTTGCATTGTCACTGCCCATTGTGACGAGTCAGGAATGAGAAGAGGACACAAGTTTGCCATGTTTATGATTAAAGGCTTTTATTGAAAACAAAATGGTTGGGAAAAGGCCTCTCTGACCCTACTCTAAGAGGAATTTCCCTACATAAAAACAAAAACGAAGCATCTGTCTGTGTCAGGATGTCAAAATCAAAATCGTCCTTGTGTCCAACATTTCTATTCTGACACTCATACTATAAACTATACTATAAGGTGAAAAGGGAAATGTCTTTAACCGTAGGTGATTGCAAAATAGTTTGTAAAGGAAGAATACACCGCTCCAATGCAAAAGTTCTCTAAGGGTTAAAAGCCTTGACTCCAGAGTGTGGCTTCTTTTCCCTGGAATTGCCCTCTGGATACATTATTCTTTGTCTAACAGTTATTTGTGTCTTTCCTGGCCTACAACAGTACTGTTATTTACAAAGCTGTATAGCCTTGTAGTTCCACTTCATTCACAAAAGGTCCTTTTATCTCGTAAACACAGTTCTATATTTATTCTTAGGACTTCTTGTAGACTTGCAACTGCCTGGTATACTCCCCTGCCAGGACTTCTCATTTGTATTTAAACATAATTGTATTAACTTCTTGTAGCCTGATATAATTCCTTGCCAGGACTTCTCCCTTGTATTCACACACAATTATAATAACTTCTTGTAGACTTGCAACTGCCTGGTATAATCCCCTGCCATGACCTTTCATTCACTTGTGTTTGCCTGGTATACTCTCCTACCAGGACTTCTAGTAATCATTAAACATTGTAATTGCCTGGTTTACTCTCCTGCCAGGATGTCTTATAATTACACAGTGTTCCCTTTTTTACTTCCACAGTTTTGCATACCCTTTTTGGTATTGTATTTCTCCTGGAAACATCATTTGAAATGGATACCCCACATATTCCATACAATCATATCCTGTTAGGGGCCTTATTTGCAATATACTTTCTTGTTTCTCATTCATCACTTAACTTTCTCTCCTTCTGAGGCTTTAATTATTATAGTTCATATTTAGCACAGTCCCTGAAATGATCTGGTGAGCCGCTTGGCTCTGCCACCCTGGTTCGTGCCTCCAGGCTTCCCAGGGTTTGCAGATTCACAAGACGGCTTCTTCCAAATAGCAGCAGCCTCTATGACTTGGTCTCCGGTCTTTAAATCTCCCACTTTTAGGTGCACTTTGAAAACACCTAGAATGCTTAATGAGCTTGTGGCTCATTTTGTTCTGCATTTCTCTTTCCCTCATCCTCATCCCAATAATTGGGTGATTGTGGGAAAAGGAGTCTATTGTTGTCGGGTGATGTAGATTAACTGGACAATCACTTTCAACTGTTCGAAATGATAAGTCAGTTCTATATGGTGAATAATTAGAACTGGAAAAGGTGTTCTTCGAGCTTCCACATTTTAGACCAGGGATGTAAGTTTGGTCAATAGAACCTTGGGAAAGGGTTTCATTACATTCCCAAAAAGGGGGCATAGGTGTATGGCAATAGGCCAAGAGGGTATTGGTCTTAAGGAGTCCTTTCCACAGGGAAATGGGGGATACCTTGTATCATTCAATGAAGCCATGACATCTCCTCGGAGACTTTCTCCTTCCATGTGATCATCCCTCATGTAGTCGCCCCCAGGGTCAGGATCAGGTAGCAGCTGCCATCCCCTGGCCAAATGGGAGGAGGTTACTGCCAGGGAATCAGTGATGACTCCATTGGATTCCTCACACCATGTTATACCCATTTGTTAGGGAAGTTTGCAGTGACCCTGCCCACACTGTCTCTGTGAGTGACGCTTATCAGACCCTATCCATGTTGACCATATTCCCATTTGTTAGGAAAACTTGTAGTAGACTTGTCCATGCTATACTTGAATCCACTTGTAAGGGAAACATGCACTGGCCTGTCCCATCTACACCTGTACTTTTTTGTAAGGGACGCTTGCATTGGCGAGGGAACTTTCACTTGACCATGCTGCCATGCTGAACCGTCTCTGTGAGAAGCTTGCTCTTGTTGTATAAATACTGTACACTTCATATCTCACTGCGACGTAAGATTTAGAGGACATTTTGGACACATACTAGATTGAGAAGAAATGGGTGCATGGCGAGCGTAGCAAAAGTTGTTTATCCTTACTGAGAGAAATGTAAAAACTTTTCTCTCGTGTTTATTGTACACGATACATGCCGCCTCACAAGAAAGGCTTATAATCCCATTATGATCTATGTACGCGAAATAACAAAAATTCAACAAACTCTAACGACAGCGTTATGAATAAAGGCAGACCGAAAAAGCAAGAACCTTTAATAAAAGGTGCAATAACTGCTTTTGTTCCTACAAACGTACAGCGAGAAACAAATTCTACTGTAATGGAAGAAGTGGAACCGATTGTATCAAAAACCACGAACCCTCAAGATGCGACTAATTATGGAGATATTGATAATAATTATCTTGTAGAATTATGTTTATCAATGCAGAGATCAATAACTCCAGCACCAATTAAACTATTGGAGAAAGATCCTCAAGGCTCCCATATTGAAGAGCTCCACTCCTTTATGGAGCCAACAGGCAGACTATCAGTCCCACCCAATTTAGCCATTCATGAAGAAGCTTCAGTAGATGGAAGGAACAGAGAGGCAAGCAAAGCCTCGCTATTGAGTCCTTCAGCTTTGGCCGAAGTACAATCCTCAATGGCATGTAGAAAAAGAAACACAGAGACTCCACTTTTGCGCTCCAAATTAAAATTGTATTTCAAAAAAGATTTTGTTGCAAAGAATTTTCAGAATTACTTCATTCTTTTTGCTACTTTTTTCCAATGTTAGAAAATTAAACATTCATTTTCTTTCACATTTCTTTGATCTCAGATTAGAAAAGGATAGCCTTTGTTTCCATTCACTTCTTGTTGCTAGTTGTATGAGCTAGCACCCTCTGAGCTAGCACCCTCTACACGTGTTTCCCCATACCGAGTTTGGCATGGTTCTTCAGGAGGGATTTTTTTATATATACACAGTTGCCTTTTTTTGTTGCCAATTGTGCAGTAAAGCTGAGGAGAAAGGGAACAGGAGAAGTTGCCTTAATATTTGTTTCCCCATTGTAACTGATGCCAAATACCAAAGATTAAATAGATTAGCATGAATACTTACTTATGTTATGCTTCGTTATGTGTGTGCATCTTTCGCTTATTCCTTTGATGTCTGCAAGGTCTAATATATCCAGATTGACAGTTCACCCCAGGGTCTCTAGGGAGTGACAAAAAACGTTATCAGTCTGATGTCTCCATAACTTAGTATGGCTATCAGTAGTGACAGAAGTTTAATCTAAACTGTCATGGTATTGATGTTTTAGCTGAAATATATGCTGCATTGATATTGGTCTCACCTGAGTATCAGGATGCTTCTAAGGTTCTCAGATGCGGTTCGTTTTTGAAGAGATGCATCGGATTCGATTGTCCGATGCATCTCTCAAAATGGGCGCTCTAAATGTTGCGTCTGGAGCGTCGCAGCGCAACGTGATGACGTCACCACGCTCCAGACGCAACGCGCTAGTCCCGGTCAGCATTCTGGATCCGGAATGGTGCTTTTCCTCGTTATATTGGAGAATTCTCTGTAAGTGTAGTGTGTAGCAGTACTTTATGTGGGTGGGGCCTGAGTTCCACCCTAATATGCGCACAGGCTAGTTTTCATGTAAGTGTTGCAAATTTTCAGATTGATGGTGATGAGTCATACAAAAAGGTAGGCAATTACACAGATTGATACAGAATATAAAGATCAAAACATTCGGTCATTCTTTTTGTACTTCTCTGAACAGATCGGCATTCTTTTGCATAGGTTCCTTTGATACTCTATGTTACTTATTTGGGTCTTAATGAAATGGCCCATTTCTGTGTCAAAATTTAGTCTGTGATTACAACAATCAAAGATACATATCCATTTGGCTTCATGCTGGCAGAGTTTGTTCTCCCTATTACCTCCTCTTTGGCCAATTATGACCTGTTCAATGCCAAAGAATCTTATCTCGTCTATGTTATTTTCTGGATGTTCACATGTAAAATGTTTGCCAAGCGGGTACCTTATGTCTCTGTTATTGATGCTGCGCACATGTTCTGAGATTCAAATTTTCAAAGGCCTTACAGTGCTGCCTATATAAATCATGCTGCAAATACATATGACAGCATATACTGTATAGTTGGTGTTGCAGTTCATAAAGTCCATGATCATATATATTTTGCCATTGGGTAAAATGATTTATTTTTTGTTATTTTCTGCAAATTTGCAGTAGTTGCATTGTCCACACTTAAAAAATCATTTTGGTTTGTCTTGTGACCATAGTTGGGTTTGGCCTTTTGGTAATACACCTTCTTTGAAATGTGATGGGCATAGAATTTGTTTTAAGTTTTTGGCTTTTCGATAGGTGATGAGGGGGTAATCTTCAACATGATTCTTAAGGTCATTGTCCAATGTGAGTATGTTCCAGTGTTTCTGTAGGATCTTCCTTAGGATCTTATTGTCTGTACTATAAGTAGTTACAAATCTCATTTTGTTTTCCTGTTTATCTGTTTGCCTATGTTTTGTTTTGTTCAGCAGAAGGTCTTTTCGATTGTGTTGTTTGGCTTTAGCTAGTGTTTGTTTCAGTTGGTTCTTATTGTATCCTCTTTTTTAAATTTGTGAGTTGCTATCTCCATGTGTTTATTCATTTCTTTATCTTGAGTACAATTGTGCTTGATTCTGATGAATTCTCCATAGGGTATATTCTTGATTGTATGAGGTGGATGGTTACTGTGGGCATGAAGAATGCTGTTTCCTGCAGTTGGTTTTGTATAAAGTGTTGTTTGGATTTTATTATTTTCGATATACAGTTCCAAGTCAAGGAAATGGATCCTGTTGTTGCTCTCTTCCATTGTGAGTTTTAGATTATAGTTGTTGTTTTTGAGGTATCTGTGATATTCTAGCTGGGTTGTTTGGTTTCCATTCCATATTACTAAAATGTCGTCTATGTACCTGCCCCAAAATACGATGTTGTTTTCTTCAGTAAATGCTTTGTGTAGCCAAGCATGCTTAAGTTCAAAACTGCCCATGTACAGGTTTGCATAAGACGGTGCGAATTTGGCTCCCATGGCGATGCCTTGACATTGCTTATAGATGGTGTTGTTGAATATAAATATATTGTTATTTAGGACAAAGTTCAACATTTCCAGTATCATGTTATTCTGTTCCAGATATGGGACAGATCTTGCTTTTAGAAAGTATTCCATTGTTTCCATGCCTTTCAAATGTAATATGCTGGTGTACAGGGCCCTAACATCAAAGGTGACCAGTCTGTAATTTTCTTCCCAATTAATGTGTTCCAACTGTTGTATGATGTGTTTTGTGTCCTGTACATATGATGCTAGATTTGCTGCCAAAGGTTGTAAAAAACGGTCAAAGTATGCTGAAATGGGTTCTGTAACTGCACCAATACCATTAATTATCGGTCTACTGGAAGGTATTGTGGTGTAACTTTTAGGTATTTTAGGTAAAAAGTAAATGGTGGCAAGTACTGGGTGTTTAGACTTCAAAAATTCTAGTTCTTCTTCTGATAGGAGGCCATTCTCATACCAATCAGTACTCATCTGATTCCATTCTGCCATGATTGTTGCTAAGGGGTTGTCTTTGAGTTTTGTATAACAGGTTGAGTCATTTAGATGTTTGGCTGCCATTTTGATGTAGTCCTGGGTATTTAAAAGGACTATTTTGCCTCCTTTATCGGCCTCTTTTATTGTAATGTTGTCATTTTTCCTCAGATCCAAAATTGCCATTTTTTCTTTCTTAGTGAGGTTATAGTGCTTCCTTCTGTCTTGTGGGTTCTGTATATAGCCAAACAACGCAATCGTAAAGACCTTCTGCTGAACAAAACAAAAAATGGGCAAACAGATAAACAGGAAAACAAAATGAGATTTGTAACTACTTATAGTACGGACAATAAGATTGTAAGGAAGATCCTACAGAAACACTGGAACATACTCACATTGGACAATGACCTTAAGAATCATGTTGAAGATTACCCCCTCATCACCTATTGAAAAGCCAAAAACTTAAAACAAATTCTATGCCCATCACATTTCAAACAAGGTGTATTACCAAAAGGCCAAACCCAACTATTGTCACAAGACAAACCAAAAGGATTTTTTAAGTGTGGACAATGCAACTACTGCAAATTTGCAGAAAATAACAAAAAATAATTCATTTTACTCAATGGCAAAATATATATGATCATGGACTTTATGAACTGCAACACCAACTATACAGTATATGTTGTCATATGTATTTGCAGCAAGATTTATATAGGCAGCACTGTAAGGCCTTTGAAAATTCGAATCTCAGAACATTTGCGCAGCATCAAAAACAGAGACATAAGGTACCCGCTTGGCAAACATTTTACATGTGAACATCCAGAAAATAACATAGACGAGATCAGATTCTTTGGCATTGAACAGGTCATAATTGGCCAAAGAGGAGGTAATAGGGAGAAAAAACTCCGCCAGCATGAAGCCAAATGGATATGTATCTTTGACTGTTGTAATCACGGACTAAATTTTGACACAGAAATGGGCCATTTCATTTAGACCCAAATAAGTAACAAAGAGTTTCAAAGGAACCTATGCAAAAGAATGCCCATCTGTTCAGAGAAATACAAAAAGCATGACCTAATGTTTTGGTCTTTATATTCTGTATCAACCTGTGTAATTGCCTACCTTTTTGTATGACTCATCATCATCAATCTGAAAATTCGCAACATTTACATGAAAACTAGCCTGTGCACATATTAGGGTGAAACTCAGGCCCCACCCACATAAAGTACTGCTACACACTACACTTACAGATAATTCTCCAATATAACGAGGAAAAGCACCATTCCGGATCCAAAATGGTGACCGGGACTAGCGCGTTGCGTCTGGAGCGTGGTGACGTCATCACGTTGTGCCGCGACTCTCCAGACGCAACATTTAGAGCGGCCATTTTGAGAGATGCATCGGACAATCGAATCCGATGCATCTCTTCAAAAACGAACCGCATCTGAGAACCTTAGAAGCATCCTGATACTCAGGTGAGACCAATATCAATGCAGCATATATTTCAGCTAAGACATCAATACCATGACAGTTTAAACTTCTGTCACTACTGATAGCCATACTAAGTTATGGAGACATCAGACTGATAATGTTTTTTGTCACTCCCTAGAGACCCTGGGGTGAACCGTCAATCTGGATATATTAGACCTTGCA
This sequence comes from Ambystoma mexicanum, assembly GCF_040938575.1. Classification (NCBI taxonomy): domain Eukaryota; kingdom Metazoa; phylum Chordata; class Amphibia; order Caudata; family Ambystomatidae; genus Ambystoma; species Ambystoma mexicanum. The sequence goes on along the minus strand of NC_090932.1, from coordinate 1,277,816,269 downwards.
GACATCAAAGGAATAAGCGAAAGATGCACACACATAACGAAGCATAACATAAGTAAGTATTCAGGCTAATCTATTTAATTTTTGGCATTTGGCATCAGTTACAATGGGGAAACAAATTTTAAGGCAACTTCTCCTGTTCCCTTTCTCCTCAGCTTTACTGCACAATTGGCAACAAAAAAAGCAACTGTGTATATATAAACAAATCCCTCCTGAAGAACCATGCCAAACTCGGCATGGGGAAACACGTGTAGAGGGTGCTAGCTCAGAGGGTGCTAGCTCATACAACTAGCAACAAGAAGTGAATGGAAAAAAAGGCTATCCTTTTCTAATCTGAGAGCAAAGAAATGTGAAAGAAAATGAATGTTTAATTTTCTAACATTGGAAAAAAGTAGCAAAAAGAATGAAGTAATTCTGAAAATTCTTTGCAACAAAATCTTTTTTGAAATACAATTTTAATTTGGAGCGCAAAAGTGGAGTCTATGTGTTTCTTTTTCTACATGTTATTTCTGACATTGGTCAGTCGCAATGTCTCAAGCTCCACATGCAGCAAACAAATAGTGCATTATGAAATAAAGACAATAATATCTTAAAAAACCAAGGTAGCTCGCTGCAGTTGCAACAGACTGAACCTTCCTGATAAATACAATCCTCAATGGCATCGTTTCAGTTTGCCCTAAATATTTTGCTAAAAATGTGCAGCCGGATGCTGGAGAATACTTTTAATATCCCACCAGGGGCTCCAGTTAAAGAAACCACGAAAGGAGAGGAAGAGATAAACCCGAAGCAGAAAGTAGTCAAGCAAAGACTGTTGTGAACCCTGAGTCTGACTTAAATGCTGCTGACAAATCCGCAATATTCTTCTCACGTAAACAACAGAGACTTGCTAGAAGAGCTGCAATGAATAATAAGCTGTGTGTGGTGGCCTCACCATTACCAGAAACTGCCCCGTTGGGTACACGTACCAAGAAGACCAAAAAAAGGCAGCACAAGCTAAAAAACGTAGCTTGAATGGCCCAGGTCGACTAACTAGTTGGCTCATTTCTGAAAATGAAAACACACAAAAAGTATTCGGTTTACCCAGAGTGACAGTTAGCAGACTGGGTCAATCATAAAGACAATCAAAAATGCTACCAAGGGCTAGTCCCCATGTTGGTTGTATTAATCAGAACCTAATTGGAGATCCCCAATATTACTGATAGAATAAATCATGAAATTCAAAAGTTGTCCAAAAAGAAACACACAGACAAACTAAGGAGTAAGCACAATAAATTATATTGGAAAATTGAGCTTGTTTTCATGACTAACAATACAATTTATGACAATGGAATGGTTTGGTGTTAAATACCTATGACCTTTAAAGGAAAATCGGTTATAAAGCAAATACAGTGTACCAAAAAATAATAATGAAATAAACTATTGTGAAAGACAATCATATAGGACATTAAGGAGAAAAGCGGTATCTAGTTAGACACGGTTACCAAAACATGACAGTTAAAATTCACAAACAATGATTCACAAAGCAATTGAACTTTTACCCATAGGTATTGGCTAGAGAAAGGTTTGCTGTTACACAAAGACACACTTTGCCAAAGTGTGTCTTTGTGTAAAAATAGTTAACAGAGACCACTGCATGTTCTAGAGAATGGAATATAGAATGTTTATGTGAACCTTTAGATAGAATCGTTGTCAGCTTGATTATTTGGTGGCATAACTTATGCAGAACTCTCATTTAGTTTGTGGGCATGGATTTTGCTCGTATTCTATATCCTATGTGTTCTCTGTGATTTTTGGAACAGCAAACCTTTCTCTAGCCAATACCTATGGGTAAAAATTAAATTGTGAATTCAAAAAAGTCAATTCAGTTCTGATTAATGCAATCAACATGGGGACAGGAATACTTAATCGGTTTCAGAGCGGCTTTAGGAAAGGATATACAACCACTCAGAACCTCTTAATAATGGACATCTTACAAACTGGAGCTAAGAAAATTGGCAATCCACCACTCTATGCCCTTTTTGTTGACTTTCGAGCTGCCTTCGATCTAGTTCAAAGAGAAAAGCTCTTGTTAAAATTGGGATCCCTGGGTTGCCCTGAAGAACTTCTATATTACTTAAGGCTATTGCATCAGAATTCTACTGTGACACTTAAACTGGACTCCCAGGGAAATATGACCAACTCAATTGTGCAGAACAGAGGAGTCAAGCAGGGCTGCGTGACGGCCCCTTTTCTGTACAATTTGTTCACTTACCACCTTCCTATGGTCATTTTGGCAGTGCATAATTGCCCCCCTATAATTGGAGCGGCCTGCTGTCCAGTATTAGACTATGCTGATGATTTTATAATTTTGGATCATACATTCCGTGGGCTACAAAGATGGGCAAATGCTCTTTGGGAGTTTGCTGAGATCAATGGCTTAATAATCAACTTTGAAAAAACACAGCTGATGGTATTTTCTGGCAGAAAGATTGCGCACCCCACACTAATGGTACGCGGAGTGAAAATAAAGCACACACCCCAATATAAATATCTGGCAGTGGAAATAGATGCAAAAGATGATTATACCTCGTGTATACAATCTCGAATAGTTAGGGCCACGATACATCAATTTACTATCAAAAATAGTGGATATACCATATGGGGAGCCCGCCAATTATATACACAGGTGTTGGTTCCAATGGTAGTTTATGGTCTGGAGGTGCTTCTACCCATTGATCTGAAATGGTTGCAAGGGGTGGAGGGCAAATTTTGGAAGAGAATATTGGGTCTTCCTCCTTGTATACCAATGGCGATTGTTAGACTGGAGCTTGGTCTTGTTTCCTTAAAATCAATCGTCTTGAAAAGGAGAGCAGAGATGTACCTAAAGATGAGTAACAATCCTGAGAATCTGCTAATGAGATCCATCCACCAAGAAATATCTAAGGAGTCTATGAATTCTCTTTCTATGAAGCAAAATGAAAGCTTTTATAAAGATATATGTTGGACCCCAAGATGGGGGGGTGATAGCGACTCTGTGAACATTTCTATGTCTAAACGGGTGGACCTCTGGGTCTGGTTAGAAAGTTAGGATTATTTGGATGAACTTAGAAAGTACCGATTTGTGCACTGTATGTTATATTCATTTAAGCATGCACAGAAGTATATGAACCTATGCCCTCAGGTAGACTCAGACGATTTGTTCTCCTTCTGAGAATTGATCCTTTACCTGCCTTAGAAATAAAGGTACTAACAGGCATCTGTCTCCCTTGGAAAGATACTGTCAAGTGTGTAAAAATGTAGTAATTAGAGAGACAGCAAAACACATTTAACTGATTGTAATGCGATGACAAAAACGTATAAGATTCACTATGGGAGACATGTACATGACCTGGAATCTATAAGGGAATCTATCTATTGGTTTCACTGTATTAACTCACAAAACTATTAAGGTACTTATAGCAATGTACAATGCCTGGCTGAAAATCGAAAATCTCTTAGGAATATCCATTTAAACATTATTTTACTTGATATTTTAGTGTATAACTCTATCTGTATTATGAGATATTAAGCTAGATGTAATATGTGTTTGATTTGACATGTTTTTATAATGAATGTGTAAAGTTTATTTATAAACTGTATCACATTATTAATACATTACTATTATAAATGCTGTATCTGTTTGAGATGAAATGTTGCACTAGCCATATCCATGCTGCATGGCTACTTCTTTGTTAGGGAAGATTGTAGTAACCCTTCACATGATGTACCTGGTTGTGGAAAGCATCTGTTGTGGTATAATAGTAACATAAGGGAATGCACTGGAATGTGGAATCAGGATGGTGGAACGTGGAATGTGGGGGGTGGCTTGGAAAGGGCAGTTAGAGTTAGAAATAAAACGGATTCCACAATTCAAGCGCCTATTCGACTTACCAGCCTTGGCAGGTGGAGATGTCAGGCCACGGAACAAGTTGAAGAGAAAGGGGTGGATAGAAGAGATCTGCAGAGACTGGCAAGAGTGAGTAATGAGCTGACTGCAACTGATAAAGGGGTGTTGCTCAGGGGGAATGCAACTGGTATCCCCGAAAAGGTTACGAAAGGTCCTTGTGATTCTGGAACATGAGGGTCATCGTGGGGTTGCAAATACAAAGAAAATATTGAGAAACCAGGTGTGGTTTCCGTACATGGACACATTTGTTTAAGATGCTCTGCAACAGGGTTTTGCTTGTCAGGTAACTGCGTCCAGCATGGCTACGTGCCCTCTTCAAGTGCTACCTCTGCCGGATGGTCCATGGCAGAGGTTGGCAATTGATTTCTATGGGCCATTAGAAGAAGGGGGACATTTGTTGGTGGTGATGGATGAATATTCACGGTTTCCTTTGGTCAAGCATGTTGCATCTACAGCTTTTCATCATGTGGTTGTGGTACTGGACGAGCTGTTCAGTGAGTGGGGTGTCCCTAATGTGGTCAAGACTGATAATAGACTGTCTTTTCAGGGGCAGGAGTTTGGAAAATTTGCATTGCACTTGGGTTTCAAACATCAGAAGATCACCCCGCTGTGGCCCCAGGCTAACGGCATGGTTGAAAGGTTTATAGATACAATAAAAACTAACCCGGCAGAAGGCTGTTGCAGATCACATGTCAATGCCACAGGCAATTTCACAGATGCTGAGGCGCTATCGCAATGCGCCTCATGAAATGACAGGGTGTTCGCCTTTGGAATTGATGATAAGGTACACGCCTAGGACTAGGCTTTCACAACTTGAGGACTATACTCCTGGAGAAGATGATGAGATCGGAGAAAGGGAGAGTATGAAGAGGAGAAAGATCAAGGAATGGACAGATAGCAAGAGAAAGGCGAAGGTACATCAGTTGACAGTTGGTGAGACTGTATTAGTTCAGCAGAGACAACGGAGGAAGCTGGATTCGAGGTATAAGCCAATGCCCCTGATCGTCAAGCAGGTTAAAGGACCTATGATTACGGCTGTTGGGGATGACGGTGAGATAACCAGGAATGCTTCATTCTTTTAAAGGATGTTCCAAGATGATTCTGATGAGGAGAAGCTTGAGGTGGAATTGGATGGAGAGGGAGAGACTCCGTCTCCTAGCAGTAGTCCTGGTGGCTCTGGAGTTTCTTTGTCGGTGGGTCTACATAATTCGGAGTCTTTGGAACTGATGGTGCCAGGACGGCCTCACAGAGCCATTCGCAAGCCGTCTCGCCTGATTGAGCAAATGTAGATATGGACTTAATTAATATATGTGGAGGAACTTAGATTATAAGTAAGGGGGGTTGTTGTGGTATAATAGTAACATAGGGAATGCATTGGAATGTGGAATGAAGCTGGTGGAACTTGGAATGTGGGGGGTGGCTTAGAAAGGGCAGTTGGAGTTAGAAATAAAATGGAATAAGACATACATATCAGTCTGGCGTAATTCATGATGTATAACCAGACTTATGTAATTTGGGACACAACCGCATCCACTGGCCCTGTTCATGTAATTTCTGGTGGATTTTCAAGGAAAGCTTCCAATAGCCTGATCTATGTTGTACAAGTTTGAGGAAAGCCTGTGCTGGTCCTGCCTATGCTATACCCATACCTGTTCTGTTGGTGAGGGAAGCCTGTGCTGGTTTTATGCATGTAGCAGCTATATGTGCTGTATTTGTGAGGAAATCTTGTACATTTGGAAGCGTTGCACCACTACTGCCTAGATTGTACCTTATGGGTGCATGTGAGGGATTTTGGACCTGCAGCTACTCATGCTGTACCTGCTTGGTGTCTGATAGTAGTTTTCAGTGTTTCTGACCATGGTGAATCAGCCCAGTGTGTGATGGAATCTTTCAATTCTGCTCCCCATGTGGTTCCTGTTGTTTGTGTGAGGGTAACTTGCTCTTATACCCATATTGTACCTTTCCTGTATGTCGGGGGTGGGGGGCTTCACCTTCTGCTGCATGCGTTCTCTTGTCTTTTCTGTGTGTGAATAACATTTTCACTGTTTGTGCCAGTACTGAGTTGGTTACTGGGTTAAGGAAGCAGCAAACTGAGTAGTACCAGGAGGACCTTTTGGGGGCAGTTTGTGAGAAATGGGAAATTTTAAAAAGCTTTAAGCCAGTAAAATTGGTTAAAACTCCAGGCTGAGCAGCACACTAAAGCACCTATTTAGAACTCCTGGTGAAAGCAGCACTTTCATGTCATCTTCACTCTGTCTGATGGTGCCTGGCCGGGAGGCTGTGCCACTGCCCCATATTCCTATCGGGCCCTAATGGCAGTCCATTAGTGCTCATCAGCCTGGGCAAAACATTTTCACCAGGTGGATTTCCTGTAACAGCAGATGGTGCTTTCCATCTGTTTGGGGATGGCTCACTTGTGTTCTCTTCTCCATCTCTGAGATGCCAAAGGAATTCCGTCCACTCACCTGCAAATGCAGTCAAGTAAAGAATATTCTTCTGTCAGCCCTGATAGCTTGAAAGAGGATATGAGGAGGCTACCACCAAACAAAGCTAGCAGTGGCGGTAGCAAGGCTACCAACAGCCAATAACCCCCTCTCACCTTCAGTGGCTCAAGTGGCGGTTTCTGCCTCTCTCTTTAGTGGAGGCTTAATGGGTTGCAGGTGGAGGCAGGGCAGAGGCAGAGATATGAAAAGCATAGCCAATGGTAGTTCCAACTCCAAATTGGGGGCGCTCGCAGCAAGCCATATGGGATGGTGGAAGGAAGTAATAGCCCCCATCCAACTGTTAAAAAGACACATATTGTATTGTATATAAAGTGGTTTACAATAGCCAAGAAAACTGCCTCACAGAGGCACACACGTGTCTGGGAGATCCAAGAGGACTGTGGGAAGAGGATGCCTGTGGGTCATTATTTTCAATTCTACTGATTGCATAGATTTGTCATGCTTCTGCCTATTAGTGTTGCTAATCCTTCCTGATCTGGACAGCGTTTCTAATCCAGCCTGTATATTATATATTGTTTGTGTAGGAGAGAGTGATTTAATTCTACCTTGTTTTGAAAAAGGTCTAAAATAGGATGGGGAAACTATCGCTTGTGAACATGGTGGGCAAGACATGCAATAAAGTGGTGAGGACACATCTGCGATGAGGGGTTTGTATAGTCAGGACACTAGGGTATGGTAGCAGGGACGTAAAAATGATCTTTTGTCTAGAGTGCCACAAATCCTTGCACGGGCTCTGCAATTATCTCAATGACTTCCAGAAATCCATAAAACATTTAAAGAGGGAATTCCATTAAGGGCAGGATTCATTATGTAAGATATGAAACACTTACCTAGCATGGCCTCCTTGAAATACATTTTACAGAATTATGCCATCTTTTCTCATCACGAAATTGCTTACATTTTAGGAAATTAGGTATAACAAATAAAAGTCTTTTTGTAGGGAAATTAGGTCTAACAAATAGGTCTAACAGTGTTTTTTACTGTAATCGTATTTGTGCATATGAAAATGAGTTTGATGCATGTCTCTAAAAATTATTTTCATAAACACAAATCTCCCTAAAAAAAAGTAAGCCTGTTAGCCTTTTGTGTCTTACCCAGACCCCTACATACTTCCCAATTATTCCCTCTTTAGACGAGGCAGTCTCAGCTTTGAGAGCTAAAATGGATCCTATACACATCTTTTTATTTTGTTCTCCCCATCAACGCCCATTCTTCTGGATGCATTTAATCTGCTGATGGAATCCTCGGGCCCAAAGGACACCCTATGTTTAGCTTACTAATGTAGGGAGGTACTTTTTCAGTCCTGCCCCTCTGCTATTTTGCAAGCCCTTCTCTAGAAACCGGACATTGAATTAAATGTTTGGATGTACTTGACATGGTTGCCTGGAATCCCTTCTCTGGTTCATCGGAACAGCCAGCAGAGTATACGTTCTAAGCAGGTGTTTCACACTACTGCTACACGGATCTACCGGGAGAGGCACCAGGAAGTTTCATTCATATTACTATTTAAAAAGAACGACAAATGTTTATATAGCATTTCACGCCAGTTACTTCCTGCTTCTTAGCAGGGGAGCCAATTTATGACATTTTTCAGAGGGTGGGGAGACCTAGATTAGGGAAGTGACATCCCCAGAAGTGACATTGTAGAGGAGCAGTTGTAAGCATTATCCCTAACTCCCGCCCCCTCACCGCCGTCAAATGGGAACAGTAGGAGAAGAGCTCTGTATGGGACCCCATGTGTTGTTCCTATACCACATTGAGTGTACGAGAGATGATATGCACACAGACAACCGTAACAAACGTACCCTCGCACTGAAAGTGTGGAAGGATGCTGTGTGGAAGGATGTCAGCACGCACCATTCGGCATCATGGTGCACTGAGTGATACCTGATGAGGGCAGAGTGAGGTCATGAAGCAAATATACAAAGCCCTACTGAAACCATATGAAAATGCTTAAGAGATACGATGTAACTGAAGTGACACGAGAAACATTTATGAAATGATAAAGTAATCATGAATGCAAAAGAAGAAAAAGTAACTTGCTGACCAATAAGTGCAAATACGCAGTAACGCAAGGTACAAAAGACGCATAGAAGCTTGCTATAGAGGAAAATATAATGTGGCTAGGACGGTCATAACTGGAAAATGAACACCAGCTCATGTCAATATTCAATACAGCTACTTCAGAAACGGATAAAAGTTGAAGAGTTAGGAGACGCTGGAAGAACAGAGTTGTGTGCAAAACAGAGAGGAGTCTATGCTGGCTTGGGATCAAGGATGCTATTTTTAAGGAATAGCTGCAAAGCACATTGGGAGGCAGATGGATAAGCCGCGGATGAGACATATTTCGCTTAGATTAAAGAAGAAGAAAACATCTGCAGGAGCCAAGTATTGAACAATTAAAAGTGTACAAAGTCTATACATAGCAGGGGAGGAAGGATAGCTCAGGGGCAACACTTTTGTCTTGGAAGCAAGGCAACGTGGCGCAACACAGGTTTGACTCCCGATCCTGAGCTCAGAAACCACACGCTTTTATTAAGCGTGCTATAAATGAACAATAAAATAAAAATATACAAGGTAGAGTGAGTATGTCTCTAGAGGTCAATGACACTGAGTATAATTAATTAAATCAAATAGCAGTAAATAAAAGGTCGAAATGGACGAATGTGGACCAGGTCTCTTCACATGTGACTCAGAAGTCAAAAACAAGTCCATCCTTCATTAAGCCTCGGATGAAGATAGTGATGTGCTTACACTCCCTCAAATGTCCCAAAACAGAGAGCAGGTGACAAGGTCAACTACAGACGGGAAATGTTACTCATGGGCAGACTGATGAGAGATGATGGACTAATTGGGAAAGTGGGGAGTAATCTGATGTGATTCAAGCACCTGGGTTTCCTTTCGCTTATGTGCTGGTAGCTGAGCCGAAAGTCCAAAGTTGGGTGAGAATGCCAACCAATCAGTGGGTCTATGGGGCAACCCGCTATACAATGTTGCATAGACCAATCTGCTGCTGTTTTGTTCACTATAATCAGTATTATACATATTTAGAGGTATTTCGAGGCATGCCTCACAAATAAGAGAGAGCCAATGGTGTACTAACCCCTATGTATTCTATAAGTAGATATTTTCCCCTAACCATTCCCTCCCTCTAATACGTTTTACAGTTTGCCACGTAGGATGACATCATAGATTAAACATATTTGGGTACAAGACCTCTGTGTAATCAAGTTTGTGTGTGAGTGTACAAGCATCAGTCTGTTGTCTGCCAGTTGACCCTGCTTTATTAAATTGAGAACAAAGTAGTACTTTGCCATATTTTTTGAGTCTGTCCGTTTTTTGGTCTGAGATATTTATTGGTAATTCCATCTAGCACAAGAGACGCTTCAAGGTGCTAGAGCACATGGTGGTAGCCGTGCAGATGGTTCAGGTCTAATCGACCTAGGTCCAGATCAAGATCTTCAGTAACAGGATTTTGGGGGATTATAAAGAAGAGAAGTAGAAACCTCGATTCCCGGTGCCAAGGGGATCGAAGGGAACGCACTAAAAAGACTCCAAATAGGGGTGTTAAGGATTCCTGAGGCAAAGCCAACAAGAAGAGTGCATATCAAGCTCCAAGATGGAGTAAACATGAGAGGAGATACATTTACTAAAGATAGGAAAGGAAGGCGTACGCAGAAAAAGTCAAAAAGTGCACATTTGTGGGGTTATAAATATATCAGTATAAAGCATTTGTTGTGTTTAAATTAGTAGATATAAAAAGATAGTAAAAAATCAAAGTGATTATTATGATTTTTTAATGAAGAGATTGACGTGAATCAGGAAGGTAAAAATCAGAGGAAAACAATAAATAAATAAAGAGGTGATTCTTAAAATATCAATGATAAAACAAGATATAAAAGCTGATAGGGTTAACTAAGGAGCAAAAACAACATTGTTGTGTCGAGTTTTAAAACACAGATAAAATATTTTGATTTTCAGATAATTAAGCAGCAATTGATGGTGCCTGATCAAATTGTTCAGTGTGGTATATTTGATAACATAAAGAGAAGAATACAAAATTGGGTAATTATAGATAGTCAAAATCGACTTGTCACCATGGGGGACACTCCTCTTCTACACCTATGCAGGACATTGCCAAGATATACAGCTAATATAAGGAAATATCATTCGGGTTCAAGGCACGACAATAAGACACTCATGCAGTGGCCTCAGGAGGGTTTGTTGTCAAAAACAGTATTGTGACATATGACAACGTATTTTCATGCTATATATAAGGGAAAGAAATTACAGAAAAGGTTGGCTGGTTTAGAGCTATGAAAGATGTATCAGAGTGAAAAAGAAGATCCAGCGGAGAAGGAATGGATGCTTAATCAGCATAACGGGAGGATAAAATGCCTTTGGCTCCCTTTTCCCCTCCTGAAAACAAGAGCATAGACACAGAGGCAAAGGGATTGTATCCTTTAAAGGAATTGAAAGCAGCTGTGGGGTATGTTAATCTGACATACGAGCCACCCCGCATATAACAGTGAGGACAATGTGGAAGAGAGTAAAAACAGAGCACGCAATGAAAGTAAACAGCGCGATGAGAGAAAGGACAGACATAATAGACAGATGGAGATAGAGTAAGAAGCAAGGAAGCAGAAATAAAGGACAACGCTAAGGGTATAACAGTAGCACAGAACAAATAAATGGGAGGACAGATTTTACTCAAGCTGGATAAGGACATTGATGGGGTTCGAGAAAGAGAAGAGAAATACGATCGGGAAAAGAAAGAAAAGGAATAAGAGAGAGCATGTAAAGAAGAGAAAGAAAGAGCATGCAAGTGAAGGGAAGAATGAAGAAGGTACAAGGCAAGAAGAGACTGGAAGACAAGAGACAAGAGGAGATAGAAGCACAAAGAATGAAAGAACATAGGTTGCAAAGAAGGCGAGAGGAAGATGAATTAAGAGAGGTAAGGAGAAGGGAAGAAGAAATTAACAGAAGTAGGGGACTAAAAGATGACGAGATAGAGAATCTGTGTCATAGAAGCATAGTGCCAATCGAAGCACAAGAATTACTTGAGGAAGAGAGAGTGGGTCACAACAGCACCGCACAGAGCTGCAATGAATATCAAGAATACCAACATGGGCTGATGAGTGAGATACAGAAGACATAGGGAAAATAATTGGGGATTTCTATAGGCAAATGAGGGATAAAGAAGGGCATAAGAATTTTACTTATTTGTGCTTTCTCTTAACTATGGAAACCCAATATGCCTCCTGGGTTAATCTTGCTGATTTAATATGTTTTTATGTACTTGGTATTAATAAAATTAGCTATATTTAAATATGATTCTTCTATTTTTGATTTAGCCTGCTCAAACAGCCATTCATTTGAAGTCTTTTGAACGTTATATAATTTAATGTGGAGTTCTGCTTGAACGATCCCTCGCTGCACTTCATAGTAGTTGCTTCCCCTCTGTCAGCGACGTAAGGGACACCCATTTCGCTTGTTTTTTTTCACAAATGGATAACGACAATGTAAGATGTAAATTTCCAAGTTTAACTTCTGGTGCAGGAAAATGGATCTATGAGTTAGAAAGAATGACATCAGGAATGACGTTACTTATAGGTGACATAAAAAGCTTTCTAGCAGCCATTATAGGGGAGAGATCTGATGACATTTGGAAGCAAGCGGGATATTCAGGTGTGACTGCACAAAATACGACTCACAATGGAGTGCCATTTAATAATTGCAGAGCAGATGTATGGCGTGCGCTCAAAGAACAATACCCCGATACATCAGATATGGGTGCGATTATGACTAGGAAATTGGGGGAGGATGAAGACCCTGCTGCTTATATTCAAGATATTCCCGGGAGATGGCGCCTTGTGACGCGTGAACCGTGGGATAAAACGGTACACATTTTGTGTGTCAGGCACTGCCTGTGCCAGTGCAACAGCAAATGAAGAAACAGGTGGGAATGGAAGCAAAGCCATGGCCAGAAATACAATTGACAATCATGTATCACTGCCAACTGATGCAGGAATAGAATAAGAAGAAAGCTGAGAGCAGGAAGCAGGATGAGTTGAAGTTAGTCTAGATAAAGTTATCCAAAATAGCCATAGAGGGAAAGTTATTGACAAGCAATGAAGGTGGGGTGACACAGGAGATGCAATCCGTGCAGCAGAACAACGTAGTGTATCCTACGGGTCAGAGTGAGTACAATTGTTGGCCAGGTGGAAGATGAAATGGGCCTAGAGGTGGATGAGGTGGATTTCAAAACCCTCAGGGAAGAGGAGGATTTAATAGTAAACAGCTACAACAATGTTGGAATTGCGGCAGAATCAAATACTTAGCCAGAACGTGTAGAAGCAGAGGAGACATGTAATAAAATTGGCAAGCTCCAAGAGGGAGAAGGGCTATGCTCCGCAATATAATACAGAACCGCAGGAATATTATGCCCAAGATCACATGCAAGTTCAGATATATACGCTGCAACCACAGCAAATGCAGCAAGCACCATTACAAATGCAATCATCACAAGGGCAATCACATTAAGGGCCCATACAGGCACAACAGATACAAACTAAGCAAGCACAGACACAGCAGGCTATGGTGCCACAATAGAATATGACTACAGGAGTCCAGCAAGCACCTACACCCAAATTACGGAGTGTGACTGTGGTAGGAGGAAATCCTTTCACAGGTACAGGGATGCATTTATATCCACAAAAGGACAGCCCACAGAGTGACCTGATGTGTTCAGTACTATCAGTGACACCAGACCCCCAAGAGGAACTAAGGGTCAAGGTGACAATAGGAGGCAAGACATTTTTATTTCATGTGGACACTGGATCAACTTGTTTCTGTGTTCGTGAGGGGAAATAGCCAATGTCAGGCATTGCAATGACTGTGCAGGGATTCTGTGGGGCAACGAGTTTAGTTCCTTTTCCAGATGAATTACCAATCTCTATAGGAGAACACGACATGTCTATGCCATTATTATATTCTAGGCAAATGCCAGTTAAGATACTAGGGCGTGACTTAATGACAAAACTTTACATGCCAACTTTTACTGGCAAAGGAATAGTGTGTTCAACTCCAGGGATACACCATATGAATGTGAGAGAGTTCATATTAGCCTTTGCAGGGCAGAAAGTATTACGAGGGGTCCCTTTGGACCTAGAAGTATTTTTGTATGGAGTGACTATTTTATTATCATGGTTACCCAGATTGGTAAGTGAACTATTAAGAATACCTGATCAGTTTTTGTTCAGACCAGAAATCGCTATCAGTGATGAAGAAGGGCAGATTATCCCCTTGGAGTTAGAAGCAGCAGTGGTCAGAGAAGAAAGGGTGGTTCTCCATGGGACAGATGATGAGGGATGAGGATGGAGAAGAGTGACAGCCCTCGGTGAAGGATATAGGCTGACAGCTTTGACAGAGGAGGAGTTGCTTAAGGATGAGTACTCAGATGATGAATTAGTATTTTTAATAAGTATCACTTATTGGATAAAAGTAGAGAATAGAGAAATACCACAGAGAATGGCGTTGGTAAAAAAGAAACCATTATTTTTCCAGGAAGATTTACAGAAAGTGTCAAAGACGTTATGAACCACAAGTCCATATGACGTGGGTCTATTAAAAGGAGTAGGAGCAGTTAAAATCAAGCTTAAACCATGAACGCTTTTGCCACGTGCAAAGCAATACCCTATGTCCACACAGGGTGGATGAAGGTATATTCAAGACCATTTCCACTTTAATGACAGAAAGAATATTGGTACCGTCCGATTCTCCATGTAACACGGCTATGTACCCAGAGAGAACATCGCCGGGGCCGTGGAGATTTATACAGGACCTTCGCCTTCTACACAATATAGTCGAAGTTGAGTTTCCTTTAGTTCCAAATCCCGCAACAATATTGTGCAACATCCCATCTAAGGCCAAATATTTTAGAGTCATAGATTTAAAGAATTCATTCTTTTCAATTCCTCTCCATGAAGACTCACAGGATCTGACTTCCTTTTCATATAGAAATATCACCCTGAAGCATACTTGTTTGCCCTCGGGGTACTGTGAGTTCACTTCAATCTTTAAAAGAGTCCTCCAGATGGACCTAGGCAGTGTTCGGCTGGAAAGTTAATAGTTCAATATGTGGATGAAATTTTGGTGTGCAGTGAGACAGAAGAAAGATGTAGAGAAGATTCAAATAAACGTATGACTATTCTCTCAGTGAAAGGATGTAAAGTGGAGAAAGAGAAGCTACAATTATGTCAGGAAGAAGTCTTGGATATAGGACAGTTGATTTCTCATGAGGGGAGGAAAGTGAATGCTGAAAGAGCAGAAGCAATTATGAAGACCTCAGAACCTTAAACAGTGAGAGAAAAGCAAACATGTTTAGGTCTATGTAATTATTGCGGAGCTTAGTTTTTTTGATTACAGTAAATGTATTCAACCATTTTTAAACGGGCTTAAAGATGCACAGGTGTGCAAGAGTAAAATAATATGAACAGATGAAATAACAAGGATTTGAAGAATTAATAAAAGGTCGATCAACACAGCCCCTGTGTTAGAAATTCCAGATTATCATGAATAATTTCACTTATTTTCCCATTCAAATAGAGAAGACATGACAGTGGTTCTTAAACAGAAAACAACATTAGATCCAGTTATGAAAGAGCATTATCCTTGAGGGCAGTCTTTAGCTGCTTCTGCCTTTGCAATTGAAAAAGCATCACATATAACAATGGGGGGGTTCAGTAACCTTATTTGTTGAGAACACATTATTTGCGATTTTAGAGAAACCCAAAAGTACATTGACCATAAAAGAGCATCAGGATACAAGGTCATAATTTTGAATCCTGTGATTAAAATTGTCAGATGTAAGACAGTGAACCCAGCAACGTTCATAGCTGAACCAGTAGGAGAGGATGATCATGTACATGGTTGCTCAACGTATACTGAAAACTTTAATGAAATTCCCCAGCTAGAGAAAATGCTCTCAGGAGGGGGGGGGGTTGTTTTTATTGATGTTTCTTCAAAAATTGACCAGACGACCAGCGAAAGGCATACTGAATCAGCGGTAGTGAAGCTGAACCGAGAGGGTGAATTTGAAGTAGTGACAAGTACAAGATTGCCTTTTCAATCCTCAGCATAGGCTGCAGAATTAGTGTCGCTTATTGCAGCGCTTCAGAGATTCGAAGATGATGAAGTGATGATGTACTCTGACTCTGCCTATGTGACATCAACCATGCACACAGATCTGTCACACTGGAAAAGGAGGGGCTTCCTCTACGCAGATGGTACTCCACTCTCATTGACTCTAGAAGTCATAAAATGCAGAGCGCATTCTAAAAGGACAGATTTAATTTCTCGCGGAAACAAAGCTGCAGATTTAAAAGCCAAAAAGGTAGCCTATTTCACAACTATTTCTAATTTTGAAATAGAAAGTGTTAAACAAATGACAGGACAATGCATGTTGGTAAAGGAGGGCTTTAACATGCTGTCTATTGTCCAGTCAATTGAGATACAAGGGCGAGCACCACAAGAAGAGAAGGATTTATAGAAGAAATGGGGGTGTTCTTTATCCCCAGTGAGGTAATTTGGAGACAGGATAGCAGTGGAAAGCCAGTTATGCCTCTAGCATTATTGAAGGTAGCAGTGGAGCAGCTCCACTACCCTGCGCATTTGACTCGAGAGAGAGTCTAGCTACTACAATAGCAGCAGAGTGGTTTTCGCCAAATCTGTTAGAGCATGTGGCACATTTTATTGTAAATTGCATCATGTGCCAGAAATGTACTACAAGGTAAACTTTGCGACAGTGAGAGGAGTAATTCCTAGACCCAATGTTGCATTTCAGCATCTGCATATAGATTATGTGGACATGCCGCAGACATGCAACAGTTACAGATATATGCTGGTCGTGGTCTGTCCTTTTTCTAGATGGATCGAGCCATGTCCATGCACACACCCTGATACCACGTGTATTAGGACAGTGCTTCTGAAGTCCAACTAAGGGCTTTGTAAAACCATTCAACTAAGACAGTACAAGACTTCACTCTAAGTATAAGGCTGTACCACCTGAGTATATGGTAGCGTAGACGGAGCAGCCAGGCTTATCTTAGGAGCTAGAGAGGGTGTGTGAAAGTACATAGAACCTGCATTATAGCAAGGATTCAATAGAAACACTTACAACCAGAAGTATTATACAAAATAAAGGTGTATTATAAATACAAGTAGGCCAAGTTAAGTCTTGGGGTAAGTACTGGTCATAGAGTCATAAACACATTTATAAAAACACACTACAATGCTTGAAGCTACACAGACCAAAGCATAAAAGCTTTTTAAGAATACCTAACAGTAATTCTAGCGAAGTCAGACCTTTTCATACACATTTAGTATAGGCCACACCCATTCATGGGGAGTAAAACCAATAGTTCATTTTCATTACTTTCAGTAATACAAGGGTAGTAGACACTGTCGGTTATGCAGTGGCACTCAGCAAAGAAATCACATAATCAAACAACCCTGTTATCAGGATACGTTCCTGAATAGTGGAACACAGATTCAAGGAACAGTATATACCTATAACTACTTTTAGGATAACACAGTTATACTAGGTGAGTAAAAGCTTTTGGTGTAATATACAATTACAGTTGCTTTTCAACTCAGTGGAACACAGGCTAAGATAAGCAAGAACTATTTACACTAATGTAGGATTGAACCAGTCAGACCAAGGTCAGCTACACCTAAAGAACACTTTTCAAGAATGGCACACAGCTATTCTAGGCAGGTAAAACCTTATGTTGTAATATACAATTACAGTTGCTTTTCAGGTCAGTGGAACACAAATTAAGGTAAGCAACAACTCTTTACCGTATTTTAGGATGGCACATAACTAAATCAAGGTAAGTAAACCCTATAAACTTTATATAGGCGCTACCAGCAACTTAAGGTAAGCATTACCTAAGGCAGACTTATTCTAGACAGGCTAACAGGTGAGTAAATACAACCTTACATATACTTTTCATAATGACACAACACACATTCAAGGTAAGAACTGTTGTAACTGTTCACTCTCAGAGTTACGGTTACCAACCATCTCATTTACGAGTAATTACTTTTTTTTTTTCAAATATGTTTTTATTGGCATTTATGCATGCCAGATTAACATTGCATCGATAGAGACGCCTTTCTCAGAGGCTAGCAAATAGTGTATTACAACGAAAAAGAGCAACAAAATAAAACATGAACAGAACACAAATTAGGCCCAATGGTGGGCGAGTCCCTGGGTATCTAGGAGGGGAGACGGCGGGGGAGCTATCCACAGGGAGGGTTTCGGGGGAGCTGAATGTCTTAGGTTGACAGTTCGAGTGGCAGGGCTTGCCGCGTGTCCGGGTGAGGGGATCTGGCTCAGAGCCGGTCTCCCCGGATCTCGGGGCGTCGGCAGGAGGGTTGGGTCGGTCATAGACCTGTTTGCCGCTGGCAGCGATGGTTCCTGTTCCGGCTTCCCCGGCTAAGTCTGAACCCCCATCCAGCGAAGGTTGGGGGGCTGTCTCGCTAGGCCCGGGTATTTCCCTGTGTAGTCCAGGAAGGGGGACCAGATTTGTTCGAATTTGGCAGAGTTGCTGAATCTTAGGGCCGTGATCTTCTCCGCCGCCACTGTCTCCCAACATTTGGACCACCACATTTGTATGGTTGGGCCCTCAGGGTTCTTCCAGAGTCTGGCCAGGGTGATCTTTGCTGCCGTCAAGAGTTGGGTGCATAAGTTCGCTATGCGGCCTGTCAGTGGGAACTGGCCCTCACCTGTAGCCCCCAGGAGAACAATGCCCGGGTCCCAGGGGATCGTGAGGCCCGTTATCCCTCTGATCTTGTCCAGGACCTCCCTCCAGAACCGCGTGGACTCCGGGCAGGGTTGAATTTGTTTAGGGCTTCCGGGGTGCGGTACCAGCAGTAACATACCTTGTAGGCACCCTCTCTGTTTGTTGTGCATCTGGAGCTCTTGTTGGCACGGGCCCAGATCTGACTCCATTCCTCCGGCTCAATAGTTCTGCCGATGTCTTTTTCTCAATTGAGCATGTACAGTTCTTTCTTGGACGGGTCCGACCTGTCGAGCAATTTGTACAGGGTTGAAATGTTCCCTTTGGGGGGATTCGACGAGAGGGTCCGCTCTAAGGCTGTCAGCTCTCTGCCGCCTAGTTTCTTGGCCCCTCCGCTGGATAGCCAATGCCTGAGCTGGGCGTATCGGAACCTCTCCGACTCCAGAATCGAGAATTTAGCCTTGCATTCCTCTAAGTTTAGCGAGTTCCCATTCATGTAGAAATCCGCCATGGTTCTCAAGCCACCCTCCTGCCATTTGATAAAGGTGTTTGGGACCAGACCAGGGGAGAAGTCAGGGTTGCCCCAGATTGGGGTGAGCAGACCCGTTGGGCTTCTGCACTTCCAGAGGTGGGCCGCTTTCCACCAACTCGACACTGTATTCCACGTTGCCGGTAGTGGGCCAGTATGCTCGGGGATGTTGCCTGCTTTCATGTGGGGGAGTGCTTCAATCAGGGAAGGGGACCAGTCCTCCTCCAGTTTCAGCCATCTAGCTCGGTTGGTGGTTGCTTGCCAGGCAAAGGCGTGGGCGAGCTGGGCTGCAAGGCAGTATCTGGCCACGTCTGGGACCCTCAGGCTCCTGAGGGGAGGGCCGCAGAGCATGATGTGTCTTGGGATTCGCGGTTTCTTGCCCTCCCAAACATACTTCAAAATGGGTCTTTGCAGTTTTTGCAAGGCTTTCGTGGGGATGGTTGTGGGGAGTGCCAGGCAGAAGTAGAGCAGTCTCGGGAGCAGGTTCATTTTCAGCGCCGAGATACGACCGAACCAGGAGATTTCCTGTTTGCGCCAGTGGCCCAGGTCGGCCTTGAGCTCTTTGAATAGTTGAGGGAAATTTGTTCTATATAATTTACCCAAATTAGATGGGATCTGGACACCCAGGTAGTTTATCTGCGCTTTGGCCCACTGGACAGGGTAGGAGGTCTGCAGTCTCTCCATGATGTTGCACGGCATGTTGACTCCCATGGCCACAGACTTGGCGATGTTGATTGTGAACCCTGAGGCTTTCTTAAGTTCCTCCAGCTCCTCCCATAGAGCCTGCATAGACCCCTCTGGTCGGGTGAGGGTGAGCAGAATATCGTCCGCGTAGAGTAATGTTTTGTAGGATTCTCCCTTAAGTTCCAAGCCCTGGATTGACGGGTTGTTCCGGATCCTGCTGGCCAGAGGCTCCATGGAGAGGGCGAAGATGAGTGGGGAGAAGGGGCATCCCTGCCTGGTCCCCCTCGTGATGTTGATTTTCCTGGAGCAAGCTCCGTTCAGTCTCAGGTGGGTGGACAGATGCTGATAATTGGCGAGGGCCCATTTCCTAAAGTTCGGGCCGAGCCCATAGTGGCGAAGGCTTGCATCTATGATGTTTTTGAGAGCGGATGAGTGTGGGGAACGCATGAGTGTGGGGAGCGCATGAGTGTGGGGAGCGCACGACTGATTATGGACTGAACGAGTGTCCTACCTCGACCAGTATGTAGACTGGACGAGTGGATAAACTACACGATCATATAGTCTCAACAAGTGTCTAGACCTGACGAAGTGTGCGGTCTGGACGAGGGTGCGGTCTGGACGAGGGTGCGAACCAAACGTAGGGTGCGGACTGGACGAATGTGTGGAGCGGTCGAGTATGAGGAACGGACGATTATGTGCAACGGACGATACTTAACATGCCTTGGAATGAAGGAAACTCTTGAAAACATACATCACGCCACACCCCACGCTTACTCTCTCCCTTACACCACCACTCATCTAGAACACAGAGATACTATGACACCATTCGGTATAACTGTTCTCATATCTACATCTCCCGCTTACTCCACATCACTCTAAGTAAACATTGCTGGTTTCTCACCCCCCAGCCAGGCGTTCTTCTCAGGCCTAACGCAGCCACACTCGTTCCGGATAAAGCCGACCAGAGCGAACACATACTCCTGATCTCTCAACCACCACACCTACAGCTAAGAAGCAGCTACCACTTGTTTTCGCACCAGCTGCACACATACATGGTGCGCACAGGCACTTTTTGACTCCCCCCTACTCTCTCTACTGACCTGAACTTCGGTTCCCAAGGGCGTTCAACCTACCAGCGCCTTCAGACCATACCAATGGTATATAAGGCGCTATATAAATGCAAAATAACATAACATAACATAACATGTAGCCCCAGTCCAGCATGTCAAATGCTTTGTGCGCGTCCAGTGAGAGAACCACCAAGGGGGAGCCCATTCTATGCGCTGACTCTATGGTGTTGATCGTTCTTTGGATGTTGTCCTGCATATAGCGGCCTGGGAAAAACCCTGTTTGATCCGGATGGATGATATCTGGGAGGATGGGGGCTAGTCTATTGGCCAAGATTTTGGCGAACAGTTTGGCGTCATTGTTCAGAAGTGTGATGGGTCTGTATGACGCGCAAAGCGTGCAGTCTTTGCCGAGCTTCAGGATGAGGAATCTGGAGGACTCTTCCATAGATGGTATAATGGCCCCCGACGTTAGGAAGGAGTTGAATAGGGCAGCACGCTGCGGAGCCAGGATGTGGGCAAACTTCTTATAAAACGTTGCTGTGAGCCCGACTGGCCCAGGGGACGTGTTCTTCAGAGTGCAAATAGAGTCGGATACTTCCTCCGAAGTGATTGGGTGCTCCAGAGCTTCTAGCGCCGGGTGTGTCGGGAGCTTCTGGGTGGCTGCCAGGAACCTAGCCCGGGCCGAGGCGGTTGTGGGGGGTCCCGCCATAATGCCTTTGTGGTGCTGCGTCATAAGGTCGAGCTTCCCAGCCTCTAGGTAGCATAGGGTGCCGACGTGGTCCGACAAGCACTGGACAAAGTTCCTTGTTTGAGTTTTCTTTAGTTTGTGCGCTAGGAGGCGGTTCGCCTTATTGCTATTAAGATAGTAGAATTGTTTGGTGTACTGTAGGGCTCTGGCCGCCCGGTCTGCCTGGTGCATTTCTAGTTCTGCTTTTGCTCTTTTGAGGTCGCGGCCGGTGGCTTTGGCCGGGCACTTTTTAAAGCTAGTTTCCAGCTCTATTACTTTCCTCTACAGGTTGGTTTGGAGTAGTTGGTTCAGACGGCAGAGCCGTGCTGTGGCATCCATGGCTACACCCCGAATCACTGGTTTAATTGCATCCCAGGTGGTTGCCGGGGTGACGTCTGCGGTGGTGTTCTCCTTGAAGTAATTCACCAGTGTTTCCGCTAATTCGGCGTTGATGACTGTCCGAGAGGATGTGGTTGTGAAGTTTCCAGGGCCTGTGGAGGTGTTTCGGAAGCACCTGGGTACGGAGGCTCAGAGTCACTGGTGCATGGTCAGAGATGGTGATGTGCCCTATGTCAATGTCCTCAGCGCAGGGGGCCAGAGGACTTGAGTCTTGTATCAGATCAATCCTCGAGTATCCCTTGTGCACATGCGACAGGTGTGTGTAATATCTTGCTCCTTGGTTGAGGAATCTCCAGATGTCCAGGGTTTCTGTTTCCCTTAGGAATTCGGCCAAGGCTAGGGCATTAACGAAGTCCTCTCTCGAAGGCGGGAGGGTTTTGTCCAAGTTGGGGTCTGGCGGCAGGTTGAAGCCCCCCCAGATGAGTAGTTGGCCTCTGGTAAAGGCGGCTATGATCGGTAGGAGCTTGCGGAGGAAAGGGCCCTGGTCCTTGTTGGGGCTGTAGTGGCAAATAGGGTGATCGGGAGCTTGACCAGCAGGCCTTTGAGTGGCAGGAACCTGCCCTCCGGATCCTTTTTGGTGGTGACTTGGGTAAGGGGTAGGCTGCCGCTGATGGGGATCGCGACCCCTCTTTTGGCGAAAAAGCACCTAGGATAGTTTTGAAAGTTAATGCGCTTCTCGTCGGGCTCCAAGAGGTGCGTTTCTTGGAGGAAGACTATGTCTGAACCCAGGCGAGCCAACCTTTTGCTCCACTAGTTTCCGTTTCCTGGGTGCGTTGAGGCCCCAGACGTTCCAGGTCGTCACTTTAATGGTCTGTTCCGGGGTCCCCATCCGAAGCTTCTGTGGAAAAGTGTTCCGCCGCCCTCCACTGCATTAAGTCCCCCTGACCCATAACGATTTGTCCTTTTTCTGTTGAGCTCCGCCTCCTCCCCCCAACCCCAAGAAACAGCGTCCAGGTCAGCCTTTAGCCGATGGGAGGCAGGCGACCGGTCCAGCACGCCAAGACAGCTGAAGGCAACAGTGCCTCTTGTATAAACGGTGAAACTGGTGGGGAGAGGCGCATGGTGGCTCCGGGGAATACCCCCTCCGATAGGCCAACGGGCTTCGACAGAAGGCTTAGAGGCTATCGTGGCATAAGAACCTTGAAGAGTTGAGCGATGCCTGTTGGGCAGGACCCTGGGGGAGAAGGGTTGTCCGGGCCCTGGGCCGGTGAGTTCCTGTGCGTGATCTCCATAAGATGCAGAGGCCTGGGTTGCGGGGAGCCACAGGCCGGCGAGCCGCCCGAGCACGAGAAGCGGGTCGAGGGTTTAGCCGTTGTCATTCTTCTTGTTTTTGGCAGGGCGGCCGCGCGGCCTGCGCCATCTCTCTACTACAGTCTAGGACTTTAGGGGCTCCCGCTGCCACTCCCCCGAGGCCCGGGCTGGTTCGACCGATGGATCCGGCGTCTCCTCTGGATTCATGAAGTTTGCCGCTTCTCGGGGGGTAAGGATGTGGCGGGATTTGCCCTCCCAGGTGAAGGAGACGGAGGTAGGGAATCCCCAGCTGTATGTTATCTTCCTCTCACGGAGCCAGTCAGCCAGCAGTTTTAGGGCTTTCCTCTTTGCCAGGGTGACAGCCGCTAAATCCTGGTATAGGGAGATAACTTCATCCCGGAAGAGTACACAGGGGGAGTTTCTGGCCTCACGCATGATCTCTTCTTTGACCTTAAAGAAGTGCACCCTCACCAGTACGTCTGGCAGGGAGGCACCGCTCAGCCTGGACCTGGTTCTGTAGATTCTATCGAGCTCTAGCGGGGCCACATCCGGGAGGGTTAGGATGAAGCGCAGGAGGTTGTTGACATAGGGCCCCAGCTCTGCGTCGGAAATTGTGGGGGGGATTCCCCGCAGGCGGATGTTGTTGCGACTGGATCTATTCTCGGCATCCTCCTGCTTCCACTCCAGAGCCTCACACCTAGCCTCCAGCACTGCAATTCGGTCGGTGCTTTCGCCAATTTCAAAGTTCTGCTCGAATAGGGTGGTTTCTATTTCTTCTGTCCGAGACTCGACTTCGCCCACCCTTTTGTCCAGGGCCGAGATCTTGCCTTTCAGTTCCTCTGTGCCTTTTTGGTATTCTTTGGTGAGCGCCGCAAGGAGGTCTTGGAGGTCCCCTTTTGTTACCCCTTGCACTGATTGGTCAAGGCTGGCGTCCACCTGGGCGTCCAAGCCGGGCTCTCGAGGCACTCTCCCCGCTTGGGCTTCTCCGTCGTAGACGCCGTGAATAGGGCAGAGATGTCTGTTTGCTTCGGGGGTTTGGTATTCCTGGACATCCTGAGATATGGGTCACTGGGCCCTCGGGTGTGGCCCCCCCAGGTCGGTCAAAGGCTGCTGTCCTGATCTCAGCCCGTGTTGATTGAGGCGGTGCCCAGCCTCCAAGAGCCCAATGCGCAGTGGCGGGGCTTCTGGCTCAGCCAGCGTGACGGGGATCCATGGCAGAGGGAGGGTGGGCACACAGATGGACCGGGGGGTGCCAGGCCCGATGGACCGTGGAAGAACTCTCGGTGCCGGCTGAGCCCGGGGAGCGGCGGGGCTACGGCTGGGTTGTCCGGAGCGTGGCCCCCGGGTTACGGCACCAGCGATTCAGGGATTCTGTCCAGGTGCTTGGGGAACAGCTTGAGGCGAGCCGGGTTCTGCAAGCTGCTGGTCGGGGGAATAACGGGCCCCGGTTAGCAGCGTGGAGTTCGGGACGCAAGCAGGGCGGAGGCAGGTTGTGGTGTGATGATTATGGGGGCCTCTGTAGATCTTCTTGGCCCCACTCCCGCCCGGGCTGAAGGAGGGGCCAGGAGCAGAAGCTGGGCCTCCCGGAAGATGCTTGGGGTTCACGTCCCCCCAACATTCTGGGTGTGCTTAAGGATTCAGCGACCGGGTGGGGAGCACAGGGATTATCCCCAGAATCGAAGCTCTTCCCAGTTCAGTCCCCTACCCCCTAGCGTCTGGGCGCAGGTGCAGGGCGCAGGTCTTCTTGGAGCGGCCCCGCATGTATCTCTGTCCAGGAGCGGGGCCGCTACCCCCTACAGATCGCTCTGTTGTAGCTGGACTTGCCCGGGGCCTATCGGGCTTCCACCGCTAGCGCACGCAGTGACGAGCGGGGCTCACCTCCTCAGCTGTTAACTGCTCCGGGCGAGAGGGAGCGCAGGCACCTCTGCGGTCCAGAGCGCCGCTGATGAAGGGGACGATGGTGTTCCAGCCGCTCTCTCCTCTCTCCGCCCCCTTTGCCGTCATCCCTCGGCCGCTCACCAGGGGCCCCACCGGATCAGGGTCACTCTCCATGCAGCAGGGCGCGTCGCGCTCCTGATAGGCTGCAGGTCCTGGTGCGGGTCGCAGACGAGGTTGAGTCAGTGGAGGAGGCTCCACATCCACGCCTCACACTCCCCCGCGCTAGCGGATAACCCCCACGCCGTCCACCAGACCAAGAACACAAGCAGGGCAGGGGGCCTGCGGTGAGGGATACGCCGCCAGCGCATCGCTAGATGGCATAGGATGGCGCCGGGGGACAGGTGCAGACGGGAGCCCCAGGAGGGAGCCTCAGGAGGGCTTCACTTAAGCAGAGGAGTTGCCCGGATAGCCGCCGTACCCAGATCCTCATGCGGCGGGTGGAGGTTTTGTGTGTGATGCAGTGCCTGCCATTTTGAAGCGGAGGCGCTGGGGCCGCACCGGTGTCCCCCCAGGATTTCACAGGATCCCGCCAGTCCTGCCTGCCGAAAATCTGCCTCCGAGTGCAACCCCTCCGGAGCCGGGGACACCGACAGGTAATCATAGGCAGACAGCCTCACCGGGTAATTTTCTTGTTGGCGTGTGGATGCGGACAGGAGCACTCAGAGAGCTTGACCAGTCATCTTGGCACCCGAGTAAGTACTTTTAAACACTTGTTATTCTTTTCAAGACATAATCCTTTACTTATCCAGTCCTTCCCTATTCTACTACATGAGTTCACTCAGGGGCAGAAGAGGGACCCTAGTGGTCTAGGAGCCAGCTGTAGGCAGGGCGAGATAGGCTTCTCTTGCAGGAAATAGTCAGAGTTCCTGTGGAAGACTGTTCAAAGAAAGTAAGTATTTTACTTTAAAGTTAGTTAGGGTCCAGGGACTTCTGACAAGACCCTGTAGGAGGATTCGAGCAGTGTGACTGGATGAATTGGATGAGAGGACTCCCAATCACAAGAACACCCCAAAGCTTTACAGAAATCACAAAGGCTTAAGGTAAGTAAATGCCACAGCCAACACAGTACCTTAGCACGGAAGAAGAATTTCAGCAAGAAGACTTCATGATCTGCAGCCAAAAACCTGGTCGTTGAATTCCTTTATCGTGAAGACAGAAGACAGGACACTAGGAGGACATTTGCAGCAGGGATCATCGGGAAGGCTCTAGGCAAGAGGATTCTCACATGGTTTATTCAGCACAGAAGAAAGAGTTGCAATGGGGGAGACTTCAGGATCTGCAGCCAAAACCCCGGTCACTGAATTCCTTGCCATGAAGACTGAAGACAGGACAGTGGAAGGGTTTCTGCAGCAGGGATCAATGGTAAAGGTTCCAGCCAAGTGTTTCTTAATGACTGGATGTGGCTCTGTGGTTTTTGCACCCTTTTCAGGAGCCAGAAGACGACTCAATATCGCTGTTTAGATTCTGATTGTAAGGTCCAGCACTCTGGTGAGGGGACTTTGCAAACTCAATTCATGTCACTGAAGGTCCAGCAGGATGCCACTAGCTTCATATGGAATTCAGAAGACCATGCACCGCACAATGGCTTGAGGTCCCAGGGTATGGGGTATTGCAGCCTTGCAAGGTCGCAGCACAACATGGGTTGGCTCAAAATGCAGGTCTTCTTGTGTCTAGTAGATCTTACTGGGCTCTGGGTCAGGGTCATCATTATCAGAGTCCCCAGGTTGCTTGGAAGGAAGGGTAACAGCAGACTGTGGTTACACAGCAGGCTCGCAGGTTACTGGATATTGTCTCAGCCATGTGTTCTACATCTTCTTCTTTGGAGTCAGGTCCAGTACCCATCTATCTATTCAGCTTCCAGGATCAGAATTTTATGCAGGAATCCAGCCAATCAAACAGACTTGCAACATTCAAACCTGGGGGGTTGACAGTCCTTTCAGGACAGGCAGCCTCCCAGTTTGAACTGGACTCTCACAGTCAGGCTGGAAGACAAAGTGCTGCAGAGGTTTGGACTCCTCCCTCACTTCCTGCCTTCACAGACACTCTGGAGTCTGGGCGGGCTTAACGGAGGTCTTCTGCCAAAGATAAAATTGACACAAAGGATTTTCCCATGCTAGAGGTCAGGGAAAGGAACAAAAAAAGGACAAGGAACAGTACAATAGTGAAAAAAGAAGACAGGGGCCATTTTGGTAAAATGAGCAACCATGGGTGCCTTTACCTGGGCTTTGGAAATAGAATGCGGTAAAGGTGCACCAAATTAGTAAAAAGGTTCACTGCCATCAGCCATTAAAGGTACGCTTGTCACTGTAACAGAAATGCTACAGTTAAAATGAGAACAGGGATGCATTGAAAGAGACACAAGTAAACGGCGGTTAACTGGAAAAGGAGCGTCAGTCACACTTGCATTTAGACGCTATTGTGAATACAAATACTGAAATTTGGATTTATGGATAGAAATTAAGGCATTCTTCAAGTTGTGAATATTTGAAGGAACACACAGCCGCATCACATACGCAGCAAAGATTCATCCAATTACAGAATTCGCCCTGATGAAGGACTAGTTATTAGGTCCGAAATGCATTGGCAATAGGTTGGAATTCTGCTCCCTCAACTAGAGATGAACTTTGGGAATTAAAAATAACTACAAACAAAACTATAAAGGACTACTGTCTATCTTTTTAGATGGAAATCTAACTATGTTATTTGCTTTTCAACATTATATGCAATGGTGTCATTTGCTTCAGTGGTTTTTACTACATTACAGGCGACCCAAGGTCTGATGAAAGTTTTTTCATTAGACACACTTTTTGTCTATATTTGTTCTAAAAGAGTGTATACTGGGTTACTTGGGATTCGCCACTAACTGCACAAGGACAACTGCAAGTCATTATATGAAATTTAAGTAAATCAGCATTGCCTTTTCATTTCTAATGCTTTGCATCTCTCCAGCACTCCACATAATGTGGGGTGTGCTGGTCTCACCTAAATAAAGTTTAGAGAGGATAAAATATCCTTTCTATCCTTGGGAACTGTAGTTCTCACAAGGTTAGCCAGAGAAAGTTAAAGGGGGCCCCAAGGGCAACCCTGCAACAATAAAAAGGTATATACCAAAAGTTGTCAAAGAGGAAAAAATTTAAAAAGAGGGGCGGAGGCAGGTTGTGGGGTGATGATTATGGGGGCCTCTGGGGTCTTAGAAATCACACCCATAAAAAGGTAAAAGATTCTGTGACTGTTGGAAAAGGTTCACACTCACTGAGGCATAGGAAAAAAATAATCCATCAGTAAAGCAAAATGTTCTGGGGTTGACACAGGTCAGAAAGATTTACCATTGCTATGAAAATCTAACCTAACAATGTGCGCTGCCAAGTTCCTTCTGTGTGAAGTGTTCCCAAGATGTGGTGTGTGTTTTGGCATGATCTGAAAATGTACCGCATTTTGTAAATGAGCTGTTCAAACGAATAGTTCCACTATTAGGTATTAAGCTTATGTTTTCTTCTGCGTATCACCCACAAGCTAATGGTATCTGTGAGAAATTGAATGGATTAGTGAATGAAAAGATTGCAAAAATAAAAATAACTTTGAATAAGGGATGGCTACATTGCCTACATCTTGCATTATATGCCCTAAGAAACCAGCCTGGCTCAGATCACCATCTAAATCCTCGAATTGGTGACTGGACACTGCATGAGAACCACCATTGCTCCTCCAACTAGCTTAAAAACTGATGCCCATAGTGTAGCGAAGACACTAGGTGATGAGATGCATGATTACCTAACAGCAATGACTGCACGTATTTCTTTCATGTCTCAACAGGTCAAGAATCGAAGGGAGGGGAGTCAAAGAGAAGTGACAAAGATGATCAACCCATTGAAGCAGAGGATTTATTAAAACAACCAAGTCTATATCCATGGGACTAGGTGCTGGTACGAAGGTTTGTACGCACTTGGAGTACTCCCCGCTTTGAAGGTCCTTTCAAGGCGGAAGAAGTGACACCCACAGCAGCCAAGTTAAAAGGACAAAGAGCCTGGCTTCAATTGCACGACATCGAGCCATATTAAGGTGAAGCCCCGACTCCTCTCGCATCTACTGACTGTAAAGCAAGAGAAGAAGGTCTGCAATTGAGACTCGTTCTCTGGCCAAGAGTAAAGACAAAAATGAAGAACACAGCAGCGCCTCAGACTAAAGGCCAACACCTTTTAACATTTGACAAGGGGTCAAACAGACTTGCAGTTATACTGGAACTTTTCCAGATGGGCTAAAGGAACAATGTAGTAAATTACGGGAGCAGAAAGAAGAAAAGCACACTTCATCTGTATATTACCTATTGCAATAATATTACACAAGTTCTTGTATGCTATTTTAACCTTCATATGGCAGCCTTATCCAGCAATAATAAGAAGACACATCAGTGTCATAACGTTTCTTGGAAATCCTAAGAACATTTGAACTATTTTTAGAATATTTATAGCAATCATCTTGCAGTTATTGATATAAAGGAGTGAGTCGTAGAGATTTACAGAGTTTCATATTAAAAGTCTGAACAAAAATGAGATTTCAGAATATAAGCGGCTCATCAAGAAAATGAATGAGTTTCCATGGAATAATGATTGTGGCATCATTCTGCATTATGATTTGTGTTTTCCTCCTGATTATTATGACATTTAGACATATTATGAGAAATAATACAGATATTGTAAGTGACAAAGAAACATTTACTATTGCCCTGGATGAAATCACAAACATAATAATCTTACTAGAAATTTATTTTGATTTAAAATGGATGTTGGGGAAGACCACACAGATATAAATATGTATCTTGATAATTCGGCTCATTTATAGAATAACCTATGGTATCAGCACATGAAGAAGGTGGGAAGAAGCACGCCAGATGAAAGCTGCTATGTGTGTTCCCTTATACCTTATGCTTTGGGAACCTCTAAAATATTCATACCAACAAAAGTATAAGTGAAAACGGCACATTACCTGACTTATCTTGTACTTTGCCTAACGAGAGAACAGTTCCAAGGCAGAACAGCATCCATAGTGTGGGTGAACAAAGTGACATCTCAAAGCGAAAACAATTATGTACAAGGCATAAAGTCAAGGGAAAAGCCAGAAACAATGCATCAGATAATAAAATATGAACAGCCTGGAATAAATGGAGCAGGAATCAAGATTGATGAAAATAAGATGTTACAATGCAAGGATAAGAATGGAAAGGAAATACGAGAATGCTGGGAAAGAGGTCAATTACAAATTAAAGAAAAAGTGCTTACTCCTGGAGGATGGGCTGATGGATTGGTTGTGTGCAAAGAACTTGCCTTAATTGGACAATGGGAAGTAGTTGTGGCAAATGCAGAAAACAAATGCAAAAACCAATGGCCTAAGATTGCAAGATTGTTGGCATGGGTCGATGATGAGGGAGGACCATTGCAGATACTATCCCTGAACAATGTGTCTTTATGCCTGATAAATAATGGCACCGTGAACGTTGGAGAAAAATGCAAATGTGGCCGTGTTTTTGATGTACCAGGCATGAAGGAAGGAACCACAGTCCTTATGGACCATTACTGGGCCTGTGGATCAAGAGCATATATAGAGTTGCCACCAAAATGGGGAGGAGTTTGATCATTGGTACTTATAAGCACACCAGCCTTAGTGGTACCACAAAGTGACCTACAGATTATGGACTTCCCAAAAATGGACACGCATCTGAGGAAGAAACGATTGTTAAATCGAAGCAGACAGAGGAGAGATAATTACTTCTCAGCAAAATCTATAGAAGCCTATTATGACATTCCAGATGAGCATAAGTTGTTCAGCAGAACAGCAGTGATATTCACAGCTATATTCCTGCCAGGAATTCAGACTGCAGTAAACGCCAAGTGGTTACAGATAACCATATGGGAGCTGCTGCAAATGATCAATACAACAATAAAAGGGTTTAATGCGATCAGAGAAGAGTTGAGGGCAATCAGGCTCATGGCCCTCAAGAACAGATATGTCCTGAACTTAATTACAGCAATGGAAGGAGCATGTGTCCCAAAATTGTGCCTCCTTGCTGTACATTTACACCTGCCCATGATGAAGAGAATGGGACGTTGACAGAAGCAATACCAATGTTGTCAACCTTGCACACAGAAATGGTAGATGAAGTAGCCAAGACCGAGGAGGACGACTGGTTTTTGTCGCTGTTTTCATGGATTCCAACTTGGTTGACAAATGCCTTCAAAATTACTTGGAGCAGTACTAGTGTTTGTATTGCTAGGATTTTGTCTCATAAGGATCATCTTGGGACAATGCCAGAAGGCAGCCAAGAAAGCTACTGGGAACAAGATCCTGATTGATATAGACGTTAGAACTTGTGAGCAGATGCAAAATGAGGAAAGTACCGGTGAGAATACAAAGAAAAGTACCCTTGCAACTCCAGGAATTAGGTTCTACTACCATAAGGATCCCAAAACATATGTAGGATGATGGCTATTCTACCCACAATCAGGATATTGCTGCCACATGACCTGGAGTGTGGATGAACATATAAAGAATGCAGGTCTGCTGAGGGGGGTGACAAAGATATGGGTCCAAAAAAACGACAGTATGAAGAAATAATAAAGGAGAATGAAGAGAAGAATGTGGTCAAGGACTCGACCATAGGGGGAATGTAGAGGAGCAGTTGGACGCATTATCCCTAAGTCCCACCCCCTCACAACCGTCCTATTTGAACAGTAGGAGAAGAGCTCTGTATGGGACCCCATGTGTTGTTCATATACCGTATTGAGTGTACGAGAGACAATATGTACACCCAGCCATACCAAATGTACCCTTGCATTGAAAGTGTGGAAAGATGCTGTGCGCAAGGATGTTAGCACTCACCATTGGATATCAAGGAACGCTGAGTGAAACCTGATCTGGGCAGAGTGATGTCATAAAGCAAATATACAAAGCCATACTAAAATGATATAAACATACTTAAGAGAGTTGATGTAACTGAAGTGACAAAAGAAACATGTACGAAATGATAAAGTAATCATGAATGCAAAAGAAGACAAAGTAACTTGCTGACCAATAAGTGTAAATACGCAGTAACGCAAGGTAGAAACAAAATATAGAAGCTTGCTATAGAGGAATATATAACGTGGCTAGGACGCCCATAATTGGAAAATGGAAGCCGGCTTGTGCTAAGATTCAATTCAGCTACCTCAGAAACAGATCAGGGTTGAAGAGTTAGGAGACGCCGGAAGAACAGCTTTGTGTGAAAAACAGAGAGGAGTCTAGGTTGGCTTGGGATCAAGGATGCTATTTTTAATGAATAGCTGCAAAGCACAAAGGGAGGCAGATGGATAAACAATGGATGAGACATATTTCTCTTAGATTAAAGAAGAAAACATCTGCAGGAGCCTAGTATTGGACAATTAAAAGTGTATTACGTCTATACAAGGTAGAGTGAGCGAGTCTCTAGAGGGCAAGAAGAGCAACGACACTCAGTATAATTAAATCAAATAGGAGTAAATAAGAGATCGAAATTGACAAATTCCTGGTCTCTTCACATGTGACTAGGAAGTCGAAAACAAAGGCTATTCATTAAGCCTCGGATGAAGATAGTGATGTGCTTACATTCCCTCAAATGTCCCAGAACAGAGAACAAGATACAAGGTCAACTACAGACAGGAAAAGTTGGCTCAGATCTGGACTGATGAGAGATGATGGACTAATTTGGAAAGTGGGGAGTAATGTGACGTGATTCAAGCATCTGGGTTCCATTTTGCTTATGTGGTTTAGAGAGCCGAAAGTCCAAGGTTGGGTGAGAATGCCAACCAATCAGTGGGGCTATGGGGCAACCTGCATAGACCAATACGCTGTCATTTTGTTCACTATAATCAATATTATACGTATTTAGAGGTAGTTTGAGGCTTGTATAAGAGATAAGAGACAGCCAATGGTGTACTAACCCCTATATATTCTATAAGTAAATATGTTCCCCTAACCAATCCTTCTCACTAATGAGTTTTACAATTGCCCCATTGGATGTTATAGATGACGCATATTGGGGTATAAAACATCTATATAACAAAGTTTGTGTGTGAGTGTGCAAGCATCAGTCCGATGTCTGCCAGTTGACCCTGCTTTATTAAATTGAGAATAAAGTAGTACTTTGCCATATTCTTTGAGTCTGTCCAGTTATTTGGTCTGAGATCTCTATTGGTAATTCCATCTAGCACAAGAGGCGCTTCAAGGTGCTAGAGCACAACATCCTCACGTTTTCACTCACCTGCCTGGGGGAAAGGGGTTAGTTAGCGAAGCACAATCACATTTTATTTTTGCTATAATGGTGCATGAAGGTGGGCGAGAAAGAAGAGAAAAGAGTATGGGGGGATGATCATAAGCGCAGGAAAAAAAGTTTAAAAGGAAAAGGGGAATCTTACTGACGCACTGTGAAGTGCATCCTCAACTCTCTTCTTTCACCGGCTACCATACCTGACTCCGTTTGCGCTGCTGCCTCTTGGATTCTCCCGGGAGTACGAGACGGGCTGGCTCCTCATAGGCTGGAGTGCTAGGCAGTGGCTGACAGTGATTTTTTTTTTTTAAATGTTAGCGCTGAATATGCGGGAGCTCAAAACAACCAAAGGAGACGCAGGGTGGGGTGATCCCACCAGATCATTTTTAAAACATGGGTTAAAACCGTGCATTTTACAGCATTTTCTGTGAAAAATTGGATAAAAGGCCGCACAGTTTGCTATCAGTTTTATATGGTAGCACATGAAAAAACCCAATAGAGACACAGGAGCCTTGCTGGATGCCGCAGGCAATAGGTATTGGAAGAGCATTAGCATGGTCGGCAAAGACTCTCATGGATCTGTTTTGCAAGAAGGAAGAGATCCATGATGCTGCTGCTTCTGATGAGAATGAGGATGAGATAAAAAAAGTGGGCCAACACTTCAGAGCAGTCTTTGATGAGAGCAGTCAGGCAGATGTCCCCTTTACACCTTAAAGGCTTCAAGCCTTTTCAGATGGTTATGACCTCAGTAATCGATACATTTGTAAAGTTGAAGCTAGGGTGATCCTGTTGGGAGGCCGCGATGGGCAGGGTGACTGTGTGGGGTTTCTGCACGGAGTTCAAGGTAGATTGCTTGAGTTTGATTTTCTTGTGGAGGGAGTCTATTTTGGCTATCATGGCATTGTGGATGTTAGTACACCATGTCTCATCTTTGGTGAAAGCGGTGGGGTGGTTGGGCGGGACTTCTAATTGCCTGAGGATGGCAAATGTTTCACGTAAGTCAGACTTGGCATCAGCTATGCTAGCGTTGCAAGACGTGGATTTGGCCAAGAGAATAGCCTGTTTGTAGTGTTTTGAGGCTTTAGTAAAAAGGAGCTTCATATGGTCTGTGGGAGATTTGGTCCAGCTGGACTCTGCCAACCACTTTTCGGTTCTCTGTTTATTTAGATCGCGGGTGAACCATGCGTTGGTGTGGAGTGAGGGTTTGGCTCTACGTGGCCTTAACAGAGCTATGGTGTCAATGGCAGCCATCAAAGTTTTGGTGTATAAGTCTCCAAGCACATTGGGTCCGTAGACTGAGGAGATCCTGATTGGAGTGTGCTAAGCAGAGGGGATAAGCATTCCTTTATGAGGTTCCTGGCACTACGGGCAGGGGTAGCAGGCAATGATAGGGGCACTGTGGTAGCATCGCCAATGGGCACTGCTGTGAAGAGCAGAGCATAGTGGTCTGACCACCGGCATGGTGTGCTAGAGAGGACAGAGACCTGTCAGTTTTGGTCCACAATCCAATAAAGGATATGCCTTTGATATTGGTGGGAGCATTCATGCAAAGGGTGAACCCTAATTCTTTGAGTGAGTTGGCTACTGTGGTGGCTGTTGGGTCACATGGGTCATTGTACCCCAGGCTGAATTCCCCTAGTAGGATTATTTTAGAGGAAGGCTTTGTGTGGGCGCTCAGGATTTGAAGAAGGACTTCTTCAAAGGTTTGGTTTGAACCTGGGGGCAATAGATGAAATGGAAGGTGATTGTGTTGGTGTGGGAGATGGTCAGTTTGGCAAAGAGTATATCAACATTACCATCCCAGGGGGTGCAGAATTCTCTGATGGCAATGGGGTCCTTGGCTACTAATGTCACTCCACACCACTGGCATCGTGCCTTTCACTCCAGAAGGTAGTATAGCTAGCGGGAAGGCTAAGGCTGGGCCTGAAGCTGCCTGGAGCCATGTTTCAGTGACTGCAAGGATGTCAAGATTTTTCACAGTAATGAGGTCATTGATGTCAAGTGCATGTGCTGGGAGGGACCTAGCGTTGATATGTGTGCAATTTAGGCGAGAGGGACGAGATTTAGGTTTATTGGAGGTGCGTGTGGCATTAGGGAGGGCAATTACTGGGCAGAATTTGGGAGTGTGTTCCCGTTATGGGGGAGGCACCTTTGTATAAGCAATATTGACAGGTTTAGGGCTCTGCAATTGGAGGTGCTTAGGATTTCTTGTGCACTTTGAGGGGCCATTTTGGGTGCGGGGGAAGGATGATGCTGCAATGGTGTCCTCAGATGGGTAGGACTCTTGTACTTTGAGTGTGGGGATCCTCGGGTGCGCTCTCTTAGGCGGAGGTTCCTAGCCTCAGTGGTGCGCTTCGCAGCACAGGAGGTGGGAGATTTTTGGATGGGGTTGGGTGTAGAGGAGGTAACAGAAGGGGAAGGCTGGGAAGGCTGTTTGGAGTGCCAGACGTGCATTGTGGCTGTGTGCTGTCCCAGTCGAGAGTTCCTGGATTTAAGGTTTGTGATGTGGGAGGGACAGAGCGGGCAGTGTGGGCGCATACAGACTATGCTGTGTGACGGGGTTGTCGTGGGTTTTTGTAGCACAATATGTCTGGCATGATAGGTAAGTTGTCGTTGTTTGGGGGCAAGATGCTCAGATCATGAGTGTGGTTTTGCTCCTGATCAGACCGGAGTGCTTCTGTTGGGTGCATAGGTTGGGGGGAGGAAGGAGGGTTGTACCTGGGGGTGTAGTGATCCCTTAAGGTGCAATGTAGGTGCAATTGGTGGTGGCGCTCTGTCAATGAGGGGAGCAGGCTGTTGGGCATGAGCTCACTTGTTGAAGAGCCAGCAATGGCAAGTGGACGTTCTGATGGGTAACAGCATTTATAAGGACACCACGTGTCTGCTCTATAGCACTTGGAGTTTAATTGGGCGCACGGTGGGTGGCAGGGGGAGGAAGAGGGTGCCATTAGGGGTGAGGATGTAGAGAGCACAGGTGAGGCGCAGGACTTTCACAGTTATGGGCATATAATGCAAGCTGTAGTTAGACTAATCATGGACAGCATATGGCTTACCTTGACCAGTGGGGATAGGGTGGAGGTTTGGAGACAGTGCAGGCAGGGTCCTAGCTCTGTAGTTGGATAATAGTTTGCCCTCTCTGTTGGGTAGGTGTTTGGCAGTAGACCTCTGGATTTCCTTGTCCTTGCCAGTTACAGTGAGTACTCCCGCGTTGCCGGTGCGGGATCAGTAATAGCGGGGGTTGTTGCCAGTGTCAGATCGGCAGCAGCAGCCATGGCCTGACAGGGCCAGACAGGGGAATCAAACAAAGGCCTTAATAGCTGGCCTTTAAAGGCAACCGGCACCACCATCCGGCTTCCTGGAGGAAGCTGCATATCGGAGGCAGCCTTTCAATCATGTTGCGGTGAGGGTGGGCTCTCAGGACACTGCTCAGCGAGTGAGCTTCTTGTCTTGCATCTACTAGCCATTGTGGAGAGAGTTAGTTGATCTGTGCTGGCAAGCGAAATGGGGCTCTGTTGGTCTCTTAATCCCACATCTCAAGGGAAAGAGAGGCACTCCTGTGCCAGGATTTTGTTGCAGCAGGGCCAATTGCATTTATTTTATTTCTGATTTCATTTCATTGAACATTTGTATGGCGCCTATACAGCAGAAAGTGTTTCCAGGCGCAACAAGACTAAGGGGGAGGGGGGAACAGGGGAGAATAAACAGAAATAAACGGCCCTATGAGGCCTTGTGACTTGTGCAAGTACAGCAAACAAGAAGTGCAGGGGGAGGGGGAAGGTCAGGGCGAATGGGAAGGTGAGGGGAGAAGGAGGGAGGGATGAGGGGGGGCGGGAGCTGGGTAAGTGCAGACTGGCACTACTAATATTGCATTAGTAGTGCCAGTCTGCATTTACATTTTTAAAGGGCATGGAATTTTTTACATCACTTTAAGGGTGAAGCAAATATGATACGTTTTATTATGTGACTAGACTCCCCTACATTAGTAGTGCCAGTCTGCATTTACTTTTTTAATGGGCATGGAATTTGTCACTAGACTGGCCTTCATTAATAATGTAGGCCATTCTAGCCACGTAATAACAGTTCTCATGTTTGCTTTACGCTTGATGCACCGTAAAGTGCCTTCACTGTTCATCATGGGTGAGAATGCCATGCTCCCACCAGCCCCTATCCATAAATTTAGCATCCCAGCATCTTCTTCACACATGCTCATTCATACAACATTCAAACAACTTGTATACATAAAAACAAACACACCAACATTCACGTACACATTACATACATACATGCGTACATACATATATACAAATATAAGGAAATGTACCTTAGCTTCTCGCAGCTCAACTGCACCGCAAAGGAGAACCGGACGTTCCGCCTCCCCTCAGCAACAACTTGAACACACTGGCCCTCATTACAACACCGGCGGTAACCAATGGCGCTATTAGCACCATGGTTGCTGCCGGTATTGTAACGAGTCCGCCATGGTGCAATGGGGAATTACCACCCCATTCCAAGGTTGGTGGTGCGGTAATTCCCCATGCACCACTGGCCCTTCCCTATTCCCATTTTTGCCCCATAGGGCTCAATGGGAATGGGGAAGGCGGTAATTACGGTACCGCAAATTGCGGTACCGTAATTACCTCCAAGGTCCCTTTGCGGGTCCCTACTTTCCACAAAGGGACCTTGTAATTAGGCGCTAAGGGGTTAACGGCGCCGCAGCCTTTCACGGCGCCGTTAACCCCTTAGCCCAGGGTCGTAATGAGGCCCACTGACTGACAGGTGAGGACTCCTTTCCTGTCAGCTTGTCTATGCTGTTAGCACAATAATGAGAGGCGGACTTCCGCCTCCTGTTATTATTTCATGCCACGTCTGATGCAAAGCCCAAAGGGTCTCGCAACGAACAAACAAAACGCAGGAACATGCCCCTGCTCTGAGGAAGGCAGAACAGTCCCCTGTACAATTAAAACATAATGGTGGACTGTGCTGCCTGACACCCACTCCCCCAGGGGCCAGAGAGACACAGGGCCTCATTACAAGTACGGCGGTAGGGGGTTAACGGCACTGGTAAGGATGCCAGTGCCGTTAACCCCCTACCGTCGCATTCCGAGGTCCCTTAGCGGATCCCACTAAGGGTGGCTGGTTTTACCAGCTGCCCTTAGCGAGAGCCGCTAAGGGACCATGGAGCTAATAACGGGCCCGCTATTTGCGAGCCCGTTATTAGCTCCTTCCCCATTCCCATTGAGCACTATGGGGGCTCAAATGGGAATGGGGAATGGTTTTCAGAATGGGGATTTACCAGGTCCTGCAAGGTCGGAATGACCCAGCAAGTCCCCATTCCGACTACACGGACCCGGACACGGGTTTGGAGGCAGCCATGGCACTATTAGCACCATGGCTACCTCCAAACTCGTAATGAAGCCCACAGTATGGTGCCCACAAGCGAGGGCCATCAAAACTGCTTCCTTGCGTCCCCCTACCGGAGGGGTGCTCAGCACGGAATTGTTTTGCCTGGCAGGTGCCCGGGGTCCGGAGCACCTGCGTACCTGGCACTCCTGCTTTTTAGCCCAATAACAGGCCTTATAGACCGAAGGAGGGGTAGAATAATGTCTTCCCCCAAGTTATTCACAAGCAGAGATGTGCTCTACACTGCTCTACACATAGTGAGTGCCTCTCTGATGAGGGTGATCTGCCACTTGACAAAGGTTCAATACTGCTTCAGGCCGACTCAGGGCTTCATCCTTATGTGGTCGAAAATGGAGTACCACAAATATGAGTAATAACGATGGTAAGCCGTAACACCTGTTACCAAGTGCTTTGAAACTGGAATTTCTGGTATGCGGCAGGGATATTCGTGATTTCACCGAATCCACTTCCCCTAAAGGAGAAATATTTGCATTCTTTTCCTTCACATGTTCTTTTAATATGCGGGGACTATACCCCCCCACCCACACATCCCCCTACTTTATCCTATCCCTTTACCCCAGCCCCCATCTATGTTTTAAAATGTACCTACTTGTCTAAACAATTCGAAGAAAAAAAAATGTGAAGATTTCAGAGTAGGTGATATTGGATTCAGTGAAATCTACCGATACCATGCGGCAGTAGAGTCATTCACTCTATTGCTATACTTTCAATGGGACCTGGAAGGGATAACTATGGCTACACTGAAGCAAGATACAAATGTGGACACATTGCCAGAGTTATGTGGGCTTCTCCCATGAAGACTTCCTTCAACCTAATCTTCCTCATGAATCCTTGGAACGCGCTGATAAATTTGAGATGGCCATGCTCATTCGTCATAGTTTGACCTAGTCCCTTCTGGAAGATAACGGTTTCCTTTGGGCAAAGAGTGTGGTCTAACAGATTTATCGCACGTGCTGACCACTGCGGGTGTTTAGTCCACTTCCTCTTTGTTGTCCTTCTCCTGATGAAGTGTCTGGGGTCTCCTATTGTGTCACTGCTATGGGGTGCCTCTAAACCTATCATGTGTTTTTATTTTATTTTTTGGAGGGGCGGAGCGTATTGTTGGTGCTTTCTGCTGTGCATCCCTTTTCGGTGTAAAATTGTGTATTTTGATAGATCCTTTCTCAGTGGGTTTATTCTTTTACTTGTATATTCTTTAAATTGCTTAATACCCTTGCCTACCTCTGCTAAAGCTTTCTTAAAATTGTCTAAAGGGATCAGTTTCCCAATGTGTTCTTCTTTCTTTTCTAGTTTTTCTTGACTCTGTTTCCGTCACCTCACGACGTGTGCCAATTACTAGCACTGGCCAATCACCCCCACATTTATGGGCGGTGCGATTCCACGAGTTTCTAAATGTAATGTGGTCTAAAAAATAGGCAGTGCCCATTTCGGGCCATTTCATGCAATCAGTCCTTTTGGCAATGATGCACTTTGTAAGTACTCCAGCATATTGGATCCATGAAGTTCTGTGTGGAAGAGACGAGTTTTCATTTGAATAGACGCATCGCAGTCTGATATACCGGTGGGGGCTTCGGCATCTTCTCCCTCTGACGGAATGGATGCAGTGCCCAGCAGTTTCTCTGCACAGTCAAAGGCATCTTTCTCCTGACAAGTTAGACCCCCAATCACCTAATGCTCGCGTCTTTGTTCTCAAAAGGAGAGGTGTTTGAACAGCTGAGTTCAGGGACACGCCCTTGGTGTATGTTTTACGCTCGCAACCTCCA
The DNA here is from genome assembly GCF_040938575.1 of Ambystoma mexicanum. Taxonomy (NCBI): domain Eukaryota; kingdom Metazoa; phylum Chordata; class Amphibia; order Caudata; family Ambystomatidae; genus Ambystoma; species Ambystoma mexicanum. Next base: position 1,277,775,982 of record NC_090932.1, on the reverse strand, counting down.
GGCTCCTCTCAATACTCTCAACAACATGCATCCTCATCCAGCACACAGGACACATCAACCAATCCCTGTGGGCAGCCGTATGTATGCAGGGAAAGTATGTTGTGGAAAAGATGATCAAAAATGATTTCAGAGATATGTACACTGCAAGAAACAGAGTAGAAGTACTAAAAGGATGTGTGTTGGCTTGTACTTAAGGTTTGATATGAGTTGTGGCAATCATAACTTAGATAAAGGAGTGTCATGAGAGTTGGTGTGTGACTCACAAGGACCTCCTCTTAGGTGGGCCGAGTGCATGGTCAACATAATTCACCTCCAGTAGCAACCAGACCAGTGTGGTTCCAAAGCACCACCCCATAGCCAACTTCTAAGCACAAGATAGAGAGGTCCAAGTAACCTCATAAATGGGGAGGTTCTGAGTAGAGAAACTATCTGAAGAACCAAGAGCGACCCTCCACTTAACCTCCAAAAATCGGCAGATTTACTGGCCAGTAATTCCGCCGGTGGCAAATCCATCAAAAATCCCCATCGAGTCCTATAGACTTCAACAATTGGGAATTACCACCACTTGTAATCCTGCGGTAACTCCATGGGACCAAGTGGCGGGAACGGTAATTGAGTTTGGTGCTTTGGCCGATTTACCAACAGAATAACGCCAGACTCCCGATGAAGCCTATAATATTCATAAAGTAGTGCATGGTTCTGACATTATCACCAGGGAAGGAATTGGGCCGGAACTTGACATAGCAGTGCGCCGGCAAAATGTGTCTTGCCAGAGATAGACCCAAGGACCAAATCTCCCGCCCGCCAAAGTTGACAAAACTCTCTGCCCCCGACTGCTGCAAGTCTCCTGATCGGTGTGCATTTGGAGTCAGTGCTGTGCACAAACCCTATCAGAAAGTCATCCTTTGGTCACAGGGACAGCTCACACAATGAAACGATCCAAAGCTGTACATATGTCTCATGCTGTGCACATATTTTACTATTAGAGTGATTATTCTGGCAGATGAAATGAGCGACGTGCAGTGGAGTAACTTTGCTGAAAATGTTGGGGAGGACATGACATCTGAAGAAAAGGCACCCCAGCCAAATGAATGGGGACAAAATGGTGTGCCATGAAAGTTGGGGGGGGGACAAACACCCCTGTGCACCCCTAAAATTACGCCCATGGCGCTATGCCCGGGTGTATTGCTTGCTCAGAAGGAACGCACTTTAATTTCACAGACATGTTTGATACATTGGCAGGCATTTTTATGTTCCTATAAACAGAGCACCCACATTATTTGACACCTAGCTCTACCCCTCATTTCCCACAACACCACTGGCCACCCCTTGCCTGCTACCCCCTCGTCCTGCAAGCGAAGGAGGGCGTTGGAGCGCCCCAGTAAATGTTGTCCATTTGATTATCACACACAGGGGTGGACTGGGAACTAAAAGAGGCCCTGGAAATAATTACTGGGGACCAAAAGAGGCCCTGGAAATAATCACTGGGGACCAAAAGAGGCCCTGGAAATAATGTTCAAGGTGGCCCCATATGAGACATTTTCAGCAAGCCCAATGCTTTTCCTATGAGAAAATGTGGAAATACCACACAAAAGAAGCCCAGGGTGCAGAGGCCCACCGGGAAATCTCCAGAGTTCCCTATAGGCCAGTCCACGCCTGATCACACATCGTATTGCTTATTTCTACTATACGATTTAAGTGGCTTGGTCTTGTATTGACCCCGGCACAATAACTGCAATGTTGTCACTTTCTTTTTTTAGAGCGTGGGTATGTATATCTGCCGACAGCTTCCTTGGTCTGCCCCCAGCCTGCCTCATGCGCAGGCACAGCAGCTGGACATGATGAAGAACAGGAAAAAGAGAAAAATGGAAGGTCCAGAGCTGCAGCATTCTTCACTGATGATGAAGAGGATGAGGAAGACGAACTCTCCAGCCTGATGATGAAGAGGATGAAGAAGACAAACTCTTCATCCTGATAATGAAGGGGTGAAGAAGTAGTCAAAACCCCAGCTGCAGCAGCACCTTGAGGGCACAGATGTTCCAAAAATTGAGTAAAGAAAGAGATTTGGGCTATGCAGGCCCAGCCATTGTAGCCCTCCTCTTTGCTTGCACTCGACGTAGGAGACCCAAGATTTGAAAAAAAAAATCAAAAATCGGGCATGGGCACGGAGGTATAACTGCCTGCTAGCAGTGTGTCCAAAAATTAGGCCTGGATGCCACTCACTGCCCAAACCGGAGCTCAGTGAAGTTCCAAGTCCTGAAATTCAAAATGGCCGCCAGCCGCGTGGGTGATGCACGGCCTACGGCACGAAACGAAATGCCATCAAGATTCCGCTTCAGGGAAAAAAATTGAAGATTCCGTCACCGCCGGGCCCAGGCATCATCCCCCACTCGTCCCCAGCAATACCCGAAAGCCCTCCAGCGCACACAGACCATACTCACACGTCTGTGTTGCTCGGGCTTCCCGTTCGCACCGCCACAGCCAGGAACGCCCCTTTTATTTATACTGCATGCAGCGGCGTGCCGCGTGCGCGTCCCTTCAATGGGCAGCGCCACAAAGAGAATTAGAGCTTTGTTCCCGCTGGAACTCCTCAGGTGCACATGGGCTTCTGCAGTTGCTGCCTAGAGGGAGCTGTCCAAATGCTGATCGGAAATTATGGCTTCAGCTGTAAAAGCTGTCCAGAGATGTTGATTGGGGAATTACAACCAACACCATCCCCATGAGCTGACATGGGAATTTGAATCACAATGTTAACTCTACAGCACGCTGAGTAGTTGCTGACACATAATTACAACCACAGGCTCGGTAGCTGTCGATGAGATGGCGGCCTCTTAGAGCTACATTCACGCAGGAGAAGTCCATGAGCTGACGGACAATCCCAGCCTCTGTCCTCCAGAAACGGCTGGAGTGCTGAGTGGCAAGTGCGCGGCTGGCCCTGAAGAAGCTGTCCAGGAGCCTACGGGAAATCACAGCCGAATCTATCCATTTGTTCTTAGAGAAGGAGAGAGTCGGGACTATGGGAGCTGTCCATGCGCTGACCGAGAACAACTACCCCAGGCAAGGCGAGTCGAATCGATTAACATGCTGCAAGTCCAGGGCCTGCAGGAGCTGTCCAGGTGCTGACAGAGAACCACAGGCGCAGACCAGCAAACTCTATTAACATGCCGGCAGTCCAGTCCCTGCAGGGCCTGAAGCATCTGCCAATTGCTGACAGAGAACCAAAGCCGCAAGCCAGGTGAATCTTTTAATATGCTGGAACTCCAGTGCGCCGCCAGGCCTGCAGGGCCTGCAGAGGTGGTGACAGAGAATCATAGATTACTTTACGGGAAGGGGAGGGGTTGCCCAGCCTACAGGAACTGTGTAGGTTCTGATTCGTAGCCACACCCCAGTCGAATCTTTTCACGCACTGGGAGGGCAGGTCGCAGCCAGTCCTGCAGGCAGTGGAATAACTTTGCTCAATTTTTTATTTTCATAGTTTATTGTTATTTGGCAATTCAGCCTTTAGCAAGAGAAAGTAGAAAAGCAATAGACATTATTAAAATATTGCTCAAAACAACATTCAATAAAATATTTGTTTACAATTCATCAAGGATTGATAAAATTCAGAGAATAAAACAATCATCCAAAGATAGGAACTGTGCAATTCCATAATACATCTGAATCATAAATATTAATATTTCACATAGTTGCACAATTAGCTCCAAGCTTTTAATAAAACCAGTCACAACTAACACCATTAACGTTGTCAGACAGCCATTCCAAAGACGTTCACTACCAGATACCAGCTAAATACTACATATTAACAAATGTACAGAAATAAACACAGCGCTTCCCTGCTAACGCGGGGCAGTCACCAAGTGCTGTAAGTCTTCTATGTTCGCAGAACCAGAGAATCTATAATTTGCAGAGTCAGCAGGACATAAGCCATACCTAAGCACAATTTGTTTGATGAAGTAAAGGTTGCTGCATAATTTAAAAAAAGATCTCCTCACAAGGAGATTGGTGTAAATGGCCAGAATGGTAGCTAGACAAGATGGCTCAATGATTTGTATGCGTGCTTTTTCCACTATATCAATCCAGTCATGCGCGTATAGGGTTAATTTCACTTTCAGTGGATTTCTAACCAGATCATCGTTTGGTATTTCCAGATCATTTTACAATTGTGTGCAATAATTGCCCAGGTCATTCAAGATTTCCATTTTTTAACCTTAGTCAGCATCTCCAGATCACGATATAATGACTCGGCAGCTGAACAAATAATACTTATTTTATTTTATTTCATTGTTTATAACGTGAACCTGACCAGTAGGCAGCAGGGCGCTTTACAGAGTCCAGGAGAATCCAGACCATATCGTCGAGCTAGCGTTTTTAACAGTAACGCAGTACTGTGCGACACTAATCACACTAATGCACACTAAGCAAATTTATATGGAAGCATTCACTACCAAAATACAAAGTCGATTGGATGCGGAAGCTGAAGCCTCCTACCAATGGCAGAACCGTCAATTCGAGCTTGCAAGACATGACCGTGCAGACAAAGAACAAATAACAACAACACTAATTAAGCTACTCGCTGCCAAACAACAAGAGAAAAAAGACAAACAAGGAAGTACTCTCGAAACAACAAACCAAGAAACAAAAAACAGAAAGCCAACACCAGAGAGTAATATAACGAATAGTACCACGAAGAGAGCCATTGGATCAAACATGCCTGACGCTCAAGATAACACGGCAGCAAACGCAAGACAAAAATGTCTTCCCTTCTGCCTAACGTCAGCAGAGATAATGAAAAAAGAAAGGCTGAAAGGAACAACACCTCAATGCACCAAACAGGAATCCACACAACTAAGGAAAGAAATCGCCATTCCAACTCATAAGGATGTACAAGACCGGACCAAATTAAAGAGCACTCCAGTAATAATGATAATGATGTGTTATTTATATAGCGCCTTAATCCAAAGTGCTTTACAGAGCAAATATTTACATACAATATCACCCAACCAAAACTGGTACTCATTTATCGACCTCGGAAGGATGAAAGACTGAGTTGGCCTTGCCAGGATTCGAACCTGCGACCTGAAGATCACGCTCAGATAGCAGAAGCAAGCACCCAACCTGCTGAGCTATCTTACCGGCCATACGTAACAGACATGGAGGTGGAATCCTTTCCAATATTTGATACCTCCAAGAAAATAACAAAAAATCCTAACCTGAAGACCCCAACATACATGGGAAAATCAATAGAAAAACAACTATTTCGAACAAGAGGGGATGAGAGTTTTTCTAAGAAATCTGACACTGCCTGCAAAACTGTCTGAACCCAGTAACAAAACTGAGATCAAACCAATCACAACGAAAACAGATTCTAACCCCAAGCTATTACAAGAAGCCTGGGAATTAGCCAAAATAAAGGAACAAGAAATGAAGGCCAAAAGAGATTTGGAATTATTGATGAACCTATCCACATATGAAGAAAATGTCCCAGAGACCATCTCAGAAGACAGTATGGATTCACCGGAAGATCCACCATCAGTGTGTATCATAGAAGAACACTCGAATATAAGGAAGGTCTCACCAATTCAAGCGAAGATAACATACTATCTTGCAAAGACATATCAGAAAATGAGGGAAATTGATCAGAAGAATAAAACCAGATCTCTAGCGCAACAGAAGAATACAAGAACGAATCAACACGAATCACTGAAGAAACCTTGCAAAATAAAAACTCTGACCTCAAAAAACCTCAAACAGGGGATCAAAGAAGCATTAAACCGCTACCAAAAAAGAGAAGATAAATGAACCCCTCATGTTACCTACATTCATTGACCAACGAAACCAGCTTATAAAGAATTACATCAAGATCCAGAGAATAAACACACAAAATGATGGCTTTATCATGAACAGAACAAACTTACTAAGATTATTGCATGCCATACCTTCGCTACAAATGATAAAAACAGAAGACATCAAAGTGGTAGATTTCCCCAGAGAGGAAAGAGCTGATATAATAGAGATCCAACTTAATTCAAGAAGAGCTGCAGATAAAATATTATAACACACAATGCAATAAAGAAAATAGGCTTCAAATGCTCCCTTAACGATGTTAAGGACTAATCAACACTAACAATGTTCACACGTATAGATACACAATCCAGACAGAATGAAATAGATATTCTCAGAGAACGGCAACTGAATCTAACGAAAACCCTTGTCAACTCCACCAGAAACACATGGGAACAAAGAAACACACGGGGAATGCATAAATACAGAGAAGCAAAATACAGGGAAAAGTCGCAACAACCATAAGGGGAAACTGACTGGAAAGATGATGGAAGAAGGCAAATGAAAACCCACTTATAACAACAATCGAATGAGACGAAATTGATATTTAACATTTGATCTTGGAACACCAGAGGATCCATGCATTTATTTAAGAGAGAAAACAGCAATCTACTCACCTATGAAATAATATGCTTACAGGAGACCTGGCTATCCAAGCAACCGCTATGTGATGGATATATGATCCACATCAATCCAACACTAATAGGGATAAACGGTCGCCCTTATTCAGGCCTCATGACATTCTGGAAAACTGAAGCAAACTTCGAACTAAGCTCGGCCTCCAATCCTAATCACTCGACACAAATCACGGTCCTAAAATACAAACAAACTAGCGAGACAAATTACGCAAAGTTTTACGATCAACAAGTGATTGCAATTATAAGCATATACTGGAGCCCTTCTACTATGAGCAATTAAATATTAATTCACGCAATTATAACAAGCATAGATAACCTCCAAATGAAGTACAAGCAAACGGAATTGATAATCTGCGGTCACCTGAACATTAATTTATGCCAGTCCAACGGCGCAGAAATACCATCCAATAACCTCAATGCCAAAGCCAAACTATGGACAAAAGAGATGAACAAGAGAAGCCTGCTGTTACTAAATGGGAACACAGCTGGTGATAAACCAGCTAAACCAACCTTGTCAAGAGGAAATGCCATCCAGACTATATGTACGCCTCGTCCAACATACAGAATAAAATCTCAAAGTTTGTAATAATTCCGGTGACGTAGCGTGACCATCATAAAGTTGCCATGACTTGGATTGCCTCTCACCAACCTTTAAGAAAAGTCGAAACGACACGGCTGGAAATTAATGCAGGACTCAACAGGTTGCGAATCACTGACCACCAGACAGGAAAGCTGGAAGAAATATTCATCAAATCGAACATATCTGGCAGAGAGAAAATTGATTCTGAATGGATATAAATTCAAGGTGAGTAGCAAAGCCAACCAAAAAACCTAACAAGCTCATTTCTACAATGAAGCAATTGCTACGAGCAACAAACAACTCCGAAAGAACTTAAATGCCACCCGCAAAATGGATCACGAAGAAGCGGCAAAAAAATCCAAATTGCTAAAACAAAACGACCGAAATTGGATGAAAAACATGAGAGCCGCAATAGCCCAAAATTATGCTGAATCCATGATGAGAGCACTAAGAAATCAAAACACAAGAGATCTTTGGAATCACCTCAACAAAAAAACTGCTAACCATCTGCGGATGATCCAAGATGTCTCAGAAAATGAGTGGGTAGATCATTTCTCCCAGCTCTATAAATGTCACGCTAAAACAACAGATCAGATACCAGCGACACTCAACCAAAGGGAAAGTTGGTACAAGAAATGGGACTACAAGGATATACTGCACACATCAAGAAGCTCAACACATCACAAGCCCCTGGGCCAGACGGCCTGAGTAACAACATTATTAAGAAACATCCTGACGCATGGGCAAAACTCTGCATACAAATCTTTATCCTTATATCTAAATACAATCACATCCCAAAAATGTGGAAAACTGCAACCTTGATTCCTGTCTACAAACAAGGTGACAGAAAGCAACCCAAAAACTACAGGCCGCTAGCCAACCTGGACCCAATGGGAAAGATTTTTGCTTCCATCCTCGTAAAACAACAGACAGAGTGGGCAAAAAATAATGGAAATCAAGATTATCGCTAAACTGGATTTGTCAGAAAAGTAGGAACTAATGTTAACCTACTTATTTTAAACCTTTTAAAACAAGAAGCAATAAGATCACAAACTCAAACCCACGCAGCCTTTATAGACCTACAAATGGCATTCGACAGTGTCAACAGGACGAAATTATGGAAATTATGCAAAACAAGAACTGCCCTGCTGAACTATTAGAACCTATAAAAGCTTTGTACATGGGCACTACAGTCAGAGTACGACTCACACAAGATGCTGTGCAATCATCTGAGATAATAACAGAAAATTGATTGAAACATGGATGCCCTCTAGCAGCAACACTTTTTAATTTCTATCTTTTCGACCTGGTAGAAAACCAAAATAACATGTTAGTCAATCCCCAGAAGATAAATGCCACTCCTATACCTTATATTCTGTATGCAGAGGACATCGTTATTCTAGACAAGACTCAAGTAGGCCTACAGAAAAGAGTGACGACATTGGAAAAGTACGTCGAGGAGAACGACTTGAAAATGAAATCCAACAAATTTCAAGTGATGACTCTGGGCTTCCGATCAAAAACCAAACCTTTATCAATATACATTAAAGGGAAACAACTTGAGGTAGTCAAAACCATCAAATACCTCAGCATTTGGCTCAACCAGTCTGAAACGGAAACAGAATGGTCAGATCAGATCATCTTAAAACAAAACTCGATCTCTGGCAAGACAAGGGTTGTCCATCCACAGAAAATACGGTCAATATTCCATGAAACCGATTATATCGTTCTACAGACAAAAAGTGATTGCCATATTAGCTTACAGAAGTGAGGCCATGATGAACATTGCTAGAAATACCTGGAACCTGGTTGAAGGTATCTTCTGACGCAAAATACTCTCTCTACCAGCGGCCTACCCAATTCCCAGGATTCGATATGAGCTAGCAATCCAGTTGATCGAGTCCATCATCAATTGGAAATACTTGGACATATACAGAAAAGTTATCAATGACGAAGAAATTCCATCAATTGACATAATGAGAACAACTAGTAAATCTTCTAATGACACGTCTCTAAATGCTTGGAAAGAAGCATGTCTTCAATTACTAAACAAAAACAAAATGACAACATAAACTTTGATAAACAAACCACTGGAGGTCAAAAAACGAATCAAAATAAATGACTGGATGAAAACCATAGCCGAAAAGGATCAATACCACATGTCCATAAATTCCAAAACAGAAACAAGAGCGATAAATGAGATCCCACAATACCTGACAAAGTTTCCATGCCGGCAAATGAGAGACACATTTCTCAGGCTTCGGCTCAACATACTTCTGACCCGGGAATACCTTGCTAAAACCAAGCAAATCTCTGAAAAGGACAAGAACTGCAGATGATTCTGCAAGCAACTCAATCAAATTGAAACAATACACCATGTCACAATGAAATGTCCTGCGCTCTCTGAACAGAGGAAACTATTCAGCGATATGCTTACCCCTGAAAGCATACAATGTGAAGTAGAAGGAAGATGCACACAGATAATTTCTGGTTATAACAAAAGGCTGATTTTCAGGAAGATTACATTTTGGGAAAACATCATGCTTAAGGAAAACTTTAAATCAGCCATAAATAAAAAACTCTAGTGACAATATCAAGAGTCCTACGTGTGGATGCAATGTGATCTTATGTCACCAAGGAAATGTAAAAAAAGTGTCTATGCAAACTATACTACTAATACAAAAATATATATATACATTTTATTTCATTGCTCATAACGTGAACCTGGCCCGTAGGCAGCAGAGCGCTTCACAGAGTTCAGGAGAATCCAGAGGCTAGCGTCGAGCTAGCGTTTTTAACAGTAACGCAGTACTGTGGGGGATTGTCAGGGTTTCAGTCCTGGTGGAGGAAGCGAAGAAAGAGCCATGTCTTCACGATTTTGCGGAACTGCATTATGGAAGGGGCACTACGAGCTTCCAGAGAGAGTGAGTTCCACAGGGATGGGGCATAGCAGGCGAAGGACTGCTTTCTGGTCCTTTCCTTACGGATAAGTGTGAACTTTAACCTTTTGATGGTCGAGCTCCGGGAGGTGTGGGAACCTCCTGAGATAAAGAGTTTGGCTGCCAGGTAAGATGGGAGACAACTTTGTATGTGATGCATGCAGTTTTAAAGAGAATATTTGCGGGGAGGGGGAGCCAGTCTAGATCACGTAGGATGGGGTTGATGTGGTTAAATATGCGGGCACCCACAATAAGATGGGCTGCGCCGTGGTGGGCAGCTTGGAGGGGTTTGATTTTCCTAAGTGTGGAAATTGGAGCCAAGCGGTTTTGGCTTTCTTGGCCACGTTTTTGCAGTGAGACACCGCTATTGACAATGAAGCCTAGGGATTTGCTTGAGTCGGTCCGCTTAGGGGTGAATCTGTCTAGGTTCATGCTGTTGAGCCAGTTGGACGATTTGTATTTGGAGGGGGGGCAATAAGGATAAACTCAGTTTTGGTGGGGTTGAGTTTTAGGTAGGCGGATGACATCCAGGTCTGGATGGTGTCCTAGCAGCAGCAGAGCGAGAAATGTCTTGAGGGCCAGTAACCTTAAGGTACAGCTGTGTGTCATCAGCGTACTGGTGGATGGAGATGCTGGGGATCATTTAAGAGGTTTCCCAGGGGCTCCATATAAAGATTGAAGATAATGGGTCATAGAACGGAATACTGCAGCAGGCCACAATATATAGGTAGGCGTTTGGACCTGAATTGCCCCACTTGGACAGCTTGGAATCGGTTGGCGAGGTATGAGGAGAACCAGTCAAGGACTTTACCTGTGAGGCCCATTCTGGTGGCGAGGATCAAAATGAGCGTGGGGTGGTCGAGCGTGGGGTGTTCGACACGGTTCGCGTAAGCTGTGAGTTTGAGGGATACAAGGGTGTCAGAGAGTTCCTTAAAGGTGAGAAGGGTGAAGTCTGACCAAGGGAGGATTTCCCGGTGCTGGGTGGCTCCTTGGAGGCCTTCGTGGAGTCGATAAAGTCCCAGATTTTGGCAATGTTGACAAGGAAGAAGCTATTAATGCTATTGCAATTCTGCTGCAAAGCCAGGACCTCGGGGTCTGGGGTAGGCTTGGCACTGTCGAAGAGGTTTCTGCTCCTGTTAGGGGCACCCTCAGTTCAGTAGCGTAACCAGGATTGTCTAACAAGTGGGGTTTGAAGCTAATGTAGTTGGGCCCACCACAGTGACATTGACATCTGTAAACCAGATTTGACGGGTCCCTTGTCAGGAGGGACAATTGAGACATATGGTTTAGAACATGGAATGCTAATTTGATTTTTGGGGAACGCATTCAAAGGTACCCTAGTACCACGAACAATACATGCAACATAACCTCGCTGCCAACGATGGGCTACCTATAAGATTCAACCCAATCGCTCACCACTCAAACTTCAAACAAGACAAAGGTCATGATACCGCGCCCACGTACAATAAATGTTCAATATAGGCTTCTGATGAAGAGGAACTCTCCTTGAAATGCGTGAAGCCACAGTTTATTGAACTTGAGAAATGTGGTTTTGCTCGCTATCACATTTGCTTTATATGTGATTTAAATACCTGTTGCTGTTACACAGTCTGTGTATCTAGAATATCTTTTTGAATGTATATTCTTATAATAGTTGTCACTGAATTCAAATCTACATCTTTATGAATCAATATTTATGACTAATTACTGCCTATTTGGTGGATTATAAACAGTGTGCAAGGGACTGGAGGTTTCCTACTTTGGATCCTCTTTTTCCTATCAAGCTGGACTCTTCCCATCCGTGTAACCCATCAGGGCCCTCAGAGTTTTCAGGATACTCTGTGAAGTGCTTGGTCCGGATCTTTCATATTTGCTATAAATGGGCCAAGAGGAATGTGTTGGTCCATGATATTTGTTTGTGCCCTATTCAGGAAAAGGGGGTTAAAACAAGCTGATTGAGAAGGATCATAGCGGGAAGGAACAGGCTCAGGTGCCTTTCCCACAGATTGCTTAAAGCAAGCAACACGATAGTGACCAGAAGTGAGCTGTGACTGTTCAGGAACTTGACCACAGGTTTCAGTGGTAGGCTTCTCTGCCTCGGGCTAATACATTGCATTAGGTAGCCCGAAAACGTGCAGGAAAAGAATGAAGCTGGGCATGGATGGAAGATGCTGCTTCAGACAAAAGCTCTGGAATTTCCATCAGTTGCCAGCATCTGTCTGGATGATGTCCACCATTTAAAGAAAGCGTGACCCCTCGACTGGAGCTGCCTACGGCTTCCGTAGCGCACGGCCAACATTGGCATGTTATGTTGGTTGGTTCTTGCTACTAACTCTCCATGGACATTGGAAGAGTGAGCGGCGAGAGGCTGGGGCTGCACCTGCAGGGGCAGTCCAGCAATGACATAAACTGAGGACAAGCAGCTGCACTGGCGAGCTCACAAAGGAACGCCAAAAATCGGGTACACACAATGCCAGCTACAAAACTGACACCGACAATGGGACTGTAGGGATACAGAAAACAGTCCCCAAGTGCGGGGGTTGCCAGGAAGGCAGTGCAGGTGTGTGTGACTGGTGGGGGAGGGACCTGGGCCCGATATCAGAGGGAGGCCAGGTAGCCAGTGCAGTTTCAGTTTCAGCCAGGTCAGCAGGGGAGAGGAGGAGAAAAAGCAGAAGCAAAGAGAAAGGTTTTGAGGTGCTTCCAGAACCAAAGATGGTTCTCCTCAAGTTTCAGGGAGGCAGGGAGGCTGTCCCAGAGGGAGGCCCCAGCCAAAGAAAGAGATCTACTACCAACTCGTTGCTTGGAGAAGCAACTGACCCTGAGGGAATTGGAGGGGGTGAGCGAAGAGCTCGAGAAGGGAGATATTTAGGAAGAGAGAGTTGAAGGTATTGAGGCCCCAGGCCCCGCAAGGCGTCTTGTGGACAATGCAGAGGGTTTTGAACTTAATCCTCGCATCCACTGTGATCCAGTGCAGAGATTTCAGTCCTGGAGAGATACAGTCCCTGGGATTGAGGCCAAGGACAAGTCTTCCAGTCCTGTTCTGGATGAGTTGCAGAGGGAGCAGAGAGTAGAGGCAGGCAGATTTAGAAAGGGGCTCTTGCAATAGTCCAGCCTAGAGAGAACCAGAGCTCTGGAGACAGTGAGATTCTGGGTGAAGGAGAGGAAAGAAAGAATACCTCTAAGGAGGTGCAGTTGGTAGTGTGACTTCTTAGAGACGTCCGAGATGTGAGGAGAGAAGGAGAGTGTGGAGTCGAAATTGACCCTGAGGTTTTTAGCCTCGCAGGTGGGAGCAGGAACAGGGCCAAGAGAGGCCGGCCAGAGAGCAACGGGAAAGGAGGGAGCGGGTGTGCCGATGAGGAGAATTTCAGTCTTACTGGTGTTAAGGCAGAGGTCGTTGGCAGCACACCACTCCTGGATAGCAGACAGACAGTCAGAGATGAGAGACGGGGAGGAGATGGCCAAAGGTAGCCTGAAAATGAGCTGAGTGTCATCCGCATAGCACTGGAATTGTGGGCAGAGAGCGGCAATGTGGTGGGCAAGAAGTGCCAGGTATTGGTTGAACAGCCAGGGAGAGAGGTTAGACCCCTGGGGGACACCGGAGGTAGAGAAAAAGATAGTGGAGAGGAAGGTCCCAAGTTGGACTTGGGAGCATCGGTCAGAGAGGATAGAAGTCAGCCATGCCAGGGCCTGACCGCTGATACCCAGGTTATCACAGAGACGTTTGAGCAGGATGGCATGGTTGACCATGTCAAAGGCAGAAGAGAGATCAAGTAAGATGAGGACACAAGGGATCAAGGTTGGAGAACAGGTTTTCACGGATGTTCAGGAGAGCAGTTTCCGTGCTACTGGCAGCTCTAAAGCCAGACTGATGGTCATGAAGACAACCAACAGATTCAGTGTGGAGATTGAGCTGGGAGATGGCCAGCTTTTCTAGGAGCTTGCCCAGGAAGGGAGTGATGGAGATTGGGCAATAGTTGGCCGGGCAGGATGGATCTGCAGAGGGTTTCTTAAGAATACGGTGCACAAGGGAGTGCTTCAGGGGGGATGGGAAGACTCCAGTGGCAAAGGAGTGGTTGCAGAAGTCGGCCAGGGCAGGAGCCAGGGAGACGATGTGGTCCTTGATGGATTTGGAGGAACAGGGATGAACCTGTTTTGACAAGACTTTCATAGATCGGACTTGTCTAGAAACCGCATCTGTGGGAAACAGGGGAAAGGCAGAGAAGGAGGGAGGAGAGGTGGCTGCAGAAGGGCCAGAGGAAGAGAAGAGGGAGGGAGGTAGGGGAGAGGAGGAGAGTGAGGACAGGATGTCCTGAGTTTTAGAGATGAAGTGAGAAGCCAGTGCTGTGCAGAGGGCATGGGAAGGGACAGGAGAGGTAGAGAATGTGGCTGGATTGGCCAGTTCCTTGCAGATTTTAAAGAGTTCATCCGAGTTGTTAGATGCCGCAGAGACGCGGGCTTGGATATGAGCTCTCTTCTCGGTGAGGACAGAGAGCCGGTATTGCCTTTGGAGCAGGCGGCAGGCCAGTTTCATTGAGATGTATGTATAGATTACTAATGGTATGGCACCTGCACTTTATGAATGAAGTGACAACGTTCATGGGATATGTATGTTTTTCATTATAATATAATCAAGTGTTGAAAAATATGCCATATGCAACTTTTCAATTTTAATAATGAAACAATGAAGAATTAAAATGTAATAAATATTGAGGTGACAGAGAGATACTTGTCGTAGCGGGTGCTTTCATTTAATTAACTAATTTGTTCCAAATCATTATATTAGTAATTTTCTGCACAAAGTCTGTGGTGTAGTTTTACATTTTGACCCTGCCCTTCGTGATGTATAGAGGGATCCCTTGAGTATACACATACCAGAAAGGGAGCGGGGTCTATGTATCAGTGGACTAATGCATCCGTTACAGGGGCTTGTGTTTGACCTCTTGATCACAGGTTGAAATCCCAGCAGGTCTGCTAACAATAAACACATGTTATCTGTCAATAGGGCCAGGAAGCCCTTCTGGGGGTGAACATGCGCTCTGCAAATACACCTATTATGCTATGCGTTATTGACAATACTGTGATTTTATTTTTTTTTAAACTTTATTTTTAGGTATTTAAACCTCAATACAACTTCACACCCACATTAGGGTGGGCTTTAAACTTTGCGCCTTGACCCAGGACCCACCCAGTGTCCCCCCCACCCCTCCAACATCCTCGCCCCCCAGACACAGCGTCCTCTTTAGCTGAGTGTGAGCTACTTCTAGCTTTCGCGCCAAGGATATGGAAATACCATGGGCCAGCCCTCACCGAGGGGTATCTTCCGAGTCTGAGGAGTCAGATGCGTGATCCTCCGCTTCGCCCATCAAGAATAGTGTCAGTGGTCCCCAGATGTCTGGTGGCCGGGCGTGCAATGGGAGGAGTTTGATGAAGTCTATTTCAACATCTTGGTAATAAAGGAAGTCTCTGCGCCATGCGGCGACTGTCGGGGGGGGGCCTCGGCCCCAGGTCATGGCAACCCTCCTCCGAGCCAGAGTCAACAGAACCCCGGCCAGTTTTCTTATTGGAGCTGAGAGCAGCCTAGTCATGCCTAACAGGGCTGCTGTATGGCTCGGCTGTATTGGTTCTCCCACAATAGCAGCTGTCGTCTCCAGGACTTGTTTCCAGAAAGGCGTACGCTCGGGGCACTCCCATGCTAGGTGAACAAAGTTTGCTGAGATTGTCCCGCATCTGTTGCATTTCGCTTCTGCGTCTGGGTGATGTTTGTTGGTTTTTGCTGGTGTGTGATATGTTTGATGGAGGAAGTTGAAGTGTATGCGTTTTAGGCATGAGTTAAGCGCCACTTTTTGAGTTTGTTTCAGACTATAAATCCAGTCTTCATCCGATATGTTAACATGCAATGACTTTTCCCATCTAGCTTTTGCACCATTGATGGCGGGGGTTGTAGTGGGAATGAGGGATTTATAGATCTGTGACACCAGCCTACCTTCGCCTTGTGCTTGGATAACATTATGCAGCAATTGCCAAGTTGGTGGTTGACGCGGGAAGTCTGGCAGCAGAGCCTGAATGGTGTAGCGAGTCCTGAAGTAAAGGAATACATCCAAAGCAGTGTTGCCCCCTTTATTTTTTGCTTGTTCTGGAGTTAGAAAGCCCTCTTCCGTGAAGAGATCCCCTAGGGTTTGTATGTTCAGTTTGTCTACCCATTGGTGGAACACCGTCTCTGAGGTCAGTGGGACTCCGGGAATAAACTTGACAGGTAGGAGTGGGGAGCACCGTGAATGTACTCCGAGTTTCTGGGCCAGAGTCCTCCAGACTTTGTACGTCGTGAGCATTACGTTCATCGTGGAACTGGGAACCGGCGTGTGACTAAGGACGACCGCGGTTAGAAAGTTAGGTGTTGCGAGGGCTCGCTCGACTTGTACATGTGGTCCGATAGCTTGAGAGGCATACCAATGGCTGAGGAACTGTGCTTGAGCTGCCCAAAAGTATCTCTCAAGGTCCGGCAGCGCCAGTCCCCCATTGGTGACCGGTAGTGTCAGCGTGGTGTACGCCACTCTTGCTGGCTTGCCCGCCCAGAGTAGCTCAAGGACCAGGCCTTTCAATTTTTTCAAGAAGGATTGTTGCAGCAACAGAGGAATATTTTTGAATAGGTATAATAGTTTTGGTAGAATCACCATCTTCACTAGGGAGACCCTTCCCCAGAGGGTTAGTGGAAGAGACTTCCATCGAGCAATCTTGTCTTGCAGAGACTTGACCACCACTTCGTAATTATCACGAAACACTTCCTGACACTTTAGAGATAGTTGTATCCCGAGGTACCATACCTTGGAGAATTTCCATGTAAGTTGGAAGTCGTCTGGAAACTGTTTGGTGGCTGGGGTCAGAGGGAATACAATGGATTTTGACTAGTTGATTTTGAATCCTGACGCTGCTCCAAACTTGATGACTTCCCTCATGACTGGATTCAGATTGTCCTCAGGGTCTCGGATGAACAGTGCAACGTCATCGGCGTAGAGAGAGATGATGAGTTTGTGAGGGCCTATAATGAGTCCCCTCTGCTGCCGCTGTTCTCGAAGTTTGGAGGCCAGTGGTTCCATCACCAAGGCGAAAATTAAGGCCGATAGTTGGCAGCCCTGTCTCGTGCCTCGTTGCAGATCTATTGGAGCTGATTTGGCTGTACCCACAATGATACTGGCACGTGGCTTGGTATACAGAAGGGAGACAAGGTTGATAAAGCGGGCTCCCAGGCCCATCCTGGTGAGAACCGTGAACAGAAACGGCCACTCCACTGAGTCGAAGGCCTTTTCGGCGTCGAGAAGAACCGCCACAGCCTGTAGCGAGGGATCCAGTGCGGCGATGACACCGAACATTCTCCTGATTCCAAAAGTCGTGTTGCGGCCAGTTATGAAGCCGGCTTGGTCTGCCAGTACGAGGGTTGGCATCAATGGCATCAACCTCCCTGCCAGCACCTCGGCGAGAATTTTATTGTCAAGATTGAGGAGAGAAACTGGTCGGAAGGATGAACATTCTTCCGGGGGCTTGCCAGGCTTGTGCAACAGAATAACATTGGCTTCACAGGTGCTGGGAGGGAGGTGTCCCCTTTCCAGCGCTTCTCCATATACTTCCGCCAGGAGGGGGGCCAGGGTGCTCGCAAATGACTTGTAAAATTCTCCCGTCAGTCCATCAGGGCCCGTCGCTTTGGAGCTGGGGAGGGACTTAATGGCTTCTATAATCTCTTCTTGCGTGATCATTTCATTTAAGGGTTCACGGAGAGTCTGTTCGACTCAGTAAAGCTCTGTGTCTTCCAGGTACTCCAGTGGGGCGGTTAAAGGCTTGTTGAGTTTAGCACTATAGAGATCTTGGTAGAAGATCCGGAACTCCTGTGCTATCTTTTCGTCGGTGTGAACCGACCCTCCTAGATTGGTCCAAATCAGTTCTATTTGCGCATGCTTGTTATCAGCTCTGATTAAATTTGCTAGACGGGCACCAGGTTTTTGACCTTCTCCGTATTGACGGACTTGGCTGTTGCGATTCAGGAATTTGACCTCTCGGTCTGCTGCGAGATTGAATTTTAGCAATTCTTCTTTCAGGGCTGCTGTTATTTTGGGATCCGGCCCGTTTGTGGCTTGGAGTTCAAGTACCTTTAGCCTCTCTTCGCTGGTTGTGAGCTCGCGCCTGATGAGCTTGAGGATGCCGTTTTCTTTGGCGTGGCAGATTCCTCTGATAAAGCATTTTAGGGACTCCCAGATTGTGCTTGCAGAGGGGACCGATCCGACGTTGGCTTCGAGAAACACGTTGATCTCCTTCCTTAGTTCAGAGGCAAACACCTCATCTCTTAACAAGCCTATCTTGAAGCGCCATCGCTGTAGTGGCGGCGTAGGAGTGGAAGGCATAAAGCTGAGGAAAAGAGGGGAGTGATCGGAGAGTGTTCTCGGATGTATGCAGCAACGATCACTTGACATTGGGCCGCTTGCTGAGACGAAGAAATAGTCAATTCGGGAGCTTGTGTTGTGTACTGGTGAATGAAATGTGAATTCTCACGACTCGCCGTTCGAGACCCTCCAAATATCTAGCATGTTGAAGGCATTGCATATTTCTTTTATTTGGAGCCCCGCTTTGGTAGGAGGTTGTGGAGAAGCTTTCAATCTGTCTCTTACTGGATCCAATACAGTGTTCATATCCCCACCCCAGATTATGGATGCAGGGTCCTGCATGGAAAGCTGGGTAAGCACCCATCCAAAATTGTCTGGGCCATCCGTGTTTGGAGCGTAGGAGTTGACAAAGGTCACTTTCTGGCCTGCTATTATGCCGCTCACTAGTATCGCTCTCCCTTCTGCGTCTTTCGCCGTGTGTATCATGCGGAAGCTCATCCTCCTGTGTATGAGAATAGCGACTCCTCTGGAGTAGGATGAGTAGGCGGAGTAGTATCTGTGACAGCCCCAGCTCTTGGCCCACTGGTGGTCCTTCCCTGAGAGAAGGTGAGTTTCCTGAATCATAGCCACATCTATTTCGTGACGCCTGAGGTATTGCAGTATTTTCCTGGCTTTAGCTGGAATGTTGCCGCCTCTTATGTTCCATGTTAGAACGTTGAATGGGTTGGGTATATCTTTCTATTTGACCACAGATCATCACCTGAGGCTAGCTGAGGTGTGGCATCGGGGTGAGTTTTGCTAGAAATGATGCTGAAAAATTGGATCATTGCTTGACAAGACGACACTGGTATCTGATTGGGAGACGGAGAGCAGGGGGATGGATGAGAACTGGTGGCGCAGAACTTTCCTGATGAACTCTGAGGGCACCGTCCATGGGTAGACCCCAACTGGCCCGTGGCGTTTCTCTCTTTGAAGTGGGAAACCCCCAACTGGCCCACAGGGAGATCCCTCAATAACCAAATAAAACAGAAAGCGAAACATGTGGATGCCATGTCGCTGTGTGAACTGTACCCCCAAGGAACTCAGCTTAAAGAACCAACTGGCCGCTGAGTGAACTTTGGAGAATGAACTGGTGCTGTGCTAGGGGTGCCTGGGGCTTTCCAAGCATCCCTGCCCCGCGTTGTAATCAGTGAGAATTGAACCTGTACTTTTTGCAACTTATTGCGAGTTTGTAAGCCGACTCTGGTCACTCCGGTTTATGGTGGATTCCTGAGATTTCTGTCTCTTTGGGGCCTGGGACGGTTGGGGTTCAGATCAGGGCAGCCTATCTGGTCAAGAAACATGCTTGCATCATCGGGCGATTGGAAAAAATTGACCCTCTCCCCTTGCTGTACTCTGAGTCATGCTGGAAAGAGCATCGAGTAGGGTAATTGATTGGCTCTGAGTCTTTGTTTGATGGCGGTAAAGGATTTCCTCTGTGTTTGTACTGTGGGAGAGAAGTCTGGATAAATATGGATTGTGTCACCATCATGGAGCAGATCTCCTTTCTCTCTAGCCTGGCGGAGGATGGTGTCTCGGTCCTTGTAGTTGAGCAGCCTTGCGATGATTGGCCTAGGCGGAGCGCCGGGGGCAGGTCGGGCAGATGAAATCCTGTGTGCTCTCTCTACTATGAAAACTTGAGACAATGATTCTCTACTGAAGAGTGAAGTGCAGAGTGACTCCACGAACTCCTCCATTCTACCTTGCGGCTGCTGTTCCCTCACCCTGATGATTCTTATGTTATTCCTCCTTGATCGGCCTTCTAAGTCTTCGCATTTGGCCATTGTCGTTTTCATTTGAGCTTCGAGCTACGAGACTTTGGTTGAGAGGGACGATGCGCCATCATCTAGATTTGACACTCTTTGCTCGACCTCATTTAAACGTTCTGAGTGTGTGTCCATGCGGTGTTGAAAGAGGTCAACTTTTGAGGCGAGGCCGTCCATTTTATTGTTCAGATTTCCAATGCCAGCTTTCAATTCCAATAGGAGTTCTTTGATTTCAGATGACTTACCCTCTGATTCCATCTGGGGTGAATTGCAGGGGGCGGGAGTCTGGTCCTCACGCTGAACGGGGGCTTTAGGTGTCGCATCTCCCTCGAAAGTCAACTTCCTCTGGAATTTGTCGTTTTTCCCCATTTCAAATGTGGATCTGGTGTACTTTGTGTGAGTCCAGCTATACTTTGCTGTGCCTGGGGTGTTCCCTGGACCCACCCAGTGGTGCTAGGATTTATCCAGCTGGTCCAATTTGGAGGGAATTCAGTTGTATGGAGAGGTGGTTCCCTTCTCTTGTCCTGTGTTTCGTGCGCTCTGCGGAGCGCTCCGTGGGGACTGTCTTTGGCTGACCTGAGGGGGAGGTTAGGGATCTTCTGTGATGGCTCAAGCTTCTACAAACAGACTCCCCCAGGGAAGGTGTTGACACGGGGGGGATGTATTGCACAATGAATTTTCTTTTTATAATGCGTGTTGCTGGAGTCACTGTGACAGGATGGAAAGCGCCGTTGTGTTGGAGCTACTCTTGCCTGGCAGCAGGGTGTGAGCAGAGAGGCCTGAGGGATGCAGTGGAACACAGCACAGGCGAGTTGGGTGTAACTCCTGATATAATGCAAAAGTCCAGGGTGGGGGGGAGCCCCTCTTGCGGCACGGAGTGCGCTCTACAAACAAAGAAATGCTGGATTTGTTCTAAACATGAGGAGCACTGGGGACGGCTCTCTCCAAAGCCCTTCACTGGGCCCTCAGTGCGCTGCCCTGAATCCCTGTGAAGCAGATGCGCCGGAGTGCCACGGGTGACCCCACACTCCTCCCGAAGCGCCTCCGGAGCTCTCCGCAAGCTGAACGGGACCGGCTCTGTGCCGTGACACCCGGAGCCGCAGACAGGACCCGAAGTTGGCCCGGCGGAGGGAGCGAGGGGGGGGCGGGCCGGCCCGGGAAGGTCCGACTCTATCACAGAGCGCGCCCTCCCTCCCCCTCCGTACCTGATGTCTCGACTGCTCCCTCCGCCTCACACCGTCGGTCGCCGATGATCCCCGCCGCAGGGGAGCTTCACCGCGGGCACGGCTGTTCCGGGTGCCGGGGTGCCTCGCAGGGTGGGGAGCGGGCTCCGGCGAAAGCACCGCGCTGGGAGGGTGGATGCTGGGCCCCCACCTCTGCCAAGCCCCTGCGGCTCACCACTGCGCCAACGAGCGACTCCCCGGATCCGGCCACTCCACCAGGCAAGGCTCGGGAAGGAGCGGGAGTGGCCCCTCACAGGCGCAACGCAGGCAGACCCCTGCAGATCTTCCAATACACACCACGCCGTGTGCCCGCCACTGGTGCCTCCTCGGGGGCCTTGTACGCGGTCCTCGAGCCGGAGGGGGCCTGCCGCATAGCGCCAGTTGCCACGCCGGCCCGGCTGCGCAGATCTCGGAGCCAAGGCCATGCTGGGTCTCGTACAGGCAGGGAATGGCCGATTTTCGGCAGAAATTCACTGGCAGGCAGCTGGGCAGGTCGGGCGACCAGGAGTCGGGGAATTGGGGCTTTTCAGTACAGGGGGTGGTAGGATTATGCAGGATTGATACGGGGCACTACGGGAGCTCAGACCAAAGCAGCCATCTTGGTTGGCCCTCTAGCGCCCTCTCTATACTGTGATTTATTTTAATTTCTATAACGCACCGCTCACCCATAGGTCTCAGGGCACACATAGAGAAGACAAACAAAGGCTGGATCAAGAGAACAGTAGAGGAGATTGAGTTATACCATGTTAAAGAGATTCATCTTGATTTTTTTTCTTAACATCTTTAAGGGAAGTTATCTTTCTCAGATCTAGGGGGAGTGTGTTCCAAACCTGAGGGGCCTGAACATCAAAAGGAGGTACCACCAAACCCTTTCAGTTTAAATTTGGGTTGCTTAAGACTGGCCTTATCGGCAAAAAGGAGTGAGCGGCCAGATTTGTATACCTTGGTGCGTTTGCAAAAATATGCCGGGGTTTGGAGGTTCAGGCATTTATGGCTCAGTGTCAGGGCCTTGTGGGTAACCAATGTTTCACAGGGAGCCAATGGATCTCCCTCCTTGCTTGGGTGATGTGATCACGTCTGGGTAGATGTTTGGTAACCTTGACTGCCCCATTTTGAATCACCTGGAATGCTGCTAGGTTTGCCTGGGAAGTGCCCAGAAGCAAACTTTTTCAGTATTCCTTGCGTGAGTTCACAAGTGCTGAGCAAGGCAGCCCATGTTATCGGGCGACAGGAAAGGCCAAATGTGACTTCGAAGTTTATTGATGTAGCCACAGGAAACTCGTAGGAGGGCTACATGAGGCTTCATGGACAGATACTGGCTGATAATGCAAGAATGCAGTGCCTGGAGGCATTAATCACCCGATATGCTTAGGAAACTGAGAAACTGAATGTGTCCCACTCGGTGGCCTCCTATCACATAGTTAATGTCTTCTTTCACCTCCCAGTGAGGGGGAAATGGAGGAGACCATCTTGGGTGCACTGCCGTTCCTTGCCACAGTGGTACAGGTAAATGAGCACTGCAATAAGGGAGCCATGGATGCCCTGGTGGAGAGTAATACAGCGCTTTGGTGGAGCACATCCATCAGAGAATACTGATAACACAAACACCTTCTTGGCAGAGGATAACGCAGTCGGGCTAATGCACATTGGCGATCTTGCATGCTCTGATTTATTTCAGGAGCTGTCGGGCCTTAAATTGACAGCATGAAAAAGGAGCATGGTGTAATGTATAAGGTTTGAGATGCTGTCTACAAAGGGAACTTGCTTATATCAAGGAAAGCACTGCAGATTAATGTGCAACCCATGTGGACTGTAAACATACCATACTCACGGGAATTAAACAGTGCGGTACAACCAACAACCATGATTATGAACACTATGAGAACGTCCTACTAAATGTTCCTAGTACATATGTGCCACTGAAGAGGACTCACATTGTCACCCAAGAGATTTGTTGTAAAACCCCAGGAATTTAATTTTCACTCAATCATTCATTCCTCCTAGGGAATATGCACATTAAGAACGGAATGGCATAGTGATGACACCCTCCAAAAAATGTAGAAAACTACACAAAAAGTTCTCACTCAGTACTGCTCAATCTGTAGACTGTCTAAACATTTTTATCGATTACACTCACATATTAAATAGTACTTATTTGAAAAAATATAGCTCATTTTATTATCAATATTGCAATTAGTCATTTAAAAACAAAAATCATGAATGTGCAATGTGCCATCAGGACAAACATGAATGTAAATGTGAATTTGACCCTTCAACAATACAAAACAAGAAAAACTCAAATACAAAATCAAAAAAGGTGGTCACCACCGAACGTGTTCAGATCCTCTTTACACAGAAAGCCCTACATGTTGCGCACCCACAGGTTGGTATCAGAACTTCTTCAGGGGTTATGCTTAGCACCAAGAGTTTAGGAATATACATATTAAATACATTAGTTATAAAAGCCTTGTCTCTTACCTTGTGAACCATAGTCATCAGTGCTCTACAAACTGTAAACCTTGCTTAAAAAATTAGGGCAGGACGGTGTGGCCAAGCGGCACAGGAGATGGACACTTAGCGGGGCAGCTCGGAGAGCAGAGAAGAAATAAATACTTTTAAACATGCTGTTAAATGATATTCTCAAGCTGATTATATCGAGATATTAAACCTATGGAGTGAGGCTGACCACAGTATACTTTTTCTTCAAATTTAAACATCGGTTTCCTTCGTGTGACGATCACCGGTTTGCCCACGCCTGCCCTGAGGCAAAGTCGCTACTCATGGAATCTTTGTTCTTCCAAATCACAAAATACAACTAAGGCGTGGCTACATCATAGAATCTGGTACATACCGTTTGAGGCTTTGTGGAGGACAAACTGTGATGCCCTATTCCAGGTCTCTGCACCCAACATTGTTCCTGTGAGGTGTTCACGTTACTGTGACTGGAGTCAAGTCCTGCAGCAGCAGCGTTGCGCTGAAAGACTCTGTGGGAGTACGACAAGGGCTCAGAACCCGTGCTCGTCAGGGAACGCTCTTTCTTTAACGACAAAGCCGTTTTAAAGTAACGTTTTTGCTACAAAAAGGGATTAATCACATGATTATACACAGATAACAACAGTAACTGTGTATTTCTCCATTTCAACATTTATGGAGGGTTTCTTTTTGACATTTTTTCATATATGCTGCTGGAGGAATCTTGCCACTGGATACCTAATTGTACTATAGCTACCACGGAAGCTGAATTTTCTAACTTTAAATGATTCTATACATCTGAAATTTTAAATATTTAGCTTATCTTATTGGAATTCTTTTTAAACTGTGGAGGTTCTATACTCCTGTGAAGTCAAGGTCATTTAGTTGATTGCACACAATAGAGGCTCAACCTATAAATTCTTCGGATGTGTTAAATGAATCATTCTTCTTTGTTGCATATTTAAAACATCACTGTATTTTGGAAAATAAAATTAGTTGCTTCCGAGACAAGTATATAATCCTATTTATTACACACAATTGGAACTCCACCTTTAACTTTGTATTCACCAGTAACGGAAAGACTCCATCCGAACTCCAACTAACTTAAAGATAGCACTACTTAGAATATGTGAATTTATATCTGTTTCATTAATCCCTTTAGTTATTCCTTGTGGGAATTCCTCATTGCCTAACTGTGTCCATTTATCCAATATACTGATAGTGGCTTGCTTCTCCAATACAAATGCTTCATCTGACAATTCTCCAATCAATGCTTGCATGGAAAAAATCCTAGAAGAACTAGGTAACATCCGTTCCTCTATCTCTACACTTGATCTGCACTCCTCCTCTATTCAGAATGAGCTTAAACACTTCAAAGACGATATCAAGCTATTTTCTGTCAGACTTGACAAAACATAAGAGAGAATTAGCTCGTTAGAAGATAGAGTAGAAGGATTGGAAAACATTCAGATGAAACTTCAACAAATGGAAAACGATGTCACAGAGTTGGAAGACAGGAATCGCAGGGATAACCTTCACTTTTATGGCATCCCAGAGAAGCTTTAAGGAGATGACTCTATACATTTTCTAGTCAACTGGATCCCCTCTACCCTTGGGATCACATTCTCACCACCACTGGAGCTTCAAAGGGCACACAGGATCAGACCTCGTTTTTCCAAGAATAACTCTTCACTAAGACCACTTATTGCCTGTTTTCTTCGACATCAAAAAGCACAACAAATTCTCCTTGCGGTCAGGAAAAACTCCCCTATCCTTTTCCAAAATAACAAAGTTTTCATCTCACCAGATTTTTCCAGTGCTACTCAAGCCAAAAGGAACAATTTCTTGATATGAGGCCTCTCCTAAAATCACTGAATATAAGATATGGCCTGTCAGATCCAGCTAAAATGATCATTACCATCCCTGACGGTTCTACTAGAGAATTCACAGATCCAGATGAACTTCATAATCTACTCAGAGCCTTACAAGAAACTCTGATGGACACATCTTCAGTGGCCACGGCAACTAGCACAATTAAATCAGACTCACAACCTCCTAGACAAGCTTTCAAAATGTCCAAGAACCAACACATCAAATAAACTCCTAAGAGAAGCAGATCAGCTTCCTCAATTTTATTAGATACCCCAACGACCTCAACTCATTTCAGAGATAAATCTAGATCTCCTATCAGATCTACTGATTCGTCGCTGACAACATTACAGACTTGATTGATTTTTTAGCATAGGACATATCATTTCCTTATTGTAATTGTTTTACAATTAATATCAACCAATTTTATCTCATGATTGTGCTATTGGTTTACAACATGCTCAAGCATCTTCAAATAATTTCATTATCTCTCTCCTCTGCTCTTACTGCTCTTCACTGTGCTTACACTTTGGCATCCCCTATGAGACACCTGACTATTTGCTTTTCACCTAATCTTATCTTTGTCCATTTATCTTTACTTATTCACTCATACCTATTCTTAATCATCTTAAACAAAAATGATTGTCTACTCCTCTATTGCTGTCCTCCCTCCCTCATGTGGTCTCCCGTGTTACTCCGAATTTTACGTATACTTATCCATTCTTATTCCTTACATGTCCCTATGCTTTTTAAAATTTGGAGAAGGTTATACATTAATGTTTATTTTCTGTATGCTATTCAACATATGTTGACCAGAATGTGTTTAATACCGTCTAATGTCTATTGTGATAACTACTTGGAATGTAATAAAATAATTTCCCAATCTGACATCATATGCCTTCAAGAAACCCATAAGTTCTGATAAGGAAAACCTAAGATTAGAGCCTCCTAGATCAGTCAGACTCTCTTTGCTAATGCATTAGATAAGAAAGGGGGAGTGTCTATCTTAATTAATAAACACGTAATAAACACGTAAGGCCCGATTCAAAGCATCCGATTCAAAGCATCCAGCGCAGAAAAGGCGCAAATGCCACGCGCAAGGAAGAAGCATGCGCCACCTGTGGCACAAAGAAACAATTGCGCGGCACACGTTTTCATGGATTTCCCAAGGCATCACAAGCCGTGGCGCAAGGAACATCAAGCAGCACCAGTAACGCCCCCCAATACGCCCCCACGTGCAGTAAAAAGCAAGTAAAATGCCAAACACTGCGCAAGCCCCGGTGCCATCCCTGGACCAGCATACAGCCTCCCCCCCCAGCCAAATCGCGTGCAAACTCAGTGCAGACGGGGTACGCGCTGTTTCGATGTGATTTGTCTGGGGTGCGGACGGGCTATGCACTGAGTTACCACGTGATTTGTTTGGGGTGCGGACGGGGAACGCGCCGAGTTTGCACGCAATTTGGTTGGGGTTTGGACAGGCTAGGCTGTGAGTTTCCACCTGATTTGTCTGGGGTGCAGACAGGGTACGCGCCGAGTTACATTGGACCCCCCAGCCCGCATCACGCCAACCTGCAGGCAGCCCATAACACCTGTGACACCCCAGCCCCCATCACCCGAGCCCACAGGCAGCCCCCACTACATGGGATCCCCCACCCCCATCACCTGAGCCTGCAGGCAGCCCCCACAACATGGGACCCCACAACCCCATCACCCCAGCCTGCAGGCAGCCCCCACTACATGGGGCCCCCCAGCCCGTATCAGCCCAGCCTGCAGGCTGCCCATAACACCTGTGACACCCCAGCCCCCATCACCAGAGCCCGCAGGCAGCCCCCACTACATGGGACCCACCCAGCCCCCATTACCTAAGCCTGCAGGCAGCCCCCACAACATGGGACCCCCTAACCCCCATCACCCCAGCCTGCAGGCAGCCCCCACTACATGGGACCCCCCAACCCCCATCACCCCAGCCTGCAGGCATCCCACAACACCTGCAACACCCCAGCCCCCCATCACCCAAACCCACAGGCAGCCCCCACTACATGGAAACCCCTATCACCCGAGCCTGCAGGCAGCCCCCACAACATGGGTCCCCCCAGCCCCATCACACCAGCCTGCAGGCAGCCCCCACTACATGGGACACCCCAGCCCCATTACCCCAGCCCGCAGGCAGCCCCCACAACATGGGAACCCCAGCCGCCATCACCCCAGCCTGCCGCCAGCCCCCACTACATGGGAACCCCCAGCCCCATCACACCAGGCTGCTGGCAGCCCATAACACCTGTGACACCCCATCCCCATCACCTGAGCACACAGGCAGCCCCCACTACATAGGACCCCCAGCCCCCATCACCCAAGCCCGAAGGCAGCCCCCACGACATGGGGCCCCCATCACCCCAACCTGCAGGCAGCCCCCACTACATGGGACCCTCCCAGCCCCCATCACCCCTGCCCGCAGGAAGCCCCCACTACATGGGTGCCAAACCCCCTTCCACCATCACCCCAGCCTGCAGGCAGCCCACAACACCTGTGACACCCCAGCCCCCATCACCTGTGACGGCAACCTGCAGGCAGCCCCCTCCAGACTGGACATCACCTGCATGCTGGATGCTGACAAAGTGAAACACGTTCACTCCATGGATGGCGTGTTCAGGAACTTGCTTAATGTTTAGTGACACCACCTTAGCCTCCTGTCCATTAAATATCCTGCAAACACCCAAAAAGAACATACACCTGGTCCACAAGCTTCAGTGTCCCAGCTGATCATACGCAATTACTGACTGCAACCATATCCCAACATACACATCACAAAAGTGTATGTCAAAGTGAGGCCCCTGCATGCCATGTGACAAGGTTATGTCAACAATCCACATGTACAAATAACCACACAGTGACAGAATGCAAAGCACCCTCGATTTGTGTCACATTGACGAGACATTGTCCTGGCGTGTCACGGCATGAGCCTCAATGAGCACACAGCACCTGAACAGAAGACCTCATAAACACACAAGTGACCATCCCATGTGTGAAGGACATGACATGACATACAATCAAATGGCATGTAATTCAGAATGCACATGTACACAAGTGTCCAAAGGGCCAAAGTGTCCCGGGAGGTGGACGAGAGTGAAGACAGACAAAAGAAACATGTTAGGGCAGGTGACATTGAGACGGTGCCAGAGCATGCTAAGTGGAGATTGATGAAATGTGGTTGCGGAGGTGCCAGTTCAGCACATGTGAAGGACATCATAACAAATACGCCTAAAAAGACAACAAAGAAAAAATTATAAGGCTAAGCCTAAGTGCAGTCATGAGGTGCAAACTGTCAGTAGGTGTTTGCTGGCATACATAAAAACAGTCTAACGATTGGGCATGCTGGGGAGCCAGTGCAGGTGGGAAAGTGGCGTGCGAGGGGACCTTTTGGCAAG
This sequence comes from Ambystoma mexicanum, assembly GCF_040938575.1. Classification (NCBI taxonomy): domain Eukaryota; kingdom Metazoa; phylum Chordata; class Amphibia; order Caudata; family Ambystomatidae; genus Ambystoma; species Ambystoma mexicanum. The sequence continues at coordinate 1,277,746,821 of NC_090932.1, read as the reverse complement.
TTCAGAGGGTAGCGAGCTGACCATAGCAGATTCACACAGGACTTCATCAGGGCAGAGGAGTACAAAAACCACAAGCCCAGAGGAAGACTCAAGTCACGATTGAGTACATGGCAATCAGACCGTGCCATATCCACCAATACTGCAGCATTGTTCTGCCCATATGTAAACCCATACCAATTAAAAAAAGGTATTGCAAAGCAAGATGGCCAACTACATGAGAGACAATGAAATAAGCACAAAGAAATGCTGGTGAAGGGCAAAGCATGACATATGCGTTACACTGCATCAACCAAGCCCTGGCACAAAATTGAAAACCTTTTACACTCCCATCACTCACCCCACCCACCATGTGAAAACAAATGCCACCACACCATGCACACTCCAACTCCATCTTGACACCCATCCACTGGTCATGCACACCAGAATATTCGGTATCAGGTAATATTATCCCCATATATATGGTCGCCGTAAATAATATCGCCGGGAAAAGGTTGTGGCGATATTATTTGGGTGACCATATATATGGGGACAGGGGCAAAAAAAAAATTTAAAATAAAAAATACTAAATAAAAAAACATTTGGGGGTTGCCGGGGTGCCCCCCGCATATTCCATGCAATAATGTCGCCACAAAAAACGGCCATTTTTCGGCGATATTTTTGTATGGCGAGATTTTTGTGGTGACATTATTAGATGGAACCGAATATTCCACATGCAAATGGATGTCAAACATGACACATGCATGCAAGTGTGCACACACGACCAACAATGGTCCTTAGCAGGGACACATAACAGAGTAGGAAAGCGTCAGATTTTGCCGAATAGCCCAGTGTCTGCTCCTTAAGGCCAGCCTCCGAGATGATGACAACCCCCGGGGCTGACGTGCATGTGCCCTGCTCCTTGGTGCCTGCTCTCACTCCATTGCCAAAGCTCCTTTCGACGGCTGGATCTGCGGGATGACCACCTCGGATGATCCGACTTCGACTCTCGACTCTGGCAGGGATGTGATCTCCACCAGACTGGCCGCTGGGGTTGGTAAACAGGGTGCCCTGGTGGTATCTGGGCCGGAAGGTGGCAGGGAGGACGACTGGCGCCCAGAGGAGGAAGACGAGGAAGGAGTCGCAGAAGTGGCCAGCCCACGCACCCAATTCGAGACCAGGAAATGTGCTAGCCAGTTCACGAGACGCAAGACCTCATCGTGATGATCTGCAAGCCCCCGATTGGAAGCCTGCACATCATCACGAATGGTGCCTGTACGCCTCATGATACTAGCTAGCAACGGTTCCACCCTGTCCCGAATGGCGACATCCGCAGGTATAGGTGTTTCCGTTTGTGTGGAAACATCCACCACCTGCGGATGGGTCCAGCCTGGGGCATGCCTGCAGGTCCATACTGGTACAGTCGCAGTCCCAGGGGCAGGAATAGGCACAGGCACCTCCACTGCAACCTGCACTGACTCCTGCCCCGGAGTCTGGACTGCACTGGTCACACCCACCTCATCACCACCGCCGGGCCCCATGGACTGGGCTGATGCGGGCTCCTCCTCCCCCGCTGCCAACCTGGATGCCTCCCCACCGCCTTCCGCATTGGATTGCCCCTGAGCAACCTCACCTGTCCCTCCCACTGCTGAGGAGTCCACGACCACCAACGCCCTCTTGGACCTCCCCTCAGCAGCTGCGGCCGTTGTCTCGGACGTGGCACCAGTCTCCTCGCTCCCTGAAGATGAAAAGACCTGTGAGCGCGACTGGGCCTTGCATCTGTGCCTGGTGGAGGCATCCCCGCTGCCTTGCTCCACAGCACCTTCTCCGCCCTCTTTTTCCATCGTCGCTGTGGATAGGGAGACATAGAAAAAAAGACATCAATACACTGTACATTTGTGTGTATGGCACAAAACATATGCACATGAATTGCACTGGCAAAGGCCACAAACATCATCACCCTCCACAACACACTGGTACTTCAATTAACACACAAGCACATACATGACTGTCCTTCACAACAGTCAATCACATCCTTGGATCAGAAATGTCAGCACCAACAAATTGTGCATGCCCCTCACATGCATAATGGGACATACACATGTCATTCACACACATCACCTGACAGTCCTGAGGCAGAGCATGGAGCCATCACATCAGAGTCCACTCAATGTCAATTTGCCAGCAAGAGTCAAGCACACATTCAAATGCTCCAGTAACATCTATCCAGGAGTGTTGGCCAGTCACACACTCACTTCTCAGACACATCCACGTGTACACCATGCATGTCCATGTTGTTGCCAACAGCACCCATTTGTCACACCTCTCAAACGGCCATGTCCATTCACATGTATGCAACCATGTGCACATCGTTACATGCTACAGCCCATCACACATTGCAACTGAAACACCATTGATGTCACACATGCTTGAATGGACACACATGCAGCACTGAATGGGACATGCACACAGACATCCGTACAAGAGGCATGCCTGACATAAGGTCAAGGTGCACACTCCAAACACACATCAACATGCACATGCGCTGTAGAGGACAACAATACATGGACACTTAGCAGTCGACTCCAGACGGAGCTGCAAATCCAGGATGGCCGAGGTGGCCAAGGTGCCCGGGGCCATGCAGGGAGAGCCATGCGCTTCACCCAACAGGGTCAGGGAGATGCAGCTGATGCTGACGTCCCCAGCACCCGGGTCTTAGGGCAGCATTGCAATCTGCTGTCCACACCAGGCAGGGAGAGGAAGTTGCAAGGGCAGCTGCAGCAACCACCACCCAGGTTGAGGATCACCCAGCCAGGCCTGTAGTGGTCCCGGCCCAGGCCTGCGGAGACCCAGGGGCGGATGTCCTTGTCTCCAAGGGCAGGAGACATGCGGACATAGATCCAGCCACCAGCACCCAGGGTCCTGGGGCAGCATTGCCATCTGCTGTCCACACCAGGCAGTGTGAGGAAGCTGCAGGGACAGCTGCACCAACCACTGAGCCAGGCCTGTAGTGGTCCCGGCCTAGGCCCACAGAGACCCAGGGGCGGATGTCTTTGTCTTCAAGGGCAAGAGACGTGCAGAAAAAGGTCCACCCACCAGCATCCAGAGTCCTGGGGCAGCATTGCCATCTGCTATCCACAACAGGCAGGGTGAGGAAGCTGCAGGGGCAGCTGCAGCAACCACCACCCAGGCTCAGGGTCACCAAGCCAGGCCTGTAGTGGTCCTGGCCCAGGCCCACAGAGACCCAGGGGTGGATGTCTGTGTCTCTAAGGGTAAGAGACATGTGGACAAAGGTCCAGCCACCAGCACCCAGGTACAGATGCCTGCAAGGCTACCTGCAGTCACAGCATCAGTGGGTGATGCCACAGCCCAGTCCATCAGTGCTCTAGTCCCTACTGACCCAAGTGGTCCCAGCCATTCAGGGTCTGGATGACCTTGCAAGAAGGCAAAGCGTGCATTAGGCGAACAGGCTCAGTCCCAAGGAGACCCACACGTTGAGGAAGAGGAGCTTTAGTGATGAGGAACTCCAGATCCTTGTGGACTACATGCAGGAATGCGAACATGACATGCTTGTGCGGGCAGGGAGCACACATATGCCTGCCCAGCGTATGGCCCACTGGCAGTGTGTCGCCGATCATATGAACACCTTGGGCAATGAGAGCCGCACAGTTTCAGAGGCAGTGAAGCGCTGGAATGACCTCCGGCGTCGAGCTAAAGATAAGCTGGGTGCCAACTACGGCTCTACTCTGGTGACTGGAGGTGGGTCACCACGAGAGGACGAAGAACTCACTCCACATGAGGAGATCATAAGTGACAAGAGTCAAAAGGAAAGACCAGCAGGCCTCTTACGCCCTATTGACATCCCACCTCGCCCTTGGCATACGCTTTCTATGGACTTCATCACCGATCTACCTCCATGCTCCGGATACAATACGCTTCTAGTAATCGTGGACTTATTCTCCAAGATGGCGCATTTCATTCCGCTCAAAGGCTTGCCAACAGCAGCAACTCTGGCCCGAGAATTTCTCGAAAACATCGTCCGACTGCATGGTTTTCCTTCGGTTCTAATTTCGGATCGAGGTAGTCAATTTATTTCTCATTTTTGGCGAAGTTGCTGTCGGTCGGCTCAAATTGATGTGAGACTATCGACCAGTCACCACCCTCAGACCGACGGACAAACCGAGAGGACCAATCAAACTCTGGAACAGTATTTACGCTGCATGCTGCAACAAACTGAAAAAACTTGGAAAGACATCCTTTGGATAGCCGAATATGCCTACAATAACTCTGTCCATTTGGGAACTGGGAAAACCCCGTTTTTTCTTTTGTACGGCAGTCACCCTCGAACCTCGGAGTTGGATCCCCTCCAAGATCTTGAAACACCAGCAGTAGACTACCTGCATTCTACAATCACCCAAGCCTTTAAGGAAGCTGTTTCTCACCTTCAAAGGGCTAAAGAACAATACAAGAAAGGAGCAGATCAACATCGGAAGGAAGCCCCTCAATATCAAGTAGGGGATCAAGTCTGGTTATCCACCAAATATCTACCTCTGAAGGGGCCACGCACATTCAACCCAAGATACCTTGGTCCCTATTCCATCACTACCATAGTAAACCCAGTAGCGGTCAAGTTGGACTTGCCCCCGCACATGAAGATACATCCGGTCTTCCACGTCTCTCTATTAAAACCCGTGCAACCTCAAACCCGACTAACTAAATCTCCAAAACCTATCCTAGTTGATGGAGAACTCGAGTTTGAAGTCAAAAGCATTCTGGACTCCAAGATCTCCAAATCTAAACTATTTTACCTAATTGACTGGAAAGGCTACGGCCCCCAAGAGAGATCCTGGGAACCTGCTGAATATGTCCACGCTCCTCGCCTAATCAAAAGATTTCACCGAACATTTCCTGACAAGCCAAAACCCCCGGAGAAGCCCGGTTTGGGAGGGGCCTTGAGGGGGGGTACTGTCATGATCTCTGCTTCCAAAAGGTCAGGGTTTTCCCAACTCCCTTGGAAGCAGATCCATAACCCAGGTTCCGAGTGCCAACCAGTCCCAATTGGGACCTTTTGGACCCAGTCCTGGCGCCAGTGGCACCAGGCTCATAAATATGCCCAGTCCCAGCGCTGGAAGCGCCGGGCTCATAATGCTTGGGTGGACTTACCTGCAGCAGACCATGCTGCTTACTTGCCTGCCAGTTGAGCCTCTGATCCTCTTCTGTTTGGAACTACTTTTCCTGTTGGATGGGGCAGGAGCCACTCCCTAGATTCAGAACACTGGAACTCTTCTGGAAAGCAGGAACTCTTTTCTTACCTAGGCGTGGCTGTGGAAGGAGACACCTAAGCACTACAGGAGGCTATTTAAACCACACCCGATGGATGAATCTTGCTTTGCGTTATTCTGCATCCTCTGCAGCAGAACGCTCATCGTGTCTTCTGCATCTGATCCTGGGCCTAAGGAAAAAGGCTTACCATCCTGAATCCAGTCTTCAGCAACACCTATAAAGACAAGAAAGAACAGGTTAGCATTACGGTCTTCAGTGACAGCTCTTCACTTACCTGGTCCATCGGCTGTCACCAACGCCTCGCGCTGCATTCCGGCATCTGAAAGACAAAGGCTTACCTACTCTTCGTGCGCTCCAGAGGTCTTCACACTGCATTCCGGCATCTGAAAGACAAAAGCTTACCAACTCTTCGCACGCTCCGGAGGCCTTCGGCGCTGCATCCCGCATCTGAAAGACAAAACAAGGTGCGTTTAAAGACATTGGGGAACTTTAATACTCACGTGCCATTACTCCTTTCCACATCTAACCCAGTGGGTATTCCGGCACCCTGCAGCCGCTCCGAACTTGTACCTGCAAAATAAAAAGACAGTTAGAGCGCATCGTGAAGCAGGCAACAAGCGCTTACTTACGTGCTTCCAGGCGCTTCTATTCATCACACGGGCTCCATCTTCAAGAAGAGAGAGACATTCAATAACCCAGTTCCTTAATCCCATATTTTCTATCTGCAGACATCTTACCCTTCGAGTCAGACATACAGTGCACAGAGGTCCAGCCCAAAGAGCCAGCCGTGTGTTACACATCACCTTTGAAGATACGGTATACGCCCAGTCAAGACCGGCGCCTCTACGGGAATCAGGTGAGCGTTACAGTGACAAACCCCATCACCACACCTGCTCACTCCTTCCATATCACTCTCTGTCCAGCCTCTCTTGTCCCTCTTCCTGCTCCAACCTGTGATGGCTGATAGCCTGTGACAATCTTCCACTCCACACTCGCCTTCTCTCTGTCCATCTCTGACCTCTCTGATAGGTCACCCTGCCAGATGCACCTCCTCAGGGGTATTCTTCCTTTCCGCTCCTTCCCCGAGCAGCTCACTGTCTCCAGAGGATTGCTCATTCCTATGGCGGGGTACTGAAACAGCCTCTACCAAGATATCTGTGCTTCTACTCAATTCCCTCTGCAACCCGTCCAAAACTGGACTGTGTGAATTGTCCTTTTGTCTCTGGGCCAGGTATTGTATCTCCTTAGGACTGTGATGATGGCCCTGGCTCCCAGTGGCTACGACTCCTCATTTCCAATCTCTGTGCACTTTCCACAGGGTTTTATGGGTCCTGGGGCAGCAGTTCCTTCAACTCCATCTTCCAAATTCGCTTCCTTCTCATGGTCTTTGATCATCCTTTTCCTACTCCCTCAGGGTCAGTTATTTCTCATAGCAATTAGTTGGTGGTTAATGTCTAACTTCGGCTGGGGCCTCCCTCTGGTACAGCCTTCCTGTCTCAATGGAACTGGAGGTGTACCTTCTCCGGGGGCACTTCTGATGCTTACTCATGTATTGTGCTTTCTCTCCTTCTCTCCCCTACTGCAGTCCTGCATGACTGAGAAAATACACTAGTCACCTGCCCACACTCTGATTTCCGACACGGCCCTCTGAGCCACCAGTTGAACCCATGCACTGCCTGCCTGCCATCCCCCGAACTCAGTAGCTGTTTACTGTATCCCTACAACCCTCTTCCAGCAATTGACACCTGATATCGGCACTTACACTTCCACTAGCCTGCCGCATTTTCATTGCTGATTATGTAGTTGTATTTTATTTGTATGCCGTTCCCATGTACTGCACTGCCCACTCCCACTTCCAACCCCAGGTCTCACCTTCACCGTGCCTATTCAATCGCTTGATGTCAATGTGACCTGGCCTCATGGGATGGGTGTGTCTGGCTTCACTCTATTCCACCACTCTTGCATCTTAGCTCCTTATGACACTTGGATGTATTGAGTTTGGGAATACATGTCATGACATGTCACATCCATTGTACATGGCTCTGGCACAGTAGTCAGCAAGTTCCATCTCATGCAGTTTACCAGTTCAAGCATGGCTATGCTATGTGGCATGTGTTTATTTGCATCAGTGATGTTGGTGAATGAACTATGCCAGTCAGGTGCTTGTGTGTAAAGCAAGTGCTATGGAACATGCACTACATGTGGTATTTAGCCCTTCCACACACATACATGGCTGCTTTCATGCTACCCTTCATTTGCATTGACACTGCGTAGATGCAGGAGTTTGTGACATGGCAGGTTAATGTGCTGCATGACGACATTGTAATGTGGGCTATGCTATTTAAATGGCATCTCGTGTATTTTTCTGTCCATGTGCAGGTGATGAGGCACTGGATGCAGAGGAGGAGGTGGAGGAGGAACAGGATACTGAGCCGCGACCAACCACCAGTGGAGGAAATGGTGTGGTAGCCCATGAAGATCCACTGGTGCTACAGGCCATCCTGGCCCAGTCTCAGTCTGAGTTCGCCTCTGAGGAAACCTTTGGCTCTGGTGGTGAAACGGATATGGATTTCTCTGTGCTGTCCCAGGTGAGTTCATCGACAGCGGGTGCTGTTGTATCCCAAACGTCTGAAGGGGGGATGACCCCTCACAACGCCAGTCAGTGCTGGTACGTACGTCTGTGGTAGTTACGGCTGCAGGGTCACGCTCCACAGTATTGACTCCTGGTCCTGGTGGGCCAGCTGATCAAGGGAGGGATGCAGTCCTGCAGCCACAGACAGCGCCATCACATCAAGGGCCAGGTTCCCTTGGCCAGGCAGGCGTGGGGTCCGCCAACGCGGTGGTCGTGTGTTAGCTGGCGATACTGTGTGGTTAGAGTATAGGTCCCTCAGAACTACATTGGCTGCACATGAGGCAGCCAGCAGTAGATGGTCTGAACAGCAGATGTAACAGTTGATTCATACCATCACAGATGAAATGCGTGCATCCTGTGAGGTGTTGTATGGGGACCTCCGAGCCATCATGTTGCAGATGCAATTGTAGAGGAGGTCCCAGATAAGGCCTGCAATCCAGCCCCCCACTTTGAGGTACCAGGAACATACTCGTCAAGATATGTGACATATGAGCAAATAAACCAACAGAGAGCAGCGCTAGGGCTCTGCCCAGTGCCCATCAGAAGAGCAATACCTGTTGATGTACCTATAACCAGTCAACCGTGGGCAGCACGGTACCCATTGAGACAACCGTACCAGCAGTTGACACGAAATGAAGACTACTTACAAGCTGTCCCCGAAGAGACCGAAAGGGCCTTAAAGGAAGGTGAATGGTGACGACACAAGGGCCTTGACTGGCATAATAATGAACGAAACGACAAACAAAGAACGACACGTGAAGACGAAACACAAGGAATAATGGTGCGATAGACTTAAAGAAGAAACAATGTTGCAACACAAAGAACGTAACCGTGAAAGAAGGATGAAAATATGCAACTGGCTAAATGCCTGTAAATAGGTTTGGAACGCAAGAAGCTAAGGAAATGGTACTGCTTGCAATGCTTAGTAGAAGGATAGAGCGGCAAGCGCCAACTATATATCTACCTCAAAAAGCACATAATACAAGTGCGACTCCATTTTATAAAAGCAAAATCAAGCCCTGGATGGTGGAGGACAAACAAGCCAAGATACATATACCAGCTCAAAGCCAGACGAAAGAGCAGAATCGAAACTCACTAAGAAGCAGCTCATGCCTAGGAATTCAAGGTCAACTCCAGGAAGGGAGGAAAGTGGCAACTTCCAAGAAACGAAACTTAAGAGCATAGCAGCCAACCAGTGAAGGTCGAGATAAAGAGGCCCAGGCAGGTGGCAAGGCTAAAGGGGGAATCAAATACGCTAAAAGAAGGAAAATGAAGCAGATTCACGGTGAACGGACACGTGACCAGCCAAGCGCGAAGAGGTACCAACATCTGATGTCACTCAGAACCCGAGGATACCATAACTTTTCCTGATAAGAAGCTACAGTTTCGAGGCCAACCTCAGCCAATTAATTTACACATAGCCCTAAAGTACTGGTTGATGGAAGGGAGGCAGGGTGAATCTTGGGGCACAGCGCATCTGGGTGTCCATTCTGCATGCTGCTAATTAAAGTGGAGATTTATGTATAGGGGTGTAACCTACCCAATCACAATGGACCAAATAATCTAGGGTCCTATAGCTAGTAGAACCAATGAAACGTCGTTCTTGTAGTTTTGTCTATCACGAGTGATGTAGAGGGGTGGCCGTAGACGCCCACCCGATAAGAGTTGTCCAATCCTCACACTCTGTTACCATATACAGATATAGCACCTATACTTAAATTACCTTTCCCGACTAATAAAATCGCATGACAAACTTTGAGTGTTACATGTCAATGATGACGAATTTTGCCTATAAGAGTTGCTGTCTGAATGAAGAATTTGGGAGTTGAAGCGAGGCGGGCGATCGCATCACTGGGGATTTCCATTTGTTTCCCCACCTGTCATTAAACAGACTTCCCTTTGCCAAACTACTGAGTTGTCCTTATTGATTGGTGTTGGCGTAAGAGAATCCTGCACCCCATCCTTCTCAAGGTGCAGCTATTTCGTCTTAAAGTACTTGAGGGCGAGCTCTGATCCCATGGGCCAGTCAGAGGTCGCTCCGCCCTTCTGTACACTTGGTAGCAGAGAGGATGGTTTTGACCATCAACTATTGATTATCGAATATTGATTATTGATAAGACACCTATTGACCGTCGACACGAAGTAACTCTAGGTCTTCTGCAATATCACGAATCCTTCGCCATTTTGGCCGAGTAGACTGTGAAGCTTCCCGTGGACAATGATAGCTTAAACTTGTCCTGAAAAACTGCAGTGGGTTTGAAGGCACCCGTTTTACAAACAGAAACCCTTCCATTCCTACGGGCAGTGGATCAGACGAAAGACCAAAAAAAGGCGGTAACGGAGGCGGTGATCCCGAGGATCCAGAGAGGAACCATGCGAGCGGTGAGTGAAACAAAAATTCAATGCTTTGGCAAATGTTATAAGCATTAGAACAAGTAAGGGAAAGGTAACAAAGGGAGGTGGAGAAAAACAAAATAGTCAGAAGTGGAGAAGACTGTATATATATAAGGGGATAATGACTCAAGAATAACTGAATAAAATAGTGAATACCGGGGTGGACACCCGAAAAGAGAGAGGATAGCGGGGTGAACACCTGAGATAAAGAGAGAGGATACCGGGGCAGACACCCGAGAAGAGAGAGGATACGCCTTGTTCCTGCGCTTAAATATAGCGGTCAGAAGAAACGTGAACTCATAGTCCCACATAACAGGGAAAGACTAGGCTACTACGACGATTAAAGATGTCGTAAAAGGACTTTGTTTAAACTCCATGTCGGGGTATTGATTAGAAGGCAGAGATATCTGTATCCAGCTGGTGTCTGTCAAGTCTGTTTGATGTGTATCCTACATGTTATATTGATGTGGCACACGTAAGGAAATTTGTCTCCTTGGTGTTTGAAATTGATCAAGGGATTTTACGCGATTCTATAGTTAAGAGGGAATCGCACATGAATTGATGTTCTTGAGTAAATTGGTGATATAAAATTTTGGTGGGAAAAGATTGGATTGGAGCTTGCGTCATTTGGTGCTCGCTCATATTGTTAGGAGTGGTGAAGTTGCATGAAAGTATTGTTAGAAACTGAATTCAAGCATGGAAGATATTACCCCACTAGCACACTTATGTAAACAACTGCCTAAACATGCACCCAAGCTTAAGAAATACAGCACCGAGTGGGTTAAGGGTACCGCCCACAAGATGTTTATGCCGTGGCCACAGAATGGGTCCTTATCCAAAGCCGTTTTACAACGTATGATGACTTACTTGCATGCCACATATACAGGCAAGAAATTAGAAAAACGTCTTGCTGTTCTAGAACTTTGGAAGATGTTTGAACAGCCGAAGGAGGAAGAGCCACCCACAGACTGGATATTAAACGTATGCACGGAGGGGGGTGAGACGCCTACCGCGCCACCAGCCCCGCCTGAGCCAGAAACCGAGGGAATAAGCCAGAGGGACTCTACCCATTAAGAGAGCTTAAGGCAGCCATGGGGTATAGCAACCCCGCATATGAGTCACCTACGTACAGTAGTGACGACAATAAAGGGAAGGATCAGGAAATTAATCTTACCTCCGCAGTCCCAAGGGACAAGGAGAGACGCGATGATGGGAGGAAGGATCAGGCACAGACAAGTGCATCTGTCGATAAAGAGGGAGAGGGAAAGATGTTGAAAGGAATTGAAGACAGAACGGATGAGATAGCATTCGCAAAAGACGAATGGCTGGGAGGACAGATATTGTTGAAACTCGATGGTAAAGGAAGTGATGATGTTAGACAGAGAGAGAAGTCTGATGAGGCACAGAGAAGGGAAAAGGAGAAGGAAAGGGAGATAAGGGATGAGAGAATAAGAAGGAAGGATAGGCTGAGGCGAGAACAGCTATATCGCGAAGAGTCAGGAAAGCAGCTCAATCGCAAACAGAGCGCAGCCTATGACCAGTACAGGCAGAGCCTGCAAAGGTTGGAAGAAGAGCAAAGAGTATGTAAAAAAAGAATAAAGAGACGAGAAGATGAGGAAGTTAGAAGGGCAAATGAACTTAGAAATGAAAGGAGAAAGGAAGAAGATAAGGTCAGAGAAGAAGCGAGGAAGCGCAAAGAATTCGATGATGATATTGAATGTAAGCGTAGACAGAGGGCACGCAATCTTGAATATCTGGAGCGGGAAGTTAAAAAACCCAATCCTGTTGTAGAATGGGAAGACATTGAAGAATTTTTCGCTGCGTACGATTCAGTACCAGGCACTAGTGGGGCAAATATTGAAGATCACTTCGACACCAGAAGCATCGGGGAAACGATCAATAAAATACTTGATGAAATGGGGTTGGAACAAATATCCCAAAGGGAAAGGGAAGACGAGCGCTTGGAAAGCACTCAGCTGTATGACACTGAGGATGTCACCCGAAGTAGTGGGAGCAGGAGGCTGTCCCCAGATAGGCTAGAAATCAGTAAGAATGACAATGACGCAAGGAGTTGCATGAATTGGGAACAATCAATGTCTGACTCTGGAGAGGAGACGGAGTGCGAGGCAAATGTAGAAGGGAGACAGCGCGAAAAGCGGCTCCCAAGGGACAAAGTGGTACGATGGTCGGACGCTAGCGAGTCCGCACCAAGGACATCAGAGTCTGCCACACAGTCTGACCGGCATGAAGGAACACCCCATGGTCAGAGGGGGGTATTGGCACCCGCCTATGTAGACAGGTTGAGGACATTGACAGGCAGACGGTGATGCAGGAATATTACCCCAGCGATAGACAGGAGAGCTATGGGGAAAGAGAAGAAAGACTGTACATTGCAATTTCCACTACTAGAAAAGGGGGGAGTAGGTCCACAATATATTCCATGGCCACCCATGGATCGAGAGAACTTGAAAAACAAGCTTCCAATGCTGACATCGGGAGCCGGGAAGTGGATACACGAGTTAGAATAAATGATAGGGGGTGTCACGTTAGCTATAGGGGACATTAAAGGTCTCCTGATTGCCATACTCGGTGAGAGAGCAGACGATGTATGGGCACGGGCTGGGTACCCTGGTATTACCATAATTAACACTGCCCACGACGGAGCGCCATTCAACAATTGCAGAGCAGCAGTATGGAAAGCGCTACGAGTGCTTTACCCAGACACTTCCGATATGGGAGCTATAATGACTCGAAAAATGAAGGAGTCAAAAGATCAGTTGATTTATATCCAGAATTTCCAAGACACGTCGGTGCTCGAAACGCATGAATCTTGGACGAAATCTATACCTGTATTTTACCACATATTATGCCAAGGGTTACCAGAGCCAATGCAGAAACAGCTCAAGAAATCGGTAGGAGTAGAGGCTAAACCTTGGGCTGAAATACAGTTGACTATTGCACATTACTGTAGATTGTTGCAAGAAAAGAATCGGAATAAGAAGGCAACTCGTAAGGGTGAGGAAGCAAAGCTGGTGCAAAAGAAATTATCAAAGTATGCTCTTGAAGGAGCCATGCTGACAAGCCCAGCTGAACAGAACATGCAACAGGTGGCTAACCCACAGCAGAACAATCAGGGTAACGTGGAATTGTACCCGAGGGGAAAGGGGATTTAGAGGAAGAGGATGGCAGAGTAATCAGGGAGGTTTCCAGAGTAATCAAGGCGGCTTTCAGAATGTGCAGATGGGCAGTCCAGATATGTCAAATGGAAAAATAGCCCTACCACCGCCAGTGTGTTGGCTGTGTAGTTTGACAGGGCATTTGGCGCGCTCGTGCAGAAGCCAAGGCGCATGGCAAAATGGCCAAGGAATGGGAGCAGGTACGGCAAATCCACCCGTAATCTCCCAACAGGGTGGTGCACAGAATCACACAGTGCAGCAGCAAGCGCCAGGCATGCAGCATGGTGCGCAGCAGGGGGTTCAACCCCCGAGCATGGGGAATTTGCCAAAAGGGCATTTTCAACAGGCACCACTGCCAATGTCTCAGGGCACAAACTCCGGAAGGGGAGGCAACCCTGGAAATGGAGAGAATCCACAAGTGTACAGTGGGCCGAACTTATAGATGAACTAGGACAGCTCACTGGGAACCCTGATGTGCTCTATCCTATCAGTGACACCAGACCCTAATAGGGAACCTACGGTGAATGTCCCCATAGAGGGTAAAGAATATTCCTTCTTAGTTGACACAGGGGCAACACGCTCGTGCATACTAGAAGGCAAGTTTTCCTCACAGTCGAGTTCCCTTTACAGACGCACTCCCAGTCTCCATAGGGGAATGCAAAATGAATGTACCTTTGCTGTATTCGCGTCAGACCCCAGTAAACATTTTGGGTCGAGATTTAATGACAAAATTGAATATGACCATCTCATTTACAGAGGAGGGCATAGTATGCTCTACTCCGGGAATGCATTATTCAAACGTGTGTGAAATAATCAGGGCATACTCAGGACACATAGCCATGAGAGCTATACCATTGGAGCCAGAGGTCTTTGCATATGGCATACGTGTGCTTATGGCAGGATTGCCAGGCCTCATAGATAGAACTATGAAAACCCCTGATGTGTTTCTATTCAGACCTAGAATACCTATGCATGAAGAGGAGGGACAAGTATTTCCCTTGATGATACATGCTGCAGCAGTGCGAGGGAAAGTAGCATTGGTCGAAGGCTACGATGATGAAGGCAGACAATGGTGTGCGGTTATCGCTATTGAAGAAGGGTATCGAGTGACTGACGTCACAGATGACGATCTGTTCGAAGAACAACCAGACTCAGAAGAGACAAGGGTAGAAGTGAGTCTCATATTTTGGCTAAAAATAATTAAAAGAGAAGTGCCTCAGAGAATGATGTTGGCACTGGTACGTCTGGAATACTTTGATGACGACATGGCCCAGGTGCCTGTCTCAGTATGGACTACAGGACCTTATGACGTAGGCCTTGTGAAGGGGTGGGAGAAGTGAAAATTAAACTGAAACCAGGAGCAATTTTAGCAAGAGCGTGACAATATCCCATGTTTAGAGAGGCCGATGAAGGGATTGCAAAGACAATTTCCGCCATGATGGATCAGGGCATCCTAGTGATGTCAGAATCACCCTGTAATACAGTGATTTACCCTGTCAAGAAATCAAAAGGAGGATCCGAGAAGCCGAGTTCTCTCTAGTCCCTAATCTATCTACGATCCTGTGTAACATACCCATTGAGGTGAAATATTTCACGGTGATTGAATTGAAAAATGCTTTTTTCTCAATCCTGTTGCACCGTGACTCACAAGATCTGACATCATTTACATTCAGACAAATGCGTCTGAAAATCACGAGGTTGCTACAGGGGTACTGTGAGTCCGCGTCCATTTTCAAGCAATACTGCATTAGATAGTGTCATCTTGCCGTATGTGGATGACATTCTAATCTGCAGCACCACTGAAGAGCAATGCAGACGCGATTCTGTTAAACTACTGACCATACTGGCTGAGAAAGGATATAAGGTTGACAAGGAAAAGCTACAGTATTTTCAAAAGGAAGTGCTGTACATAGGCCAACTCATCTTGCATGAAGGAAAAAAGGTGACCCCAGAAAGGGCTGAAGCTATCATGAACACGGCTAAGCCGCTCACGATAAAGCAAATGCAGAGCTTTTTAGGCCTGTGCAATTATGTTAGAGCATGGGTTTTCCGATTACAGCACTTATACCAAGCCCTTGCTCCAGGCTCTAAAGAAGGCCCAGGTGACAAAGGACAAAATTGAATGGACTGAGGCAATGGAAAAGGGGTTTACAGAACTCAAGAGAGCGATTTGTACGGCCCCAGTTCTCGGGATTCCTAATTATGCAGAGGAATTCTACCTAGTCTGACACACAGATGGCAGCGTTATGACAGCAGTACTCGCTCAGAGAACCTCGTTGGGGTACAAGCCCCTGGCGTACTACAGTGGGAGCCTGGACCCAGTCATGAGAGGCCACTTCCCATGCGAACAAAGCTTACCTGCCACAGCGTTCGCCACAGAGAAGGCGACAACCATTGTAATGGGATGTTCCATGACGTTATACGTCAAGCACTCATTATTTGCCATCTTGGAGAAACCAAAGGGTACGTTGACATCTCAAAGAGCATCTGCCTATGAAGTGATCATATCTAATCCATCGATCAAAATAGTTTGATGTAAAACAGTAAACCCAGCTACGTTCATAGCTGAGGTAGTCACTGAAGGAGAGCCGATACATGACTGTGCAAACTATGAAGAATTCTATGATGAAATCCCCAGGGTGAAAGAAAATGCCCTGGCGGGAGGCGAGATCGTTTTCATTGATGGTTCTTCAAGAATCAACCAAGAAGACGGACAAAGATATACAGGCGTTGCTGTAATGAAACACATAGCAAGCAGGGAATTTCAAGTACTCGTCAGTGCACGAATACCATCTCATTATTCAGCACAAGCTTCAGAATTATTGGCGTTGATACTCGCCATAGAGAATCACGCAGACCAGGAAGTCACGGTGTACAGTGACTCCGCCTATGTAACGTCTACAGTGCACGCAGGCCTTGCACACTGGAAAAGGAGGGGCTACCTCTGAGCAGATGGCACAACAGTGCAGCACGCATCCTTATTGGATAGGCTGATAAAGGCACTACAGCTCCCAGTGGGCACAGCAGTCGTGAAATGCGCCGCCCACACCAAAGGGACAGATTTCGTGTCACGCTGAAACCATGCAGCAGACACGGAAGCCAAGTGTATGGTATCCAAAAGTGAGACGATCATGAAAGTAGAAGTGCCGTGCACCCATGAACGGATGATAGCACGAGCCACACCAGAAGCCTATAGAAATATGGGACAGACACAACTGATGGAGCTTCAAGGGGAGGCACCTCAGGACGAAATGAACCTATGGAAATGTCAAGGGTGTTCTTTAAACCCCATCTGACGGCTTGTGGCGGCAAGACAGCACTGGTAAACCAGTAATGCCTATAGCCCTACTAAAGATAGCATTGGAGCAATTGCATTACCCATTTCACATGTCAAAAGAAAATCTTGCAGCAACGCTCGCAGAAGACTGGTTTATACCGTATTTAGCGGAGCATGTTGCCTTCTTTATGGTGAACTGCATAATCTGCCAGCAATTCACAGCTGGGCACACATTAAAAGTAGTGAGAAGAATCATACCCCGGCCAAGTGGGCCTTTTCAGCACTTACATATCGACTATGTCGACATAATTCAAGTGTGTAAAGGGTACAGGTACTTAATTGTAGTGGTGTGTCCATTCTCTAGATGGATAGAAGCAGGTCCCTGTACACACCCAGACTCAACCTGTGCTGCCAAATTCCTGGTGAGGGAAGTGTTCCCTAGATGGGGGTGTGTGAGGTGATGAGATCAGACAACGGGGCTCATTTTGTTAACACAGTCTTTGAGCAGATCAGCTTGCTGCTTGGTATAAAGCACAAGTTCTCGTCGGGGTATCATCCGGAAGGTAATGGTATGTATTTGTGAGAGGCTCAACGGCTTGTTAAAGGAAAGGATAGCCAAGTTAAAGCTTACTCTAAAGAGAGGATGGTTGCACTGCCTTCCACTGGCATTGTATGCTCTACGGAACCAACCAGGCTCCGACCATCATCTTACGCCGCACGAGATAGTCACAGGAAGAAGAATGAGTACCCCCCTTACCTCCTGAAATAGAGCTAGATGTGATGCCTAGTCAACCCGAGAGGTCCTGGGAACCGAGTTACAAGAGTACCTGAACTGCATGACATCCGGCCTTACTGTAATTTCAGACCAACTACAGCGACGATGAAAAGGGTGCAGCACAGCACAAAACACAGGAGGAGATGCTGAAACAGACGCAGTTCAAGGTCTACGTACTCCACTCATCTTCCCTGGAGACGCTGTGTTGGTGAAAAACCACACGAGGAAAAGGTGGGACGAGCAAAGATTCAATGGCCCTTTCATCGTAGAGGACTGCACTCCTTCAGATGTAAAACTACAGGGCAGGAGAGCATGGATTTTTCTCAATGACATTAAGCCCTATATCGGAGAAAGCCCTCTAGCTGCACCCCACCGCGAAGAGACCACAGACAACGGGGAAGAACCTCAGCACGTGCAGACAAGATCCATGACGAGGAAGAAGGATGCATGAGCAGCAAAGCCAAGACAAAGAGAACTCTTTTGAAAGTTGTGGCTTAAACTGGACATTTCCTCTAAGCAAAAAGGGGGGTAAGGACATAAAACGGACACTCTATGCATCCTAGTTGCAGGGTGAAGAAGAAAATTGCGCATTTAAGCCACAACACGGTTGTTGACACAAACTTGTAAACCAAGCCAGACTTAAGCATTTTGAGAAACAAGATTCTAATAGACTGTGATCAAGGATCTTTTACCTTAAGAGCTAAACACAGTATCCTAAATCATCAAATAGCAAGACTTTATTTAGCAGAACTTATGGTATCTCCCAGCAGAAATCTCACAAGGTATGTACTCACCTATTTCCAGTTAGTAGTAATATCATATCCAGGGTGAGTAACCAGTGTCACAGAATTTATCCAAGATCCTGCCAACAAGAAGATAA
Source organism: Ambystoma mexicanum (assembly GCF_040938575.1). Classification (NCBI taxonomy): domain Eukaryota; kingdom Metazoa; phylum Chordata; class Amphibia; order Caudata; family Ambystomatidae; genus Ambystoma; species Ambystoma mexicanum. The sequence continues at coordinate 1,277,728,428 of NC_090932.1, read as the reverse complement.
TCTGACAACTGCTTACTGTCATCGCGGAAGCCCTCATTGTGTTACCAGAATACGGTGAATGCTTCCACCACAGGTGATAATAGATGAACTCTCAAATATGCTTTTCTTTCGCATCATAGAGGATTGTCCAGCAATCGTCGGGAGAACCACTGACACTCTTACCTTCATTAGAGATCCAAGAAACACTGAACATTTGAACCAGCTGTGGGCTAAGCTCAGTTACCTGGTTGCAATCCACACATCAGGAAAGTGCAAGGAATGTTCACGTCAAGGGAAGGGCTTGTAATCCTGAACCCAGCAAAGCAGGACAAATGTCCCTGTCACCTGAGGACAGCCGACTGGCACACAATGTCCTCTTTCGTCTAGTCACTGACTTTCCAGAAATGGTGAGGAGACCTGCCGAGGTTGACGTCATCACCTTCATCAGAGATGCAGCTAAAGTTGCGCATATGGGAACGCTCCTCCATGGCATCATGCTCCAAGTGGAGCTGTCCAACTTTCAAAGAGAGTATTTGAGGAGATTCCAGTGAACTTTCCGCCGAGGGACAGATCGGAGAAACAGAGGCAAAATACTTCATCTTTTCGCCGAGGGACAGATCGAGACAGCAGAGACAAGAACTTCACCTTTTTATTATTTTTTTTTGTTGATTTCAATAAATTGCCATTTTTACATTTTTTTTATACATTGAAAAGGTTCCAGCATGTCCTCAGGACTGAAGCAGATTCGGAGATGGACTGGAAACTCACCTATTTTGAATATGCACAATGAATGTGGCTCACCAAAGGTGTTAGTCTAATCTTTTTCCATAGTCTAGCAAGGGAACTGTATCCCAAATCCAGAGACAATCATCACTCGCAAGAGGGGGGACATTTGCGAAGCACCAGACACTTTATGATTCAAACTTTCTGAGAAACAGTAATGGAGTAAGTGAAAAGAATAAAAACATTGACAGTTGTTATGATTGAAATGGGGGCCTATAACAGTAACCTGGTCCTCCCACAAGCAGAGGGGCGCCCCTGCTTCCCTGGAAGGAAATGCTGCCAATTTTCATACTGCACGATTATGTGCATATGTATAATGATTATCATTGTCTTTCTGTCAATAACAATCAGAACTGCATTCTTTATTGGTGTACAAAGCGTTCCAATTTCAGTGCACCCACCGGATAATGTACGCATAGGTCCCACAAAAGCACCCAGACCCTATATAGTTATTCCAGTCCCGAGAAAATCTGATGGTAAGGTAAACAAACTAAAATTGTATGTAATCAGCAGTGATTCATACACACTTGAGGTAGCGAATGAAGAGAAAAGCTGGTGACAGGGTCAGCATGGAATGAATGAAAACGTAGCACTGACCACTACACGCACACACACACTGAATGCACACGAACCAGGGCAAGTGTCAATGGCCACAGAACCTCGAACGAAGACAACAGAAGGTACGAGACCACATACTGAACAACCAGTCCCAGAAAATTATAAAGGTGACCAAAAAGAATCAAGTGAAAGGCTGACTACAGAAGATATAGCAAAAGCCCTCAAGAAGACAGAAGCGGCTAGAATTAACTGCAAGGACACAAATGTTTATAGATCATTTATTCCCGTTCATAGCTAGAGCAAAGAAACTACATGAGGAACTGAAAAATAAAACCGCAGAGACTGTACTGACAAGCACACCAGTCCCAACACAGGGAACAGGTACCAAGCCCACGAGGCAGCCTTACGTCGGGCTGATGACAGACAGATGGTGGTTAAAGGCACTCATCGAGAGAATACAAGAGGAAAGGAAGAGAATCACAAAACCTCCTCCTATCAAACCGACACAGATAATGAAGCCTGCTCCACCGACCAGCATGCCCGAGAGACCCCCCAGCAAGGAAAAGTCACACAGACGCGTTTAGAGATGTAGTTATAGCTAACTACAGAAAGACACTAAAAATCAAGAGAAGCCCACATGAAGATTACAATGAACTAAACGATTACCTGGACAGCACAGAACATCTAGGAAACAACATTTGGTACCAGCACATGAAAGAAGTTGGAAGAAGAAAATCAGAAGGAGACTGCTTCGTTTGTGCATTCCTACCGTACAGCATGGGAAAATCCAAAATCTTTGTGGCAGTGGAAATTGATGTCCCGAAAGCACACTGTCTTTCACATGTAGCAATATGCAACACCAGAGGACAGTTTATGGGGAGGGACGCCACATTGATATGGGCTACTGAAACGGATTACCCCGATGAAGATGGATATGTCCAGGACATTAAGACAAGAAACAGAGCCCATAACAGGAATCACATGATCAGGTATGAAAACCCTGAAGTTAAAGGAACAGAAATAAGATGGGAAATAAACCCAAGAATGAACGTCCAGGGAAAACCCCCAGAAGAAGCCCAAATTTCGAAAAACAGGCCAAATGCCGATTTGGGGAACAGTGGTTTCCCCAAATAGTTGGGAAGAAGGAGTGGTGATCTGCCGAGCTTGGATGGTCCTTGGAGCCTGCAAAGAAGCAATAGAAAACTCACAAAGACTGTGCAAACCTCTATGGCCAAAGATGGTAAAGTTACTAACTTGGGTCGAAGACAGAGGAGGACCCTTGTAGCTAGTGCCACCGGAAAGCCCAAAATTGTGCTTCAGAAACAACGGTACAAGGAAGATGGGAGAGAATCAGAACTGCAGACGAATCTTCGAGGCCCCAGGAGTGAAGCACGGAACCGCAGTGATTATGGAGCATTATTGGGCGTGTGGATCCAGAGCATACATCAGACTGCCAAGAGACTGGGGAGGCATATGCATAATAGTGAACGTCCACGTTCCTGCACTAGTGATCCCGAAAAGTGACCTGGATATTGACAGTTTCCCAAAAACAGAGGCTCACCTGAGGAAAAGGTGATCTGTTTAACTGGTATCCCGAATGAAGAGAGAAAATAACTTTTCTGCCAAATCAGAAGAAGCATTCCATGCAATCCCATATGAACACAGGCTGTTCAGCCTCACCTCATCAGTATTCACAACAATCTTCATACCAAGAATCCAAGTTGGAGTAAATACCAAATGGTTACAGATAACGAGATGGGAGTTATTGCAGACCATCAACACTACCATAAAGGGATTCAATGCTATTAAAGAAGAACTAAGAGCAATTCGATTGATGACCCTCCAGAACAGATATGTGCTTGACATGATCACAGTGATGGATGGAGGTGTTTGCACAAAAATCGGAGAATCATGTTGCACATTTATACCTTCGCGTGATGAAGAAAATGTAACCTTAATAGAAGCCATAAGTATGCTGACAAACCCACAGAACCAGATGATCGATGAAACTGACGAAGTTGATGATGACAGCTGGTTTGGAACTCTATTCTCATGGGTCCCACAATGGATGGCAGACATATTCAAGTTTCTGGGAGCCCTGCTATTGATGATACTACTAGGATTTTGTGTTATCAAGATAATCATCACACAATGCCAAAATACTGCTAAGAAAGCCATTGGGATGAACATCAAGATCGATGTCAAACTAGGATGGAAGCCCAGAGACCTAACTGATGAAGAAATAAGAGACTTTGTGAAGGCCAGCGAATTTGCACCAGAAGGAACAAAGTTTATGTATCCCAGAAAATGAAGAAAGTATGAAGGAAAATGGATCTATTGCAGCCCAAATGGACAATGCCAGTTTATGACCTGGAACAAAGAAAAACATGGTAAAACAGCAGGAAATTTGAAAGGAGTAATAAAGATATGGACTCCAAAGACACATTCTTTCGCACCATCAAGTCCAGAAGATGATGAACAAGATACAGGAGAACCAAATAAGACGAATACAAAGGAAGAAGCAGAAGTGGTCGATGAACCGACCAGAGGGAGGAGTGTAGAGGAGTTCCCAGATACGGCCTGCACTCCAGCCCCCCACTTTGAGGTACCAGGAACATACTCGCCAAGATATGTGATGTATGAGGAGCAAATGAACCAACAGAGAGCAGTGCTAGGGCTCTGCCCAGTGCCCATCAGAAGAGCAATACCTGTTGATGTACCTATAACCAGACAACTGTGGGCAGCACAGTACCCATTGAGACAACCGTACCAGCAGTTGACATGAAATAAAGACTACTTACAAAATGTCCCCGAAGAGACCCTAAGGGCCTTAATGGAAGGCGAATGGTGATGACACAAGGGCCCCGACTGGCGTAATAATGAACGGAACGACAAACAAAGAATGACACGTGAAGACGAAACACAAGGAATAATGGTGCGATAGACTTAAAGAAGAAACGATGTTGCAACACAAAGAACGTAACCATGAAAGAAGGATGAAAATATGCAACTGGCTAAATGCCTGTAAATAGGCTTGGAACGCAAGAAGCTAAGGAAACGGTAATGCTTGCAATGCTTAGTAGAAGGATAGAGCGGCAAGCGCCAACTATATCTATCTCAAAAAGCACATTATACAAGTGCAACTGCATTTTTATAAAAGCAGAATCAAGCCCTGGATGGTGGAGGACAAACAGGCCAAGATTCATATACCAGCTCAAAGCCAGACAAAAAAGCAGAATCAAAACTCAGTAAGAAGCAGCTCATGCCTAGGGATTCGAGGTGAACTCCAGGAAGGGAGGAGACCGGCAACTTCGAAGAAATGAAACTTAAGAGCATAGCAGCCAGCCAGTGAAGGTCGAGATAAAGAGGCCCAGGCAGGTGGTAAGAATAAAGGGGAATCAAATACGCTAAAAGAAGGAAAGTGAAGCAGATTCACGGTGAACAGACACGTGACCAGCCAAGCGCGAAGAGGTACCAACGTCTGATGTGATCCAGAACCCAAGTATGCCATAACTTTTCCTGATAAGAAGCTACAGTTTCGAGGCCAACTCAGCCAATTAATTGACACATAGCCCTAAAGTACTGGTTGATGGAAGGGAGGCAGGGTGAATCTTGGGGCACAGCGCATCTGGGTGTCCATTCTGCATGATGCTACTTAAAGTGGAGATTTATGTCTAGGGGTGTAACCTACCCGATCAAAATGGACCAAATAATCTAGGGTCCTATAGCTAGTAGAACCAATGAGACGTCGTACTTGTAGTGATATCTATCATGAGTGATGAAGAGGGATGGGCGTAGACTCCCACCCGATAAGAATTGTCCAATCCTCACACTCTGTTACCGTATACAGATATAGCACCTATACTTAAGTTACCTTTCCCGACTAATAGAATTGCATGACAAACTTTGAGTGTTACACGTCAATGATGACGAATTTTGCCTATAAGAATTGCTGTCTGAATGAAGAATTTGGGAGTTGAAGCGAGACGGGCGATCGCATCACTGTTGATTTCCATTTGTTTCCCCGTTTTTTGTACTTGTCATTAAATGGACTTCCCTTTGCCAAACTACTGAGTAGATTGGTGTTGGAGTAAGAGAATCCTGCACCCCATCCTTCTCAAGGTGCAGCTATCTCGTCTTAAAGTACTTGAGGAAGAGCTCTGATCCCATGGGCCCGTCAGAGGTCGCTCCGCCCTCCTGTACACAATCATCTGAGTTCTGCATGGCCACTGCCATGGAGGACCAGACCAGGGCTATACGTGGTGATCCTCCCTTACCACTACCACATTCTGATGCTACACCAGAGGGTGGCGACAGAAGCGACAGGTCTCCCGATCCATGCTAGCCGTGTGGCCCATTAACCCATGGAGTTTTATTTCTTCTTCTTAACATCCACACATGTGGGTGTTGACGTGCACCCTGCACCTCCTCCCTCCTGGGTGAGCCCCATCCCTGGGCCCCATCCCCCCACCCCTAGACCCCGTGGGCACTTTGGATTTTTTTGTTACTTGTTTTTTGTCTATTGTGTATTTATGTGACAGTGTCTTGCTTTGTGTGGCAGCTGGGGGCATCCACTGTAGATTCCAGCTGGACCCATGCAGGCCTGTCTCGTGTTGGTACCCTCCTTTTTGTGCCTTATGGTCCAGACACATATGCCGCTCCTGATTCTCCTTTCCATGGGCTTGCAAGGAGTGCAGCGTGTAAAAGTAACTTACACAGAGGCATTGTGTGAATCCATCACTCAAGCAAAGGCATTGAGAAATTGAGGGAGGAGAAATCCCACAAAAGGCAAGAGGGGTCCGAGCCCGACTGAGGGAGATCCAGGGGTGAAGCTATCTCCCAAGAATATAAAGAGAAGAGGGGTCCAAGCCTGACCGAGGGAGATCTACAGGTGAAGCTATCACCTAAAGTTGATTGATAAAGGAACTGTGATATATTTTGGAATATGATACATGAAGGGTCAGTGCCCAAAAGAGGGAGACCCAGGGATGAAACCATCACCCTACATGAAACTGTAATAAACAATTAAGAAGGGTCAGCACCCAGAAGAGGAGGACCCAAGGGTGAACCCATCACCCAGCGAACATTTGAAAAGAACTTTCATTTGTTAAAGGAACTTTTGTTTTGTTGTTTGAACATGTCAGGTCCTCGAAGGCAAGAGACTTTCAAGTGAAACGAGACTTGGCCATCAACGGCCCTAATAGGTGAAAGCTTGAGAGTGTGTCCCGAGAGCTGCCATTGAAACTGTCGTCTCGTGGTGGAGAAACCCGAGACTGTATTGTGCTCCAAGCTCCCATCTTACCCTGTGTCAAAAACATGTGGAAGGGAGGCCCAGGCTACTGCATCCTGAAATATTATTTGAGAACACTTCTTTCTTTTCTTAAGAACTATCCCAGACCTCTTTTTTTTATGAGTTGGGAGGTTTGGCAATACGTTTCTTGTATAGGCCCTTTTATTTTGACACAACGCCACTAGGACTGCCTTATTTTTTATTTGATGGTTGACGCTTGCTCCCATCTTAGATTTAGGTTTAGATTAGGTGTTTTCCAAACCTGCACACAGCATTCATTGTTCAATAAACACCCTTGAACTGTGATCACTTGTGTCTGCCTTACTTCTTGTCACCAGGAGTTTCTCACATACCCGACAAGTGCAGTTGTGCCAGGGTCTGTTGCGACAGTGGGGAAATATTCTCCTCGGTCTGAGTATATTTATTCCTTATATCGTTCCTCCTATAGACCTATGGAAAAGTAGCCAATAAGTAATGGGATGGAATGCCACAAAGTCTTGTGATAAACCCAGTGTTGCAAACTGTGGATAGGGTCTCTTGTGATAAACCCAGTAGTGTCCCCACGAAGGGCCCATTCACCTAGCCGGGTAGGCTGTACAATCTGGCACAGTGCAGTCATGCCGAGTGAGAACCTTACATATATGGCAGGGATAGGTAATTTCACTTTGATAATGTTAAAGTTGTCTGGAAGTGCGCATTCCCATCTAGTATATTTAGCTATGGTGGTAAAATTGGTGTCTCCTGTGCGTATTGCAAGCTTTGCTTTGTCTTCTGAAGGAGTTTTTGTTCCTACAGTTCTCCTTTCTGCCCCCTCCTCCAAGCTTTCAGAAATTCCTAGAAGGGACGGACCTTAGGGACTGCTAGGACTGGTGCCTTTTTGGAGAATTCATGGAGGTAAATTTCACGATTGCAAAAACATTCATGCAATGACCACTAAGCTAAAATGTGCATATGTTGATAACTATTGGGTAATACTTCATGTGGAGAAGATTCAATATATGTCGCACCTAGCTCTGCGCAGGTACAATCTTCTGTGGGGATTTGGTGAATGTAGTGCTTACAAGGAAAGTTTAAAGTATCCCCATCACTTTCATTGCTGCTATCTACTTCTACCTGCTTGAGAGGGACAGTTGCATGTTGTCCTTTCCCACCAATGTGCTGCTAACCACTCTCTGACGGCTCTGAAACTTGTTGCTTGTTCTGATAAGGAAAACTACGAAAGTCAACTCCACCCTTTTTTCCTCCAGTTGCCATAAAAATCAACTATTTGTAACATATCTACTGGAGAATTCTTCCCTGCTCGCAGAAATTGCATTCTAACTAAAGACTTCGAGTTAAAATGTGACTTGTTAAGCAAGAGATTTAAAGCAAGAGGATACAACAAGGAATGTATTACTGCAGCATGTGGTAAGATCAAAAACATGAACACAAATGATATGCTAAAACCAAACCCACTGAAAGAGACTAAAGAGTTTAGTCAGGCCAGTTAACTGACCAAATCCTTTGAGGATAACAATTTGTTATTTAAAATTGTGAACAAACAATGGCATCTTTTAAGGATGGATCAAGACTTAATTGAATATATAGACACGAAACCAACATTCATATATACCAGGGCAAACACTATTAAAAATAAATCAAGTCCTTCCTTCCTTAAACAAGTGAATCCCCAAATCTCTGGGACATGCTCTTGGATGAATTCGTGCACACAAGGTTTTTGTCAATGTGGTTATTGCAGTATGTGCACGTGTGCACATACAGATACCAAGAAATACATACATCGTGATACAGAATGTCTCAGGAGGATAGCTCAGGGGCAATGTGCTCGCCTTGGAAGCAAGTCGACACAGAGCACCACATGTTCGATTCCCGGGTCCACGCTTAGAAACCTCTGGGTATTAGGCACATTATGAATAACCTATCATATCATATCATGGCACATAAATACACATTTTAGATCTTATTAATTGCAGAATCAAATATGTGGTAAACATGATTATTTGTGTATGTGGCAAGATCTATGTGGGCAGTACAATCTGAGAATTACGGATTCATATACGTGAACATATAGCAAGTTTGAGCTCACAAGATTGCAAGTTACATTTGTCAAATCATTGGCAAGATCATCAAATGAGGAACAAAGATGATATCCGCTTTATTGGATTAAGCAATGTTCAAATTGGTATGTGTGCGGGAGATCAAAAATTGATGTTGAGATGGGCAGAATCAATGATTTGTAAATCACGCTGTGTCACAAATGGCTTAAATTGTGAACATGAAATGAATGTTTTCTTATGAGGGAAAAATGTACTTGAATTTTGTTTACAGTATCGGAACACTTGGTCTATACCAAGTTTAAAAGAAAGAACAAATGTTATCATCTCTGAAAATTATGTTTAATAAGATACAGATCAAGAACAGCTGCTCACCCATACTGTGGTTTGATTAAATGTTTTTTTTTATTTAATGACTTTAACATTTGGAACTTTAACCTGGATCGAGTGAAGGTGGTAATTACATGGATAATTGTGAGATATCACAAAACAAAACATGTGGAACATTGGTTTCTATATTAGAAACAACAGTCACTTAGTTGCCACTTGTCTCCATTTCAATCAAATATTAGAGATATCATTTGTCAAGTACAAATCATGTAGAACATTGGATTTGAGTTTCAATTCAAATGGAATATCAGGGATATTATTTATTCTCTGCTGCAATTTTCAAGAAAAACTGAAAGAGGGACTTCAGTATAATGAACGCTATACATTGGAAACAATTGAACAAAGGTTTAGGCAAACGAATATACAAGTCAAGTGAAGACAGACTTACAAACGCCATGCTGTTTTGTTATTATGTGAATTTAAATTGAATCCAATAATTTTACTATTGGACGCACTGAGATATTATACTCATTATGAGAAAGACTAGTACAAATAAATAATAAAAATGGAATATTTGGGATATTATTTACTTTTGGCTGTAAGTTTCTAGTAAAACTGAAAGAGGGACATTAGTAAGCTGAACGCTACACATTATAAGCATTTGAACAAACAAAACTTTAGACAAATCAGATAACCAAGTCAAGTGAGGACAGACTCACAAGCGGCATGCTGTTTTTGTTATAAGTTGAATTTAAATTGATTTCAAAACTATAATTCCAGAAGTATTGAGATTAATATCAATTATGAGAAAGATTAGTTAAAAAAAACAAAAAATTCTTGTTTGGTAAAGAATTCAACTTCAAGTGAAAAGAGACTTTAAAATCATAGACATTTTTCTGAGGAGAGGCAGAATAAATCCATATAAATTGTGACAAGCATGGATTGATCAATTCTTATCTAATTCATGAAAAACTGATGGTTTAATTCAATGAGATAAATCATATATTTGCTGGTAAAACCTTTGACAGGAAGTGAAGACAGACAGCATCATGAGGATGTCTGTATAAATTACCATCCAAAATGGCAGCCGCAGGAGATTGCCGTGAATGTTGTTGCCCGGACAGGATTACAGTCCATTTCGGAAAGATTGTAACAATGATCAGGTAAGAGTATCACAATTTCTAGACTTAAGAGCATAGACCCCTGATTAATGGTAATGTACCATTTAAAATGTATTACTTATTAGGGCTATTCTGTTTATACTGAGTTGCTGATAGAATTCATCTGGATAATTAACACAACCAACTTGATGTTTCAAGTCTCGTGCTCAAGACTTCATATGACTAGAACAATGGGTGAGAATAACTATAATGTGTTATATCATAATGTAACAGATTTAGATTTTAACTATCCAGATAGTTTTTATATATTAATGGACTACTGACATTTAAGGCCATATATTCTCTTTTAGGACAAGAGATGAGATAGACATAACTGGTGAGTTAAGTTTGAGACATTTTATATTGACAGAATACACCAACGTATCGGTAGCACTAACACAGTGTGGGACATATCTTAGTTAATTCTACTCTATTTACATAAAATGGCTGCCCAAATGCATTAATTTGCAATCATTAAGAGGCGTAAACTGTGGCGCACGTGCTACATATGTTAAGTGAGCCGTTTTTCACTGATCTGATTTATAATTGCTGTATTTCATTACTGTTTTATTATTGTATATGACATTATTATTTAAATCTGTAATACTTGATAATGTGGCAAAACAAGAAGGTGATGGCTGGAAGGTTTTGAATTCATCACCAAGGGCACAGCTCTGGGGAACCCTCCAGAGCATCGTTTTTCAGCCTGCCAAGCCATTGCAGAAGGGGAAAAACCATATGCGAATCAAGTTTGGTCCTACCCCAAAAGGGGCAGTCCAGCCCAAACTGCTAGGTCAGATCCCTTCTGCACGAGACCACAAGCATCCCCAGACATGTTTCAGCCTTGTTGGGCGTCATCAGTGAGGAGTAGCTTGGGTCTCTAGGCCTGGCAGACTCGGGACCCACATCTGGGCATACCCGTCCCACTCAGGGTGACTTTAGCTAAACAAAAAGGTGATGGCTGGAAGATTTTGATTTAATCATAACCACAGGCACAACTCTGGGCATCCCTCCAGACCATCGTTTTTCAGCCTGCCAAGCCATTACAGAAGGGGAAAATCCATATGCAAATCAGGCTTGGTCCTACCCCGAAAAGGGCAGTCCAGCCCAAACTGCTAGGTCACATCCCTTCTGCACAAGACCACATGTCTCTAGAGACACAAGTTACTCCACACTGATAAGGCCCAACTAGGCCGAAACATGTTTGGGGATGATTGTGGTCTCGTGCAGAAGGGATGTGACCTAACAGTTCGGGCCCTGCATATACATTAATGCAATAGGCAGGTATTGGAAACAGTCTAATTGTGTATCAGCACAATGTGTTTCCTTGTTGCTCGACTCTATGGTGAATTTCAAATACGTGTTTCGTCCATGGATCCACTGGAAAAAAGAATCCAGTTCTATAGCAGAACCCTCAAAGATCATGAATATGTCATCTATATACCTCTTCCACGTCTTTATCTGACCATGATATGGGTTTGTTGCTGGGTATATGTTCTCAATGTTTGCAAGGCATGGGGCAAACATTGCCGCCATCGCTGTTCCAGAGATTTGTTGGTAATAGGTGTTGTTGCATATAAAGAAGTTCTTAGTCAAGGCGATTTCTGTAAATTCTGTAATAAAGTCTGCATGTCCTCTAGACATCTCTATTGTTTCCTGTTGGGGTATACTCGTATAAAGTGCCTCTACGTCAAGAGTGACTAGCCATTGAGTATCTTCAATAAAAGTGACAGAGTCTGCGAGGGTCAGCATGGCTGTGGAGTCCTTCACGTATGACTTCATTTTGGGAATATCATCCCTGAGGAAACTGTCAGCATATTGTGACAGTGGTTCCAGAATCAACTGTATCCCTGATACAATAAGTCATCCAGGTATTGGTGTTGTCCCCTTATGCACCTTTTGAGAGCGCATGAAATGCTGGTAACCTTGGATAATCAGGTGTCAGAAAGGAGGCCTCTTGTGTTGAAATATACCTTTGCAACCCAGTACAACTACGCATGTGTATGAACATGGGCACAGATGGCTGAAACATATGAGAGAATCTCATATACCTTCTTTTTCAGCCCACTGTGAACCTGAATTCATTGTTGCTCCACAATCCAGTCTGGGAACATTGCTACACAGGCAACAATATGGCACCACGTCATGCTTTGAACATCTAGGCTGCATGGACCGTATTTAAGGTAAAAGCAAACCTGATAATCTCTTTTAACTCGCATGTAAATCTCAAAGACCTGGCTTCTTTCTCCCAAATTAGAGCCGGGCTGACATGCTGTCTAGAAAGACAGCAATATGCTAACAAGATGTGGTGTGCACCTAGCACCTGAGACAAGGTGACACACAAACACTAGAAATGTCTTTGTACAACCCTTTGGTATTGCATTTAGTGCCTAATGTAACAAACGCATTCCCCAGACAGAACCCGGCCTAAACAAGGTTTCTCTTACTTTGACATCCTAGGTTGGACACAAAGCACCGCCATTTTTGACGGACGGACGATTGATGATGTTTTTTAAAAGGAATTGGTCCTTATGAAGATGATCACAATCCAAGTATCATCGAAACCGGTCGACCCAAATTTCTCATAGATGTCTCTCATTTACTTAAGACCCATGTTGAACAATAATTAATCTCTAATGCCAAGACTCTATATGATTCACATTTGGCACTTTTTATGACTCATGCTGCCTCCCTTGACTTCCTCCCCAAATACTATGATTAATCCAGATCGGCACATTGTTCTGTAGAGGAAGCAAAGGAACAGTTTTTACAATTAAGGAAGGCCATAGTTTTTTTACCAAGACTGTGTGCACCGCACAGGTTGGGTATAATGTAGAGACGTCTGTATATTTTTTATGGGTGAGTGGAACACACTCCGCGGAGGGTGAATAAACAATTGGAAATACCCCCGTGAACTGTTCCATCTCGTTACATAAGCCTCTCTGGGACTGGCTCGAGGGCAGAGAAGCTGATGATTAATTACTATACATTGTAGAAGTAGGGACAGCTGTTTCTCCTCTATCTCTCTTAGATAGGCGTTGCACCACCGTCAACTAGGGTGAGACCACCCTGCAGGGCCAGGGTGTTCTTCCGGCCAGGGACAGATAGGGAACACAATGATAGTCTTTTTTGACAAAATCACAGTCACGATAATGACCCCTTGCCTATTCCTGTTTTGTGTGATACTATATTAGCCTTTTTTGACAGGAATGTCTATAAATCCCCAGATGAGGTATAGTTTATGACGAACAGTATCCCCCCCCCCCCCCCCCCCCGGGTGTTTTTGTCTTCTTCATTTCAGTACTTTCCAGAACTTAGAAATAGTCGGCTTTATAACATTACACAGGTCTACTGTTTACAAAGAGGTTAGTAGAAGAAGGAGAGGCTAGAGTATGTGAGGGTGTGATGTTCTCATTAGGGATGTACCCTAGACGGTTGTCCCTCTGACTAGGGGGGCAGGAGGAGTCCTCCCCATGAGATACTCCCGCATCTATCGCCCCCAGGGGGACTATCGGGTAGCGGCCTCACCTCCCTGGCCTCATGGGAAAGGACTCCCCCTCAGGGAGAAGTGACAACATCCAGTGATTGGTCACATAAGGCACATCAAAGGATTACAGAAATGGGGGCTTCTGTCGTGATCTATAAGTACAGGAACACCCCATCTCGGTATAGGCTCTTGCAACAAGCACTTAGCTATTGTCGGAGTGTCATCTCTCTTACTGGGATACACTTCAACCCATCCGCTAATTATGTCAACCACTACAAGGAGGTAGGTGCATGAGTTAACAGACTGGGGCAAAATCAATTTGCAGGGCATGGAATGGTCCAGCCAAGGGTGGTGCCATCCCCAAAGGGATCTTTAACCCCCCTGCCCCCAACTCCCAGATTGAATTGGTGACTAGCACATCCATATCCCTAGGGCCCATGTTGCAACACCAGCGGGCTGAAGGTACACTTAGATATTATGCTCATCACTGTCCTGAGCAATTTAGGGGCTCACGTTTACACAACACACATTACCATGCCACATGGGGCTTACACCCAAACCACGCAACATGGACACAGTTTATGAGGGCCTGGGGGCAAGGGCGACAAGGAACAAGGAAACAGCACAAACTACAAGACCCAGCACCACTTGCATGGGTTTAGCAGCCTTGACAACAGCGTGGCTATTTAAGCCCCGCTCAAACCTGAAGCCAAGCTAAGCTTTGCTCTTCCTCATCGCTCGCCTTAACTTCGACCCATCTCCGGTCTCCTGCATATGTCTCCGCATGGGACCACTTCTTCTGGGGCCGCAACTGCAAATGAAAAGAAGAAAATCTCACTCATTAGTTGCTTACCTGCTCATGTTCTACACCTGGTGCAGCTCACACTCCTGTATCACACCCGCTACTGTATGACCCTGGCGCAGTATGCCTACAGCTACCGAACAACCACACTTTGTGCCACTCACCCTCGGATATACTTACCAACTTGAGCACCATGCTCCAGGTCTTCCACCGCTGATCTACTGCACGACCTTGTTAAGAGAAATAAGAGACATGTCATGAGGGGTGCTAACCTCACAGACTGCGCTCATACAATCATAGTATCCTACTAAGTTGTATTATTTGTTAGAGTTTTAATTGAAAAATAAATAAAAGTGAGAGACCATGTAAAGATATATAAAGGTACATTTCTGTATTTAAGTACAAATCAAATATACAGTTTTATTGACTTCATACAATGTTGTCTTCATGCACTTGTAAGAAGATTATTATGTTGCAAGAACAAAATGACAAAATGAAGTTATTTCAAAAGGTTGTACAATTGTCTTTGAATTAACCTATACAGTCATATGAGGAACTATGTCACGCCAACACGTGTTTCAACCTGACTAGGCCGTCTTCAGGGCGTAATGACCGTATTAATTAGCACAACCAGCATTTTTGTTGCATTTGTTAGTAATTCTTGAATATAGGGTGGGCATGAATACGACCAATTGGTAAGTAACAGTGGTTTTCACAAGTATTTTTTCTTTCCCGATGCAACTAGGTGATCCTACTCCTGGATTGGGTCCGAAAACCTCATGATGCATCAGCAACTGCCCGACGGCGCTTGACACCAGTCCGTGTATCGCAATCGTGCCGATTTCGGCGTGACCATTTGGAGCTGCCCTATGATGGCGGATTATATATAACCAGTATACAATACATTGTTCAGACAACCACCCAAAACGTGCCGAACAGGCCATGAGGTTTTCGGACCCAATCCAGGAGTAGGATCACCTAGTTGCATCGGGAAAGAACAAATACTGGTGAAAACCACTGTTACTTACCAATGGGTCGTATTCATGCCCACCCTATATTCAAGAATTACTAACAAATGCAACAAAAATGTTGGTTGTGCTAATGAATACTGTCATTACGCCCTGAATACGGCCTAAAAAGGTTGAAACACGTTTTTGGCGTGACATAGCTCCTCATATGACCGTATAGGTTAATTCAAAGACAATTGTACAACCTTTTGAAATAACTTAATTTTGTCATTTTGTTCTTGCAACATAATAACCTTCTTACAAGTGCATGAAGACAACATTGTATGAAGTCAATACAACTGTCTATTTGATTTGTACTTAAATACAGAAATTTACCTTTATATATCTTTACATGGTCTCTCACTTTTATTTATTTTTCAATTAAAACTCTAGCAAATAATACAACTTGGTAGGATACTATGATTGTATGAGCGCAGTCTGTGAGGTTAGCACCCCTCATGATATGTTTTCTATATAGGTGACAGTGGAAAATCACCAGTCCAACCACACGGCTGCAGCTGACTTTATACTCAATTTACTAACAAGGGTACCTTTTACTCCAGTGGTGCGCATCTACAACCTCCCCAGGGCCACATTTTCCACAAAGCTCAGTATTAGAAATAAGAGACTGTTAGTGCTCAGCCATCACAAGGACCGTACACACATTGTTCAGTGATGAAACTGGGCCAGCAAGGACATAACTAAAATTCGATTTAGCACGAGTGAAGAAACTGCGAATTAAGGAGAAAGAAACAATCCAACGACAACCAGCCGTTGGTAGCTGAACTACTTCCTGTCCACCCAGTTTCTACAACTGGATGGATAAACTGACAGCCAACCCTTCATTGCTCTCAAAGTACCAAAGGGGTCATTACTGCAGGCAAGGCGGCACCATGCACTAAGGGGAATCTTACTTGAGATATGACTAATAGGGACTCCTCTCCTTATAGCCTCCCATGTCACGCCACCAAGTCACTAAGAGAGAAGAGGCTGATACACACGAGAGGAAAGAAATAACAACACACTCACTCCATTCCCATCATTAGGCACTCTGGCGCTCATGGGAAGGGGCTCCCCCCCTCAGTAAAAAGTGGCAACATCTCGGGATTCATCATAACACACACCCCAGTCCCCTCATTGGGCCCTCGGGCCCTTGTATAATAATCAGGCTCCGGAGGACCTGGTGGAGGAGGTGGTAGGATCACGATGCTCCTGTTGGCTCTGGCAGGTAAGGCAGTACGACAGAGATCTTTGGAATACTGATGAGCAGTCTGACGTGCTGTCGCTGGGAACCCTGGAGCTCACCATGCCAAATACATCTGTGATACCCTGGTGTGTTCATTCACATGTGCTTATCCTTGTGCACTTCTAGCTAACTGAAAGAGTGTTTTTTGAGACACTATATGTTTCCCTTCCTGTCGCCAAATCCCCTCTGTATCCTTCACTGCGCCCTTCTTTTCCCTTCTGGCCTTTTCTACGTTCATGGGCAGTGTTTGCAACTTGCTCAAACTGTCTGACACATACACTTCACTGTCAGTCACATATATGCCAGCCATGGCTACAGTGGTGTATAGGGTGCTACATGTTGGTGGGATAATTTCCAGGGTGACCCACCGTGCTGTGTCATCAACTGCTTGATTACCTCTGGACACTACATCCTGCCCCTTTGTATGTGAAGAGCATTTGAAAATGGCAATGCTTTTGGATAGTAAGATGGCATCAAGGAGGGATGCAATGTATGGACCATTGAGGATTGGTGTCCCTGCTGAGGTTAGAAAAGTTCACTCCATCCAGATTTAGCAGAAAGAGCTACGCCTCACGCATATCTACTGTCTGTGTATATGGTGTCGGAGTCAGCGGATGTAAGATGGCATACGAATGATAAGCGACCTATGTTGAAGTGGGAAAATGTGCCATTTGAGTTAACAAAACAACAAATTCATCATTCAGCAACTCAATGCAGACGAGAGTGCTCCCAAAGAGGGAAGGCACAGGGAGGATCTGTCCACAAATATATTGCACCCTTCCTCTATGGGAACCTGTCGTATGCCAGACCTGACTGTTGTACATTGGGAAATCAGTTATACAATCATGCCAATCCGCCTCCGGCAGCGCAAGCACTAGTAATAATGAGGCAACATTAAGTGGGCCCACATGGTCCAAAGTGATGGAAGAGTCATTAAAGAGTGTTTCCTAATGGAACAGCAAGAGCTGCTGTGTTTAGGAATGCACAGCGTATGGGAGCCGAATGGACCCTAAAAGAATTGCAGACACCTTCTTAATGAGCAACGCAGTAGCAGACATTGCGCTTAAACAAACTGGAAAGCACTAACTTACTGTATCTACGGGTGTATTTACCAGCATCTATGCTGCCCGTAATATCCCAGTAATAATGGTATATTGAGCGGCGGAAACGAGTTTTGCCAGTATCCTGCCGGAATTACTCGCATTATACTGGCAAAACTGTAATGGGGACCGTGTTCTTGATTATATTTACTCTGGACGGATCTAAGGCCCAATGAATAGGCGTTAAGATATGTACCAACTACTTCCCTTCACGTTGACATAACTGCATCTTAGATGGGGCCACCTTATGGCCGGAGTTGGCTAGACTACTCAACAAATAACTGACAGACGTTTTTTCTGCTGTCTGATTACGGCAGCAAATTAATACGTTGTCAACGTACTGAATGAGTGTTGAGTCTCCCAGGAAACAAAGCGATGCAGGGTTCACATTAAGTATTCTGGAGAAGATAGTAGGAGAGTGTATGAATCTGATGGGAGCCTAGTCCAGGTCATTTGACAATTTTGGTATTTGCCCACATTGAAAGGAGGGGGCAAATAGGAACTGAAACTCAGGTGCAAGTGCCACCGAGAAGAATACTGATCATAAATCAACTATGCTGTAGACCGTGGTGGTCGAGAGAATGAATGAGAGCAGTGTAGGGATTGGGCACTACTGGGGCCATAGGGCCCACAATCTCATCAATTGCCCTAAATTCTTGCACTAGTCTCATTTGAGCTTCTATTTTTATCCCACCTTTTTGCCCTGGGGAAACAGTCATGTTACAGTGAGAAACAGTATAAACAAGTATGCCATGGGCCAACGGGTCATAATTTATGGGTTCAACCCCCTGTATCACTTGTGGTGTAAGGGGGTATTGTTTACTTTAGGGAATGTGACATTCTCCTTTAAAGGTATCACTACTGGTTCATAGGAGGTAAAGAGCCCAGAACCATTTGAGCTGGTCACCCATAACTGTTTTGGAACATCAGTAAGCCAATTGGGCAAATGTGTTTGCGAAGTTGCAAGCCCTTCAGTATGTATGGCTAAAGTATAGGCTTCCACTGCTGTGGGGAGATCTACCGCCAAGACAGGATCCTGAGGTAGGTGAATATATGAGCCATGTGGGTTGCAAAAAATTGCTGTGCCCATGGCGCTGAGGCAGCCCATGGCCAGGAGACCCCTATGGGTGGTTGAGCTGAGCAGGAATGCCTGTGTAGTGGTGAGGGGCTCCAGAGTTAACAAAGTTGGGGTGGTTAAAGGTAGGCGTGTAGTGACACTGTCCAGTCCCATTGTGACTATGGCTTTCCCTGAATGTAGTTGTGGAACGTCTTGTGCTTTAAGGGTACTTTTAGAGGCCCCTGTATCCACTAGATTTGTGTGGCACCCCTGTATTTTAGCAGGCAATGCTGGGTTTGTTGTGCGTACTTTAAATACGGGTGCAATAATCTGTGGTCCTGAGGCTTCCCTAGATCAGTATGAGAAATCCGAGTGTCCTGTTGGGTACTGATTTGCTTGGGGTTTTCATTGGCTTGTCTGGTATTGGGGCTGCATTTGCATATTATTATTAGGGGGTTATTGTTGTGCTTGCTGCTGTACTGATGGTTTAGTTCACCAGGGTGTCTGTTGGGTTTGGCTAGTTCATCCATATGCATTGGGAGGGGCCTGTGGAAATTATGGTGTTAACCTACTGGGGCACTCTGCCTTGCAGTGCCAAAACCCTTGACTGTAATGGCATTGGGACCCCTTTGGGTGTTGGTATGGGGGCCTGAAAGGGGCAACATTCCTCTGGGGTCTGTTGGGCCCCCTTGTCCTGGCCCCTTGTGTGTTGGGTGTTCCCGCAGAGGTCTGTCTCTGCAGTCAGTCAAATTGGGCTAACTATAAGGTACACCGTGTGTCTGTTTTCTCATGTCTCTTTTCTAAATGCAAGCTGTACATGTATACAACCTGTGGTATTATTTCTGACACCTTCTTACATTTCCAACGACTGCCTTATCAACATCACTCTTAATTACAGGGAGAAGGCTGTCCACAAAATATTGTGTTACAAGTTATCATTGGTGGGCAGTGCACTAATGGGTGTGAGAACCGGGCAAAGAGCCTGCTCTGTTTTATCAATATCTTTCCTATAATACAATTTATTTTCAAATGTTCCTTTCTCTTCCCTGGGTTTTGTTAAGGTTTCTGAGCCCTATCTGCAGATTCTTAAGTCCACAGGGCAAAGACCAACCATTCTTTTGGGTGTACTTGATATCCCTTAGAGTCCATTAGGACACAAACAGAGTTCGATTCTCCTTCATTGAACGTCCCTGTCTGTGGAAAAATGTTAGTCCTTTAGCCAGCTGCAGTAGTATATTTATACCGCTTAGCAACAAACTTCACTGATTCCTCCCCATAAACTGTCTCCATCTTTCCCACAGGAGTGTCAACCTCACATCGAGCACAGTGTATATGTGGTGTTGTGTTGCCCATTGATAAGGGAAAAGAACTTGATGAAAATCGACCCAGAGAGAACACAGGGGGAGGAGTGGCAAAAAACAACAGAGACAAAAAAAAGACAGCAAAAAGCTGTTCAAACCTAAAACGTAATTAGTTCACTAGCAAACCCTTGCTTTTTTAACCCAGACATTACCTTCAGACGTGAGAGTACATTGTGGTACATTGTGTCAAATTAAATTAAATGAGATAGCTGGTGTGCAGAGCCAGGAATGAGATACAGACATATTTTTGGTTAATAGCTTTTATTAAAACAAGTGGGGTTGGAAAATGCCTCACTATCCCTATTCTATGAGGAATTTTCCTACCTTAAACCAAACTACAGAGTCTGTCGAGTGTCAAGATTTCCAAACAAAAGATCTGTCTTGTGTCCATAATCCTATTCTGGCCCTCACACACTAAATAAAATCTAAAGGTGTAAAGAGGGTTGGTCCTTGACTTTTCCAAGTGCTCTAATGTTCAAGTTCAACACAAGAATTCAAATCCAATAAAAAGGCTATTTTCATGAACAATGGATTCTTGACTTTTCCAAATGATCAAATGTTCAGGTTCAACACAAAAGTCACAATTCAACATAAGGGCTTTTCTCATAAGCAATGCTCTTTCCCCCAGAGTTTAGCCTTCTTTCCTAGGCTCCTTAAATTAACTTTCAGTGGTTCAACACTTGTAAGGAAAGCTTCCCCAAGCTTTCTCTTCCTTTAACACTTTACAGTTCTGTTAGGGATATGTCTTCTCTTAAGGACTTCCCTCTTCTCTTTATAGTTTCCCAACAGTTCATTAAACCAAGGACCTTTCCTTGCAGATCTTTACAATATTAATCTCCACCTGGGCATACTTCTGCCAATTCACGTTGGACACTCCAACAGTTCATTAAACCAATGACCTTTCCTTGGTTGTCTTTACAAAATACAATAACCTTCACCTGGTATACTCTCCTGCCAGGACTGTGTTACTTTACAAACATTCAACTTCACCTGGTATTATCTTGGTCCAGGGTTTTGTTACACAAATGCTTTGTTGCACAACTCTTTAACTTCACCTGGTGTTTTCTTGTATCAGGTCGTGATTACATAAACAGGCCTTTAACTTCACCTGGCCCACTCTCTTGCCAGGACTCTGTTACTTTAACAATTTATCTCACAAATATTCAACTTCACCAGATATTCCCTTTGTCCAGGGCTTTATTATACAAACACTTTATGACACAAATCTTTAGCTTCCCCTGGTGTATTCTTGTGCCAGGACTTTATTACTTAAACAGTTCATTGCACAAATACTTAACTTCACCTGGCGTGTTTACTTTCCAGGACTGTGTCACAACGTTCATTTAGCATAGATGCTTACCAGGTCTTTGTCATATGGGTTATTCATTCTTCCCCCAATTAGGGTTTAATCATCCATTAATAACTTGCATACCAAATTCTCTCGCTTCGTTAATGATTTTGTTCATTTCTATTTGTACCGTTTTTATGAAGAGCTTCCCTTTAGTTAACAATTCGGTAATCCACCCGTTTCTTCTAGGTTCACCGGCTGCTTCTGTTGTTGCTGTACAACAAACTTCATTCACTCACAATATGATAACCCTACTTCCTTCCCAGGGCTTACCAGTTGGCTGTTGTGCCTCTTCATTCCTCTCCTCCTTGCTGTACTGCTTTCGTGTGTGCCTCCTCCAGCCCAACAGTACCATGGTGTCGGTTCTCGTGATGCGCGGTCTCCGTGGCTATCGCTTTCCAAACAGTGGATCGTCCGCACATTCGCTTTTCAATTCCTTCATCGGGTCTGCCTCTCCGACCTCTGCCATGATACTCCTGCCCTCAACACGGTGCTCAATCAGCGTATGGTCCGCGAGGTTATTCGGCGTCTGAAGCTTTCCTCGCTTCTGCCTACTGTCAGTTGCGACCAGCCCGTATTTAAACTTCCTGGTCTGCTTACTCATTTCCCAACAAATAGACAGCGGTGTATGCTGCCCGGACCTTGTAATCATTATTTCTCAGTCACTCTTCTTCGTGTCTGTTTTTTTTCAATTGGTTTCTGAATGTCTTGGGGGAAGTGAATACTGACCTTCCCGGGGAATGATCTTCACTACTCCCTGCCTCTTCCTCATCCCAGTCAGCTGTATGGTTTGCCTAATGGGAGTTTGGGGTTTAAACACCCTAGCTTTCTACAGAGGTGGGGGATACAGGGGACAGTATGCCATTAAAGCATGAGGGACTGAGGAGACATACCTGAAAGGGAATGGATGGCATGTGGTTTTCTGCAAGGATGTCATCAAGTTGTCCTGAGAGTCACCTCCCCTCAGGTGGTCCTCATTTATATAGCCACCCGCAGGGTCACGATCAGGTAGAGGCTGTCGTCCCCTGGCCACCCGGGGAGAGGCTATACCAGGGAAAGGAGTGATGATATCATTGGATTCATCACATAGGGTAAAAGTAAGACGTGCACAGTAGCAGCAGACGATACTTACACCAGCGCTGGGGGCGGTCCCGTACTTCTCTGCAGCTGGTCGGCTCACCCTTGGCAAAATCTGAAAATAACAGGGCACCAAGTTGTCAGGTTAACATTCTTTGGCCTTCTCTGGTTCCACAGGGAATTTTAGGGAAAGGATTCAAACACTCTTCCAGAACAAACTGGATCGACACACTGTTTGTAATTAGTATAATGTGCAATGCATTTATTATTCGAAGAGCTTTTATAGCTAAAAAAAAAACGCAAAGGGAGATATGCAATGGCAAACAAAAATACATTTCAGAAAAGCCCTCAACATTTCAAAAGTTCAAAATAATCTTGAAGGCCGAAACAAATCTGTCATTCTGTTAATGGCTCGATTATCTAAGAGAAACGTTAGCAACCTTGTGTCTTAGTACAGACTGTAACGTCCCATGCAATGAGGTTTGCAGCCTTATCAGCTAAACTCTGGCTGGATATTGCTATCAGCGTTATCCTTGTCTACCCACTACTCGTTATGTGATCATGTGCACGTTCTGAGAATGAACACTATTTATGATGCAAGTGTTCCTTCGGTTAAAAAGCAGCAATTTAAGAGGGCAAATTATAGCTTACAAAATAGCAACCTCACATTATTAGCCATGTGAACACAGCTAACATCCTTCTATAGCCGGACCCAAAAAGATCAAGATAATTCTTTGACTACAGATTCTCAATTATAGCTTTAAAACTGGCGATATAAACGTATATATTTACAGGGACTTAACATTGTATGTCCGTGTTTCCATTTAGGCACATGTAGTGCCTCTTCCACTGCACCGGTGCATCCAGTTTGATTGCTCTCGGTAAGAACTTCACTCATTCATGACACTGTACTCCACGTTTACAAACTTCTCAAGGTTACATGTCAAACAGCATGTTTCCTTCCGTTTTTGCTTGTCAACAGAACAGTGACTTTTGTGACGAAAGCACAATTGGAAATTAACCTGTCTACTGATACCGAACCAGAAGTACTGAATGGTAATAATGTATTACTGTTAATTTATGCTATAGTACATTATCCTCTTATTCATTTATTGATACTTGGCTAATTTAGTTGTCCTACAGAGCACCAATTAGAGAACAACTTGAACAATCTAACCAATGCTGGACCACATTGATCACTATATGAATCTCCTGTTCGTCCGGAAGAAGGCCTGGGCCTTGTTCAAACTCTTTAGCCCCAAAGCTGTATCTCAAGCCCTTGCGTTGACAATATATTCGTCTTTTGCAAACTTAATCAGCACAATCTCTTTCACTAATACCGTAGAGAAGGCTATTACAATGATCAAATGTCATGCACACAATGGCTCTAGCCACTTTGGCACAACTCTTTTCCACTGCGGAACAACTCTTTTTTGGTCAGAAATGGCCGTAAGTGGTTGGCACATAAGGGCACATGGCACCCTCCATTGGGCACGGCTTCTCACTTCGAAAGATGCAGAAGCTTTTACGTCACAAATTTCAGAACCTTAACCACCTGGGAGCTTCAAGATGTACTGGTCCTTAATAAAAAAAGGGAGGCAACAATACTGAGACCTGAATAACAAATCACCCATTCAAAGCAATGAACAGTAGGGTAAAATGTGGTCTAATCCATACCGCTACAATTTGAGAACACTTAAAGAAGAGATTTTGCAGCAAGTGGCAGAAGAGGTTGATTTTTTATTTTAAAAGATTTTTACTACGTTAGAGCACATTTAAGGTGGCAGAATGAATTAAAATGTTGTAAAATATCAATATTAAAAAGGAAATGTAAAACCTCCCTCCACAATAGACAATTTACTTACTGGTAATTTTGACTACTCCTAGTCCTACTATTCCTCCTCAAAGTACTTACATTTGAGGCCACACCTCCCTCACAGGAACCTTTTTTTTCTTGAGGTATAAATAGCTCCTACTTATGCATAATCCTTCGTTACAATTTCCAAGGTGTATAATTGGACCTTCCACATCCAGGGTGGGTGAGGAGGGTCGTCAGTACTGTGACGAGGAAGAGTAGGACTGGGGTAATGAAGATTTCCGGTAAAAGAGGCATCCCTGGGATTAGCCATTCTCAGTCTATAAAGACTTAGGAAAGTATTTTGGAGCTACCCAGAAGGGATCATATAGTGGTATGGGAACTATGAGCAGTCTCCCTGTACACTTGCAAGAGGAACTGGGCCCTGGAAATCCCCTGCCCCAAGAACGGAAGACTCAGCCACAGGACAAAGTTTACTTGCTTTATAACAGTTAAAATTGCAGGGCTCACAACATGAAGAGCGCAAAAAATCTTCACAAGCTCTCACTCTCCAGGTGCATGTCGTCCCATTTTGTCGACTACTGACATCACAAAAACTAGCTTACACCCCAAAAACTTAACAGGGTGAGGGATTGGTTAATTAGGCAAATTACATATGTAATCTATAAGGGATTAGTATGATCATTGGGTAACCCATATCTGATGGCTCATCCTGAGACCTCCTCTATGTGTTACAAATACAAAGTTACAGGTTAGTATAAAGATTATTGGCCAGTGCAACATAGTGTGTGCTTATCGTGGACTATGTTAAGGGACTGAATAGAAAGGGTCTTCTCAGCCTTGGAGCTTTAGACAGTTACCAGGCCAAGTGCAACTAATGAAGGTAGTGGGAACGACCCTGAAGGTGCTGCATGTTCCCAATAAGTTAGAATCTCCGATCTTCAAGGACAGATCATTCGGCTTTGAACCTGTATAGCAGTTGTATCTTCTTGCCTGTGGTCCGATGGGAGCAGTCTTCTTCATCTGCCTCGAATGAATAGATTCTATCTCATAGAATCATGTCACGTGTGGAGACCACGAGATGGATTTTTGACTGTGTCCCTCCCAGGTGTCCTATCTCCTCTGTTAACTGGAAACTTTCCTTTCCTACTCGTCCTTGGCAAGACTGTGCACAGTGTCTGTGTTAGAAGCTTTGTCTGCATGCTTCAGCAGAATTAGTCTGTCAGCATTACCCTGTATTCTGAAGTTTATCTTGCTTTTCCCATTCACTCCAATGTACATATAGCTTCCATATTTATTCGCATGACCGCCCATGTTAGTTGTAATTAAGCGTAGGCAAGCCGTTCTTAGGAGTCTTGCAGTTTCCACATAGAAAAAAGGTATAAGTGTGTCAGTCCTCTAACTGTGTGAGTCAGAAGCATTTACTTCATGTCTATAAGCAATAAACTAAAGTGTTTGTGTAACTTCGTGCAGGGATGCCTGTATATTTCAAGTATGACGTATCTATGTCATGATGTCAATTGTGACATTATCAGCGTTCTTCATGGTTGCAGTCAGTTGACTTCTTCGATTGATGCCAGCTGTAACCCTTCAATAGTCACCGGGTATGGTCTGAATGGTTGTCCGAGTGAGTAGCACTTTTCACACCTGAATACATCAACGATGGTGATAAAAAGACCAGAAGCGATGTACATCTCTTGCTTCTCTGTCGCTGGGCTACGAGTGGAACGGGTGTAATGGGGGTACGCTTGGGTCACCCTCTTCAATGGCTGTCCTACATATGTCTATATCGTCTCTGCTGAGCAGCTATAGGGCAGCTCAGACAACACCCACATTCCTACAAGGGTGCGACCGGCAAGCCGGCAAGAATTACCAGGCACACACGCATTCAAGCGGCTAATGGGTAAGCTGACTAAGCATCGCCATAAATCACTGTTTTTCGGAGAGCTCTCATACCGCAGGTTTGCCGAGACATGGACTGACGGAATCCATGCCTTTTCTGTCTCTTTCTTTTTCATTTTACTAGCACACAAGATGACGAATGAGACAACACGAGATACCTAGATAAACTTTGCGTGTTTAATAAAAAGCTTATGACTCACTGGTAAGCTCGTGTGAATCATTATACTTTGTGACTACGGAATGGGTAATGTTATGCCTAATACATCTGGCTAAAAATAGGTTCTGTTTGTTTTCACAGAAATGCATGCATGTTCGAAAGTCTTATAGCAAACGCATAGCTAATTCTTTCACACAAAACACACGGCAGACCACACTACGTGCTTTGTATATCCGGTACCCCGCTTACATGGACTGCTTTCTCTCTGTGATGTGGTCTCTTATAACCTATCATTTTTTAATGTATTGTGACAATATAATTTATAATATTGTTTAGAATGAGGACTTGCCTGTCTATATTAATGGGTTTTTTCTTCTTTTTGTTTTTTTCTTCCCCTTCCCCTACCTTGTCTTTGTTCTGTTTTCATGCCCTCACATTAATGTATGGTACTTTGTTGCTTTAACCATCAATTGGCGATAACTATGGATATGCCCTAATGTTTTGTTACAATGTTTGATTTTTTACCTTTGTTTGATAGTAACATATCTTTTTACGCCCTGAGGACGGCCCAGAGAGGGCTGAAACACGTGTTGGCGTGGCGTATTTTCTGTTGATTAAATTCATGGAACTTTAAGAATAATTCTGTCAGCCATTTACTTCCTAAGTGAAACTTGCGGGTTCATATACCTATCTTGACATAGCCTATTTACATAAACATTGGTTGGGAGCGCAGATAGTGAGGCATTCCTTACTCTTAGTCTACATATTTCTTTGGAAGGGGTACCGAGAAATTACCCTTCCACGCCCCACTACTGTAGCAAACCCTGAAGATCAACATTTACCTAAACCGTACTAATTGTCAGATGTTTTGCACAGCTACCCGTTTGAGGTTAATTTCTCAGACATTTCCTTTGTCCTACATATTACCTGCAGGGCACCCTGACTCCCACAACCCAGGCTTCTTGCATCTGTGGTAAGATTGCCCCATATTGTGTTCCCTAGAACAATCCCCTTTCAAAGATTCCACATGCATAGCCACTGATCCAATGCCCCTCTTAGGTCCCATGACACTGGAATCTGATATTCATAGGACTGGGAATCAGGCAGCCAAAGATCCGGAGATGGGAGACCAGGGACCTGAGGAGAAAACGTGCCCAAGGGACCAAAAGACACAAAAAGCAATGTGACTCTGATCCACCAGAAGGTCTTGTGCCAAGGCCCAATTATTTTCCACAAACATGCTCATGACAGCTTCAATGAAAAGAGCTCTTTCTTGTGGAAGAAAGCTGTCCCACGTATGGGCCAAATTGAGCCCCTCTAAAGATCCAATCTCGGGAGGGACCAGAAGACTTCTGTCCATTTTATCAGGAATCCCCAGTCCTGAAGTGCCGGGAAAACCTGGAGGGGAGATTGTAATTCCCCTTTCAAACTGCTGTAAACCATCAATCGTCTAATTTCTGGAGTATCTGTATCCCCTGCAGTTACTAATCTGTACACACTACAGCTGCAGTCCGAGAATCCCTATTGGACAGGCTTGGAGTGTAGCTCCAATGACAACAGCCAGTCCCCCATTCGCCACCAGAGGGATGATTTACTGAAGAGTATTGCTGAACGTCTACCTTTTCCCATATACATGCAGGGCTCTTAGTACTAGGGTCAACATGAATTACTCCGAGGGTGTTTGGGACCAGAAACAGCCAAAAGTAGAAAGTAGAACCCCAGAGCCTGAATCCTCACAATCCCCCTCCTGTTCAGCCGGTCCAAGGCGGCACTGGACCTGGCTCTCGACTTGAGAATATTCCTTTGAATAAGCATTTGGCCATATTCGATTAAGTGGGGGGCACAACTACTTGGAATCCCCTTTTCAATAGTCTGAAGAGCCCAGGCATCTGTCGACCACTTTTTCCAGATTGTAAAACGAGTCTTCCACCCGCCTGTCTTTAGTAGTTGTCAGGACTGTGTTTTGGGTGTGATTTAGACAACCCCAGACTGGTTTAGTGATGGTCTGCCTCCTGAATCATATATCTGGGTCCCGACCCCAGACGTTCGAGGTCTGGATCTCAACAGGGTTCTTCCTTAACTCTTTTGTGTTCATCGTCACAGAAACTTTATGGATGTTTTCCTTCAAAGAATCACTTGAACGGTCTCTCAAAGGGGATATCTAAGGAAGCAGATTCTCGAGAACCTCCTGCTGTCCAAAAGAAATACCTGCCTGACTGAGGTGCTTGGCCCTGCACCCCAGACACCGTCTCAGGAGAACGTGGTGCTTCTAAGTATCAAAGACAGAGGCTTTTTGCAGTGCCCTTTCTGTGAAGTCACTTATGTTGGTGTCAACGCATATGCAGATTAGGATGTTAGCATATATTTTGGCCCACAGGGCCTGGACAAAGCTCAGTGGAGTATCCACCATTCCATGAGGGGGGCGGGGGCGAGCCACAAAAAGAGTCCTGCTATTTTTCCTCCAAAATGCAGTGCGTGCAATTCCATACGGTATCATTTGCACCCGCCCAATCAACTTTTTGGGTAATATTAGTGGCAGATGGCATAACAAAACAAAAACTGCAGGACCATTGCAGATGCAGGAAACTCATCCATTAGAGCTCTGTGGGGCAAAATATATGCAAACCTCCTAATTTGCATATGGATCGCACCAACATGAGTGACTTCACAGAAAAGGACATTGCAAGGAACAACATCAATCTTTGATAATTGGAGGCACCATGGGAGTGACTTTAAAATAAATTGCCATAAGTAAGCCAAGTGGCAAATAAACGTATAGTGCAAAACACCTACATTGCATTATTATTATATATGGAGTAACTTTATAGTCATTGGGCTTTTATGATAGCATGATATATTAACATAAGCTATGAAGTGAATCACTTACAGAGCTGCAGATGAAACACCTGAAAAGGTTAGGGGGATCGGCTGTGTGAATGACACTGCATGGAACCGCACATACTACAGGCTGCTTCTGGTGCGCTACCATGACTAAAGTGTCCCGTGAACCAATTTTGTAAGTTGGCCATCCTAGGTGATCGGTAACTCAGCCCTTCCAATTAATGGAGCGCACGTGACAAAAGAACTAATTCAGTGACTTGCTCATCCAAAAACATTCCTACGCCAGCCAAAAACATTCCTACGCCAATTCACTCATCCCTCAACTATAAGTAAAATACTAGGCGCTCCCGTCACATAGCCCTGGAATTAATTGGTTTTAGATTTCAGAGCGGATTTGTTAAACAATCAGGACTTTACTACCTCCGCGAGATGCCCAAATAGCATGCACCTTAAAGTCTCAGAGGGACTTTCCACCTCACCAACACCGTTTATCATTACCATCAAAAACGGCCCAGCCGTCCTAAGGACTTTGCTGTGGTCCCCATTATACAGGCTCTGCCGATTCCCTGACATTGACAGACGGCTTCATTCAGGCCCCGCCTTTTTCGTTGAGTCGAACTTTCGGACATTACCAACGGGCGCCGAGTCTTTCCGGAAGTTGACGAAGCCGCTCGGTCGCAGATATCAGAAATCTTCTAAAGCATTTGCTTACCCTCTCGTTTTGAGCGGGGCTACACAGAAAGACCTGGTTATCTGTATCGGCGCGGAGTGTCAGCGGTGGGTGGAAGGAAGAGAAGGATGACATTTATTGTGAGTATTCTCT
Organism: Ambystoma mexicanum; assembly: GCF_040938575.1. NCBI lineage: Eukaryota > Metazoa > Chordata > Amphibia > Caudata > Ambystomatidae > Ambystoma > Ambystoma mexicanum. Next base: position 1,277,698,250 of record NC_090932.1, on the reverse strand, counting down.
AAGGCCAGCCCCTTGTTTACCTGGGGGAGCGGTGCGGTGCATCATGGGAGAACTCGTAAGCCTGCTGGCCCAGTATCTGCTGTAAGGGGCGGGAACATTTCCTAGATGGGTGGAGACAGCATGAGAGAACGGGCCATGAAGAGGAGACAGACTTTACACCTTTATTTTAATGGGGGTTAGTTTTGCGACGTGAGGCGGCCATTGCCCATTTAGAACTTTTCGAAGACTTCCGAGGTGGTACAGACGATGTCACGTTCTGCGTTTCGGAGAGAATGGGTTTAGTACCCATTAACTACAATGGAATTACCTGCCAAACCGACCTGATTTCAGCCACCTTGTACAGTCAAAAGGTTTCCACAGTATGGATTTGGAGGCGGGAGGGAGCATGGATTTACAAACCTGCTTTGTTAAAATTAGACAGGTTAGGCAAACATTCTGCATCACCTTGGGGGGAGATTGGGTCACAGAAATAGGGAGAACCGAATTCTTCCATTGGGTTGCATTGGGGTTACCATTATTTTAGGAGGGAGAAACAAAAAAAGTAGCAATATTTTCAAATGAAAATCGCTCCTGCCAAAATCGATAAGGTTGACATGTATGGGAAAATTCCATTGAGTATAGCTGCTGCAGAATGTGTAACCGGCCAATGCCGAACATTCCACATGTAGGAGTAATAGCAATGATGAGCTGCTCGAAGTACAGCCTGATCAGCATGCCCTGGCAAATGAGTCTGTAATGCAACATGAAAGTCGAGGGGTATACGTCCTGAAAGGAAGCCGCAGCAGGCAAGGTATTCTTAAAAAACAGAAAAGTTTACTTTTCTGCGCTGCAGTCCGTGTGTCCCTGCCCCCCGTCCTGTTGCTCTGTGGTTCCGCTTCTGGCCCTCCTCCCTCCCACTGTGCACTGATTGGCCGCCTGCCCCTTTTAGTGGACCCTCCTCCCTCCCACTGTGCACTGATTGGCCGCCTGCCCCTTTTATTGGGCCATCCTAGACAGCCCCTGCCGTGGCAGACCCCTCGGCCAAGGAGCAGAAGCTAAGGACAGCTCCTGTGGTGTCTGCTGGTGGTAGCATGTAACCTGCAGCCGTCGACCTGCTGCAACTTGCAAGATAAGTCGAATCTGGGTGTTTCTCATTCTGGTAACTGGCATTGTTGCTGGGTCTCTCTAGGCCCTCACCTAGACCGCCCCCCGCAAGGCATGCCGTTCGTGGTTGTGAGTTACTTGTACCCCTCCTGTGTCTTCCTTTGTTGTGATCCCGCCCCCCCTACATGCGCATTCTAAGTTGTGTGGCACAGGTCTGTGCGTCTCTCTCCATTCTCTCAAGTCGTTGTCCTGCACCTACCTCCTTTGCGCCCCCTATGGTGCTCTCTGTCTCTCCCATCTTCTCTAACTTATTCTCTCTTACCCTATCCCTCTCACCAAGTCTGGAAAGAAGAAGAAGTTCAAGAGGGACATCCTGGACTCCAACCCAGGCCTCCCTATCGCTGATACTTACATCAGTGCTTCCTCCAGACAGACTGTCACCAACATCCTCTTTGTCGTCCCCTCTGCAGAACTATGAACCCTTCATATTGTCACTGTTCTCTCTCCTTTTTCCTCCTCTCCCATTAGCGGTGGCACTAGGTGGGAGGCCCGCTTCGCCACCTTCCACTCATTAGTATCTGAATGGCACTGTCTTGTTTCAGGGCCATTGGCCCAATCTCCTTCATTTTGATAGGCGTTTCCCGCATTTTATCAACTTCTCCTGCTACACCTGCCTCCACTTCTCTGACACCCTCATCTTCCTCCTCTGCCCACCCTCAGGCCCCTCTACCACCGCCACAGGGTGTACCTCAAGCCTGTACCCCTCCACGGAAGCCTTTCAAATGTGGAAACCTGCTCCACGTCGCTACTCAAAACTCTCGTTCTGCTGTCAAACACTCCTCTGACATCTGTCATCTCCTCGAAGAACTCAACCTAGATGTCCTTGCCCTCGCCGAGACTTGGTTTACGACCAGTTCTGTCACAAGTTTTGGCACTCCTCCCTGTGGGCTACAAGATCTTCTCCGAACCCAGAACCAAACGTCCTGCAGGTGGCGTAGCCCTGATCTTCCCAGAGTGGGTCCTGGCCCCTGTCATCCCTACGCAGGCCTACTCCTCCTTTGAATACCTGGTCTGCAGGCTCTCTATCTCTCCTCGCTTCTATCTAACTGTGGCCACCATCTACAGGCTTTCTGGCCGGGCTTCCCTCTTCCTCTCTAAATGGGCCGACCTCTCTTCTCTACCTCTCAATTTCTCCTCCTCAGAGATCTCAACATCCACCTGGATGCTTCTAATCTCTCCTCTGGGTTTTTTTGCAACATATGCAACACTCTCTTTTTCCATTTTGCCCTCTGGCCCGATACACTCTGCCGGACATACCTTGGATGTTCTCATCTCCTCAGACATTCCCCTCTCACCACTCCTCTCTCTTGGACTGACCACTTTCTATTCTCCTCTCATCTGAAACTCTATCCCTCAAGAAAAGCCCCTCCCCACCAGCACTGCCACCTACCTTCTTGATCATTTGGCCCATGAAGCGTGTGTCAGTGGATGCCTTTGCCTCTACTTTCTCTGCTCCTCCTACTCCTGCGGCTGACTAACACCCTGACACAGCCCTTTCAATTCTCAATCTCTCTATTTCCAACACCCTGGACGTCCTTGCCCCTGTCATGAGAATCCGGCTGAAGCCTACCTCCAAGTGGAAATCTTGGTATAACTATGACCTCGCCGTCCTGAAAACGCAAGTGCCGGGTGGCTGAGAAGAAGTGGAGGGCTTTGGGCGCATCCTCTGACAAATTAGCCTGCACCAACGGCAATACAGACTCTGTCCTGTCCAAGAAGAGATCTCACATTCAAGCCTGCAGCTCTGCGGCATCTAACAACATAGCCAATCTCTTTAAAATCTGCAAGTAAGTGGCCAATTCTGTTGCATTCTGTACCTCTCTGGTTCCCTCCTAGGCCTTGTGAACGGCTATGGCCTCTAACTTCTCCACTAAAACTCAGGACATCCTGTCCTCTATCTCCTCTTCCTCTCGCAGCCACCCTTTGGCCATCTCTCCCTCTCCTTCTTTCTTCTCTTTCTCTTTGACAACACCTGATGAGGTTTCTAGACAAGTCCGGTTGATGAAAGTGTCGTCCAAACAGGTCGCCCTGCTCCTCCAGAACCATCATGGCTGATTTCTGTATTCACTCTTTCACCACCAGAACTTTCCCCTCTCCCCTTAAGCACTCCCTTGTGCACCCCCTCCTCAAGAAGCCGTCTGCTGATCCTACCTGCCCGGCAAACTATTGGCCGATCTCCATCACCCCTTTCCTGGACAAACTCTTGGAAAGCTGGTAATCTCCTGGCTTTCTCTCCACAATGAATCTGTTTGTTGTTTCCATGACCATCACTCTAGCTTCAGAGCTGCCAGAGGCATAGAAACTGCTCTCCTGAACACCTGTGAAGATCTGCTCTCTAACCTTGATTCCAGCATTCCTTCCGTCCTCATCCTCCTTGATCTTTCCTCTGTTTTTGACACAGTCAACCACGACATCCTGATCAATCGACTCTGTGAGGACCTGGGAATCACGGATCAGGCCCTGTGGTGGTTGACCTCCTTCTTCTTGGACCTCCCCTCCCAGGTCCATCTTGGTTTCCTTCTCTCTGCCACCTCTCTGTGGCGATCCCCAGGGCTCCATCCTCTCACCCTGGTTTTTCAACTTGACCCCTTTGGCCCACCTGATCTCTACCTTCATTAACTTTGTGTTATGTTGATGACACTCGGCTTTCCTACAGGCTCCCCTCAGCCTTGTATCCTCTCGCTCATTCCTGACTATCTGCGTTTCAGGATTAGTGTGCCTCCAATGATCTCCGTTTTATTGCCAGTAAGACGGAGATCCTTCTCATTGGGACCCCTGCTCCTGCTTTCCCCCTCACACTCTGGCTGCCGACCCTGGGCCATCCTTCCTTCGCCTTCCTGTGAGGAAAAAAGCTTGGTGTCATCTTCGACCCCAATCTCTCCTCATATCTCGGACGTCGCCAAGAAGTCCCGCTACCAGCTGCACCTCCTCAAAGGGACTTTTCCCACTTTCCCCAAAAATCTCACTGTCTCCAGAGCCCTAGTTCTCTCTAGGCTGGACTTCTGCAACAGCCTCTTTCTCAACCTGCCTTCCTCTACTCTCCACCCTCTGCAACCAATCCAGAACAGGACTTCAAAACTTATCCTTGGCGTCAAGACCAGGGACCATAACTCTCCAGCACTGAAATCCCTCCACTGGCTCCCAGTGGCTGCAAGGATCAAGTTCAAGAACCTTTGCATTGTCCACAAGGCTTTCTGGGGCTGGTTCCCCCACTACATCCAACACTCTCTTCCAAAATACCTTCCTTCTCGAGCTCAAGCTAATCTCATTAATGCCGGCGAGGCTACTGAAATCCCATTAGTCCAACCCTCATATCAAATAGTCAATCAAAAAGACCTGAAAACCACTACTACTAACATGAAGGGCATCAACTGCATCGATACTCTGATACACCTGAAAGGAGCTCTTATCAACGCTAGATCGCTCCCAGCCCACGCCTTAGATGTTACAGTCTTCATTACAACTAACAACTTAGACTTCTTTGCTATCACAGAAACCTGGCTCCATGCAGCTTCAGGACCGGCTATATCTCTTGCCATCCCAGAAGGCTATACTATCTACAGGAAAGACAGAACTACATCTAAAGGAGGAGGAGTAGCTCACCTCGCAAAAAACTCAGATCTTAGGATATCCACAGAAAACACCTTCCCATCAGGTGAAGTAATTACTCTGAAGGTGGCCCTCACCCACAATTGTTACCTCACTCTTCATATCGTTTATAGACCCTTAGGCCCAATATCCTTCTTTGAGGATGACATTACCTCACTCTTAGCTTCCAACACAAAACCTAATCTAGGTCTGAATGACCCCCTTGACTTACAAGCACACCTCCTTGCCAACTTAATAGAAGCCTGAGGCCTCGCACATCGCATATCTCTCCCGACCCATGAAAAAGGACACACATTAGATTGGCTTGCCGACATCAATTGTGTCACTGACATTCTAGCCAACACCCCTGGTCCGTGGTCAGACTACAATTCCATCCTCTTCTCTACCACAGTATCCACAAAACCAGCTAAATGTACTTGGCTCACGTCGTCTCAACCGTCAAGAAATCAGAAAAACATCAGCGAGACATGTTACCCCTCTTGCTCCCAATAACTAACACTCATTAGATACCCTCTACAACAAAACGATCCAAATAGCTATTGGCAAAGTAGCTCCATTAAGTGACAGGAAAGTCAAACCAATAGCACATGCCAACTCCTGGTTCACAGCTGATCTACAAACCCTACAGGCAACCAAAAGATCAGCCGAATGCCACTGGAAAAAAACACAATTAACTACAAATAAAGTTCACTTCCATGCCCCAGCCAGTGAATACAACGCAGCAACCATTAAAGCCATTAAAGCTAAAGGGAATTCTTATAATCAGAGAGTTGAGAATGCCCAATCTAGCTCCAGAGAACTTTGTTATACTTCGCAATTGGAATCGCCTGCCCCTATCCCGGACCATTGTATCAAGGATCAGCAGTGGTGCTGTAATGTACAAAACGCCCTGGCTGAAAAATCATGCTATTTCAAAATTAAATTGAAGCCAAGAAAACCATACTTAACCAGAACTTGACTCCTGAAGAAACCCCCACCAGAAGACAGCAAACCACACATACATTTGCCTTAACTCCTCTGACTACTTCAGAAACAATCAAAATTATCAAAGGACTTAAACCCTCAAGATGCAAAGGCGACATTTGCCCTGCCACTTTCATTAAAGATTGTGCCAATGAGTTGGCTCCCTTTATCACTTCACTTATCAACAGCTCTTTTGCCTCTTGCAAAGTACCTGACGATCTAAAAGAAGCCTGGGTACTACCGCTGCTAAAAAACAACAACATTTGGATCCCAACTAATTTCCGACCCATCATTACGGTGCTATTTCTATAAATCTAGACCGGGTAGCCTATCTACAGATCCAAAGGTTTCTTGAATCAAATAATCTCTTAGGCTTAAGACAGTCCGGCTTCCGCCCAGAACATGGTACGGAAACAGCACTTTTGGATCTAAAACACAAATGGATCAAATTAAGGACAAAGGGGACCTATGTATCCTCCTAGTGCTCGACCTGTCGGCAGCATTTGATCTGGTCAATCACAAAATACTTTGTCACCATCTAGCAACGGCCACCCAATTCTCCCCGGAAGCTACAAAATGGATTGAATCGTTTCTTTCCAATCGCACTATGAGGGGTTTTCTCTGACTCGTCAGCAGCCACCCCAGCCCTAGTTTCTTGCGGTGTTCCACAAGGTTCCTGTATGTTACCTACATTTTATAATGCCTTCACCAAACATCTCTTTTACAAACTAGATAATTTGGGTGTCACATATACGAATTATGCGGATGACACCCAAATACTCCTACCTATCACAGGCTCCTATGACACTGATTCAGACACCATCATATGTAGCAAATCAAAACTGAATAATCTACAACAACAATATAAATCCTTTAACATTGATGGCAATACTATCAACGTGGCCAATGACTGAACATTGTGTCTACTTTGACTGAACACTGTCCTTAACAAGACAGGTCAATGCCATTGTCTCCTAGTCAACTTATACGTTCAAACTCATTAGAGCCAGCAGACCCTTCCTTTCTTCTGACAATTGCATTTCCCTGGCAAGAGCCCTGATCCTCTCCACGATCGATTATTGTAACTCGCTCTTTGCAGGAACTAATGCCAGAAACATTAGCAAAATCCAAGTTGTGCAAAATAATGTTATCAGAGCAGCACTTCACATACCTAAACATGAACACATCTCGTCAACAAGACATAACATCAACTGGCTCCCAGTACGAGACAGAATCAAATTCAAAGTAATCTTGCTTACTCATAAATGCACCTCGAACAATGACCCAGCTTACCTCAGCAATCTAATTGTGAAATCCCAATCCAACAGACCTACGCGGTCCTCCTACACTAGCCTAATGTCTACACCAAGATTTAGGAGACAGAAAGCCGATGGATCCAGTTTCCCAGTGTTCGCTGCCAAACTCTGGAACACCCTGCCTTTATCTCTAAGAACTGACCCATCTTAATGGTCTTTCCACAAAAACCTTAAAACTCTGTTGTTCAAACAAGATACCTGTTAGTCTTGCAACAATTAAAGACTGTTTATTTGTGTATTCTATGTACAATATGTAAATAGTGTAAACCTCTCAAATATGCTTGATACTGTATACTTTATGACAAGAATGCTTTTTACTGCCACACCATACTGTCAGGGTAATTCATAGAATTTCGCAGAAAAGTGTCGCAAGCGGCTGGCGCAGAGTGTCCGCGTGCGATTGACTGCGCCAGGCACGTGCGATAAAACCGATTTCCGCGCACAGCGTATTCATGGATTTCATGCTCCCAAACCAGCCGTGGCGCAGAGTATCGCAGCGACCCTGCAGCAGCGCCAGTAACGCCCCCAAGAACGCCCTCGCGCAAGGAAAAGCCAGCAAAATCGCTAAATCATCGCAAAGGGCTGCGCTAACCCTGGACCAGTTTACAGGGCAGCCAAACAAGGAACGCAAAGCGGGTAACGTGCATATCAGGGGTACACGTGAAGTCATACACGCGATTAGCCAGGGTACGTGTATTACAGGGGTACGCGGGAAGTTTAACACGCGATTAGCCAGGGTACGTGTATTACAGGGGTACGCGGGAAGTTTAACACGCGATTAGCCAGGGTAAGTGTATTACAGGGGTACGCGGGAAGTTTAACACGCGATTAGCCAGGGTAAGTGTATTACAGGGGTACGCGGGAAGTTCAACACGCGATTAGCCAGGGTACGTGTATTACAGGGGTACGCGGGAAGTTTAACACGCGATTGGCCAGGGTACGTGTATTACAGGGGTACGCGGGAAGTTTAACACGCGATTGGCCAGGGTACGTGTATTACAGGGGTACGCGTGAAGTTATACACGCGATTAGCCAGGGTACGTGTATTACAGGGGTACGCGGGAAGTTTAACACGCGATTGGCCAGGGTACGTGTATTACAGGGGTACGCGGGAAGTTCAACACGCGATTGGCCAGGGTACGTGTATTACAGGGGTACACGTGAAGTCATACACGCGATTAGCCAGGGTACGTGTATTACAGGGGTACGCGGGAAGTTTAACACGCGATTGGCCAGGGTACGTGTATTACAGGGGTACGCGGGAAGTTTAACACGCGATTAGCCAGGGTAAGTGTATTACAGGGGTACACGTGAAGTCATACACGCGATTAGCCAGGGTACGAGTATTACAGGGGTACGCGGGAAGTTTAACACGCGATTGGCCAGGGTACGTGTATTACAGGGGTACGCGGGAAGTTTAACACGCGATTAGCCAGGTTAAGTGTATTACAGGGGTACGCGGGAAGTTTAACACGCAATTAGCCAGGGTACGTGTATTACAGGGGTACGCGGGAAGTTTAACACGCGATTGGCCAGGGTACGTGTATTACAGGGGTACGCGGGAAGTTTAACACGCGATTGGCCAGGGTACGTGTATTACAGGGGTACGCGTGAAGTTATACACGCGATTAGCCAGGGTACGTGTATTACAGGGGTGCGTGGGAATCATCACACGCGATTAGGCTGGGTGGGTCCTCACAGGTGTTCCCTGTACACCCTCCACGGCCCCTGCAGGCAGCCTACAAAACAGGGGACTACCCTGCACACCTGCTCATGTCCCCCTGCACCCCCACCCCCCCCGCAGTGCAGGGGCAGCCTCCACCAGGCCCCCACTCATGTCTCCCACCACCCCCACCCTCCCGCCACCAGGGGCAGCCTCCACCAGGCCCCCACCCATGTCTCCCACCACCCCCACCCCCCGCCACCAGGGGCACTCTCCACCAAGCCCCCACCCATGTCTCCCACCACCCCCACCAGTGCAGGGGCACCCTCCACCAGGCCCCCACCCATGTCTCCCAACACCCCCACCCACCAGCACTGTGGGGCACGTGGCCAGCAGGCAGTCAGGCAGCAGCAGATGGCAGGTGGGAGCGTGCTCAGGGCTCTGGGGGGCAGTAATTTCGCCTCCTGGCCAGGAGCGTGGTCTCTCGTGTGTGAACGCGTGGACAGCCTGATAGGTAGTGAAATCCCACACGTCAGCAAAGGCCCTTAGCGCGTAAACCCGTCAACAGCATATGCGCGCCTATAGTCACCTGCACGTGCAGGAAATTGTTGCGTGACACGTCCCAGTGTCAAAGCGTGAGATTGGTGAAAATGGATGTACACGTAGAAGTGACAAAGCGTGTGATTGGTGAAAATGGATCTACACGCAGGAGTGACAAAGCGTGTGATTGGTGAACGTACACGCCGCGTAAGTGACGCTGTACGTGTGGGCCTGTATATAAGGTACATGTAGAACACCATTTCCTTGTACGTGCTTTTCGTGGAGAGCGAGTGGGTGAAATCTGTACTTCTTGTCGTTTCACACGCGATTTACTTCATGGCGTTTCCAGTTCGTATTCCCTGTTACCTCTGACAGCTTTTTCTCTTTTTTCTCTTTTACTGGTTTACCTGGGCCTGTTCCCTCAAACAGTGTCCCCTTCTACTGTTGTCCTGTCTTCTCAGACAGCGTACACATCTTCTTTTGGCGGGGGTTTAGCCAGCCAAACGCGCTCATTCTTCACGCTCTTTTACCTGGCAGACGGTGAGTCACGCACGTATCCAACTTCTGTGCTTGCCCCGTGTGTTGCCTACCCCTTCAGAGGTCATTCTAGGCTGCGTGTGACACGCATACGTTCATTCTTGTGTTACTGGGTGCCACAGCGTAGTGCAGGTTTTTCTTTCTGCACACGTGGTCTAGGAGGGGTTGCGTGCACGTCATCTCCCTTTTTTGGGCCTCCTGTGCGTTGCGTGACCCTTCATCTTTCCCCAGGGGTTACAATCAGCCGTGCTAGAGCACTAGGGTACAATTACCATCTGGTACCCAACCCCTTTGACCCCCAATTGCCCAGGACAATTGTCTACAGCCACTCCCATACGCACATTAATATCAGTGCCATGGCTGGGAGGCGAGGATTCCGTAAGGGTGGCAAAGGTGGAAGAGCCACAAGTGGTGGCCGTGGTGGATCCGGTAGGGGACGTGGTCGTAACTTGCAGGGTGAGCCTGTCCCCCCATGTGTGGAGGACCAGTCAAGGGCACCCATCACCCTCCCCCCCTCCCCCCCTCCCGTTGAGGCTGAAGTGGCTGACACCATCCATGCTCAGCCCTTGTTGGACCAGCCCATTGTGGCACCAGACCTGGCTGACTCCATGGCTGACTTCCAGGTCAGCAGGGCTACGACACGTGCGCTGGTGCACGTTGATGCCATCATGCCACGTGGATCTGGGGCAGCAAGGTCATCCGCTGCACCAAGGAGGCAGGGCGGAGTGGCTGCAGGGGCAGCTGCGGCTCCATCCACCCCAGCCCTCACACACCCAGCCAGGACAGTGTCGGTCCTAGTCCATGCTGCTGACATTCCCCCTGACACCATCACACTCGAGCCAATGCCTGCACCAACTCCCATGCTGAGTGTGCAATCCCACACTCCTGATACAGAGTCCACCAGGGCTCCTGCCCCTAGTGTCCAGAGCGGCGCAGGACACTCAGGATCACCACCACCTTCCAAGCGGAAGAGGAAGAGTGCTCGTCCGGCACAGGCTGATGCCCCAGACACGGCTACACAGTCCGGCCCGTCCAGGAAGCCCAGCTTCACGGATGACGAACTGAATGCACTTGTCGAGTATGTGTCCGGACATGACAACGAGATGGTCATTGTTGCAGGATCCAAGACCACACCTGCACAACGCCAGGCACACTGGCAGACCGTTGCGGACATCGTAAGTGCCCTTGGAATCGTGAGGCGCACAGCCAATGATTGCTATAAGCGCTGGAATGACCTAAAGCGCAGGGCAAAGAGTAAGCTGGCCTCAAGTCATGCCGCAACTCTAGTGACTGGAGGTGGGTCTCCAGTAGTAGACATGGAACTCACTCCACATGAGTCAGTCGCTGGGACCTACGTCACGGAGGAACAGATCCAAGGCGTGGGAGATCTGGCTGATTACGAGGCATTGTCCGGTGAGTGCACATGCATGTGTGTGTCATACATGTGCATGGTGTGTGTGTGAGGGCTTCTGTTTGGGTGCCAGGTGAGAGTGTGTGCGCCTCAGTCGTATGGGTCAGCCATGTGCTTCATGCAATACTTCCTGCGCAGCTGCATTTGGCCATAGCAGTATCCCTTCTGCCAACAGTAGACATCTAGCACAACTGCACGCCAGTTGCCCTTGAAGTGTCACCTTGACACAACAGATTTGCTTATTTTTCACTGTTCATTCAGTCAGTTTGTTTGCATTCCACCACTTTCACTAGGCATGTCGCTGTCCACTAGTCACATGTCTGACATGGGTATGGTAAAGGCGAGTGACTTTGTTACCTGGATATCATTTGTACACACATGTCCCTGTGCAATTTGACCATTACAGACTGGCAGCTCCAGGTGAAAAATCTGACCTGTTAGAATCAGAAAAGCTATTACATGCGGGAACTGGACTGAATGAATAGGTGCTGCCCTCCTCTCCATCTTCACTCAATAGCAATGGTACATGCCATCTGTGTGATGGCATGTGTGTTTCACCTGCCAATCACAGGCCAATGTGTGATGCCACTGCCAGGCAGCATGCAGAAAATTTGTTCATCTTCCATCTTGGTGTCATCAGTGTGTGCCGTTTGCCTGCACTTCATACGCAGTGAGGGTGCATGCATGGGAGGGTTTTAGTCATGTGGGACATGTCAATCAAGTGCTGGTTCTCTTGCTTCTCAGCCCTCAATGTGTGCCATGGTGCTAATGCCTGTTTCCATTACTTTGTTTTCATGTCTTTGCAGGGGAAGACGCACCTGATACTGCTGGGGTTGTGGAGATGGTGCAGACCCAGGAGGTGTCCCAGGGCCGACCAACCACCAGTGAGGGACGTGGTGTGGTGGTGGGGGAGAACCCACAAGTGCTGCAGGTCGTGCTCTCAAGGGGTGTCTCTGGCTGCACCTCCCCCGAGCTGTACTCAGGTGTTGATTCGGATGAGACCTACGTGCCGTCGCTGGTGAGTGTTCCAGGGAGGGATTCTGTTCTGTCTCACCCACCTGCACCAGGGTCAGTACCCTCCATGGGGATGTCAGTGTTGGCAGCTACGCCTTCGGTGGTTACGGATGCAGGGTCACACTCCGCGACATCTGATCCTGTTCCTGGGCCAGCAGATCAGAGGGGGAATGCAGTCCTGCAGCCTCAGGCAGTGCCGGCACAGCAAGGCGCAGTTCGCCTTGCCCCAGACAGGTGTGGTGCCCGCCGACGTGGTGGCCGTACGCCACCTGGCAATACCGCATGGGAGCAATCCATTTACGGTATGGCTACCCAACAGGCTGCATCATCCGAGATGATGGCTCAGGCCATGGATAGGGTGGCCACTTCCATTGTCCCCCCAGAAAGGCTGATGGAGCGACTAGAGCAGGCAACTGACTCCATCTGCCAGTCACACAGGGAGGACATGTTGGGGTCCAACAGGGACAGGCGGGCGGCACTGGCGACTCTGCAGGAGGCCATCTCCATTGAGTCCCAGGGCCACAGGAAAGCCCTGAGGCAGGAGCTCCTACACCTCAGGACGACTCTTGTTGAGCTTGAGGCTTCAACACACCAAAGGACAGAACAGCAGCTGGAGCGTCTCACCCGTACGCTCTCAGCTGAGATGCAGGCAACGAGGGCGGAGGTCCGGGCATCCCGTGAGTTGTTGCATGGGGACCTCCGCACACTCATCCTCCAGAACCAGACCTACCACACCCGCATGCTTGCAGCCATGGAGGAGCAGACTAGGGCCTTGCGTGGGCTGCCTCCCATAGTGCAACCACCTCCGGATGCAGCTGCACAGGGTGATAATAGCGACAGCAGTGACACTCCCACAATAGGGTAGCCGTGTGGGCCATGAGCCCATGGAGGTGTTTTATTTTCCCAGGATCCACGCAGGTGGGTTCTGGTGTGCATCCTGTCCTCGGACCTCCTGGGTGGCCTCCCCAACCCCCCCGGGCCCATCAATGGCCATTTTTGATTGTTTCTTATTTTTATTTTTATTTTGATTTCTTTTATTCCCAATTTTTTTGGGAGGATCTGTTGGCTCCGATCTGTTGGCTCCGATCTGTTGGCTCCGATCTGTTGGCTCCGATCTGTTGGCTTCCGTGGTTCCTATGGGCATACGCTGCATTGTGGCTGGGCACATGCAGGCTTGTAATGTATTTGGTTCAGATGCTTGGGTTTGAGTCACACACACCCCTCCTGCTTCCCGTTTCCATGGGCTTGCAAAGGGTGTGCCCAAGTGACAGTGAATTACACAGTGACGTTGGACTCCTATGAGCTGTGTGGCCAGTCTGTAGTCAATACTGTGTATACATTCATAGTGCATATTGCTGTTGTGTTGTACACTGCATGTTGCATTGATGTGTAACTCTTCTTCTGTGTCTACCTCCCAATTTGCAGGTCCCTTCCTCAAGTCCACACAAGGACCTCAAGTCTGGCGATGGGGACCATGTTGGCAGCAGTGCACCTACAACTCTACATGGCGCCAACACTGCACAGTTGGTAGTGGTGGGAGTGCAGGCATTTCCAGGTGGTGACACTACTAATATGTAACATTTTTGATGTCATGTTTATGGTACTACGTGCTCAAGTATGTTGTTGGTCCGGCATTGCTGTGAGCATTTCAGGTGTTGCAGGTTTCTAATAGTGCCACTGTACATAGTGAGAGTGATGTCATGTTGTGGGGATTACTTTGTTTACCTGCAATTAGCATGACATGGCACGGTGTGTCGTGTGGCAGTGCTGGGGTTGGGTTGGCTGACATGGCACTGTCCTCATGTTGCATTTTGCAAGTGGGTATTCATTTTAGCTGCTTCAATGTGTAACTTCACAAAACTGCATTGGTGGTGTCTGTGTGGGTAGGGATGCACACATTGTGACACTTCCAGGTGAACAATCTCAGGCTGACATGGAATTCCCGGTTCATTCTCCACACATTCAGGATCAGTGTCAGGTTGAGTCATCATTGATTGTCAGATGGAATGTGCCAGGGCAGTGTGCACTCCACAGGGGTGTGATTTCTATGTGAAGTAATTAGCCACTAGCTGTGTACGGGCTGCCTCCCCCCGTGCCCTTTCCCCTCCCATGCGCAGCGGCTGTGCATGTGGTTGGGGATGTGGGGCCACCACCATGTCCACGGCCAGGCCCCGGCGTGTTGCAACGTTGTGCAGGACACATGCTGCCACTATGATCCTGCACACTACTGGGGGAGCGTATAACAGCTGCCCGCCAGAACGGTCAAGGGAGCGAAAGCGTGACTTCAGCACTCCGAATGTGCGCTCCACTATGCCCCTGGTTGTAATGTGGGCTGTGTTAAATCTTACCTGGGGTGGCGTGGTGGGGTTCCGAATTGGCGTCATCATGTGGGGGCTGAGAGGGTAGGCACTATCCCCTGTGGAGGTGGGGATTGGTATCATTGGTGAGGTTGTGACCTTGCTCAGTATCCAACATGCATGCATGTGCAGTGGCATACATACTCACCAAGCAGCCATGTATCGCCATGCCGCCCAGCTTCTAGGTCCCGGCTTAGGGTGGACATTCGGTAAATGAAGCTGTCGTGGGTGGAGCCGGGATAGTTGGCATATACTGAGGTGATGATTCCCTTGGCATTACATGCTACCTGCACGTTGATGGAATGCCAGTGCTTGCGGTTCCTATAGATGTGCTCAGATGCCCTGGGGGGACGTAGAGCCACATGGGTGCAGTCGATGGCACCTAGCACTTTGGGGAATCGTGCCACTGCGTAAAAATCCAGGGCGGCAGCATGCCTTTCTGCAGGTGTTCTGGGCAGGTATATGTGCCTGCGGACTGATGGGCGTGCAGTCATGATGTTCAAGACCTGGTGTAGGCAGCGTGACTGGGTGGCCTGTGACACCCCACCCACTATGGCACTTGTCCGCTGAAATGATCCAGTGGCTAAGAAGTGCAGTACATTGAGGACCTTCTCCAGGGGGCTGAGTGCTTGGGAGCACAGGGTGGGTGATGTGAGGTCATCCTCCCACTCACTCACCAGGTCCAGTATGATGTGTGGTGGAAACCTGTACCTCTCATACACCTGGTCATCAGGCATCCCGAAAAGGCTGGTTCTGGGTGTGAATATTCTGGCCCTGACTATCCTCCTCCTCCTCCTTTGGTAGCCCACTGCCACTGCTGCTAGGAACGGTATGTTCATCCTGGCGTCTGAGCTTGTTATTGTTAAAGTCCGCAATTTATGCTTAGCGCGTGTTCTAGGCGAGCGTGTGACCCGCGCACCCCTGGAATCCAGTTCCCAGTCCAATAGCGTGTGGAAATTCACACGCACCACGGGATACAGCGTGTGACCCGCGCACCCCTGGAAACCAGTTCCCAGTCCAATAGCGTGCGGAAATTCACACGCACCACGGGATACAGGTTCGCTGACGTACTTGCGTGTGTAAGTGGCCGCGCACCCATTAAATACACGTACATAGGCCAATCGCGTGTACGCGCACTTTTGTCCAATTACACGCGATGACACTCTGACGTGCAGTATCTCCACGTGTGCCCCGTCATCACGTGCTGAGTGGGGAACACCCGTGCGGGTCACGTCACAGACGCGCTTACGCGCTGAGGGACTCTGGTCCAATAGAATCGCGTATGCGTGCTGACGCGCTTACGCGCTAAGGGCCTTTCCTCGGATTTCACGCTGACGTGCAGGATTTTCACGTGCCAAATCACTCCGTATCAAGCTGGCCACGCGAAAACACACGGAAGCCCACGCTCCTGCCCAGAAGGCCGAGTTACTGCCCCCCAGTGCCCCGAGCAGCCTCCCACGTGCCATCTGCTGCTGCCTGCCTGCCTGCTGCCACCGTGCCCTGCCATTTGGTGCCTGCACATCAGCCATCTGCAGGGGTCCAGTTGCTGTGTCCACCCCTGCTGGAACAGAAGATTCCCGACTGGTATTACATCGCTCCACAGCCCAGCCCCAGGACCCAGTTGCCCACCCACACCTGCCTCTGGGGTTGCCATGTCGGGCACTTCAACATCTGGCACCAGTGGCAACCCCAGGCCAGAGGGGCAGAGGGGCACCAGCTTCACTGTCACCGAAGTTGGTGTCCTGGTGGAGCATGTCCTGGGGCAGTATGATGCCCTCTTTGGATCGTCCCGCGCCAGCAAGGAAGGACGGCAGAGGATCTGGGCCGACTGTGTGGTTGCCATCAACGCGGAGGGGGTGGCAACCCGCGACGTCCTGAAGATCAAGAAGCGCTGGGAGGACTTGAGGTCCAGGACCCTTGTGAAGGCCCGGCGCCTCGTGGAGGGGGGCCGGGGCCGCATGAGTTCCATCCAGATGAGGGTCCTGGAACGCGTACGCCCAGCGCTCCACGCCCAGATCCTTGAGAGGGAGGCCCGTCTGGAGTTGAGCGGTAAGTGTCCATGCATTACTGTGTGAGACAGGGCATGTTGCGGTGTGCTGGTTCTATGATACTTGCCTGTATGTGTGCCATAGGCCATGTATGCATGTATGTGTGCAGGGACATCATGGTAATGCATGTGTGACCAGTGATGTGTGATGCACATGGTTGTTGCATGTGTTGAAATGCCGCATGGGGAGCCCTATTCAGATTTAGAACATGAGAGCATGCCAGTCTCTGTACGTGGACATGGGTGGGGGTGAGGGATGGGTGCTGATGCCAGGTACATATATGGTAGCCATGTCTGTGTGCCTGACCTGCGTGTCTGTGACTTGTGCATGCCATGGATGCATGACACATGTGTGTGACAATGCAGAGATTCAGTAAAGCAGCCAAATTACCCTTGTAACCGCTGTGTTTGGTGTGTTTGGGGCCAGATGGATGTGACTGAGGTGAAGTGTGTGCATGTGATGGGCATGAGGCATGATGCATGTGAGTTACATATCATTGAATGTTTCAAGAGTCCATTGGACATGCATGGAAATGTCCATGGCATGCACCATGCCTGTTACTGTGTGTGTTTTGCCTGGACTGACCCATGTGTTGTGGAGGGACATGATGGAAGTGTACTTTGACAGTGGTGCTCATCTGCTATTGCTTCCTGTCTAGGGGACCATTGTACAGTGCCCTGATGCTTGTGTTCTTTGTCTCCCTCTACGCAGCGGCTAGTGAAGAAGAGGGCGGAGACGGCGCTGTGGAGCAAGCCGGCGGGGATGCCCCCACGGCTGCAGCGGAAGGGGTGGGTGAGCCCCCACAGGGGCCTGCTACGGTGGGAGACGGTGAGGAGCCATCCAGGTTGGTGGTTTGCACAGAGGAGGAGGAGGCCGCCACTGGGGCACACATGGGGCCTGGTGGGGGCATCCCTGCTGGTGCAAGTGGTGCAGTCCAGGGCCAGGGGCAGGAGGCAGCACAGGTCACCGTGGAGGGGCCTGTGCATGTCGCTGTCCCTGACCCTGTGAGTGCACCACCATGCACCAGCAGGGATGCCCCGTCCCAGGCCCGTCCGCAGGTAGTGGGGATGTCCATGTCACCTGACTCCCCTCCACCTGCGGACGTGGGAACCCCTGGCCGTGCGGAGAAGGTCCTGATTGGGGTCGCGATGCGCACGGCTGTGATTCGTGATGCCGTGCGTGCTTCCCGGGAGGAGCACGCACGTCATCACGAAGTGCACCGTGCCGACGTGGCCCAATTGGGATCGGCCATGTTCGGGGGTTTCCTGCATGTGTTGGCCAATGTGGCGGCCCTCTCCTCCTCTGTGCAGGCTATCCACCAGTCGTTCTCCTTGCCGTCTTCCAGCCCATATGCCACCAGGGCCCCCTGTGGACCTGCCCCGACCAATGCAGCCAGCTCGGTGGGGATCCCATCCCTGCCACAGTCGGGAGTCAGAGATCCAGCAGGGGTGGACACCAGAGCAACTGGACCCCAGCAGATGGAGGATGTGACGGCATCATCGGGCAGGGCACGTGCACGACGGCGTCGGTGGTTTCCATCAGCCTGGATGCCGTCGTGCTGGCACAGGCAGTTGCGTCGGAGGCAGCAGCAGGCTCAACGTGGGAGGCATCATGGCTCGGGGCCATCAACATCGGGGGTGCAGGCATCGGCCGGAGGGCAGGAGAACCCTGGAATGGGAGTGGCTTCCGTGTGGGAGAGGTTGTGCCAGCGGATAGGTGCGGAGCGGCAGCGGGCAGAGGAGGAACGGCTCACGATGGTCAGGGCGGAGGACTCCATGCGGAGGGCGCTGAGGCGGGCTGAGTGCCTCGAGGGTCTTCGCAGGGAGTTAGAGCTGGACACTGCGTTATCCCTGCGGGACCTCGGGGCCAGGGAACATGCCCGCCTCCAAGCCATTGACCAGGAGTTTGATGATGCCCTGGCCCATGACAACAACCAGTGAGCCGTCCGAATAGCCCGCTGCCTTTGTATATAGTTGTATAGTTAGGGTTAGGTTTCCTTTGTTTTTTTGATTTTTTTTTGGTTGCGATTGGACAATGCACCACTTTTTTGTATATAGTTCACTTTTTAGTTAGTAGTCAGTTAGGTTTAATTTGGTAGGGCTCATGGACCCAGGATGATCTTCTTAATTTCCTTATTTTAATAATTCAGAATTTTTTCTTGGACATTCTTCTTGTTTAGTTTGATTTGCTTTGTGTTTTTTCTTGTTTGCTGTTCAATACATAATATTTTTTTATTCTTCAATGTGTCGTATCATCTCATTGCTTTCAGGCATGTCATGTTGGGTGTTTTGTCATTCACTTGCAGCCATTGTGTGTGACAGACATGTGTTAAATTGCATTATTTACATTGGGGGTGTAACATGTAATTGCCTTTGATATGTGGGTGGGTGTGATAGTTGGTTGGGCCTTTTGGCAGGGCAGGATGGGCATTACGGACATGATTGGGGAATGTTGGGACCCAGGTGCAGGGGGGCATGGATTGGACATGGGTGGGGGCCTGCTGGCAGGTGCCCCACAGTGCTGGGGGGTGGGGGTGGTGGGTGACATGAGTGGGGGCCTGGTGGAGGGTGCCCCTGGTGGCTGGGGTGTGGGGGGGTGGGAGACATGAGTTGGACATGGGTGGGGGCCTGCTGGCAGGTGCCCCACAGTGCTGGGGTGTGGGGGGGGGGACATGAGTTGGACATGGGTGGGGGCCTGCTGGCAGGTGCCCCACAGTGCTGGGGGGTGGGGGTGCAAGGGGACATGAGTTGGTGTTCATTAGTTCAAGGAGACATGTGCCTTTGCTGGGGGGCATGCCCATGGTGGGTGGGCTGCCTGCGGGACATGACCAGGGATGCAGGGTAGTCCCCTGTGGTGTGGGCTGCCTGCAGGGGCCGTGGAGGGTGTACAGGGTACACCGGGAGGACCCACACTGTGAAATCACATGTGGAACTTCCCGCGCACCCCTGAAATACACGCGCCCAGGCTGTTCGCGTGTGGAACTTCCCGCGCACCCCTGAAATACACGGGCCCAGGCTGTTCGCGTGTGGAACTTCCCGCGCACCCCTGAAATACACGCGCCCAGGCTATTCGCGTGTGGAACTTCCCGCGCACCCCTGGAATACACGCGGCCAGGCTATTCGCGTGTGGAACTTCCCGCGCACCCCTGAAATACACGCGCCCAGGCTGTTCGCGTGTGGAACTTCCCCCGCACCCCTGAAATACACGCGCCCAGGCTGTTCGCGTGTGGAACTTCCCCCGCACCCCTGAAATACACGCGCCCAGGCTGTTCGCGTGTGGAAATTCCTGCGCACCCCTGAAATACACGCGCCTAGGCTATTCGCGTGTGGAACTTCCCGCGCACCCCTGCAATACACGCGCCCAGGCTGTTCGCGTGTGGAACTTCCCGCGCACCCCTGGAATACACGCGCCCAGCCTATTCGCGTGTGGAACTTCCCGCGCACCCCAGAAATACACGTAGCCCGCTCCCCCGACCCGATCGCGTGTGAAACTTCACGCGAACCCCTGTGATGCACGTACCCTGCTGAAATCGCGTGTTAGACTTCCCGCGCACCCCGATATACACGCACACGTATTTTTTGTCAGCGGGTGTCCGTGTTTGTGGGTACCCCTTTGCACGTCTTTCTTCCTGGAGGGCCACAGTATGGGACATTCATCATGGCAGTATATAGGTGCGATTAGTTGGCGCACCTTTTGGCGCACATTTCTTACAGCCGCAGAGACGCTACCGCCTGCTTTCTTGTGGCGGTTGTGTTTGTGCCTGTGCGCTGGTTTGAGCGTGCGCTTTTTTCCCCTATTCTATTCCATGAATACGTGTTGTAGGCGAGCGTGTGGGCGTTCCGCGCACTTGTGCCCTGTACTTCCCCCGTGACGCCCACGTTTTGGCAAGTTGTTCCCCATTCCGAGTGTTACGCCCGTGTTCCGCCTACTTTTGTTGCGTGCGCCGCGCTATGTGCGATTTTCGCTGTGGCCTGTGCGATTTTCGCAGTGACCTGGCGCACGCTGTTAGATGGCCTGTGCGCTAACGTGCGCCGCGCACTTTTTATCGCACATTCGCTGGTTTTCTCGCGCACGGCCTTCCATGAATCGACGTGCGCTGCTTTTCGTGCGATTTTCGCACGTTCACTGCGATTTTCGCTATTCCACTGCGAATCGCACGTTTTTGCCCACTTGCGCCGCGCTAATTATTCCATGAATCGGCCTTTGTGTCTTTTGGAAACGTTCATTGATTAAGCTGACACTCACGCCTGTAACCAATTTATTAAGTTTAAGGGCCTAGATACCTTTGGGTGATGTGCGCTACATAAATGTTCAAATACATAAATAAAAATAAGGGTCAGATGCTTCTCCAGGCAGCGAGTGGGGGCTAGATCTCTCTCCTCTGCAGGTGTCTCCCTCTGGAATGGCCTCCTTGCCCCTCTCAGACTTGAGCCGGACCACCTGAAGTTCTGGAAGCAGCTCAGAACGTTCCTCTTCTTCTCTGCCTTCTCTCTCTCTCCCTCTGCTGCTGATTTACCTGTCTGCTGTTCCTGACTGGTTGCTTGGCTACCCTCAGAGTCTCACTGGGTACCAGATCTTTTATTGATCAGTCGCTCTTGCACTACCTCCGGGCCTAACACGCACTTAGGGGCTGTAATTGTGACCCTACAGCCCCTTCTCTCCTTGCACTACCCAGAGCCGCACTGCCCTGGCTGCACCTAGTCAGAACTTTGATGCCCTGTTTCCCGTCCCCTCTCCCTTGCACACTCCCCCTCCCTTTCCCCTTGCACTTCTCGATCTGAATGACAATAGGCCTAGTAAGATCGTTTGTCTTGTCCTCCCTCTATCTTCCCTCCCTTGTCTTGTTGTGCCTAGAAACCATTGAGTTGACTGGGCTTCAGCACACCCCCCCAACCACCAGCCTCTGAAGCGAAAGATCTGCAGCAAACCCTAGGATGAATTCACCTTGACAGAGTTAGAAAGCTGAGGCGACCTTGTGTCTAAAAGGAGGTCATATCCCAAAACAATGGAACAGGGAGTAACCTGGTGAGATACGTGCAGCACACAATAGCGCCCCAAGATCTCCAATCATCCTATTCAAGGTAATCGTAGGTCACCTCCCTCAAGAGGTTAGTAAGGATGACCCTGCAAGGTCTCAAAAACAAGACATAAATCCCCGGTAGGAATTAGGGACCTAACCTTTCACCCTCCAAGAGGAAAAGAAAAAAAACACACAAAAGTCCATTAGGCTAAACTCACATGGCACAAGGGCCCAAAAACGAATAGACAACCCAGTTGGGCAAATTAGAAAGTTCACAGCAGAGTGATGCAGTAGACAATACTGGTGAGATGGTGAAGGATCCAGAAATGGCTCGCCTATAGGAAACCAGATCCAGTATTCCACAGCCCTGAGGAGCAGGGAAGAAAATAAAACCACCAGGATAATCCAGTAGCAACAAACCAGAGAGGGACAATCCAACACAAGGTCCAGATGCAGTATAGTCTCAATGGAGATCCAAATGCATAATCCTAACAGGCTGGTGTCCAGAGTATCCAGTTGAGCAGAAGAAAGACGGACGGGTAGCAAAACCCTGTGCTGTGGTGGACGATGACGCTGAGATGTGCAGAGTATGCTTCAACTTTCTATTTTATTGACGTAGCACTGTGTTGATTACATATGTCATGCCGTGTGATGTGTGTCCATGACGTGCACTCCTTGTGCTCACCGGGGATTGTAGTTCTTTCCGCCCTCACTCCACTAAACGCCACGCCTCTGCTGAAATTAGATAGTCTGAGTAGATGCTGTTCTAGTCACCACTGGGACCTGGGAACAACAGGTTGCTATTCAACATGCATCCATCCATGATAATGTATGTTAATGTATGTGCTACTAAAAGGGTAGTGTCACAAGTGATGGCCTTGAGTTCACTGGTATTAGAAACACTGGTGCCACCACAACAGTGGTACATTTCATATCTGTGGAAACCGAGTAACTGGCCCAAGCTGCACTTCGAACTACTAAATTGGCTGATGCCCACCCCCACCGTGCAAAAGGTCAGTTATACTTGTGGTTCTCCCAGTAAATATATTTACTGTAACGATCCCTAAGCGCATCGAGAGGGACGTACCTTGGAGGGTACTGTTAGGAAATTACCTGGCAGAAATGGGTATTGTAAGTGATACTGCAGATCTTCCCCAAAGACTGTAGCCAAGTTCAAAGCCAAGCTTAAGGTAAACAGGAAACCGGAGGCCCCACGGGGAAGACGTCTTATGCCCCAACAACACCTCCAACTATGGTGGATGTATCAGACCCCACTCCTGCTCCTGAAGAAGTAGTGTTTCCTACTGCCGTGGTCCCTGGAAACCATAAAGAGCTTCAAAGTTTACTTACAGAGGTTGGACCACCAGGGAAATGCTCAGTAAGTGTTGAAGGGAATGGCCATCCTTTGAAGTTATGAGGAGACAGTCTTGCTTCCAGTCGGAGGGTGAGCCCCTTGGCAAGCACAAGATCATACAATATATTGGGAAGATGGGTCTCTTTATAGTGAATTCATAGAGTCTAGTGCTGTTGGCCATAGAAGGGTGGTGCCGACCCCCGGTCTGTGTAACCCTTCCTGCATTTGATTCACAAAGGTCCCCCTGGCAGTTTATCTTGGAACAAAGAAGACTAAGGGGTGGTTATCCTTGTATTATTATTGGCCCAAGATGGCTGTTGCAGGACCTACACACTTGTTAGCTATCTGGCACATTAGGTGCCAAGGTGAAAGCCTCTTTGTTGCCTCTCCCTGTGAGATGGTTACCTTTTGACCCCATGGCGAAGATCCATCCAGGTGGCAACACCTCAGCCTGGAATTTGGGTAAAAAGAGGTGTACTGTAGCCATCCAATAGATCACCCAATGATGCCAAGAATTTGTAGCTGAGAAGACTGCACTGAAGAAATTATGTGCAAGACCAACAGCATTGTACAAGACATTCGCAGATGATGCCCTCCTGCTTCTCCTACAACTAGGGAAGATCCATGATGGTGCGTTCCTCCTTTGAAATGACAGGATCAACTAGTCCTGCAACCTGCAACATTGACCTTCCCTGCTTGGACACTGGAAGTTGCACAGGTCCATACTGGTGGGCTGCCAGTGATCAGGCCTCTCTGCTGCTATTGTCGCGGTCCGGAGCTGGCATTTTAGACGCTGCAGGTCTTGTACTTCTGGGTCATGAACAACTATTCTTGCATCAGCTGCTCCATTGCATGAAGAGGGCCCTGCCTTGAGCCTGTTCTTTGCCACCAGCCTTGCCTGCTAACCCCAGTTTTCTGCAGCACTTAGCCTGCCTTATCCTGGGAACCCTCCACATTGTGGCTGTTGTCCTTTGGTATTTTGTCCATCCTGCGGCAAGTCTGCTGGAACTGTCCTGTAACCGGAGATCAGAAACGCTGCCTAGCCAGATCCAAATCGGACACCTACTTCAGTCACTGCACCTGCGTCCCCTGGATACCTCACAGACAGGACCAATGGCAAAAGGAAGCATCCCCATTGATTAAGTACCCAAGAGATCGTTACTTGGAAAATTGGGGTTCTATATACTAGTTTTCATGTCCGTCCCCCCCCCCCACTCACCCCATAGAGATTGCATGGAAAAGTCCACTACCCTTACCTGGCTGTGATCGTTGGCGATCTAGCCTTGTAGTCCCCCATTGGTGGAATTAGGTGTGTACCACTAACTTTGTTCTAAAAGCTTTCTACTCAAAAATGTGCTTTTAAACGAAATTTGTTTATTCAGCTGTTGGCTGTACCATAATCTTGTGCACGGGAACTTTTGAGAATTCCTATTCCCTGCCCACTACTCCTTGCCTCCTTTTCAGGTATTTATCTGCATCTTAAGACTCTGGAACCTCTTACCTTATACGGGAGGACTGCTTAAGCTAGGTGTCTTATAATTATATGGCTGACTGTACGTTTGCTTGTACCGTTTTTGCATTGCGTGATTGAATTGCTTTTTACTGTTTTGTATTTTATGGTGCTGGGTAATCTTCCTTGGGGGGAGCGGAGTGTGGGTAGTGCCTGGCATGTTTGAGTTTTATTCGCAGTTATGTTGTGTTTAACTCTATCACATGGCTGTCTCTAAGTGTTGTTAAAGGTACTTCACCACCTTACGTCTCAGCATACTCTACGTTGAGAGAGTTTGGTTGGAGCAAGCGTGAAAGGCCCTTGCTCATCAACTAGGTCAGCCTCTCAGAACCCTCTTGTAGGGGTGGTTTTGAAAATCCCTCCTAACAAGAGATGAAGGGAGGTCAAATGAATGCGGAGGCAAAGGAAGAAGAACAGAGAGTAGAGGGGATGGAGGGAGAAGTTAGAGAGGAGGCAAAGGAGGGAGGAGTTAAGATGTAGGTGGTGGAGGACAAATGAATAGCAGAAGTAATGGAGTGACAGAGTGGATACATTATTCCAGAAATACATTATTTCGCGCCTTGAAACACTTGTGTATAGGCGCGTTACAAATGCCATATCATATCATATTCCAGAGTGACGATGAGGAAAGGCGGAGTGTGAATAGAGGAGGTGAATTCAAGAAAGGGGGAAGTGACAAGGAGGAGGAGAACACGGTAGAGGGCAGAAAGAGAGGGGCTGGTCAAGACATGGAAAGACACCTACGTTGGTGGAGTAGCAAAGCCAGACAAGACCCTGACCACCTGGAGAAGGTTTTTAGCATGGGAACGGCAAAGTCCAACATTTGTTTGAGCCTGATGCCTGACCCACATTAAGGCGGCCCAGTGCACCAGGGGCAGTGGTTCTAGGTACTTCAAAAGATGGGAAGGGTCTTCACAATATCCTAATGTTTTCAGCGAAAGACAAGAAAGGCTCAAAACTCACCCAAGACATATGTACACAGCACTTAAAACTCAAAATAGGATGATATAGTGGCGCAATCGGGTCCCTGAAAGCACGAGTGGAAAAAGAGAGCGCACATATTACAGAGACAGAAAGCAGGATAAGCACGAGCGAGGATACGATATCACAACTCAGTCGCGAAATAGCACACCTCAAACGGAACTGTATAAAACTCAAAGCAAATGTGAAGATCTCGAATCGAGATCCCGGAGGAACAACATCCGGATTGTTGGGGTTTTGGAGACCTTTGGCAAAGGACCCATGGAGAAACAAGTGAAAAACTTGTTGAAGGACATCCTAGGAGCCGACTCCTTTTCAGAACACTTTCTGATTGAAAGGGCCCACTGTACCCTAGCACCACCCCGAAACCTGGCGCTCCTCCTCGCACCATAATTGCATGGCTCCTTGACAGAGACACCATTCTTCGATTATCCAGGGAGAAAGGAACCTTGTAGTACAAACAGAACAGAATCCACATATACCCAGATTTCTCAGCTAACATACAAACGCAAAGGCGATCCTATGAAGGGGTGAAAAGGCAGCTACGGATGCGCAATGTACCCTATGCCCTTATCTTCCCGCCGAAAATGAGAATACAACACAAGGCAAGAGCTCACTTCTTCGAGAACCCCACAGAAGCCACGACATATGTGGAAGCTTCCATCCCGTTGCCTCCTGGTAATCGGGTGATTGACCAAAATGTGAGACCACAACAAAGAGATGAGAGGCGAGACCCCATAGACTGAAAGGGAGAAATACTAGTTAGCTATCTACCGCCAAAAGAAAGTATAGTAACATGGACGGCCTGAACAAAGACTTTTGATTAACCGAGCCGTGAGCCTCCGTTGGGGTAGCGAGATGGCTGCAACGGGCGACCCTCAGGAAAGCTCCACCAGTTCAAGGAAATGAAAATTGAAGGGCAGCATCGTTAAGTTGGGGGAGATGATGTGGGTGGAGGACCAAAGTATCACAGGATGTTTAGCTCAGTTGAGCAGTGTGGGAATGGGCAGGGGGTGTTGAGGTCCTGGGACTCAGTTGGAGGAGGAATTGTGGTGACATTGCAGCACATGGAACTCTCCTGAGTAACAGTAAAACGAGAGGCATAACAAGGGTATACCGAAATGGCTCATCCTAATGTGATGGCTCGAGGGCTGAAGCTCAAACTTCTCACATGGAACGTCCGTGGGCTGAACAACCGCGCTAAATTGAACAAGGTGGGGTCTTATATTACCAGGCACCATCCCCAGATAATTATGTTACAAGAAACTCATGCACTTCAGAGGGTCAATGCTGAGCTCTTGAAAGGGTGGGACAGCATAGATACTACAGGGAATACTCTTCAAAGGCAAGAGGAGTACTCATCCTGATCCACCCCTCCTTTGGTTTTCAATTTGGAAAAAGTAAAATAAACCCCGTGGGTCGCTATTGTATAGTGTGGGGCAACATTGCTGGGGAAGATCTAATATTAGTGAGTACGTATGGCCCAAACTTGGACGACCCTGATTTTTATACAAATGTAATGCAAGAGATAGGCTTCTCCGGAAGTAAGCAAATATTGTTGGGAGGGGACTTCAACACCATTTTGGATATTACCTTAGACCGCTCCACCTCTAAACACAGAAATCCCACGAAAACAGCTGTTATCCTACAACATATCCTGTTGCAACTAACAATGGTAGACGTCTGGAGGACACTACACCCTCATAAAAGACAGTACTCATTTTACTCCTCAGTACATGACACCGAATCTCGTATAGATTATTGGCTGGTGTCTGCATCTCTTATGAACCAAATCGATAATCGTGAAATACTTCCCTATCCTTTTAAATATGACATTAGGGAAACTAAACCCCCCCCCCGGTCAGAAGATGGAGGACGCCTTCCGACATCCTTGAGGACCCCACAGTAGCAGACGCACTACATACAGAGGTAGAATTCTTCCTTGAAACCAATAAGGACTCAGTCAACAGATATGCAACTCTATGGGAGACGTTCAAGGTTTGGGTGAGGGGGATCCTGATTTCCAAATCCACGGGGCTGTTAAGGTCTGTCAGGGGAGAACTGGCGGAAATAGAGAAACAGTTAGGAGAGCTGGAAACGCGGTATACAGCCGCACATGAAGACAACACTCTGGCGGAAATCAATAGGAACCTGCAAGAGTTTAATAGATTAGCTACCAGGGAACTACTGTACATGTCAACCCTGATCAGAGCACGCATATATGGCGAGGGGAACAGGGCGGGTCGCACACTGGCCAACCTGTTAAAGGGCGAGAGACATTATACAACGATCTCCAGCATAATAGCTGGGGACGGCACAGTAACCACAAGTGAGGAGTACATAAATAGTGAATTCACCCATTACTACACAGAACTATATGGCAATCATGACCTGAAATCAGCCACCGACATTAGAGAATATCTAGACAAAATCACACCCCGACATTGCCAATAGAGCATAGACTGCTGCTGGACCAGCCCCTAACGGTTGACGAGATAAAGCCTGGGAGCCGAGTTATATAAGGAGCTCAATGAGGAGCTGGCCCCGGTATTACTGTCCATGGAGATGGGAATGCTCCTGGCATCCATGAGAGAGGCCATAATAACGGTGCTCCTCAAGCCCAGGCGCCCGCCGAATGAGATGTCCTCTTACCGGCCCCTATCCCTTATAAATTGTGATGCCAAAATATTTGCAAAAATCCTGGCCACGAGACTCCTACCCAACATGTCCGTTTTGGTACATCTGGACCAATGCAGATTTATCCTCACCAGGTCAACGGCACTGAATCTCCGTAGGCTGTTCGGAATAATGGCCCAGATTAAACCGGAAGCCCAGGCGGTGGCCGTATCTCTGGATGCCGAAAAGGCGTTCGATTCTGTGTCATGGACATACTTGTTCATGGTGCTTGAGAAATTTGGACTAGCCCATACTTTCTACAATGCGTAAGGTTATTATACACTAACCCGGGAGCCAGGGTGTTGACTAATCGCACCATGTCTGAATGGTTTGAGCTGGGAAGGGGTACGAGACAGGGTTGTCCGTTCTCCCCCATACTGTTCGCCCTTACAATGGAGCGGGTCGCAGCAGCAATTAGGGAACATCAGGGACAGAGAGGTATAAGGATGTTGGGCCTGACCCAATCAATATCACTATACGCAGATGATACCCTGTTATATGTCCGAGAGCCAGACATACACATGGGGCCAGCAATGGAAACCATACATGAGTTTGCAGAATACTCAGGATATAGAACCAACCGCTCCAAATCTGAAATCTTCCCTCAGACCCATGCCACTAGGTGTCCGAACAACACACACAGCCTACAATGGTCCCCTGTTAAGATAAGATACCTGGGTGTTGTAGTGTCGGGAGCCAAAGCATCCCTATACTCGAACAACCATGACTCATTATTAAATACGATTTCCACTAAACTCCGCTTCTGGGCCAAACTCCCCATTTCACTTATCTGCCGGGTCGCTATACTGAAAATGGTTATTCTACCCAAGCTACTATATATATTTACTAATATCCCGATATGGCCAAGCAGGCGGTTCTTTGATACTCTTAGATCCATGGCCGTAGAGTTTGTCTGGTGCGGAGGGGGGGGGCGGCCAGAATGAAATGGGGAGAAAATGGTGGAACCTTATACCAAAGGTGGTATAGCACCCCTGGACTTCGAATTATATTACCTGGTGCCACAGGCCCAGTTTGTTAGACACTGGTACGATGCACATGATACCTCACCCCACATCTGTTTAGAGAAACATGTGGCATACCCAACCGACATAAGGTCAGTCATCTTCCAAGATAAACACAAGGATGAATGTCCATTTGATCCAGTCAGTACAACGGTACACGCATGGTCCAAGATCTACCGTAAGCTTGGGTTGGAGACACAATGTTACTCGGAGGCCCCGTTCTGGAACCTCCCCGGTATAGCGCCCACATACGATCCAGATGTGCAGAAGACATGGGACGCGGAAGGAGAATTTAAAATCAAGGACATATTCCCCAACGGTAGATTTATAACATTAGAAGAGTTCAAAACTGGGATGGGGAGAGACCAGTTGATGATATTACAATATCACAGAATGAGAATGGCATTTAAGGCTAGATTGCCACTTTCCTCAGATGAGCCCCCACCACAGCAATGCCTCGTGGCTCTGTCCACCAGGTTGGGAACCAGTGTCTCGGGACTTTACACGGCTGTACAGGCCAACACCCCAATGGTAAACAGGATAAAAACCTCCTGGGAAGCAGATCTGGGTACTAACATAACAGACAGATCCTGGGAGAGATACTGTGAACTAACCAAGAGGGTATCCATGAATGCAGTCCTCCGGCTGATCCAATTTAAGGTGTTGAACAAGTTACACTATACCCCCATAAAAATTGCAAAATTCACACAAAACTGTCCCGGCAGGTGTCAGAAATGCGGGGCGGAACAGGCTGACTCGTTCCACATGTACTGCAGCTGCCCGCACATATGTGTATTCTGGGGGAGGTGGCGAAAATCCTGGAAGAAGTCACGCGGGTACCGGCAGACCTCACACCACAAAAATACCTTCTTGGTGGCCAAGAAGTGCATTCTGCAAAAGTGGAAGAGTGCACAGGCACCACACGTGAATCAATTTCCTAAGGAACTAATGTATGTTAATGAGTGCGAAGAACACTATGTAATGTCACTCCCGAACACATGTAAACCAAAAGACATCTGGGCCCAGTTCAGAGTGTATCTATGCGAAATGGACTCGACCAGTAGCAGCCCGACAGGGCCCAGTAATACGTCTATTCTGTAATACCGCACATCATGTTGTGTACTTGAACTAAACGTCTCTGTTATGGATATGTATGGGATGTCGTGTTGTTGCAATGTTGTATACCACAATCAATAAATAAAGTTTAAAAAAAAAAACCTCAAAATACTGTGGCTAACTTTTTCTGGCCGAGAAGGAGGGCTCGCTTAAGGGAGAGAGGAAAGGACTCGGAACCACATTTGGGCCTCATTAGAAGTCCCGGCGGACCGGGAAGCTATGTGCCAGAAAATGCTAGCCCCCATTGCTGTGCAGTCCGTTAGGACTTCAGGGGAACGGGTTCACGGAAGCATCGGCACCGTTAGTAATGGTGCCGGTGCTTCAGTGATCAGTCTGCCTACCGGGACTTCTGCACCCGCCAGTGTCAGACCTGTCGGGCGCAGAGGCCCCAGCATGCAGACTCGGAGTGTGGCGGTCCGGAAACAAGGGTGGCGGTAGCCTTACCGGCACCTTCGTTTCCGGACAGCCACACTCATAATGAGGCCCTAGTTTATATGTTGCGTTTTGAAACCTACCTGAAGCATCAGTTAAATCGAATTCCTTATTTTCTGTTCTTTCTAATCCAGTTCAACCACAAAGTTTGCCTTTACATTATCCGCTTATCCATCGGGAATGACAGCACGCACCTATTTACTAAGGCGGCCACATACTTATGTTTATGTTGATCTTTCAGACCTGTAATCCAACAAAAATTATGCTAATGTTGATCATAATTTTCCAAGAATTGTTTCAATTTATTGCAATTTTGGTAGTGTTAGTTAAGTGCAATGAGGATCCAAAACTGCATCAATTGAAACTGCCTGTGCCCTAAAAAGCTTTTACCGTTTTCCTCTGGCCTTTTCCTTTTGAAAACCTTAAACTACAGCACCTATGCAGGCAGTTTTATCAGATGAAGGCACGGAGATCCCCAGACATTTTGAAATGGGCCCCAATGCATTTTCAACTGACCCTGTCAGACCATTCCCACCTGGCACAACTGTCTGCACAAGTCCTCGCTTCTCCTTAAATGCAGCTACAACTGGAGCAGCAATTATCTGCTGCAAATGCTCCTTGTCTATGCCAGGTATCACTGGGGAAGAGGGAGGAGGCAATGGAGGAGGTTCAGCCAGCTCAGGAGCAGGATCCGGTGCTTACCTCCACTTCTTTCAAAATGTTCCAGCTGAATGCTCCATGCTGTCAGTGTAGGCAACCGTGCTGCACTACGGGAATAAAAGCGTTTGCTCGTCAACCTGAAGCCTGCTTGTGTAAGATTGGAATGTATCAGAACCAGATGACCATTTATATACACTTGTAATTTTTTGACCAATAGGAGAAGATGGACCTGTTTGGTAGTGCCTGCATACGAAAAAACATAGACAACCCAGCCCTGCAGTCTATAACTTCAAATAATACCAAACGTTGAAAGCTGAGTCCATCTTGAAGTGCTTATAGTTTCAACAGCACTCTGGATGGAGCAAGAGGAAAGCAAGACAATTCAGCACTCCTCGCTCAGCATGCAGTGGTTGAATTTGTGCACCTGTTTTTCAGGTTGATCATTTTCCAATTTATATGGCATGTATGTACAGCCTTATCTGGATCGAGTAGACTTTTTTTTATGTGCTGCCTTTTCGGATTATTAGGGCAGCCTCTGACTGCGTTAGCAGTGGTAAACTGTGTTCCAAGTTAGACAAGTGGGGAATTAACACGGCGGGCTGCAATGCATTCTTATGGCACTATATGAACAGACCACAATAAAAATGTTCTTCGACATATTCAGTGTCTCAACAAATGAAATCTCTACTGGTTGGCGTCAAGATGTGCTCTGGCACTAACTTTCTTTAATCCATACTTAGTTGATGCTCCTATAGTGTGGTGCCACTAACTAGTGTTTCCCTCCCAAGGTAGTTAACAGCCACCTATATTGGTTAAGCTGTACGGATAACTTCATAATTGTATCCATCAAACCAGTTGGATTTCAGCAGCCCCTGTCTCAAATACACGATTGCTCTTTTGAGCATGAGTTAGAGTAACATCTGACAACTAAGATCATTTGCTTTTGTAAAACATTTTTTTTTAAAGTGCAGAACATGCAACTGGTACTTAAATTTCCGAAAAGAAATGGTTCCTGTTTCAAATATTTAAGGCGAAAAAATGGACAATAAGTTGAACAGGGTTTGTCATTATAAAGCAACAGTAAAACGCCTTATTGACCTTACTAAGGGAGGAAATTGATGGAGCAATAAAAGTGGCCCAAGATAAGTATGGGGAGCCCTGCACTATCCTGCCTAAAACATTTAAAATCTACATAGTTACAACATAAAAAGTAACTCAAACACTAACTGGCTGAAGTTGATCATACGCCATATTTCACCTATTTGGCAAAGAAGAAAAGTGCCACTGAAGTCTTTCCTGCTTGCCTAAGGCGTCCATCATATGTAGATCTTTTTCCTTTCCTTTCAATTTAATCTATTGGAAACTATTGATGTATTGTGGTTAGCGGAAAACACTAGAAGCTAGACAAATGTGTAGGCTATGCAAAGAATGATCCAAAATGGAGACTGTGCGCCACCTATTTGATTGTTAGAAATGAAATACCAGATATGTAATGGTTGATTGGAGATGTAAATAATGTTATGAATTTGAAAGTAGAGAAGCTTTGGGCTAGCTATGTGAAAGGTGATGAGATAGACCTCATTGTAGCCCAAATGAACATTTGGTTCAATATATCAAATACCCTGATAGAGGTTGAGTCTAAAAATATATCCTGCAAGAACATTTAATTTTCCCTTCCGAATACATTGACTGAATACAGATAACGGCAAAATGACCAACCCTTGTTAGATAAGTAATGGTGTAACTAATGTTGGTGCACTTAATAGGGAACAATTAGTACTTTGATTTTATGAAATCTTAAATGTATGTTATCAATGAAAGATTGCCTAATGGAACATGAATCTAAGCATAATGTGACTGTAGTTGGTAGAATTTAAAGTGTTTTAATGTATTTTTAAGCAAGAACAAGGAGGGTCCTGGGAGTCCCTGTGCTGGCCAATATGTCCCGGTTTCGAGAGTCTTACCCAGATTCTTTAGCTCACTATCTCTTTCACAGATAAGAAATATCCATAACGTATTTTAAGACCTTAAAAACTGCATTAGCCATTCACTAGTGATAATTGATTCCTGGTAAGCAATACATGGTGTGCTGTGTGTATGTGGAGTACTGAGGGGGGGGGGAGTGCATTTTTAGCTTGTAGCTTGCAAATAATTATTTACCCCAGCATTTTGTGATAATTGAAAGTTCACTTTTAAAATAGGTTTATATGTAAACCAAATTATTTGTACAATAAATACAATGTTATGTCATGGGCCATATAAAAGTGCTGCTTCTACCATTTGCTTGACCTGTATACAGCCAGGCCCATCCTTAACAACAGTATTTCTAAAAATATAAATCAATTAAGGGGGTCATTCATAGATTTCAGCGCAGAGGCAGCGCACGCGAGCAGCACAGAGAGGGAGCGTGCGCCAGCGTGCGCCAGCTGTGTGCGCTAAACGGCATTCTGGCGCGTTTTCATGGAATTTCCAAGCCATTTTGAGCGCTGGCGTAGAGAACAACCCGCAGCGCCAGTTACGCCCCCAAAAACGTCCCTTGCGCAAGGAAAAGGCATTGAAATCCCCAATGCAGCGCAAAGGGCCGCGCCAACTCTGCACCAGCTTACAGGGCCGGTATACTGTAATCGCATGAAAATACTATGTGTACCCCACTCACGGCAGCCAAAAGTGTGAAAATGTACTGGCGCACCCCGCTCGCACCAGGTAAAAATCGTAAAAAAAGCATCCCCCTGTGGCGTGGGCTGCCTGTGGGGCATGCCCAGGGTGGATGGGGTGCCTGCATGTATTTTGGGGGTGCGCGGGAAGTTTCACACGCGCTAGGCCTTGGGCGAGCGGGGTACGTGTATTTCGGGGTGCGCAGGAAGTTTCACAAGCGATACTCCAGACGAGAGCGGGGTACGTGTATTTCGGGGTTACGCGAGGAGTTTCACATGCGATAGGTCTTGGGCGAGCGGGGTACATGTATTTCGGGGTGCACAGGAAGTTTCATACGCGATAGTCCTGGCGAGAGCGGGGTACGTGTATCTCGGGGTTACGTGGGGAGTTTCACACGTGATAGGCCTTGGGCAAGCGGGGTACGTGTATTTCAGGGTGCACGGGAAGTTTCATACGCGATAGTCCTGGTGAGAGCGGAGTACGTGTATTTCGCGGGTACGCGGGGCGTTTCACACGCGATAGGCCTTGGGCGAGCGTGGTACGTGTATTTCGGGGTGCGCGGGAAGTTTCACACGCGATAGGCCTTAGGCGAGCGGGGTACGTGTATTTCGGGGTGCGCAGGAAGTTTCACACGCGATACTCCAGACGAGAGCGGGGTACGTGTATTTCAGGTTTACGCGGGGAGTTTCACACGCGATAGGCCTTGGGCGAGCGGAGTACGTGTATTTCGGGCTGCACGGGAAGTTTCTTACGCGATAGTCCTGGCGAGAGCGGGGTACGTGTATCTAGGGGTTACGCGGGGAGTTTCACACGCGATAGGCCTTGGGCGAGCGGGGTACGTGTATTTCAGGTGCACGGGAAGTTTTGCACGCGATACTCCAGGCGAGAGCAGGGTACGTGTATTTGGGGGTACGTGGGAGTTTCACACGCGATAGGGCTTGTGCGAGCGGGGTAAATGTATTTGGGGGGTATGCAGGAAGTTTCACACGCAACAGTCCTGGCGACAGCAGAGTACGTGTATTTGGGGGGTACGCGGGAAGTTTCACACGCGATAGTCCTGGCGAGAGCAGGGTACGTGTATTTCGTGGGTAGGCGGGGAGTTTCACACGCGACAGGCCTTGGCCGAGCAGGGTACGTGTATTTCGGGGGTGCGCGGGAAGTGTCACATGTGACAGGCCATGGGCGAGCGGGGTACGTGTATTTCGGGGGTGCGCGGGAAGTTTCACACACGATACTCCAGGCGAGAGCGGGGTACGTGTATTTTGGGCGTACGCGGGGAGTTTCACACGCGATAGGTCTTGGGCGAGTGGGGTACGTGTATTTGGGGGGTGCGCAGGAAGTTTTGCACGCGATACTCCAGGCGAGAGCGGGGTACATGTATTTGGGGAGTACGTGGGGAGTTTCACACGCGATAGGGCTTGTGCGAGCGGGGTACGTGTATTTGGGGGTTGCGCGGGGAGTTACGCGCGATTTGGCATCGTGGTCCCTCCTGGGTGTGCGGTTTCCCCCCTCCCCATGCCCTGCAGGCAGCCCACACCACAGGGGACTACCCTACAACCCTCACCATGCCCTGCAGGCAGCCCACATGGCACCATGCACTTATGAGCGCACTTGTGAGCCCCGACTCATGTCCTCCACCCACCCAACATTGACGGGCACCTGCCAGCAGGCCCATACTCATGTCCCCCACCCATACACCCCCCAGTGACGGGCACCTGCCGGCCGGCCCCAACTCAGGTCCCCCACCCACGCACCCACCCACCATTGACGGGCACCTGCCAGCAGGCCCCGACTCAGGTCCCCCAACGAAAACCACCCACCCACCATTGAGGGGCACCTGCCAGCAGGCCCCGACTCAGGACCCCTGAGCACCCACCCACCATTGACGGGCACCTGCCAGCACGCCCCAACCCAGGTCCCCCACCCACCCACCATTGACGGGCACCTGCCAGCAGGACACGATTCATGTCTCCCCACCCCACCCCCAGTAACGGGCACCTGCAAGCAGGCCCCGACTCAGAACCCCCACCTAACACGTCATCACGATCCACACTCATGTCCCTTATGGCCACCCAAATCCCACCCCACGCCACCCCAGTCAAAACACCCAACCAAGCATTCCATCCTCTCCATATTGAAATCCCCATGTCGTGATAGATCATAAATGAAAAGTATGCACATCAATACATGTCCGTCAGACAAACACACAATGGGGGCACGTGAATGAGAAAACCCACATTGTGACATGCACAAAACCAATGAGAGAATACCACACAAACAAGTATGAAACAAAAATGTATTCTATACAAAATTGAAGGAATGAAAGAAAATCACACATGAAAATAAATAATAAACAAAAGCCTGGATGTCCAAAATGAATGAAAACATGTGAATGCTAAATCCAATTAAATCCAAATTAAAATGCCTCCAAAGCGTTTGTCCATTAAACCAAATCCAAAGTGTAAAAAATTAAGAAAACCATTGCTCCATGGTCAAAATTAATTCAATGAAGTCAAATCCAGTCCCAAACTATATACAATGTAAAAATCCAGGGTCCATGAGCCCAACAATCCAAAAGGAAACCTACCAAAAAGCCTACCTAATAAATAACTATATACAAAAAAGGCAGGGCATAGTCCATGCGCCCCTAAGGAAAAAAAAATAGAAAGGAAACTTAAACCTACAGAACTATTTACAAAGGTGGCGGGCAAGTCCAACGGCTCACTAGTTGATGTCCCGGGCCAGGGCATCATCGAACTCCTCTTCAACGTCCTGGAGGCGGGCCTGTTCCCTGGCCCCAAAGTCTCGCAGGGATAAAGCCATGTCCACCTCCAACTCCCTGCAAATTTCCTCGAGGCACTCAGCCCGCCTCAAGGCCCTGCGCATGGAGTTATCCGCCCTGACCACAGTGAGCCGTGCCTCTTCCGCCCGCCGCCGCTCCGCATCTATTTGCCGGCCCAACCGCTGCCACACGGAAGACGCTCCCAATCCAGGGTCCTCCTGCCCTCCGGCCGATGCCTGCCCCTCTGATATTGATGGCCCCGTGCCATCATCGCTTCCACCTTGAGCCTGCTGCTGCCTTGCATGTGACCTGCCTGTTGATGCCTGCATGTCCTCCTCCTGCTGGGGTCCAGTTGTTGGGGTGGCCACCCCTGCTTGACCTCCGACTCCCGACCGTGGCAGGGATGTGGCCTCCACCAGCCTGGCCGCTGGGTCAGAGGCAGCTCCACAGGGTGCCCAGGTGATACTTGGGCAGGAAGATGGCACAGAGGACGACTGGCGCATAGAGGGTTCAGTTGAGGAGGGGGTTGGTAGAAGGTCCAGCACACGGAGGAACCCAGCACCAGTGATCCCTCCTAGTCGGTCTACGCGGTCAACGAGGCATCTGAAATAACGTGCAGCGTCCTCACGAGAACCCTGCACGTTATCCCGGATGCCAAGTTGATGCAAAGCCACCCCAGCCAGGACAGGCTCAACACGGTCCCGGATTGCCACGTCTGCAGGGAGAGGAAGGCCAGTTGTTGTTAGCGGATCCCCTCGCTGAAAACGGGTCTGGACGAAGGCATCCCTGCTGGTGCGGGATGATGCAGTCACAGGATCGGGGACAGGATAACACACAGGCACCTCCGCGGCCACCTGTGCTGCCTCCTGTCCCTGCCTCTGGACTGCACCACTAGCACCAGTGGAATCCCCCCTCCAGACCCCGTGTGTGGCCCTTCCATGGCCTCCTCCTCAACCAACAAAAAATATGTTTACACCCCAGAATACTCTGAGATGATAACCTGGTCACTCCTAGCGAGGAAAAGATTCCTCTTCAAATAACAATTCAAGGTTTGTCAAAATAAGTTTAAATATTAAATATTCAATCCCTAACATTTTTATGAATAAGAATTTTCTAAAGTAAACATTCTTGAATATATTATTGCAAATTCCTATTGTACTTGATTCCAAAGCTACTCAAAAAATAAATAAGAGCACGAAAATCAACAATGGACAAACTTCTTATAAAATAGTCATTTCAAAACATGATTTGTAGATTTATTTTCAAGGTTAAATTCAAAAAATATATTCAAACAAATATGTTATGGTACATTCCAGTAACAATCCTGTGTTGATCAAACAGTATTCACTTCATACTGCTTTACAGTAATTTCATCAACACATCATGCAACACGTTTCAGGGTCTTTAAATTCCCTTCTTCAGGTATGGATGTTACTTGTTCAATTTCCCTTATCTGTTAACAGAAATAGATAATTTCAATCAATAACATCTATATGATGCATCCCATTCCAAGACCAAGTGCACCTGCAGCATTAAAAGAACTTCACTGACCTTGTAGTCATGGGGTAACTCTCACCCCTGGCGGTCAAGCTGGTAAAACACCAGGAGTCAATTTCACCAAGATCTGTGGACAATGGTCCAGAAATTTTTTTGTATAAAAATATGATCCACTATATAAGAAATAAATCCAAATAATGCACCAATATGAACACTCAAAGCAAACAAAAAAGAGTCAATTTAAACTGCTACCTACTTGTAGAGGCCTCCAAGAACTTCCTATTCAATGGACCCCAAAAGTTTCAAAATGAACACTGCTGTCTGATAACCCAGTTGGATCTGTAATAAAGAATTCCCCATGTACTATGAGACCCATTCACAAACAATGAATTCCATCACCATATAAATTCAATTCAATCTATTTGTCACTCAGTAACAAAACAATCTAAACAATAAGTCCATAAGAAAAACTACACAAAATTGTTTTACACTTCTCCTCAAGTAGAATTTTTCGATATTCCTATAAACCTCTAGGAACTCACCTCTTTTCGCATAAATTCTGAAAACGAGGACCGGGAGTACGGAGAGTACAGTTGAGGAGGGGGTTGGTAGAAGGTCCAGCACACGGGGGAACCCAACACTGGTGATCCCTCCTAATCGGTCGACGCGGTCAACGTGGCATCTAAAATAACGTGCAGCGTCCTCACGAGAACCCTGCACGTTATCCGGAAGCCAAGTTGACGCAACGCCACCCCAGCCAGGACAGGCTCAACACGGTCCCGGATTGCCACGTCTGCAGGGAGAGGAAGGCCAGTTGTTGTTAGCGGATCCCCTCGCTGAAAACGGGTCTGGACGAAGGCATCCCTGCTGGTGCGGGATGATGCAGTCACAGGATCGGGGACAGGATTACACACAGGCACCTCCACCGCCGCCTGTGCTGCCTCCTGTCCCTGCCCCTGGACTGCACCACTAGCACCAGTGGAATCCCCCCCCTCCAGACCCCGTGTGTGGCCCTTCCATGGCCTCCTCCTCAACCAAACCCTCCACCAACCTGGATGACTCAGTGCCATCTTCCTCCATAGGCCGCTGTGGGGTCTCAGCTGCCCCTTCTGCTGCCGAGGAGTCCACCTCCGACCTCTGCCTCTTGGAGCTACCCTCGGCAGCTGCGGCCGCGTACGCAGCACCAGACCCCTCACTCCCTGACGAGATGACAACATGGGAGGGGAGCTGGGCCTTCCATCTCTGGCTGGTGGTGGGATCCCTGCCGCTGTGCTCCACAGCACCTTCTCCGCCCTCTTCATCAGTTGACGCTGCAGACAGGGAGAGACAGAACACAGGCATCAGGGCACCTTACAATGGTCTGATACCCACATGACAGTTGCGCATGAGTGGCAGTCTCAAACTTCACACATTGCATCACACTCCCCAACACACATATCATTTGAACCCACACACATGCGCAAATCAACAGGAATGTTGCAGCAGGCAGCACCATCCATACACATACAACAGCATGAGCATCCGAAGGTTAGCCTGACGTCACATGCAACATGGGGAGTGCCGAACACATGCACACAAGCCACCAGACATACATGCATCTGTACATCTCCACCACCTGTCGCAGTGAAATCATCGCCATCCATGTCACATCTGCCAATCAGCCTCCTACATGTCGGTGTCACATGCATCCATGGTGTATCACAGTGGCACACATGTCAAATACACACACGCATACACACACACACATATGTACATTGTGCACATACATGAAGGTGGAACCAGCATCCATGTGTCACACATGGAACGCCACTTTAGCATTTGCAACAGTGCCTAACCCCAGAGGTAACTCCTCCTGCGCACCCTGCATCTTGGTGGACTACACCTTGCCTACTCCTCACTGGTAACCTCATCTAGATGTCCTTGTTTATGCCATGCCATGCCTCTGCTGCTCACTGTGATATATCCACCCTGGCATCTACCCGCCAGCGCTCTGCACTGCATTCCCCGATGTGCCTAGCAAATGCTGACTTCGCATTGTGCCGCCCTGGTCACTATATGATCAATGTATTTAGTCAATGCTAGCCATTTGCACACTCTGTACACTCAGGACACCTTATGTTTGCTGACACCTAGCCAAATCTAGGAATTTGTATGCCTATTGTTGATTTTGCATTGCCCTAGCTAAAATCGAACCTGCCCACAGCCACGAAGCATATCCCTTAGGTGTCCATCCACCATGTTCCTTAGGGCACTCCTCCTTATACTGTACCACATTCTGCCCTCTGAAGCAACAATCTTCACTCAGGCACGCACACATCTGACACGGCCAACACACCCTCAGCCATCAGACTCCATGTCTCTCCCCAGCCTTGTACCACAGACCGTGCGCATGGCGACCCCCACAATGGACCCTATGACACCCACCTCAGACCTCCAACACCTCAATACCGACATTAACCCCTACCTCAATGACCCAGCCCTCTGGCTGGAACACTTCGTTAGCAAACCTACTCCGAATCAACCGTGTTACCTATCTCTTAGAAACAAAAGATTAGGCACCAGATTCCACATACACCCCTCCCGTAGTAACCTCCCTAAGCAAACACGACACACACTTCCATGCTCACCCATTGCACCTAACAATAGCAAACACCCCACTACAGAGGCGAAATTGCCTGTTATCAA
Source organism: Ambystoma mexicanum (assembly GCF_040938575.1). Classification (NCBI taxonomy): domain Eukaryota; kingdom Metazoa; phylum Chordata; class Amphibia; order Caudata; family Ambystomatidae; genus Ambystoma; species Ambystoma mexicanum. The sequence continues at coordinate 1,277,657,259 of NC_090932.1, read as the reverse complement.
GGGCGCCCTTATCAACGCCAGATCCCTCCCAGCGCACGCTCTAGACATAGCAGACCTTATAACATCGTCAGATCTTGACTTCATTGCCATAGCTGAAACCTGGCTACATGCCGCATCCGGCCCTTCCTTGTTCCTTGCCATACCACCCGGCTTCAGCATAATGAGATGTGACCACACCTCTGCCTCCCACTCTAGAGGTGGTGGCCTAGCCATCATCCACAAAATCACTCTGGATTTAAGAGTAATGACCAATACCAAACTTGAGTCCGCTGAACTATTATCAGTCAAACTCGCACTAACACCCAACCAAACAGCCACCCTCCACCTAATCTACAGGCCCCCAGGCCCTGCACCCTCCGTTGTCGGCGAAATATCCACCTTCCTCCTCGACAATGCTAAAACTAACTCACAAATCATCATCCTTGGAGACCTCAACTTGGGACTTGGCGACCCCAAAGATCCTATTGCACTTGATCTGGAAAATGCCCTTACCAACTCTGGCTTCATCTTGCACATCCAAGAGCTCACTCATTCTAAAGGCAGGACCCTCGACTGGCTAGCTAGCTCTAATTGTAATATCAATGTCCTGGCCATTACCTCTTGCCTTTGGTCGGACCATCACATCATCTCATTTAATATTGAAGCCGCCCCCCGTATCCCGACCGTGGTTTGCGCTTGCTCTCCCGACCAGAAACAAAAAGGACATAACCAAGGAGAAACTTCTCTCTCTGCTACTCCCTACGCTCAATACGGCCACTGACTCCTGTAATGACCCTACCACCTTAGCGGACATCTATAACTGCAGCATGCTGACAGCTATAGACTCTGTGGCCCCCATCAAATTGAGGGTGGCTAAACCTCGAGCACACCTGAACTCCTGGTTCACCCCACAGCTAAGAGTACTCCGCAAAACCAAATGCTGTGCCGAAAACCGGTAGAAAAGCCACCCTTCGGACGCGCACAAAGATGGCTTCGTCCTGGCATCGCTCACCTACAAAGCAGCCATTATAGAGGTGAAAAAAGAATCCCTTAATAATCGCATCTTGCATGCTGACTCCAACTCTAAAGAACTATTTAAGATCTTAAAAGAGCTTGAAACCCCTGTTGCCCCCGCAGACACCTGCATTAAAGACAGCAAATGGTGTGCTAACATTCAGGCAGCGCTACTGAATAAAATCACCATGCTTCAATCTAAAATCACAGCCAAACAAGACAGCCTGAAACTGGACAATCGCACTCCTACCCCAGCAGGGGCCCTCTCCCATGACCTGCCCAACTGCAAACGATTTGCTTTCTCACCGCTCACCATTGCGGAGGTAGAAAACATTATCCTGAGGATCAAATCGTCCAACTGCCAGGGCGATCCCTGCCCTGCCCCAATTATTAAGGAATCCGCCTACGATCAGGCCCCATTTATCACATCCTTTATCAACGCCTCCTTTAAAACTGGAACTGTCCCTGACAACCTTAAGGATGCATGGGTGATCCCTCTGCTCAAAAAACCCTCCCTCGACCCTAGCATACCTACGAACTACCGACCCATTACTACTGTCCTGTTCCTGTTAAAAATTCTAGACCGCGCAGCATACCTGCAAATCCAAGAGTACCTGGAAGCCAATAATCTTCTAGGTCTTAGACAATCTGGTTTCCGCCCCAGACACGGAACAGAGACAGCTCTACTAGACTTAAAAACTCAAATTGAAGTTCTAAAGGACAACAGCAAACTTGCCTTGTTACTTCTACTTGACCTCTCTGCGGCTTTCGATTTGGTCAATCACCAAATCCTATGCAAGCATCTTCACTCGGCCGCCCATTTCTGACCATCAGCAACGACCTGGATCAAATCATTCTTGAGTAATAGATCTATGCGTGTCTTTTCTCAATCCGCAGCTGCAGATCCTTCCCCTGTTCACTGCAGCGTCCCCCAGGGCTCTTGTGTGTCGCCAACGCTCTATAATGTTTTTACAAAACCGCTCTTTGATGTACTTGACTATCTGGGTGTCTCCTATACGAATTACGCTGACGACACCCAGATACTCATTCCCATCACTGGAGACTACTTGGCTGACTCTAAGGCCCTGAACGATGTTTACCTGGTCATCCAAGCTTGGATGGCACAACACCAGTTATGCCTCAACGATGACAAGAATGAGCTCCTCATCTTGGGCACTACGCAACGTCTTAGTAAACATGAACCGTCCTACCAATCGTTTATCATCGATGGCAAAACCATCCAAGTTTCGAAAGACACCACAACTCTAGGCGTCTACCTTGACACCACCTTATCACTATCCCGACAAACAAATGCAGTCAGATCTTCCTCAGCTTACACCTGCAAACTCATTGCAGCTTGCAGGCCATTCCTGACCACCCCTAACACGGTCACACTGGCCAGAACTCTCATCATGGCCAAAATTGACTGCGGGAGCGCCCTGTACCTAGGAACTAGCAAAGAGAATTTGAACAAACTGCAAATCACCCAGAATAACGCCATTAGAGCGGCCTTAAACATCCCGCGTAACCACCACATCTCGGAATCTAGATCCAATTTACGCTGGCTACCGGTCAAACAGAGGATCTCACTGAAAGTCTTAGGCCTTACCCACAAATGCCTAGCCAACCAAGCCCCCCTGTATCTCTGCAGCCGGATATCTTGTGTATAGGCGCGTTACAAATGCCATGCCATATCATATCATATCATATCCCACCATGCGCCTACCCGCCCGCAAAGAACCACCCAGACCCACTGTCTAACCATCCCTAGGTTCAAACTATAAAAAGCGGGTGGGTCTAGCTTCCCCGTCCTAGCTTCCAAGCTTTGGAATGCCCTCCCTCTCACCATCAGATCTGAAGAATGCTTTAGTGCCTTCAAATCCAAACTAAATCCTGGCTTTTCAACCAGTCTTGATTCTGGACCTCCTATGTTCCTGAGAGCCTGCCCCAGGATAACGCCTGCCCTAATCTATACTCTGTAAATATGTATATTGCTGTATGTATGCCCTGAATACTTTGCACTGTTTAAAAGTTTTGTATATATGTATGCTTATGTAACCATGTATAAAGTTGCGCCCTGATGCCTCCGGGCCTGAAGGTGCGCGTTACAAATAAAACAAATACAAATACACCACAACCATGCCACAGTACATACACATTAATTTAAACATGTGTGCACCAACACATGCATTTGGGCACCATGCATTTGAACACATACACCATTGATGTGCCTCACCCATGACTGGACTCACATGCAGCAGGCTCATGTCCCTGTACATACACATCCATACATGGGCCTTTCATGACATATGTCCAACCTGCACACTCCTGGCACACCTCAACATGCACTACGTCCAATCAGTACGCATGGACACTTACCGCTCGACTCCGGACGGGTCTGCCTCTGAAGGACCTGGAGGTGGAGCGCTGGGTGTATGTGTTCCAGGACCCTTATCTGGATGTTGGTAAGGCGGACCCGGCACCCCTCTGCATGCTTAGCCTTCAAGAGGAACCGAGCCTTGCTGAGGGTCCTGGACCTGAAGTCCTCCCAGCGCTTCCGGACGTGTTGCATGTCGCGGGCTGCCACCCCCTCCACGTTGATGGCAGCCACAATGTCCTTCCAGATCCTCTTCCGTCCTTCATTGTCGGCGCGTGAACTTCCAAAGAGGGCATCATAATTCTCCAGGACTTGCTCCACCAGGATACCAACTTCTGCGGCACTGAAGCTGGTAGCCCTCTGCTTCTCTGGCTGGGGGTTGCCAGTGGTCTCCGATGGTGTTTCCCCTGACATGGCAACCCCCGAGGCAGGTGTGGGTGGGCAACTGGGTCCTGGTGCTGGGCTGTGGAGCGATGGAACTTCAGTCTTCTGTTCCAGCAGGGGTGGTCACAGCAACTGGACCCCTGCAGATGGCTGACGTGCAGGCACCAAACAGCAGGGCACGTGGCCAGCAGGCAGGCAGGCAGCAGCAGATGGCAGGTGGGAGCGGGCTCGGGGTTCTTGGGGGCAGAAAAATGGCCTTCTGGGCAGGAGTGTGGTCTTCCGTCTGTTGTCACGTGGCCAGCTTTATACGGAGTGATTTGGCATGTGAAAAAACTGCACGTCAGCGTGTAATTCGAGTAAAGGCCCTTAGCGCGTAAGCGCATCTGTGACATAACGCGCATGGGCGTTTCCCTCCACACGGGTGCATGTTGATTGTACACGTGCAAAAACTGCACATCCGGGTGTCACTGCATGTAATTGGAGGAAAGGCCCTTTGCGTGTACGTACGTATGTGACATTGCACTTGTGAGCTGGGTTAAAAGGTACGCGTAGGATGCCATGTTCTTGTACGTGCTTTTTGTGGAGAGCGAGCGGGTGATTCTTGTACTTCTAGTCGGTTCACACGTGATTACTTCACAACGGTTTCGTACTCCTTGTATACTCAGCGTTCAATTCTTCTTTTGGCGGGGGGTGTTGCCAATGCGCACACGTGCATCTTTTTCACGTTCTTTTTCCAGGCAGATGGTGAGTCGCGCACATATTTTTCAACTGTGGTTGCCCCCGTGTGTCGCGTACCCATTCAGAGGTCATTGTAGCTTGCGTGTACCATTATTTTTGTGTTTCTGGGTGCCACAGCGTAGTGCAGGTTCTTTAATCCACGCACGTGGGCTACCAGGGGTCGCGTGCATGTTAAACTTTGTTTTCGGGGTGCCTGAGCATTGCGTGACCCGTCATCTTCCCCCAGGGGTCACAGACAGCCTTGCTAGAGCACTAGGGTACGTATTCCATCTAGTACCCTGCCCCTTTCACCCCAATTGCCCAGGACAATTGTTTACTGCACCTCCCATTCGCACAAGAACATCAGTGCCATGGTTGGGAGGCGACCAAGTGGTAAGGGAGGCAAAGGTGGCCGACCTCCAAGAGGTGGACGCCGTAGGGGACGTGGCCAGGATGCGCAGGGTGGCCCAAGAGGCCCGTGTGTGCAGGACCAATCAGGGACACCTATGCCCCTCCCCCCCAATGGGTCGGGGAGATGCAGCTGACACCATCCCAGCTCAGGCTTTGTTAACCCGGCCCATATTGTCAACCGAACCGGCACAGGATGACTCCCAGGCTGACTTCTGTGTCAGCAAGTCAAAGCCACGTGTGGTGGTGAAAGTTGCTGTCACCCGGCCATGTGGATCTGGGGCAGCAATGTCATCTGCTGCCCCAAGTAGCCAGGGTGAGGAGGCTGCAGGGGCAGCTGCATCTCAATCCACCCCAGCTCCGAGTCACCCAGCCGGGACAGTGTTGGTCCAAGTCCATCACACCGAGGTTGGTCCTGTCAACATCACCCAGCAGCCAATGCCTGCAGTGAGACCTTTGGTCATCGTGCCTTTGGCTACTTCCAGTGCCCAGTCCACCTGCGCTTCAGCCCCTACCAACCAGAGTGGCGTAAGCCACTCAGGGTCCGCACCACCTCCCAAGAGGAAGAAGGGTGCTCTTGCGGTACAGGCTGGGACCCCAGACACAGCTCCCCCCTCCGGCACGTCAAGGAAGCGTAGTTTCAATGATGTGGAACTAGACGCATTTGTGGGCTACGTGTCGGCCCATGGCCGCAAAATGCTGGTGACTGCAGGGTGCAAGACTACGACTGCTCAATGTAGGGCCCACTGGCAGTGCATCGCGGACCAGATGAGTTCCCTTGGATTTGTGAGGCGCACAGCTGATGATTGCTCTAAGCGGTGGAATGACCTCAAACGCAGAGCAAAGAACAAGCTGGCTTCCAATCATGCCTATTCTGGTGACTGGCAGTGGGTCTCCACCAGAGGAGGAAGTACTCACAGAACATGAGTCTATCGCTGGAGGCTTCATCACAGAGGATCAGATCCAAGGCGTGGGAGACCTACCAGATCTTGAGGCAATGTCCGGTGAGTGGCCATGCATGTGTATGCAAACCATGTGTATGTTGTTTGGGTGATGTGTTCTGATTGAGTGCCAGGTGAGGCTGTGTAGTCATGACTGCTATGGGTCACCCATGTGGTGCCTCCAAACCATCCCCCGGCCTTTGGTTTGGGTTTTACAGTATCCCTTCTGACCGCATTTGACAATTTGCACCTAATTACTGCACTTGCCCTTCAACTGCCATCATGCCACAACATTGTTCATAGTGTATTCCTGTTCATTCTGCCTGATTGATTAAATCCTTTGCATGTTTACCACACATTTTTGTGCTGTTCTGCCCCAAATGTAACATACTTCAGACATAGATTACACCCCACAATGCCCCACATTTGTTTACTTATTATGTGACTGATTTCATCAATCAGGCTGATTGAGTAATGTGCACCTACACATGGCCTGCACACAATCACTACGGGCCCCTGTTTGAAAGTTCAACAGGACAATTCTCTTCAGTAATGTCAAAATGACCAACCATTGATGTATCCCTGTGCCTGCCATCACTGCATTAGTGAACACTGGCTTTGTTGCAGCGTGTGGCACATGCGTGTTTTGTCACACTCTTTTGCATGTTCTATTTCATGATGTCCATCTCACATGGATGGGTGACAGTACTGATTTGCTACCATCTGAGTGTCCTTGTCAAATCTGCCATGGCTACGCTATGTGCCATCTGTGTGCTGGCATGTGTCATGTATGTGGATTGTCCATGCAACTTACAGGCAAATGTGTGATGCCGGTGCTATGCAGCATGTAGCACATGTGTTGCTTTCCCATCTTGAAGTCTTCAGTGGCTGCTTTTAGGCTCCCCTTCCACTTCTTTGCCAGTGCATGCATGCCAGAGTTATTGTCATGTGTGACATGTCATTTATGTATTCGATGTGTACTTCGTGATGCCTATGTGTGTGGGCTATGCTGCTCATGCCTGTGTTCATTACTTTTATTTTATGTTTTTGCAGGTGATGAGGCACTAGATGCTGTTGAGGAGGAGGAGATGGCGCAGAGGCAGGAGTACTCACAGACACAACCAGGCAGCAGTGGTGGATGTGGGTTGATGGTGGGTGAAAAATCCATTACTCCTACAGACAATCCTGTCCACAGGTGTCACTGGGTACACCTCCGCAGACTTCTACAGCTCAGGTGCTGAATCTGACATTGAGAGAAATGTCCCGTCGCAGGTGAGTGTTTCTGGCAGGGATGCTGTTCTGTCCAACCCACATGCACTGGGGGTAGACCCCGCTATGGGCCATTCAGTGTTGGAAAGTCCGCCTGTGGTGGTTACGGATGCAGGGTCACACGCCACTATATTTGCTCCTGTTCCTGGGCCAGCAGATCAAAGGAGGAATTCAGTCCTGCAGCCTCAGGCAGTGCCAGCACAGCAAGGTGCACATCACCTTGCCCCAAACCGGTGCGCCACCAGGCAATACTGTGTGGGAGAACTCCATATATACCATTGCAGCACAACAGGGGTATCATGTGAAATGATGGCTCAGGTCATGGATTGGGTGGCCACTTCCATTCTCCCTCCTGAAAGGCAGGTGGTGCTCCAGCAGCAGGCAACAGAGTCCATGTGCCGCTCACAAAGGGAGGACATGTTGGCGTCCAACAGGAACCGACGGGCTGGCCTGGAGACTCTGCATACAGCCATATATGTAGAGTCACAGGCCCACAGGGATGCCCTGAGGTTAGAACACAGGTCCCCCAGAGATACTCTGGGTGCACTTGAGGTGTCCCAGTGTACAAGGTCTGAACAGCAGCTGGAGCAGTTGACAAGCACACTCTCAGCTGAGCTCCAGGCAACCTGTGAGGAGATCCGGGCATCACGCGAGGCCTTGCAGGCAGAAATGCGCGCTACCCGTGAGGTGCTGCATGGGGATCTCCGTACCATCATCCTGCAGAACCAAACCTTTCAGACCTGCATGCTTGCTGCCATGGAGGAGCATGCCAGGGCTTTGCGTGGTCTGCCTCCCATATCACGCCCACCTTCTAATGTACCACCAGAGGGTGATGACAGCTTTGGCAGTTCTCCCACTGTAGGGTAGCCGTGCAGGCCATGATCCCATGGAGGTTTTTTTTTCTCAACATCTACGCCTGTGGGTGTTGGGGTGCACCCTGTACCTCCTCCCTCCTGGGTGGCCTCCACATCCCCCCACCCTGGTCGACACATGGCCATTTTTGATTTTAAAAAAATAATAATCTTGTTTTTTTTCATGTCATTCTGAATTGCAAAATGAAAATAGTATTTAATTCATTTATTATGTATTTTTCATCGTCTGTTTCTATTTATTATTTTCATTTTATTTTCATTTGTAATTTGTTATTTTAATTTAATAGATTTTTGTTAATTTAAATTGTATTCTGAATTTACTTTTATTATTTTATTTATTTGGTTTACTTTACATTTACTTTTTCTTTTCATTTATTAAATTTGCTTTTACTTTTTTGTTCATAACCATTTTCTTCCAGATTGTGAAGTCATGTTACAGTGTGTTGCTTTGTGTGGCTCCTGTAGGCATCCACTGTGTATTCCAGCTGGGCACATGCAGGCTTGTCCTGTCTTTGGGTTGGATACTTGGGTTCCTGACACACACGCCCCACCTGCTTCCCCTTTCAAGGGGCTCCCAGAGGGTGTGACCAAGTGACAGTAACTTACACAGAGGCATTGGGCTCCTATAAGTTGTGTGGGCAATCTGTAGTCCAAACTGTGTATACATCCCTAGTGGGGATTGGTGTTCATTTCTCCACTGCATGGTGGATTTGTATATGGCTTTACATATAGGACTTTTTGCATACATAGATGTTACTTCTTCATGTCTTGACAAGCCCGTCTCCATTGCAGATGCAGTTCATGTTGTATGCAGTACACTGCCACATTTGGCTACCAGCAACACACTGCAGTTGGAAGGGGTCGATGTGCTGCCTTTATCAGGTTGTGACACTTGCACTACGTTCATTTTTTACTGTCATATGTTGCCACTGTTCGATCCTGTACTGATGTTTTGTCTTGCTGGTAAGTATTTGTTCATGTGCGCTGTTTTTTTTTCATTAGTGAGAGGAAATTGTCCCTGGCCTGTTTCCATTTGGGACGGTGCACTTTGTGACACTTGTGTCATGTGCTGTGCATTCATTTGGTTACTTTCACATAGCATGCCATGCCATGGTGTGTTGGGTAGCTGAGAAGGGGTTAGGGAGGGGTTGGGTGACATGCCACTATTTGGATGTAGTATTTTGCTAGAGGGTAGTCCTTCATGCTGCATAAATGTGTGCCTTTTACTCACACAGCATTGAGTGTGTTTAAGTAGCTAGGGATGCACACAATGTAGCACTTCCAGATAAACAATCTCAGGGTGGTATGGTTGTGACAGTTGACTGTCCCTTTTGTTATCATCATAAATTGTCAGCTGGTATGTGCTAGGCCTGTGTGCATTCTGCAGAGGTGGGATTTTCGGTGAAAAAATTTGTCACCAGCTGGGTACGGGCTGCCTCACCACGTGCCCTTTCACCTCCCATGCGCAGCGGCCGTGCATGTGGTTGGGGATGTGGGGGCACCACCATGTCCACCGCCACGCCCGGCCGGGTTGCAACATTGTGCAGGACACATGCTGCCACTATGATCCTGCACACAACTGGGGGCGCATATAGCAGCTGCCCACCACAGCGGTCAAGGGAGCGAAAGCATGACTTCAGCACTCCGAATGTGTGCTCCACTATGCCCCGGGTTGCAATATGGGCTGTGTTGTATCTTACCTCGGGTGGTGTGGTAGGGTTCCGTATTGGCGTCATCATGTAGGTGCTCAGAGTGTAGGCACTGTCCCCTGTAGAGGTTATTATGGTTGTCATTAGTTGGGTTTTCCCATTTCTCAGTGTCTGACATGCATGCATGTGCAGAGGCATTTATACTCCCCAATAAGCCATGTGTCGCCATGCCTCCCAGCTTCCAGGTCCCGGTTTAGGGGTGACATTCGGAATATGAAACTATCATGGCTGGACCCCGGATAGTTGGCTTATACTGAGGTGATGATTCCCTTGGCATCACATACAACCTGCACGTTGATGGAATGCCAGTGCTTGCGGTTTCGATAGATGTGCTCAGTGGCCCTGGGAGGACGGAGAGCCATATGGGTGCAATCAATGGCACCAAGCACTTTGGGGAAGTGTGCCACCCCGTAAAAGTCCGGGACGATGGTCTGCCTTTCTGCAGGTGTTCTGGGCATATGTGCCTGCGGACTGAGGGGCGTGCAGACATGATCACCAACACCTGGTGTAGGCAGCGTGACTGCGTGGCTTGTGAGCCACCCCAAACTATGGCACTTGTCCGCTGAAATGAACCAGTAGCCAAGAAGTGCAGTACATTGAGCACCTATTCCTAGGAGCTCAGTGCTTGGGAGCACAGGGTGGGTGATGTGAGGTCATCCTCCCACTCCCTGACCAGTTCTAGGATTATTAGTGGTGGAAACCTGTACCTCCCATACACCCAGTCATCAGGCATCCCAAAAAGGCTGGTCCTGGGTAAAGAAATGCGGGGCCTGGCTATCCTCCTCCTCCTGCGGTGTCCCACGACCACGGCTGCCAGGAACAGTATATTCATCGTAGCGTATGAGCTTGTTTGTTGTTTGCGTGTACTTTTATGCTGCGCGGGGCAGCTTACGCCTGCTTCCTGCTGGCGTACGTGTTTCCGGATTAGCGCCTCTTTTTTGGCGCACGGGTTTCCCCTGTTCGATTCCATGAATATGTGTTGTTAGTGCGCATGTGGGGGTTGCGAGCATTTACCTCCCGTACTTCCCAACATACGCCCACATTTTCACACATTGTTCCCCATTCCGCGTGTTACGCACCGTGTTCCGTCCACTTTTCTTGTGTGTGCTACATGTTGTGCGCTTTCCCTGTGCGCTTCGTGCACGGCGTTTGGTGACGTGTGCGCCCGCGTGCGCCAACCACGGATTTGGCGCACATTCCGGGGTTTACACACGCAGCGCATTCCATGAATCGACGAACGGCTGCATGTGCGGCTTTAGCACGCGTGTACTGCATTTTTCATGCTTGCGCTCCCCTTTTCGACGCACATTTATTCCATGAATTACCCTGTATGTGTTTTTAAAAAAAAAAACAGGAGGCACAGAACAAGGAGAAACAGTACACTGCTCTTGGCTCTATGTTGTAGGGAAAATTATGTAAAGAATGGGCTTGCACTAGAGAGAGAGAAGCAAAACCACAGTCAGCAAGATCTGGGATTATGATCCCTGTGTAGGTGGGCATGACTAGGGTTTGGCATGATGCTAGAAGATAAGTGGGTGGCATTTCTCTGGATGTCTCTTCCAGCTTACAAAAATAGTAGTAGCAAACTCTTGTATCGAGAGTGGGGAGAAGAGTCTCTTATGTAAGCCAAGTTTTTACAGGGGAGTTTAGTGGTATCAAAAGTGCAACCGTTCATCTCCCCAAGACGTGCTTGATGTTGAAAATTAAGCAATTTCATTACTTAGCATATATTCTGTCACTCGGGTCTGGATGCAAGTAATGTGTCTGATTCGCTGAAAATGGTAATCATTTTTGAGCTACTACAAAGTGTTTAGTGGCTGGAAATAATTCCTTGCAGTAGCACTTGGTCCTTTTGAGACATCTCAGTTTGTTGATTCATCGCTTCTGACAGAGAGCAAGATGTTTCGCTAACACTAGGCCATCTCAATTGAGTGCTTTCTACAAGACAACCTTTTGTGTTGGATTGTACACATAAAACTTTTGTAACCTTATTCGATGATGAGTCTCTTGCTTTACCGCACACTAGTTAAAGTTATTATATCAATATGTCACACCGCCATCAACCACACCCTCAATCGCTTTGAGTTTGTTCGCAAGTATTAAATCCACTTTTATTATTCTATGATTAATTCATAATTGCAATTTGTCGGTATCTGTAACAACCCCATTACTAGCACACATCGTTTCCACCCGAGGTTCTTCATCAGGTGGCGACTTAATAAAGAAAAGCAGTATAGAGGCAACCTTTTTCTTAAACGTGTTGGAACAGATTACGCAGCGGCTCAGCTATAGAGATTAAATCCTCCTGGCATGGGTGTGATTGTAATCCAAAATGGTTGCATTGCAATCAAGAAATTGTAACGCAATTTTTCAACAGAACTACTTATAAACAACTGCAATGCGAATCAGCTGTATCTGCAAGAGATTCATGCAAAAACATTTTGAATTTTGGATTGGATAAGAAATGGCTCACTAATAAAAATATTCACATTTCTGTTACTGGAAACTGGAGCAGTGCCCATTTTACAGTGTTCTGAAGATCCCTATGAAAAGGTAACCTGCCCAAAGAGCAATCGTTAAACAGAATGATGGGTTACTGGAACTAGTGGCAAAGAACGTTGACACTTTCTAAAGGGCTTGATTAAGACCGCTGCTCAAACCTTTGTGCACAACAAAAGTTGTGAGAGCCACAGTTACATTATAATTGCAATTAGGAATGAATCAAATGATGATTATAACAACATTGGATTAAATACTTGAAATGAAACTCAGTGGTGATCATTGTTCAGTAATTTGACTAGCGGGTTGTTGGTGTGACACATTTTTTAAGCGTACTAGCCATTAATGCATGGCAGGCAATGGATCCAAAGCATTTGCGTCTTCATGAAATTGTCATGCTTGCTTAATTGTGTGTGGCTTTGTATGACGAAGAGGAAGTAGGTTGCGGAAAAGGCAATTTTGTTGCATGCTGCTCTGCGCCATACAAATAAATGAAAATATGGCATGGCAAAAAAACTTTTATATGTACATTTTATACATGCTAATTTGTGCTGCGTCATAATAAACATGCCCCCCCCCCACTCTAAAATAAATTGTGTAAAAAGGTCCCATGGTACATGTGATAAATTTCCATCTAGCTGTAATACATTTTATAATCTAATAAAAACAAACTTTTTTTTTGCATGTCAAGCTAGTGAACATCATTTGTATACATTAATATTTAAAATGTAGCTTTTCTGTTTTACACACATTGGGCCTGATTTACAACACATTGCCCCATTGTAAAAACACTTTTGTAAATCAAGCGCTTTGTCTTGGAAGCAGACACAGAATTGCCAGTTTATTAGCACCGTAATGGGGGAAATGCCCCATTGCAGTGTCTGTTGCCTAACAATTCACGCCTAAAACCAGCACCGCCGTGAACAAAAGGAAGGCAATTTACACAGACCCATGATCATCTGCTTTTCATTCTGCTGTGAAGGTTAGCAGGTCGCATACGATTGATCCAGATGTTCATGTTTGTGGGGGGGGGGTGCTGGAGCCCAATTCGACCACTGGCGTTGCACCATGCGTAGTAATGGGTTCTGTGTGTTGGAGTGCTGGTGATGTCACAGCTTCGGAATGTGGTGGCTCTGGGGTTCTGATAATGACGGTTTGGACTAAGCAGTAAGAGTGGCTGGTTGATGGGTGTGGGGAAGCCCAGTGTCCTTACTCGTGTACTTGTGTCTTCATTCCCTACCATCCCATAGTGTTTAGTGATCCTGCAAGCGTGGCAGACCATGGACAATGAAGGAAAGTGAAACTTACCTATGGAGGGAGCTCTCTTTCTTTCACCATGTTTTTTTGTATTGCCCTTTGTGCCCTGCAGGAATCTGTGCAGTTGATTGATGCTCTAAACCCTCGGAGAAACTCCGATCATACTGTGGCTGGCTGTCTCCCCACATGCCCCTGCAAAATGTGCATGGTATGCACAGTTGTAGTGCAGATTAGGTTTACAGAAAGAATGCTGATCATGCAGTACGCTATTATGAAAGTGACTTGGGGTATGTTACGTGGGATTTTCTTAAGCACACCTCTGCCAATTACATGACGTTGTGGTGCTGATGACCATCTTGAATGACCACAGATGTACTGCGCTGCGTTAAGAAAGTGATGGTATAGGTATGTGGGGTTGGTGAGGTGAAGTGTCCTGGTAGAGAGTGTGTGAACGCTACCGACCTTCTCAATCTTCTGTCAGGGTTGTGAGGTGAATTGTGATCATCTGTGTGATTCTTGTTTGGTGATGTTGGGCAGCTGGCTTCTGTCTGTAATAAAGCCATGGTATGGGTCTGTGCAGTGAGCGAGGTGGTAGTCCTAGCAGGGGAGTCCAATAACTGTGCCCTGCCCATCTGCCTGCCTGCCGTGGTGTGTTCAGTCCATGTCTGAATGCCTTTGATTCATAGTAAGTGCTGTTAAGCAGGGGGTGGGGGCAGGGGTACCTATAAGCCTTCCCCATCTGCTACTGCAAGGAATTTCATGCTGTGGTTCAGTAAATTGAGTAGTCCTGGCAGCGGGGGGGGGGGGGGACAGGGGGGTGGCGGAGGAGGTCGGTCCCCTCACTATTTCTTACCTTTCTAGGGGATGTCGTGGGATGAATGACCATCTGTCTAATTATTGAACTTTGTGTTCTGGAAGGAGGCATGGGTAGCAATAGAACCTTCCTATTTACTGTCCATTGGACTCTATTGGTTCCGAGGTACATTTCAAGTTGCAGGCTATTAATCTAGTTCTCTTCACGCGCACACAACACTATTTCTTACTCGCCAAGTGTAGATTGCCATTCGCCAGTAGTTAGTAACAAGTACACATTATCTGACCTTTGGTGGTTTATTGAAGTGAGGTCATGAATTGACATCTGTGTGGGTCTTCCTCCGTGCTGACAGATAGGTGATGTTAAGTAGCAGTAGGCTTTCCTAACAAATGTATGCAAGCGGGCTGGCCAGAGCACCATTTGTGCTACAGTTCATCCCCATGGAAACGTGCAGGTCGCCTTTGAGAATAAGATGCCCATCTCCTTTCCAAAAATGAGGCATCTTAAAACTGCACATACTCGGTGCTATCTTTAGATGACCCGTTTTTGAGAATCTGGGTTTAAAAAAAAATAAAGGTCACAATTACAGGGTGGGAGAGGGAGAGAGTGGGAGTTATAGGCCAGATGGAAAGGAAAGAGCAAGGAAGTTGGCTAGAGGATGAAGCGGTGGGCAAAAAAGCAGAGAGAGAGCAATGGGAAAAACTGGGGCAGAGCGGAAGTGATGGGCCCGAAAGCAGAAGGGGGACGGTGGGCCCAAAAACAGAGAGGGAGCGGTGGGCTAGCAAGCAGTGGGGGAGGGGTTCACCAAAAAGCAGAGTAGGAGCAGTGGCTGAAAATGCAGGGAGGGAGCATTCAGCTAGACGGGGAGTGGTGGGCCAGAAAGAAGGAGCAAGCTGACATTTGGGTGAAAGGATGGGAAAAATGCGATACACTGGAAGAAAGGATGTACTGCAGGGGCAAGAACATTTAGGTTGCAGGAGAAACTGGAGCGCTTAAGGTGTGAGTTGGGAGTGGGGCAGGGACTGGGGAGAGAGAGTTGTGACTTGGCGGTGTGACAGAGCAAGTGATTATGCCCATAACTGGCAGAGTGAAAGGTTTGGGAGTGTAAGTTGTGGAGAATTGGTGAGTTTGAGGGGTGTTGATGTGTGGGAGATTGGAAAATACAGAAGGGGAATATTTTCACCAGTACAACAAATGATCAATACGTTAATATTAAATAGGCACGCATATTAAACCAAAAAAACAGAGCAAAACCAACACTGCTCTGTGAAGGCAGTGGCATCCAAGACTGTTCATGTTAAATTGATAGCAGAGACGACATACAAAGGTGCAAATAATAACAACCTGGGCCTCTTCTAGCTTCATACAGACTGCCTCTTTCTAGCTGCCTGGCTGCCTGGTTCTCTTGCACCCTCCAATCAATACAAAAGTGATGCAAAAATGCTGCAATAAATACAATTCGGTGGCACATAATTTGCTTTTTTATGTCACAAAATGTTCTGTTTCATGTTGGAAAATTATGGAGGGTGTGTCTATATATATTACATGGCCTGCGGTAGCGGCCATGTAGTTATGGTTAAGTTGCTAAACCCATAGGAAGAGCACTTTTTGGGTGGCTTATAACTACGCCCCCCCTGGACGAATCCTCACCAAACTTTGCAAAAAAAGTATATGGCCGACTCTGAAAGTTTGGTGAGGTTTGGTCAAGGGGGGGCATAGTTATAGGGGGTCCCAAAATTTCTTTTTTGCACATAGACATAATGGGAAAAAACTTTGCTCACGCATACAGCCCAAACCGCTGGACGGATTTTCACCAACTTTGCGGCAGGAGTGGCGGCTTGTTCCCGAAAGCATGCTTTTGTTAATTTGGTGTAAATCCGTCCAGTGTTTTTATTTTTTTAAACGACCAAAACCGAAGGCAAAAAAATTAATGCTATCTATGCCCGCTCCGCTGACACACTCCCCTGTTCGCTGCGCTGACAGACACCGATTGGCTTATAGACTTGCGTCATGTCCGCGGACACACAACGTGTTCGCTGATTGGCTGGCGTGAAGCGTAAGGTGTGTCAGATTTTTGGAAACGCCCACCATATTGGATTCGCGGACATCGGCCGGTGTCCGTGGACATTGCAGTAAAAACATATTAAAAACACAACATTGCACTTGTCAAACCTATCAAATAATCTCTGGGGAGGTGAGGGGTGATGAGGATGGGATGGAATATGGCTGCAAGAAGCAAAAAAACTGGTGTTTTCCGCTGCGAAAGTCTGCATGTTCGCGAACAGTCCTGTGAAAGTTTGCGGTCACCTCTGCATTACTGGTTTGGTGAAAAGCAGTTCTTGGATGGCTTATAACTTTGGCGCCACTTAATGGAACTGCATGTAATTTTGCAATTATATTCCTGAACTGATCCGGAATAAGTTTGGTGGGATTTTGTCAAGAGGGGGCAAAATTAGAGGGGGTCCCAAATTATTTTAAAGACTTATAAATGGGTTGCCATTTAACAAATCTACACAAAGGTGTGCAAAAACATTATAGATCTAGATATACATGTTTTCGCAGTGTTTGGTGGGATTTTGTCAGGAGGGGGCAAAATTAGAGGGGGGGTCCCAAAATATTGTAAAGGCTTATAAATGTGGTGCAATTTGACGAATCTACACAAAAGTTTGCAAAAAGATTTTAGAACTAGATATAAATGTTTTCATAAAGTCTATATAGATTTTGTCAAGTGGGGGATAGGTTATATGACTATTGTATGTGCATACATTTGACACTTTTGAAGAAATATAACGTGTGGCTTTCCAGCAAACCTGTGGAAGAACCATTGGCAAGGATCTGAAAACATGGTTTTGCAAATGTGCCCGTGTTTTATTTTTGAACAAGTGTCATAATGTAGGTACAAAAAATAGTGATAAACCTTTTCGGTGAATGAGGTATAGCCGGTAGCCATGGGCAGTGGCCAGATTGTCCGGGTCATGGAATAAGGTCATGATCCAGACAATCTGGCTACTGGCCATGACCACACGGGACAACACATGGGGTTAAAGTGGCCATGTCCACCTGGGACCGGCTTTGTGGTAAAGTTGTTTGAAATTTGGATAGTTTTGAAAGGGAAGAAAATGTGCTTGTAGTAATATGGTCATAGGGTTTTCTCTTTGCCTTCTAGAGGCTGCCATGGAAAGTGAAGAGGGGCCCTCTATGGAACCCCACCTTCCCTTTCCATGGTGGCCATCTCGCAAAAGGAATTTCCTTCCTACACCGGGACCTGTGGCATCCCGGTGTAGGAAGGAAAATCCTTTTTTAGCACCCTGAGTTCCCAATTTGGGAACCTACGGTGCTAATGGCCTTCATCCCTCATTAGAGGGGCTGGAATGGAGGGATAATGGTCCGGAGACCTCGTTATCCACCCTCCCTTTGCTTGGGCTGATAACTTGGGCTACTGGGCCGGTATCCACCGCTCCAGTCCCTGGAACGGGGAATGAACGCCACAATATTCCCATTACCATTACACAAAATGCAAATGGAAACGTTGGAAAATCTTATTGAGTCGATGTACTTTACTGAGAAATGGCGTCTATATGTTTTTTTTAGTTCTATTTTTTAACAGTGAACGGTGGTTCCTAAAGGAACATTTCTTTTGTTGTTTTTGGATGCATTTTTTTGGCAGGAGAGCTAAGAACGAAAGGTGGGGAGGAAAATGACGGAAGAAGCACCAAACACTAATATGGAGGGGCAGATGGACAGGGGAAAACGTTGCGCGTGTGTTATTTCTAAGGTAGGAGGCAGTGTTTGTTATGCTCCTTGATTACAGCAAAGGTGGTGGCTCTTGGGGAGCAGGGATGGCCATAGCTGATGCCATTTTAAGATAAATAGCAGGTTTGCTAAAATGATGTACTGTGTACTAGATTGATAATGGATAATGAGTAGGAATAGATGTTGGAGCTGTGCAAGGGAAATTTTGAAGTTGAAAGTTCCTAGATCAGTAGAAAATGCAGTTCCAAACTGTCCGCGAAGCACGGATCTTATGGTGAAGTGTGGACGGGTTCTCGGAAACGTCATCATTTTGCGCGCCAGCGTATGGTCATGTGGCACTGTCTGGAAGGTGCGCAATGAAGTCAGATGTTCGTAGATGTCTACGGATGCAAAACTAGTTGAAATAGTTGCAAAACGTGTATAGAAGTGTTAAAAATGATTCTAGAAGGTGGGAAATGGCAGAGTTTTAAGGTGACACTTTGTAAATTGGACACAAATATTGTTATATTTGGCAAGTATGATATTAGTAAGTTGTAGGAAAATAGCATGCACTGGTAAAAACCCATGTAATTCACTGAAAAAACGTTATTAAAGGGACGTTATGGTTAAGTTGGACTAATAAAAACCTATGAAATTCAATGAAAAAACTTTGTTAAAGGGACGTTATGGTTAAGTTGGACTAATAAAAACCTATGAAATTCAATGAAAAAACTGTGTTAAAGGGACGTTGTGGTTAAGTTGCACTAATAAAAACCTATGAAATTCAGTAAAAAACGTTGTTAAAAGGACGTTATGGTTACAAGTAAAATCGAAAACCCCCTGAAATTCGCCAGTTATGGTAAGCTAAGCAACCATAACTCGCGTCACCACTGTGCACTGCTAAGACTAACACCCAGGACATCAAAGATGCCTTCGAAAAAACCTGCTCCCCAGTGATGGGGGCATCCATCCCCAAAGTGTGCTCAGTGGTGAACATCGGAAGGGAACCCTCCCCCACAAAGTAAGCTTCCATATCTTCACCATCTGTGGGCTCCATCCCCTCATGCAATTCCTCATAAAAGGAATCTCTCAACAATCCTAGCTGATGTCCCCTCCATTGCCCCCTCTGGACTCCTCACCTCCGAAATCCACCATTCTGCCCGCTGCCCCTGTATGCGGGCCGCCAGTAGCTTGACCGCCTTATCTCTTTTTTTTCATAAGATTTCTGCTTCAGAAACTGGAGCTTGCGGACTATCCTCCCGTCCTCTAGTAACCGCAGCTCAACCTTCTTACCCCGCACTTCCTCTATCCATTCTCCACCCCTCCATCTGATTTGTAAAGACGCCTTTCCAGGGTCCCTATATCCACTCGCAATTTATTTTCTATCAACATCCTCTTTCTCTTCCTCCGAGCACCCTCTTTAATCATGATTCCCCTCTATGTCGCCTGCGCTGCATCCCATATCATGCCCTGGTCCACCTCTCCCGGATCATTCTAGAGGAAATATTCCTTATTCACGCCCTCTATGTTCTCCCTAAAAACCTTATCAGTCCATCATTTATTTTATTTATTTATGTTATAGTTGTATTTAGTTCCTTTTAAAACTAGTACAACTTTTACATTATTTTCATAAAATCACATCTAAAATTAATACAGTGAAATATGAATACATTTCCTCAATTATTCTAGCATATATTCAAATAAATAATCATCAACTAATCACTCCAGTATATAAGATGTATACTAAGGATAATAGAATAAAGTAAAATTCCCCTTTGGCATATTTCATATTCAATATTCATGCATACAACATTGCACAGTTCAATCCTATTCTGTTTACTCTTTACACCTGTTTAAATTGCTTTACTACATGTTGCAAACCCTGTATAACCCAATGTGCATTGCTTTGGTGTCCGTATCTAAGCAATAATACCAGAAGTCAGCAGTTTTAAGTCGGACCCAGGCATGGGCATTCAGTTAGAACATGCCTTGCTGTCTCAAGATTGGTACTATTTTGCACATATGACAGATGCGTTGCTCTCCCTGTAGCTGCCATTTGGCTCCACAGAGTGCTCTAACGGAGTTTGTTCGACCACATAAGAAGTCGAAATTTGTGGACCGCGGGTTCAGGGCACTTTAATAGCTTGAAAATAGGAATGGGTAATTCCTTCTATTTGGGGATAATTATGGAGCGTGCTCATGTAGGTGTAGTTGCGTTCCCAATTCCATCTTTTTAATCTTTTTTTAAATGCATATTTAATAGCATTAAAGTTACCACAGCTTGCTTTTTCCATAGACTAATGTAATTCTACGTACAACTCCATAGTAACTCCTCATATAGGTCAGTATGTGTAGTCTTTCCCTTAGTAATGATGTTGTTACCTATTGTTCTCAGCATTTGGTATTCTGGGTGTGTTACAGCTTTCAGGGGTAATAGGCCTCTCTGCATCAGAATAGTAGCCTTGAGGGAGAGAAGGCCTAATTCAACTCTCACATATTGGATGGGGCAGTTGGGTGGAAGTCGCAGCATTGTCCGCCAAAAATAGCTTTCAATTCTATCCATCCAGGATAAGTCTCTATAGACAGAGCCTCGAGTCCATAAGCTATCACCAGGATGAATTATTGGGTGTATAGCATCACGATCCCTTTCAGTGAATATCCCACGAAGTCGGAGACAAAGCTACAAACAAGTAATGTTATTTGTTTCGCACAGCGAATCTTAGTTTCAATTAAAGGGATATAGTTTAATCTGCTATGTATGATAATGCCTAGATATTTATAGGATTATGTATAGTTAATCGTGCCCCATTTGGTGACCATTTTAGGATTCACAACTTTCTTGGAGGAATTTAGCATTGTTTGTTTGAGTTTTTTTCATATTGTTTCTCAAACTATGTTCATTGGCAAAGTGACCGTGCTCTTCTAAAATATCTTTCATTCCTCTGAAAGTATGGTCGACTATAATGACTATAATGAGGTCGTCTGCATAGAGCATTGCAGTGACCCAAGTGGACTTCCATTTGGTGGTGATATTGGCTTTCCCCTCTAGGCGATTAATTAGATTGGATAAATTAGGTTTAATAGATGGGCAGCCAGCAAACATCCCTGTTTAACTCCCTTGTTAATTGTATTGGGTCTAGAGAGGCAACCTTCATATTCAGGAGCAAGCCTGTCCCCGGCTTAAACACTGGTATTAATATAGATGTTTTCCAAGAAGAAGGTATATGCATTTCTTTATATACTTTCGTCAAAAGAATATAGAGTATTTCAGCCCAAATTTCAGGTTCTTGCTTAATTACAACGGTTGCAAGGAAGATATGTGCATTTCTCGTTACACCTTTCATTATACCTCCATAGGTACTTCCAGCATTCAAGCCCCCCAGGACAGGTCCATAGAGACCATGTCGTGATCCTACCAGCTGATCGGGTGAATCTCAGAGCCAAGTGTCACTTCCCACAGCTCTCTCATGATGCACAGGTAGTCAATGAGAGTATAGGTCCCATGCGGCGGTGAGTAAAAGGTAAAGCCCCTCTCCTGTGTGTGGAAGAAACGCCACACATCACGCAATTCGTGAAAGTCCAACACCTTCTGGAGTCCCTCTCCACCCCGCACCAAGGCCTCTGTACCCGATTTGCCTCAGAGACCTCCTGTTCAAGGCAATATCCACCCACAATTACGCACCCCTGCCTTCACTTAACATTCTCGCTAGCATTAGCCTCCCTGGTTGGAGACGTACATTGTTTGCGAAGGGGATTCTCACACCCTTAATAATACCTGACACTACCTGCGCCCTCCCGTCCACACTCCTCCATACCCTCTCCTCCACCATTGTTAGTAGCTTATGTAATGAAATGCTTACCCAACCTTTCCTAGTGTCTCCCAACCCCCAGTAAGTCTGTCCAAGTAGCCCGCAGGGCACTGTCCTTTCCTGCCCCGGGACAACCTTGTCTCCTGAAGAAAAGTATGTCCATTCCCATCCTATGAAACTCTCTAGCCACAAAGGACCGCTTAGTAGGCGAGTTGAGCCCCTTAACGTTCAACGTGCAGACCCGCAGGTGGCCCGTACCTCCCCTTCTACTTAGGTCTGCCATTGCCATTTCTCCACCCGCTCCCATCGCCCCAAACCCCACAAATTCAAATCCAACTCCACCTGAGTCTTTCCATATTTTCTTGTTCATTCACCTATACCAAGTCCCCTTACTCCACAACCTACTCAGACAACCCCCCCCATCCTGCCCCCGTACCCACTGATGCTCCCAGTCTAGCCAGTTATCATCACTGGTCTAGTACCGGACCACCAATAGGATCCAAATCCATCGGATTTGCACATCACACTTGTCCAGTTCAAGAGCCCCCTCTCGCTCCATACACTACAAAACCCCACTCTAGCTCCCCCCAAACTCCTCCTTTCCCCACCACTTCTCCTTCCCAAAAACATGGCTGGACCACGATAGAACAATTTTATCTCTGACTTCCCCAGTGGTCCACATGTCCAGGTATATATTGACCTACGTAACGGCAATGCTTACAGGAGCCAAGGAGGCCCCTCAAGAATCAGTCACCGGCGAGGTATTCAACTTAATGAATTTCCGGCAGCCTGGCACCCGACATCTGTTGGGTCCCTTTATGCGCCATCGCCTGTCTGCCTTCCGCGTGTCTCCTCCATCTGGTGTGGCCTCCTCCTCTCCCATCAGTTCTCTCATTACTCTCCGGATGTCATCCTCTGTGACTAGCTTATAATCATAGCCATCCACCTCAAAAGAGATAGAAAAGGGAAATCCCCCTCTAAATCTGGTTCCCTTTTCATTCAACCATTTTGTGACAGGGGCACACAAACGCCTCTTAGCCAAAGTTTGGGTGGACAGATCTTGGAAAAACGCGATTTTAGCACTGCCCTGAAGCACCAGACCAACTGATCTTGCCTGCTCTAAAATCTTCAGCTTGTCCGGATAATTATGAAAGCGAGCAAGCACTGACCTTGGGCCTCTAGTTGCCCCACCCGCTCTGTGCAGCATGTCAATTTTGGATACGTCAGTGGTCTCATCCCCAAAGAGGAGTTTTGCCACAATGTGAATAGCCCTCTGCAGATCTCTTTCTGTTTCCACCTCCTTCTCGGGCATGCCAAAAAATCTTAGATTGTTCTTCTTCTCATGGGTTTTAAAATTGTCTATCTTTAGGGTGATTTCAGTTTGTCTTCTCTCTAGTTCTGCTACCCACATGTCCATTTGGGTTTCCAGCGTATTGAGGGATGTCTGATTGTTCTCCACCGCTTGTAGTCTCTCATCCATCTTGTCGATCCTGACGTTGATTTTTTTCCAATTCCCCCCCCCCACATCCGCTCTCATCCCCTGTATATCTTCCAGTAGAGAGGCAATATCCCTCTTAGTGGACACCGGGTCGGCCCATGCCCACCTCTGCCATAATCTGTGCTGGGCTCACACTCTCAGGTTCCCGCCTCTGCAAATATTCAAAACGTCCCAGCGTAGTTTTCCATCCATGGGGGCAGGGAGATCCCACTCTGGTCTGACCCAGCCACCTCCAACCCAGCACCTGCAATCTTTGGGGTCCAGGGACTGTGCTTCCCTCATGGTCCCCCGGGAGCTCTCCTGTAACCACCGATCTGGACACAAACCAGTTCACTCCAGCTGGACCCTCCTCCGTCAAGTGTGTACTCAGTCCTCTTCTTTAGCTCCAAGGTGGCCCTGCTTACGTCCAGCAAGCACCCTTGCGCCATAGCGTGAACCCCTCGCCACACACAGGCTACACATGTGCAGGCTCCCTAGCTGCTTGTTTACGGCGGGCCTCTGGCCTTCAACCTCAAACTGCTCTCCGTCTCAGAAGGGCTGCCGCCATCTCAGGGCCCCGTGTCCTGGGAGGCACAGCCTACAGCGAGAGGACATCCCCTCCGGCCGCATTCCACACAAGCACCCCCAACCAACATAAAGGATATCATACTATATGCCGTGTAACGGAGGCCTCGCAAGCGAAAACGCATGCTATACACGGCAAGAGACATAAGATAAGCCGTAGGCACTCTGTGAACCCTGCATATTCGTTGGAGGTAAAAGAGGGGAGGCACGCAGAGAACATTGAACGAAAGTAAAGACCGTAATACACTCATATACGCGTGTAACCACGCTGAATCCAACCACAGAGAGCGACACCACTCAGATCTTGGGAAAATCAAAAGAAAGATAGAGACCAGATTAGGAGAAACCAAGAGTGCAAACGCTCCCTGTGACCCAGTAATCAGCGCTCCTCACCCAGAGACACACATCTCAGGGCAGACAACAAGAGGGGAACAGCCCAGGACACGGGCGACTGACTTCATCAGGTCTGAGGGTCGGGCCCCCAAACCTGGGGCGTGTGCCTCCTCACATACTCTCCTGGTGGTCGTGCCACCTCAACCCAAAACTTGAAAACTGGCATCGGGCGTCTTGAACCAGGTGTATGAATGCGAAACAGAAGCTAGCCACCTACGCTTACAACCCGACTGCTTCCCACTCCACCGACCCCAAGATGGCATCCACACCGACTCCGGGTGCCGAAACTACCGCCACTAAAGGGGACATAGCGGCGCTACTGACTGAAATAAAAAATATGAGTGCCAGTATTGGCGGCAAAATTGACAAGCTCACGCAATGGCTGGATAAAATAGAAGACAGGGTCGAAGGAGTGGAAAACAACCAAGCCTCAACAGACACTTTATAGACGCAACTGGCTCACAGAATAACGAGTCTGGAGGAGAGAGAAGAGGAGATCAAGCTTAAAATGGACGATTTGGAAAATCGGTAGAGAAGGAACAACCTTCGCATTTTCGGAATCCCAGAGCAGGAGGGGGAGACGGAGGCAGACCTTAAAACAACGCTTCACAATATCATCAAACTTCTCGTAACAGATGACGACATTGATGAGCCCAAAACGGAACGCATCCATAGAGTAGGTGGTCCGCCTGGGGGCCCGAGGTCAGTACTTGCGCGGTTCCACCGCTACCAAGATAAAACCAGAGTCCTTTAGAAAGCGAGGAGTGGAGGCACCATCACCCTAGGGTGAGCACAAATAACAATATATCAGGATCTCTCCTCCCTGACCTTAGCTCTCAGGAAAATGTGTAGACCCTTCACAAAGTGGCTGAAAGAATGAGATACCCGATACAGATGGGGATACCCCTTCTCCCTCTCCTTTTAACACGAAGGCACAAGGATCAGACTGAACTCAGAAAAAGACATCAAAACGTGCATATAGGATTTTCTTGGAACACAGGACCATGGAGAAGATCGACAGGAACCTGCAGGAGAGGGGAGGGCATGGCATACCCAAGGCCCAAGGCGTAAAAAGGTGAAAGGTTCAAGGAAATATCGTAGAGGCAACGTATCAACAGATGGCGGCGACTGAATTTCAATAATCATGGAATATTTGACATATATGTCGCTTGATAATGATCATCATGTACATTGTCTGAGGTAAGATTTCAATGACTGATGCTCGAACTGGAACTCCAAGATGATACCAAAGAGGGAAAGATGGGGGCTCAATTAGTAATTTGTTGTATTAGTTTTTGTACAGGGACCGTGAGGTAACGGTCCCCACTAGTGGTTCGGTGCCGGGACAGTCTCATCAACTGAAACCGGTCAAACGCCACCACATGGAGGGAGGGGGGAGGCGACAGGGAGGGGAACAGGGGCTAAGGGGAAAACTGAAGAATGGACCAGTGCAAAATACTGAATGCACAAAAATGTCACGTGGCTACTTGAAATTAGAACAAGTCGGCGGACACAAATGAATGATGTGCATAATCTCGGACTATATAAAGATGGCCGCCGCTGAATCCCAAAGCAGGGGCTCCATAAGGGTGGGAACACTCAATGTCAAGGGCCTTAACTCACCGACCAAGAGATCACTGGTCTATAGAGAATTTCGTCGCACCAAACTTGACATTGTCCTCTTACAGGAGACCAAGTACATGAAAGGTGATGAGAGGCCCGTACTGGGAACACGAAGTGGAATATAATTCTGGGGCTCAGGCCCATTGAGGAAAGGGGGTGTGGGAATTCTCATTAGGAAAGGAATCAATTTCAATATTGCCAAGACCTGGTCAGACATGGTGGGTCGCGCTTTACTAGTGACGGGAACCATTGGAAACGTGCCTATCACAATTGCCACAATTTACGCCCCCAATGTGAACCAGATGAGA
Organism: Ambystoma mexicanum; assembly: GCF_040938575.1. NCBI lineage: Eukaryota > Metazoa > Chordata > Amphibia > Caudata > Ambystomatidae > Ambystoma > Ambystoma mexicanum. The sequence goes on along the minus strand of NC_090932.1, from coordinate 1,277,631,092 downwards.
TTTCCCGCCAAAACAATCCCCAAAATCATGTTCGAATCCTCTGGCCATGTCATCTTGGGAGGGGATTTCAATATATGGGCCAACCCCACAGTAGACCGCAAAACTGCAAACCCCACACCACAAGACACTACCAGACAGGCAAACACTAGTTTTGCCGAAATGATGAATCTGTATGGTATGGTTGATGTATGGAGACAAATGCACCCCAATGAGAAAGCCTATACGTTCTTTTCAGCCCCACACAATACCTTTACTCGCATTGATTACGTTTACCTCACCAAAGAAGTCCACAATCACTCAACACACTCAGAGATTACCCCAATCACATGGTCTGACCATGATATGGTCACCATCGATGTCCAATGGGAGCATCTACCGCGTAAAAATGGAAAATGGAGGTGTAACGAAACTCTGTGGAAAGACCCTGTCTTTCAGACGGAGTTGGAAACCGAAATTACCGAATATTTTAGAATTAATAACACAGGTGAGTGAGGTCTCCAAGCAAGGTGTTTGGGATGCGGGGAAAGCAACTTGGAGAGGTATCCTTATAAGAGAGGGCGCTCGGAAAAAAAGAGAGAGAACATTGATTGAAAACAGAATTAGAGAGGAAATCCAGCGGCTTGATAAAAAAGCGAAAGAGGGGGTCCCCCCCAGACCAGGGTAGGATAGATGAGGCAAGGAAGAAAAGAAAGGAGCTCCGCCTTCTAGAGCATGATCAAATCACCCGCAAACTCCTGCTATTAAAACAAAGGTTCTATGAGAAAGGGGATAAAGCGGACGCAATATTAGCGGCCAGATTGAGGGAACAACGAGCAGAACGCAGAGTCTGAGAGATAGTGGACGGAGGGCCCGACACGGATGGTAGCAAAACTACTATCCCTGAAGCATTCGCAGACTTCTATGAAGCGCTATACACCCCGTAGACAGTCCCGAACTCGCACGACATTGAGTCATATTTAAACAACATAGCAATGCCCAAAATAACCTCAGCACAGTCAGCCTGCCTGGAAACCCCATAATGGGGGAAGAAATACAAAACGCGATAAAAAGATTTACCCTAGGTGCATCCCCAGGAGAGGATGGATATACGGCTTGTTTTTACAAGTCATTTAGGGCCCAACTTACCCCTTTCTTGGTTGAGCTATTTAACAAAATCCTGGAAACAGGCAAACCACCTGACTCCTTTGTTAGGGCCCTTATCACAGTGATCCTGAAGGAGGGAAAGGACCCCAAAAAATGTGGATCGTATCGCCCCATATCTTTGTTAAATGTAGATGCAAAAATCTACACAACAGTCCTTGCTGCCAGAATTGAATCACATGTGCCCCATCTTGTCCACCCCGATCAAGTAGGCTTCATACTAGGCCGGCAAGGAGCCGACACTATGCGCAAGACACTACACCTAATACATGCCTCTGCAAACGTGGTGGGAGACCCAACCTTGCCCTCCATCGATGCAAAAAGCTTTTGACAGGGTCAACTGGGACTTTCTAATGTATCTCCTGCGCAAGAATGGCACAGGACCCAGGTTTAGTAGGGGAATCCAGGCAGTACATACAACACCTAGAGCGTCGGTATCCGTCAACGGAGAATATTCCAGGTGGTTCGAACTAAAGCGAGGTACCAGGCAGGGATGCCCACTGTCAGCTATTCTGTTTGCCCTCTCACTTGAACCACTCGCACAAAAGATGAGAAGCGACACACAGATAGAGGGAATCCACTTAGGCCAGGCAGAGTACAAAGTGGCACTTTTTGCTGATGACATACTCCTACATCTGACCAACCCGGAGACGTCCGTCCCCAGAGCCATGTTCCTCCTCGAAGAATATGGGCGCATTTCCGGTTTTAAGATCAACCGAGCTAAATCAATTCTGTTCCCTCTGAAAGGGTCAGTGGAGGAAAATGAAATCAAATATTCCCCTCTTGGCTTATGCATCGAGCACAATGAGTTGAAATATTTAGGGATACAAATTACAAAGATCATAGAAACCCTATACGAAGCCAACTTCCCTAAACTCCTTGAAAACTTCTATGCGGACCTCGTTAGATGGAATTAACAATATCCTGGTTGGGGCGCCTTAACACAATAAAAATGGTCTGTCTCCCCAGATTCCTATACCCCTTTCAAATGCTACCCATTCACATTCCAGAGAGCTACTTCCTAGAGGTTAAGAGGGCTATCCTACAATTCATGTGGCAAGGGAAGAAGGCAAGAATAGCATATAACACTTTGACACTACTCAAGGAAAAGTGTGGGGTAGGCCTCCCGGACCTCAAACAATATTATAAGGCAGCCCAGTTACGAGTACTAATCCCCCATTTACGAAACCAGAGCGAACCACAATGGATTGCAATGGATAACCATTACTTCCATCCGGCAACGGTCTCAGAGTGGTTGTGGGCCCCAAGAAAGAGAATATGGACTAAATTAAAGGCACATCCGATACTGGCAACTATCTGGGACAATTGGGAAGAAGGCGCAGAGACGAAAAAGATCACCACATGGCTGTCACCCCTAAGCCACTTATGGTCCCCGGGCATGAATAATCATATCCCCAATGTTGAGAGATTCCAGACTTGGTACGAGGCGGGGTTGGAGAGGGTGGGTCAGCTGGTGCGGAGCGACTCCTTCATAACACTGCCGGAGCTAACAGAAGCGCTAGGAATAGGAGTATTGTCCACATTCCACTATTTACAGATAAAAGGAGTTTTGACCAAACAGGAATGCAAAGAGAAATTGAGTAGAGAGCTCACCCCCTTTGAGAAACTACTCGATTCCAGAACAACCATGAAGGGCCTAATTTCCATCATGTACAAGACATTAATAGAGGCGGGAAAAGGGAATACAGAACATCTCAGGGTAAGATGGGAGAGGGACCTGGGGACAGACATAGATGGGGATATATGGGATAAGATGTGCCGCGCAACATTCAAAACCTCAATATCCTCTCAATATAAAATGCATGCTGTTAAGCTCTTACACAGGTGGCAATATGATCCAAGCAGGCTATCCAGAATGTATCAAACAACTAGCCCCTTGTGCTGGCGTGAATGTGGAATAATTGCTGATTATTGGCACATGTGGTGGGAATGTCCACGAATTAAGGTTTACTGGGACAAAGTCCTTGGATGGATCAGGCCCATAGATGGTATCCAGAGACTTGAAGACCCTTACCTAGTTCTCTTTGGGTTTGAAAAAGATGAGGATGAATGGAGAAAAGTGCAGGGCCTGGCCCCGCATCTGTTGCTTGCCGCTCGAGCGCTCCTAACAATAAAATGGAAATCCCCCACAGCCCCTTCCAAAAAAGAATGGGTCAATGTGGCAATGAATATGTGCACTATGGAGAAAATAACGGCATCCTTGCATGGTAAATCGACTCAATGTGATACCCTATGGGCAGATTTCCTGGATAAATACGCACCTGAGGTAGTGAATGGGGCAGACACCGCCCAAGCTTAGTTTGAATTATGTGCTCCCACGGTAGAGTAATGACACCCTCTTCAATCCCAGCAATACACGATTGGATGTCACAGAGTAAGACCAAAGAAACTGAACTGTAGACAAAAGAGCGCCCCCCAACAAAGGAGATCCCAAATAAAATGGAGTAAAATATCAAGTACAGAACCCGTAGACACATTAAAATTAGAATATACGCACGGACATACACTAATTTAGGAGTTATAGACCCAGCCCGGGGATTGGGGGGTGGGGGGGAATTGATGAAACGAGAACGAGAGAAGTAACTTGTTGTGCTCTGTCAAAATTAGTCGCCAGATCGACCTGTGAATGTACGATACTATGCTAGGGTACCAACAGGTACAATATTTTCATGTTCTTTTGTTGTTCACTTCCTCTTTGTTTGCTTCTCTGACAATATTTTGACGTACAAATATGTATGTATGAACACTCATTGTTTGCTTACTCTCGAAAGCGGGACATTTTTTCTTTTTCTTCTATGTAAAACCTAATTAAACCAAATAAAAAAAAAATAGTCAGTAGTTCAGTAAGAAATCACAGAAGCTAAAGAGGAGCCACCTTGAAGAAGCACAAGCTGGGAGGCCAGTGCAGGTGAGTTGAGGTCAACTCAAAAGGGTTTAAAATAGTATTCCCAAGCTAGGAAGCACCACAAATCGCAAAAGGTAGATGTACCCCAAGCCCCAAAGTACCTGTGAATTGAAGAATTGGTTGCCTTCCTGTTGCAGTCTAGCAGATCCTTGCTCCTGCTCATTGGTCGTGGTGACGAAAGGTAGGACATCTGGCAGGCTTCTGCGGCAGCACTCGAGAGAGGGACTCTGCAGCAATGGATTTTCCGTGATTCAGCACCTTTTGCGGTTTTGGCACCTTTTTCTCAGCAACAAAGAAGAACGAACAGCTCTGGTTGGAAGTTTATTTGATCCCTCGGTCCTGGACTCTGGTTAGAGGACTCTGGATAAAGATTTCCTGCTTCTGTAGGGTCCTCTGGATGCCTACAAAGTTTTGGCCAGATTTGCACTTCCAAAGACAATACACTCAATGATGGTCAGGGGTCCCCAGGCATTGGGATTCTGCAGCCTTGAAAGTCACAGCAAGTCGGGGGTTGTGCCAAAATGAAACTTGTCTCAAGTCTAGTTGGTCCCACCAGCCCAATGCAGGAAGTCATCCCTTGCGGGTCTTCCCAGTCGAAACAAAAACTCGGTCAGCAGAGCTGTAGGGCGTCACCGGGCTCTTTGGTTACAGGAGGGTGCTGCTGGCATCTCTTCATGTCTTGTTTTCATCGACTGTTGTCCTCCAGTGGTCGACGCTGCCTCTAGTCCCAAAAACCTTGCTTTTTAACCAAGTTCCCATTCATTCACAGCCCTAGGCTGTCAATCAGCCAGCAGGGTGGCTGTCCTGCAGGACAGCCAGCCAGCCAATCAGAACTGGTTTCACTCAGGCACGCCTAGAGACAAAGAACAGGAATGTGTTGGGACCCACCCTCACTTGCTGCCTTCCCAGACACACTAGAGCCTGAGTGTGCTTCAGGGCTGAAGCCCGCCAAAGGCAAACTGCACGAAGGACTCAAACCTGATTCAAACAGCAAAGTAAAAGCCCAGAAGGAACTAACTGACAAGAAATGGTGACAAAAGAAGACCAGGGCCATTTCGGGAAAATGGTCACCCTTGGGTGCTGTACTGCCGCTGAGAAATCAGCCAACAGATACATGGCACAAAGGTAGTAAAAAAGAAACCACTGCCACCAGTCATTCAAGTTAGTTAGTGTAACAGAATGTTCTCCCTGACAGCTAGTTGACCAGATGTTAGATTGTTTCCTTTATTTTATTGTTATGATTATGGAACAATACATTTTTCACAATATGTTTTTGGTACTCCTTTTAGTCAGCACTGGTTTGCACTTTATTCTGTCTTATGCATTTTTATATGAATTCAAATGTTTTTTTAGCATAAGTGTTTTTCCATCAGCAATGATTTGATTTTGTTTTATGCTTCAGTATATCTTAACATCATCATTAAATTGCAATGTATTTTTGTTAATATTGCATCTTATTATTTAGTTCCGGGTTCCTGCTGGTGCTATCCCTATTGATTGCTTGAGTAGTGAGTTTTGATGATTCATGGTTTGAATTTATCCCATGCGACACAAGCTTCCTTGTTGTCATATTGTTTTGTACCCCAGGTGAGTTATGGGGTTTGCCTGCCTCTTTGATTTGATACTGATCCAAGCGTATGCATGGAGTTGTGGGCGACAGTGCCTGTTTCCCATTTTTGTCAGGAGTATTTTTCCTCCCTTTTTTATTTTTGGGTAGTATTTGCCTTTTTTCAGGAGTGGATCATATACATCTTATCTGTGGGGCTGAGTTTCCCCGTATGATATGTCCATATTAAGAACACGTAACTAAATACAACGGACAGCGCGTCCTTTGATTATATGGATTGAGTCTTGAACTATGACCAATTACTTAGCTTGATATGGGCAGAATATTTTTGGGAGCATGAGGTGTAGCACTAGATGCCTAGATCCAGATGAATGCAGCCATCTGAATCGGTCCTGGTTCATGACCGTGCCCATTTGCTGCCTTACGGGAGAAGCCATCATGGCCCTTGCCACACAGGCTATGGAACTGGTGCCTCGCAAGACCACATGGCATAGAGTTGTTTTTCCAGCTGCTTTGTGCCTTTGTGCTTTGTGCCTGGACTACATTTCCCATCGGCCCACGTGAGACATCAATGTGTGTGGGTCTATTTCCGCTTTTTTTCCACTCAACAATGCGCTTTGCAACGTGCTTTCCATCAGTGTGTTTTCTCTGTTGTGTTCCCTTTGATCAATTGTTTTCCTGCTGTCCCCACTAGCGACCTAGTCTGTTTGTGAGCCGTCCTTTGTGTGCCTCATTTTGCTTTGCTATCCACTGTGCTCCTCGCTGCCTAACCCTGGTAAGCCTCCTAGCATTACTCGCTATTAGCCATGAACTCTCCTCAAATGAACTTCCCCGTCCTTCTCCCCAACTACATCATTGCTTGTTGGTTACCAGAACCACCTTGAAGGAATGAGTTACTAAATACTAGTCTGCCAAGTTGCCGGACCTTTTATGCTGTCATCACCAGTCTGACGTTCGATGGTGTCCGCCAGTTACTTTGCGATTCCATCCCTTCTACTCAGCTCTGCCCTCTCTAGACTTGTAAAGGACTGTGTTCTTATCTTCTACTTCCTGAACCTTGTTCCTTTGCTCCATGCCATCTCCTTTGTGCAATTTATTTGACCTCGAACCTCCACCTTGCCTCGAATATTACAGGACTGTCCTTGCATCACTCTCTGCCAGATGGCTCAGACTGGTTTTCTGCACCTTTGTTGTCTGTGTTCCATAAGAAAAACCCTGGCTCTTCAGCTTCTCTCCTTGGCACTCTCGTGCAGTCCCATAGCATAGGGCCTTTCTCTTGTGTCCTGTCTCTTGGATTAAATCTCTTGCTCAGCCAAACAACATTAATGGTATCTATTCCATACTCTTGCCAGACTATATCGCAAATTGGCCATTTTTTTCGAATGTGTTTTTGTATTTTCTTTTTTAGCCCAGGGTTGGACCTTGTCTGCTGATTGTTTTCTTTGCTTTTTTTAATTCATTGGCAGCTGCAGCCTTTTTGGCTGCATTGGCTGATGGATAAAGGAGGGTGCTATTAGATACTATTTTCAAGGTATTCGGACAGTCTTTCACCCCATCATTTGGAAAGATGATGCGGCTGCTTCCAGCAGAAGCCTTTATATTTCCCAGAAGGCCATCGTTGCTTTTTGTTGTTGGGTGAGCATGTGCAAATCCAGCTTTGGATGATCTGATGCTGAATGCCGGAGTTGGGATGTTTGTATGGGGCTATGAAAGACAATATCTCAGTCTCCCTGATCATAAATTGAGTCTTTGCCTGACATTTGTCTGCATACCGCTGTCTCACCTCCTGCCGCCAGTGTTCCTTGTAGGCTGCATCATATGCCAGGCTGCTCTGAGCAACCAACGTATTTCTTTACCAGCTGCACTAATGTTCACAATGCCTTAAAGACCCTAGGCATCTCCTTCGCCCTGAAGAAGGCTGGGGCATTCTTTAAATAATAGGCCATTTGTACATCAGCCGAAACTCAAGTTGGTCATTTGTCTGATAACTTGTTTATTCTTCATCTATTCTTGGGCAATTAACTATTGGAATAATCTAGCATTTATTTGCTCAGTGGTCGTTGTAGTAATTTCAAATGATTTAGGTACACACTGGTATGGTGTACAGGTTGACATACTTAAGATTCTAAAAAAAACTTGATCAGATATTTTTTCTTTGAGCCTTTCTCCTTCTTTTTTTATAGTGTTTGGTAATATGGTTTAATCCTGGCTTTTTCACTCATGGCGTTTCTATGTTTGTTGTCTTTCGATTAGGTCACAGTGGTATATGTTTGAGTGTTTTTTTGCATCTTTGACTTTGTGTGTTCATGTAGTGCATTTATCATTGTTTTAATTTTTTGTATTTTCATGATTCATTATTGGAAAACTTTCACATAAATTACATCATTTTTCTACATTTCAGGTTGAACAATAAACCTTTTTCGATTAGTGGTGCCAAAAATGTATCTAAATGGTTCTTCCCTTCTTACCCTCTTCTTTGATACCTGTTTTTTGATCCCATCTCATGGGTCCCTGCAGTTGAAAATAATGTTTGGTGGGTCACCCCTTTTTTCTCTACAATGTTGTGCCTGTCTGGCTAGTGTCAGCGGCTCCTGTGCACTGTTCCTGCTGTTCCTCCACGCATTCCACGCATTCTACGCATTCCAGCTGGGCCGCTTTCAATCTCCTGCATGTGATTGTTGTCCTTCTTCGGGCCAATGACCGGCGTTGAGAAGCTAGACTGCCCACTCTGCTTCTCTGGTGTAATCCTTGAACTCCCAGCCATCTTCTTCATCACAGTATCAGTTTTAAGAGTGAATGCATGATACTTAGTACGATCTGATCTTTTGGCCTTGTTATGTAAGTTAAGTTGGCTGACTTGCCAACAGAACACATTGGCTCTATCTAGAGCGGGGAGGGAGAATTTAGGGTTGAAAAAGGGTTTGAGGGTACTGAAGTGGGATCATACCGCCTTCTCTGCTGATGGTAGTCCCCAATCCCAAAGAGGGATTCCCCGCTCATGTGATCCTCCCTCGATGCACCACCCCCCCAGGGACAATTGTACTGTGGACGCACCAACCTGGCCCCATGAGAAAGGCCCCCCCTCACCCTAGTGGAGAAGGGACGACATCCTCAGATTCGTCACAACACATAGAAGCAGGCCCCATGCTCCCACCCATATAACACACCTGGTCTGTTTGGATTAGGAATACCTGTAGAGCGGTGGCATAGGAAATAGCTTCCATATCCTCATTTTCCTATCTTGCCTAAAAATAATACACCCTTTGGATGTGGGAATTACTTTTTTACTCCTTAAGAAATCATGTGAGTCCCATCTTCAAAAAATAGTTTGTAAAATACTGCAACTTCAAAATGCGCAACTCTACACACACACACACTCTTTTCCTGCCTGCCAACCAGCATAGTAAGGAAGTGAAATTGGTGCCTGCAGTCCTCACATTTCAAGAGCCCTTTCTGTGAACCAAACCTGCTTGCCTCTCATAACCCTTAGCACGTTCCCTGAAAATTCACTGCAGACCACTTTTGCTGAGACCCGATTCCCCAGGCCTGGTTTTGGCACTGCCGAGAATTTCACTCCGTTCCCCCGCTGCACTTGCCAAGACCCCTAGGAAGGGTCTTGCGTAGCGGGCTTATCTCCCTACCCTCACGGGTGTGGCTCCCCTCTGGGCAGATGAGCCGAATTGTCCTCAATGGGGCCAGTGAGTACTGAAGGGAATATTCGGCGTTTTCCTTCTGACTCTGGGCCGTGAAGTATCATAGACCACTTCCTCATTCCTAAAAACTCTGAAGCTCCTACTGTGTCTCCATAAGTGAGATATTTTTATTTCCATGGTTGGAGACGTTTCCCCCCGGGTCCTCAAGAACTTGAGTGGTGTTTTGCATTTGCTGCATGGTGTAGATAGGCCGAATATCAGGACATGATGCTTGGCGAGTGTCGATTGGCAGGCAGCCGTCCGAGATGGCTGAAAATTAAATGAGAAAATTAGGCGACAGGACGCCTGCAGAATGTTGAGAATTCACACCAAAGTTGCATGAGGACTATTGAGCCTGCCTTGGCTGTGTGATCTCAGATTCTACCTATTTGGGCCAACCTGTCTGCTGGTGACCAAGGCCTGGATAACAATAAGGTGTGGTTTTGGTGCATGAGGTTCCCTAGAATCAGATGTGGGAACTGCTATGGCGGCGTGGAGTCACTGTGGGCCAATATCTGCTGGAGTTCGAAGCTGAGAGGTTTAGGGACAAGCAGAACTGTTACTTGCAAAATATGCTTATATTTGGTAATGTGGTTGTGTCCTTTTCAATGTTTGCTGTCCTTTACAGTGCCCACGCTCTAATGGTCCAGTCCTGCAATTCCTGAGCACACGACGTGCAAAGGGGGAAAACATGAGGCAGGCCTAGTTGGACCTAAAGGTGGTGTGGGGCATTGCAAACTGGGCAACAGTCATGTTAGGTAAGGGCTAAATTGCAAGCTATACAGATAGGCTCAAGCAGCACCCTGGACCAGGCCCAATTTCTACACATTTTCCACAGTGAAGCCAGGTACCATGGAACTATGCAGACTCAAGGGGAGTGATGAAGTATGTATGGAAGTACAGCGCCGTCTTCCAGGAATCCACAGCGGTGCAGAGGACTTCATTCAGGGGCAGAAGGGCCGGTGCTAAGTGAACACCAGGATATCACGTACTACATTACAAGACGACTGGCAGCAGCAGCTGGAGGAGCGAGGGAGAGAGGCTGGTTGCCAAGATGTTGTAGATGTTGGTATGGAGGACAATGCGCTGGCGTTTTTGTAATGGTATTTATTCAACAACAGCAGGACCGAAAACCTCTGCTCGAAGGGCCAAACTGACAATCTGGGAAGCGTGGAGATCGCATTCTAAAGCAGTGCTATGAGCCCTGTGAGTCACATCATAGAATGCCTTACATGTGGATATATAGTGTACAGCATCCATCATGCTCCAAATGCTTATAGAGGTTTCCTAATGCTCGTTTATATACATCACCAAACAGGGGTCAAGTCCTAAAAATTAAAGTGGGGGGACTCATCACTAAACATAATGGGATGTGATATCGCCAGAAATTGGCATATGAAGGTGAGATATCTACATTTCATTAAATTGGCTTTGCATAACCACCCAAATTGAACAGGATGAGTGGCATTTGCCTTTCATAAGATCAACACACACACAAAACCAAGAGAGGATATTTTCTTCTAATAGTGTTTTTGAAAACGTTGAAAGATGTGCATGTTTTAAACTCCAAGAACCAATACAAATGTTTTCCCTGGAACTTGCACTACTGAAATGGGACATTTCACCTTTAGTTGTTTGTTATTTTTCATCAGGTTATATAGTGCAGTGGTGAAGTGTCCGGCCTGCAAACCCGACAAATGCGGTCTGCTTTATTTCACAAATTCAAAGAGGACATTGAATGTTTCTCATTTCAGCTGGGGGGGACTGAGTCCGGCCTCTGAAAAAATTGGGTGGACTCCGTCCACCCGCGTGTACCCTCGATTTGAGCCCTATTCCCAAACCCACAGAGGTATGTTGTTATGGCACTTATTTGTCAGCTGTTCGTAAACTAACCAGGCTCTTCCAGACTACAACCAAAAGTTAAATAGCTCCCAGCAATGTCAATCCCTTCTCTCTTATTGAGCATAGGGGAGCTCAATGACTGATTAGTGGATAGGAAAGTTTGGTGGATAGAAGTGCCAAAGGACAGTCTAAATCAGACAAGTAAAGCTGCAGACAGAGGCATCGAGTATGCAGGTGATACGGGCCCGGTACCCCTTGGGAAAAGCTACCTGCCTAAATGTTCCTATCCTTTCAATAGAACGTCCCTAAAATCTGGCCACTGGCACAGCCTGGGAAATTCAAAAGTTGGCTCTCCTGGCTGCAGGGCTCCATTGGCCTTCGCTCACAATCATGTATGCTCACACATGGTCAGCATCGTTCATTCCTGCCCATCTGTCTCGTTTACATCACTGCATAACTATGAAAGGGCCCCAGGGATGTTGGAGCGGAAGGCATGTGATGTCAAAATGCTGCATTCTGCTGGCTGTCTGCCCACCTCTGACGTACCACATCTCTCAAGCACTGGTGCAGCCTTGCCCATCTGCTCAGCTGGGCTTTAATTATTCTTCCTTGCATCCTGTTGCTGCTTCTCTCCCGCCCTGCATGCTTCTGCAGTTGCCGTAAGCTCCCAGGGTGAGCAGCTCTGCACCATTTGCTTACAGCTTGCTTCATATTGACAGCGAAACTGCAGTATTCTATAATGCCCCTCCCCTTAAGAGTTCTGTATTCCTTATAGCTGTAGGGGTGTGATGGGACGAAGTGCATGTCTACCTAATCTGCTAATTTAAAGGACCCGTTCTTTTTTTATATATATCTAGCTATTGGTTAGGCTGTAAATGTGCCCTATTTCTTTTTTACACAAAGTGGGCGGTGCCTCCACGAGATCGTGATTTCCTCAGAATCGTGCATTTTAGACAAATGTTCTAGGTATGTGGGCGCAAAACTGTGCCCCATAGTGTTATATTGCATTTGGAAAGACCAATTAAAAGAACCTCCAAACAGCATCTGTAGGTTCTTTACAATCTATTTTTTTGTTAACCAAGGTCTAGATATTACTCTCTGCTGCAGTATATGTACATGCCTGTTTGTTATGAATAAATATAGCTCCCCAGAGATGTTCCTCACTTACGCTGGAATGTTCCTATTTGCTTCCGAGCTACCCTCTCCCACTCTTATTGCTCTTTTTTCCTTTAGAGCCAAATATGGGTGACACGATAACCAATCTGGCAGGGTTGGCTCTTGTTTAGGGGTCTATTACTTAACAGAAGCTGATGCCATGTGTGGGGAGGTCGAGAAATAATGTTCAAACGTGTGTATTTTACAACCGAACACAACCAACAAAGGAAATGGATCAGTGTGGACGGGTGCGTTGGCAGACACTCTTTCTTTACTCCAGAACCGACTTACAATACAAAACAAGCACAAATATCTATTTTAAAACGTAATTCAAAAACAATTCAATAAAGACTCGATAGAACCCTTGAGAGCCAGCCTTCCTTTTAACAAAATATGAAATACAACATCAATGAATTAACATAGCAGTATTAAATCTGAACACATCCTGATCATTAACAATGTGTAATGTGATCCAGCATGCCATGCACTACTTTCTTGGCTTTATGTATCTGGATTATGAGTTTCCCTAAGTGGTCCTCCCCACCTGCCGGACTCCTGGGGCCCGGACTTGCCACACCAGGTTCACATTTTGCTAGATGTCACTGGGTCCAAGGAACTTTAAGGTATGCAAGCACATATCCCTCCATGCCCCTGTAGGGCTCAAGTTCCTTGCCTACCCAAGACGGAGTCCCGGTTCTCGGCTTGACAAAGAACTAGATACAGTGCCCTGACCATGCGTGACTTGGATGATCCCACTGACCCTACCAAAATAGTGATGTTGCTAGTAAGCATGATGCCAAGCTTTTGCACGTGAACCTGTGACAGAAGGATCCTAGAGAGGCAGATGTCCGATAACAGAGACTGGTTTGTACAAACCACTGATGTGGCCAATTTAAATGCAGACACGCCAAATTGCCCATTTAAAGAGTTGGAGAAAAAACACTGTTTTGTGTCCTAATCTTGCTTGGACAGCGGTTATTGTGTGATGGGTATAATTTACTGTACCACCTACAACACTTTCTTGGTATCAGGTAATATTATCCCCATATATATGGTCGCTGTAAATAATATCGCCGGGAAAAAGTCGTGGCGATATTATTTGGGTGACCATATATATATGGGGACAGGGGCAGCGGGGGTTGCGGAGGTGTCCCCCGCTCCCCATGAAGAAAAAAAAAAGTATTGGGGGTTGCCGGGGGGGTGTCCCCCGCATGTTCCATTTAATAATGTCCCCACAAAAAACGGCCATTTTTCGGCGATTTTTTTGCATGGCGATATTTTTGCGGAGACATTATTACATGGAACCACTTTCTTTTACTGTGACTCCCATGTTTGCCCAGGGAATGTTAGACATGGGTGGCTGGATTATGTCAAAGTTATAACACAGTTATTAAAAGCCATGAGGTACTAGATTACAAAGGTTCGGTAGTAGGCAGAAATCTTTTGATCACAGCCACCTCTCCTTTCATAGGGCTCCTAGCTACTGTCCGAAGGCGGGACTGGGGCTACCTTGCTGCCTGGTGTTGTAAAACATGCTATTACCCTTCTCTGCTGGATAGTCACCAAAGGGCGGGGGAACGCGAAGGGATTGTGACCTGAACCTTTGCCACTTTTTCAGAGCCATAGAAGATGTCAGGGGAAGAAGTGGTTGCATATTCATTAGAAGCCAATTTCGCACAGTGACTCAGGCACTCTGGTGTGAGGGATCATAGGGTTTACACATTAAGAAGTGTATGACGAAGTCTACAGATCTACACAGGTTGGCTCCTTCTAGGGAAACTGGACATTGGGCTTGCTCTTTGGCACACTAGGCTTCAACTCAATGTGGGTATGAGGGCATCAATTACCTTAACACAGACCAAAGATATTCCACCATGTTTTCAAATAAAACTCAAAAGGCTTTAGCATTAAGAAGGGAGCGATGTCAGTGCCACAGGGTAGATCAGTTTCCACAGTGATTAACGAGAAATAGGGAGACAAATTTGACAAACTATGTGATGATCAGTGTGAGGTAGCAGGTCCACTTTGTGAATTCTTTTGGAGTCCTCTTAATTGTGTGCTTGCGTGTTGGCACTGACACTTTTTTCTTAGTGAATTAGATCCAGATTTCCTGGGGACATGTCATTTATATTTGTGTGGCCTTTTTGGCGAGCCTTAAATCCCCTAAATTTCCAGGCTACCACCAGGGTGTTTCCTAGCCCTGTGGGTAAGTACTCCGACCCAGACGGTTGTACCAGTTCTGGTTGGTTACAATGTATTTTACAATAGTGGATGCACAAGTTGTAGCCATTTTGGCTCATAGTATGCCCTTTTCTGTAGTTGTTGTGAAATCCCATAGCTAGGTATGTTTACTTATTTGCCCTGAGTGGAGACCATGTGTGTTTTTTTTCTGTCTGCGTTCCGGTCCAGAGCTCCTGAAGGAATATGTGGAAGTGCCTGTGGTTACCTGAGGGACAGGGCTGTCTGGCATTTCTTTGGAATTCGCATACCTTGTGTTTGCCAGGGGGATGCCCACAAATGTTTGTGTGCAGTGGGCAGCACTAATTGGCCAGCTGCTGAATTTTTGAATGGTGCATGAGTGTATGTTTGGAGGTAACAGCCACCCTCTACACTCGAGTATGGCATCAAAGCTGACCCTTGGCATGTGGAGCTTTGTCAACGTCTGGGATATGATCCTCAAGCATTCAGAGAAACGATTGATACAAGATGATGATGATGGAGGCTATGCACCGACATCATTTGTGCATCCATAATCTCGATAGTGAAGCAATGCCTCTTTGACGTCCTTAAAAATTCTTGTTCTGTGCTCTATTCTCTTGATCTGGGAGGGGGACAGCTCGATCTGTGCGCTTAAGGTAGTTTCCATCTCTCTCTAGCTCCTAGGACTTGCATGCGCTGCTTGACCCCTTGAACTGACTACCATACTCTTCTGGTTTACCGGCGTGTCTGTTGCCTTTGCAGGGCCCTTTTGTTTGGTACCATTCTCCTGATGTGGAGACCTCAAATGGTGTGTCCTGTCGCCTTTTTGAATTAACCACAACCTGTAAACCGTGGCTCGGGTTTCTATTGCTCAAAGTATGATCTCTAGTCACTGAGTTATCTTAATTTTTATGTGTTTTAGTTTATCCCGCTAACCTCATCCATGCCCGCTGGCCTGTGCCTTCTTGATCAGGTACTTTGGTGAGGTTACCCATGCGGCTGACCACTGCATCCATCCCTGCTGCTTTTCCACTGACTCTTCTCAACAGGCTTCTGAACAACGTGGCCGTGATTGGATTTCTTTGATCTCCTGTTGGGGGTCACCTTACTCTTTTTTTCCGTGGCTGTAGGGCAACACTGCAAAACTGAACCACAACAGTCCCTGCTGGTGGCATTATCTCGCATCTGCAAGCTCCTGTCCTGGAGACTGGTGAGAGAAACCCTGACTGACCTTCACCTTTTAGTACTTCTGACTCCTCTTGATGTCCCCTTTGGGTCCCTCGTGCTTGTCTACAGGTGTCCTGCTTACATACATTGCTTAACATTGGCCCATCAACTATATTGTATGTAATTTTACAGAAAGTGGAGACTGACGAGAGAAAAGTACATAAGTTATCTTACCTGGTCTGTAATATTAACAAAGAGGGTACTACTACAAAGCCAGAAATGGTTATAACAGTATTGCAAACCAAGGTCCTACACAACAAGTATAACATATAATAAATAATTCCTGGGATTAATGTATTGCTATTCAAAGTCCACTTTGCATTTTGCAGCCAATACATCTATTTTTCGGACAGTATTGAAACATGTGTTGTGTTATATGCACTGACGAATGCCATCGCATATTTGAGGTTCATTCTCCCCCTCCCCTGCTAATGTCTCCCTCTGCTGTATTTGATTGGCTGCCTGGTTCCTTTCCGATTATTACAGGGCACCAGGCCCTCCTCGCCCAGTCTACCCCATATTTCGGTCTCCCCTGACCCGCTCCACCCCAGCCTGAACTTGCCCTACAGGGCTTCCTCCTCCTGCAGTAGCATGGCGGCCTGCACCCCTTTTGAGCCCATCCAGCACCATCCTCGCACTTAGCATGTGGACAATTAATTCCCTTCCACTCTCTGCATTCCCCTGGCAGTTGTCTACCAGGCCTCCCTTTAGCATTCGCCTAGCCAGGGCCCCCCCCCTTCCTCTGCACTTGCACGCTCTCCACTCTGACCTGCACTTCCTTTCCCTCCTTAGCATTAACGCATTCCGCTCTGACTGGCACACCTCCCCACTCCTCTGCGCTTCTTCTTACTGCACTTGCACAATCCGAATGACAAGGGGCCTAATAGGATGGTTTTTGTTATTATTCATCTCTGTCCCCCACCCACCTCCCCTCTTTTGTGTAGTTGCACCTTGAAATACCATTTGCTGTATAGACGCATTATAATTACCCAATAAAATAAATGCATACATTAATTAATATGGGTCAGTCGACTAACATTGACACTGTGGCCTCACTAAAAATCCTCCAATTCGACTTTGTGGACTTGTGTGAACATTATATTCTGAGTAGTTATTTGACTTATTTAGATGCAAATAGATTTTAGTTACTTCCTATTTGCAATTTTATTGAAGAATATCAAGAATATATATTCCCTTATTGTGTTTTATCAAAAGTGTTTACTTTTCCTTTAAAACTGCTCTCGGCTTCTGAAGAGGCGTCTTGAATGCTCTGGCAGTACTTTCCCTTGGAGAGTCAGGATAACTCATAAGAAACCTTGCAAGTCAAGGAGGTTCATATATGTGTGCCCTAGAAATCAGGCCAAAGAAACCTCTCCCAATCAACGGAGATGTAGAGCCAATGATTACTATTGTTTGCCTCGCATTAAAGGAAGTTAGAGGGCCTCTGATACGCCTCCTTTTTGAGCAACAAACAGTTTGTTAAATCAGGAATGCCCTTTATTTTCATTTGAATGCCAACCCGCATAGATTTGTTTAATATTGTGAAGTTCGAAAAAACATTTTTGGCTCTCTTGAAAAGATACAAGTAAATGTTTATGCCAATTTGATTTGGTTTAGCTCAATTTAATGTACATGTGCATATTGACTGTATGGATTTCACCTTGAATATATGCTTTTAATATTGTTGGGTTTTAACACCACTGTTAGTGAAATAATAAAGTAAATTTACAGGCTTGAGGGACCTAAATAAGGCCATTTGGGAGGACAGCCATGCAATTACAACACGGATGAGATGTTCACGACCTTGGGTTCACCTCGCTCCAGCTCTCCTAAGCATAGCATCAAATCGATCACTTTCGGGGGTCAATGTCCTAAATCATTACACATTTTGGCGCTTTGATATTCAAGGGTTCGACCATTTGGTCTATCATCTGTATCTGTAGTGTTTCAATAGCTGATGGAAAATGTGTTTGGAGGTATAAGAGGTGCCTTGTGTTTTAAGGATGAAATTTTAGTATGTGCTATACTAAAAGTGAGCATGATCCGATAGTGTATGCAATTTTACAGAAAGTGGAGAATGACGGGAGAAAAGTGTCTGGTAAAGTACATAAGTTATCTTCCCTGGGCCGTAACATTGACAAAGAGGGTACCAATGCAGAAATGGTTATAGCAGTAGAGCAAACCAAAGTCCTCCACAACAAGCATAACATAAAACACAAGCAGCGATTAATGTATTGCTATTCAAAGTTCACTTTGCATTTTGCAGCCAATGCATCTATTTTTCCGACAGTATTGAAACATGTGTTGTGTTATGTGCTCTGATGAATGCCATCACATATTTTAGTTTCCCAAGACTGATGAGGAGGTGAAACAACCACTCCACAAATCTTTGATGCAAAAGTGATTGTAACTTCACGTGGATAGAGGATCGGTATTAGACACTGAGGAAGAAGTTCTGATTACCTGTGCTTCCAGAGCACGTAGTCTAGTCAGGTGATGAGGAAGTATTGCATTATCAAGAAGGACGCTTTAGCATGCTGATGAGGATCAAATATATCCAAACCTGACCATGTATCCATGCAGACTGGGCTTGATTTCATTTTTCCTAACGCTCACAATAACTTTAAAGTGTTTGCAGCCATGACCCATATATACTCATTCGGACAAACTCAGGATTTAGATCTAAGGATGAAATGTCTGAAACATATGCCACTTTGCAGTATATTAGAAAAGGCGGGTGAAAGGGGCACCTGGATTTCAGAGTAAGAATTTCCATCTTTGTGTAAGTGGCCGTGTGGGAATGGCCAGTCCTCAATGAACAGATATCCTTATATATATTGGATTATGCTACTAGGAAAGAAAACATGGGGGCAGGCTCCCTGCCAAGAATTATGACAGTTGTGTTTATTGATGGTGGAACAGAGGCACATCACAACATCTGGTAGCATGCATTCAGGATAATGTGTATGGTATGTTATTTAGCTTTTATACTGCACACCTCACCACCGTAGTGGTCTTGGAGCACCGCAACCTTGTCCATATGGGTGAACTGTGATCCCACCCAGGGTGCAATGCAGACCCTGTCTGTGGGGTGAAAAGGAAATTAGGGTAAATGTAGGGGGAGTTGGCAACAGCCGGGGAGAAAAGTGGGAAAGAGACCAGAGGACAAAGGTGACAAGTTAACGTGAGGATTGTGTGTTTGAGTAAGCTGGGATGCGTATGCCGTAGTATAGGTTTAGACGGAGCGGTCCTGAAAAGCACCAGAAGCTATCCATAATTAGGCAAATCACATTATCGTGTCAGTCAAGGAGTGTAATGTGTTGTAGGTTTAATTTTAAGTAGGTTATGGATGTGTGATGGCCCTGAGATGTGCTCAAGAGTTCTTGGATGTTGTGGAGGCGTGTATCCCTTACAAGGCGTCTTCATGATACCTGGTGCTACTGAGCCAGCTGACAGAGGTGTCAGCGCCAAGGATTGGCTGTGTGCTGCAAGGCAGGTTGGCAGACACAAAAGGGCGAAAAGACAAGCAAATCTTCCCCACCTGGAGCCCTCCTCTGATAGCATCCTGTGGTGGGGAGAGGATGAAAGTGCACACCTTCTGTAACAGAAAGGCCTGACCCTATCCCATGGTATAGGGGGAACAATAGAAATATAATGAAAGGTGTTATACTGTGCCGTGTTTTGGTGTATGCAGTAGATAATTACATGGATAGCCTGTACTCCTTGTGGTTGCAGGAGCTCTATCGCTGGGAGGCCATAGTGCAATATCTATATATAGTAAGAAGATCAGTTGAAGTGTAGTGAAACCTTTACATGCAGAAGGTTAGACTGACCTAATTTATGAAGGGATCGTGATGCTTAGTTTCACCTGAGTCATCTTAAGCATGGCACTTAGTAACACTGGCCAGGGAAGTGGGGCGCAAGTGGAATTTGCACCAGTGCTGAAAACAGAGTGAAATAGAACTGAAGGAGGAGTGCTGCAATAATGTACGAGCTGTATGGGGAACTGGTAAATTATGACTGTGTGGTTGAAAACAGAGGTAAGTTAGGGACCCTAAGGAAGAGGGAAAGCCAGGGGAGAAAGGCCTATGGTGGGAAATCATCCCTTATATATCAGGCAGATTTAGGGAGTTACCCGAGGGTCAAGAAGCAACTCAGAAAGTCTGTTTCACAATTCCGGCAGAGAAAATAGAGTGATGAGACTTATCCTCAGTATCCAGAACACAAAACGGACAGATTGAGACTGTCTGCAAGATGAAGAGCAAGGATGGAATGTCCCTCTGTTCAGTAGACAAGCACAGAGTGGGTCCCCAAGTACCAAGGCCATAATATAGTCCAACACGGGATTTCCAAGCTTATGCTAAAATCAAAGGCCTCAGGTCATGGAGAGCACATGTCTATTCTAAGTAGAATACTGCTGTAAGTGTTAAGGTTCTTAGATTTGAATAATCCTTAAGAGAAAGCGCTAAAGGGTGTCAAATGTCATGTAATGCATTAAAAATATACAAAAACAGTTTGTTGAGCAACAATACACAAAGTGCAATTCAGGGTCGAGCAATAAACTATTTGAAAGAGGCAAGTAAGCTACTTATATGGTTGAGTGAGCCGGGAAACCGTTGGGAGTGAAATGAGTTAGGGGTTACAGCAAGATATGATAGAAACAAATAATCTCAGTGGAAATTAATGGTAATCAAAATGTCTAACTGAAACTTCCAATGTAGTAATGAAACGATGAAATTAAGAAAGATATATAAAATTATCATTTAGGGGTGTCCTTATAATGCTACCTAAAAATATTCCCAGACCATTAATGGCGGCTGATGTGAAGGGTGAATATTCTTGTAATATCATGCTATTTGTACAGGAAAAAATAACTCAAATCTTATGTAGTCCAACCGTGTATGCCAATTGAGTTGAATAGCAGAATACCGTGCAAAATCTAAGGCTAACTAATAACATTAAAATAATCGACAATTAGCAAAACATATATCGTGATGTTTAAGATACTAATAAGCTTTACTTTACAAAAAAACAGGTTTGGTGCACAATCAGAAACGTCAGCCCTCTTCCAAATTAAATGAAATGCATAGGGTCTGATGTAGCTGGGGCAGAAACATGTGGCTTAGAAAAATATAATCAGCTATCGCACAGGAAGTGGTAATTTAACAGTGATTCACAAATTCCTAAACTTTAGATGCAGATCGAGCACTAATCGGATTTGAGAACTTGCCACTGTTGGCAATCTATATAGGTCATAACAAAACAAATCAGTCCCTTGGTGCTTAAATAATGAGTACTTATTACCCAACTCCATTACACTTACAGACACAATGCACCTCATTATGGGTCTGGCGCTAACCCTGCCGGTGCTAACGGCGGGTTGTTGCTGGACCCATAAAAAATTACCGACGCCTGACTTCCCGGTGCCACTGGGTTATTACAAGTCCGGCGGCCGGGAAGTCGGGCACCAGTAATTTTGTTAATCCCCATTCCCATAGAGTCCAAAAGGACACGGAAGCACTGGCACCGACCGGTTCTGTGATGGCTTTGCCTACCGTGACCACTGTTCCCGGCAGGGTCAGACCTGTCGGGCACAGCGGCTCTGGCAGAAAAACCCATAGATTGCCGTTCCAGAAACAAGGGTGCCTGTGAGTTTACGGCACCCTTATTTCCGGCCCAGCAAAGTCAGCAAACTCGGCATGAGGCCCAGTGTGTCGGTGAGTAGTATACGCTCTAATAGTCAAATTAAATACAGTGTATTGCTCAGTGGTCGAAGTGTAAGAAAAGAAGTAGTGGAACTAGGTTCCCTGATGGCCTGGCCCCCGCTCCGACAAACCTCATCAGCAAGTCCCCTCCGACGCTTAATATAAACCCCTAAACAAATGGGCTTGCTGTTTAAGGGAACGTTCAGTGCAGTGCACTGAAGTGCTTCTTCCTACACTTTTATTGGTGAGTTTGGATTGGGGCCTCAGAGCTTCTCAAACAAAGTTGTTGTTTAGGGCCTATTGGACGCCGGAGAAGCTATTCAGGAGGCAACTTTTGCACAACAATCTTTGCTGGAAGTGTAAATGCTCAAGAGGATCTCTCAGTCACTTGATTTGGTCCTGTCCAAAACAATGCAGTTCTGGGAAAAGGTTTGTGAGAGATTAAGTTTGGTCTTGAACATCGCAATCCCCATGAATGCCTCATTACTGATTTTAGGCAATGACTCTTTACTGGATGAAATCGACTTTGGTAAGAAAGTTTGGTTGCTAGGCGCATGCATGGTTGCTAAAAAATTCATATTGAGGTCCTGGAAATCAAGTAATTCTTTTAACATTGATTGGGTGGAGGAGCTTCTTAATATTTCAACATATGAAAGAGCCATTTGCAAACTCACTGGTGACATTGACACATTTTGGGACATTTGGAGCTGCTTTCTTGATGCCTATGGATGAATCTGAACTTTGATCTGGGATAATATATCCCTGCCTTAGAAAACTACTTTTATGTAAGATTACCTATAGTCTATGTAGTGGTTTTGTAATATTCTTGTGTCTGATGTATAGTTTCTTGCAATTGAAATTTTTAGTCCTTGGCTCTTACATTTGTTCTCTTTTTCCTTTCTTCCTTTTCTTTTTCTTTTTTCCCCTTCATCCACCTTGTTCTTTTTCTTATATATGATATTTTGAATTGGTTTGTGATGAATTGGTTACTATGTTTTGATTTTGATTGAATATGTGCAGGTTTAATGGATTGCTACTGTTTTTCTTCTTATATGTTATTGTGAATATAAAAATTTAACATTGGACAATCTAAAACGAAACCATTCCGGAACAATTTCTTTTTAAAATAAAAGTATAGGAACAGTAACACTTAATTAAAAAAAAGTAAAGGAGCACTGCTCCCGCCTACTTCGACCACTGGTATTGGTTAACACTGGGATGGCTGAGCTCCTTTGAAATGATTGATCGTAAAAACAGAACCTTAGCAATGAAGAGTACTAGAGTGAGGCGTTTAAATCTAAGAAATACGTGTCACAGTTAAAGTACCTTGAATCTCGGCGAAAGATCCTGTGGCAAGGGTGGGGACAGTCCTGTGAGAAGTGTGATGATTTTCGAGTGATTGCGATTATAAGTAATGGAAATTAACATGTTAACTGTCGGTGCAAAAGGGGAAGGAGCGTAGAGCCGAGTGCACGTGTCCGAAAATAGTCAGGTCTTACAAATGATGTCTGGGGAAGGGGGGCAATGAGACTGGCTTATTGAGGTGTGGGGAATCCTGCATCCCACACATACTCCCTCCTGCTGGAAGCACAGCTGGAAACCCAGGTATCTTCGTGAAGGAGGAGGAAAAAGCAGAGATGCCCTGCGGTCACCGTGATCGATTCCCTCCTTCTTCCACTCAGACCCCCCTTTCTCCTATATTTCCCCCTCTTGCACGCCCCCTTTGCCATCAGCCAGGGGCCTATACATGATACAGGAAAGCGGTCCAGTTGGCCTCCATGGAGTGTCGCTGGAGTTATACAAAAAAAATAACTCCCCGGTAGGGAATGGTAGAGGTACGAGTCTGGCTAAAATAAATGAAAAAAGATATTTACGAGTTGGGAGTTGCGGGTTAAATGTGGCACTATTTACTATATACCGCTACATTGCTGCACCGCCCAACTATGAGTTGGGCAGTAAGTTGGAGGATTCACCTCCAGCTATGAGCTGGAAGTAAATCTGCTTATTTCCTGCCCATTTTCGGCAGATTTACTGCAGTGGAATGGCCACTGTGGTAATTCCACTGAAAATGTCCTATGGACTAAAATAAATTGGGATTTACACCACCACCGGCACTTGTACACTGATGGTAATACTGCTGGACCAAGTGGCGGTAACAGTAATACAGTTTGGTGGTATCTGGGAGTATTTACTGGCCAGATACCACCAAACTCATAATGAGGCCCAAATTATCTTCCATTATTGGGATGCAGGTTATGGTTGTTGAGAGGTAGCTGGATCTTCTTTCCAGAGTTTGAGGAGTAGAATAGTAAAATCTCCCAAGGAATGTCACTTAGGCTATAGCTTTAAGAAAATTTGGTGAAAAGAGAATAACCGTTGGCTGGGGATGGACTTGATGTTGAAAAGGGAGTCAGAAATTGTTGCTTGCGCTAGAAGCGTCCGAGAACAGAGAACACACATACCTCTGATGCAACCAGGAAATGAGTTGACATGGTTTCTCTAAACATCATTGACCAATTCATGTTTTGGAACGAGAATCTAGATTCATAGTGGGACTTGTGTTCTATATCGCCAAATGATTTGCAACTGGACCTATTCATCAGGTTACCACAGGCATGGTGATCTGATAGTTTATTTATATAGCGCTTATACATGTGTTTCAAAGCGCTTCAAGGCAAGGGAGGTAACAAGGGAACATACAATGACATTCTTACAGGCCATGAACAGTAAGGGTGTGAAATTAACTATCGTACTCGGCCTGGCGACATTTCATATAGTGCAAGAGCTAAGCCATAGATAAGGAAGGGAGGGGGAGAGTGGTAAGGAAATGGAAACAGACAGGCGACTACCGTTCTAGGAGACAGACGAGGTTGCTCTCATACTAGATCCAGGGACAATTCTGATAGAGTAAGTGCATAGAAGAAAGTAAGGGGAGGAAGGAAGGAGATAGGAAAAGGGAGAATGGCAGAGGAGGCGAGAACAGAGAGTAAGCAGTCAAAAAGAGTGGAGAAGCAAGAGAGGAGAGCGAATACAAATGCAGAAGTCATTGTAACACATTGGGACTCATTTTTATTTATTTTTAAATGTTTTTATTGGCATTTATATTGACAAAGAGCAGTTTAACATGGATGCACAACAACATCCGGCTTGTCGCGAGTTCGCCCGATAAACATTACATAACAGCAACAAAAGAACGGAAGAAAGAAAAAAGAAAAGGGAAAAAAGGGAGGAAAGAAAGAGAAGAAACCAGAAAGAAACAATGAACCATAACTTTGACCGTCCCGCCTCCCTCCACTGCGTGGGTACCTGCCGGCCCCGCTTCGGGCCTCGCTCCAGGCGCCATCCGGTTGTCTCCTAAAGTCCCAGGGTTAGGGTTGTTGTGGATGTGACTATTAAGTTTGCATCAGGGCGACAGTTCGTGGCTGAGGATGCACTCAAGGGGGCTTAAAATCCGTCAGGTAGATCATGTCCTTCAGGAGGGTCTTCCAGGACTCCAGTGTTGCGCTCACGTCTTCGCCTCCCCGGTTGTTCCCCTCCTCCCAGGCTTTGGTCTCAGCGCTGGTCCATCTCTCCATTTCCCTGCACCATGGTTCGTATCTGGGGCCTCCTGGGGATTTCCAGGCCATTGCTATCGTTCTTTTTGTTAGAATGCACGCCATGTCCATTAGTTTCACCGTGTGCTTGATTTTGCTCAGTCTGGGATATGTGCCTAGGAGGCACTCCTTGGGCGTCCACTCGTACCCTTCCAATCCGGCTCCCCTGCAGGACCTCTCGACAGCGGACCAGAGTTTCTTGGTTTTGGGACAGGTCCAGAACATGTGGATTAGGTCTGCATGCTCGCTGGTGCACCATGGGCACACTGGTGGGGTTTTCCTACTGAATGTGGATACCCTCTGTGGGGTCATGTAGGTCCTATATAGGACGTTCAGCTGGATGAGCCTGAACCTGGCATTGCGGGACACTTCCTTCGGGTGTATCAGGGCCCTGTCCCACTCGCTCTCCGTGATGTCTGTCCCCAGGTCCGCCTCCCACCTTTCCTTCAGGATTGCGCTCCTCGGGTTGCGCCTGTCATTCAGTTGGGCATACAGCCTCGCCGTGGGTTTCCAGCCGTCGCTTAAGTTGTGCATCTCTTGCACTAGGGGGTGGGTTTCCGGTTCCTCTGGCCATGTACTCCATGTCTCCCTAGCGACCTGTTTCACCCTTTGGTACCATAGAAATTGTCCAGCAGCAAGCCCTTCTTTCATCTGTAGTGAGTCAAATTCTCTGAAGCTTCCATCCTCATACATGTCCCCCCATGTGTATAAGCCAGAGTTCTCCCATTTCCGCATTGCTGGTAAATCGGTGGGTGTCTTACAGACGCTAGCGAGCATGGGGATTTCAGGCATGTATGGTTGGCCCAGGTCGAGCGACGTGCGTGCCGTGTTCCAGACTTGTCTCCCCAGCCTCACCAGCATGGGTGGGTCGGGAGGCCCAACCTTTGAGTTCCATACTACTTCTTTGGGGTGCATTGGGGCTATCAGCTGGCGAAGGAGGCCTGTCTCAGCTGTTGGTTCGTCGGACAGCCACTTAACAACGTGTGTCAGTTGCGCTGCGAGGTAGTATTTTTGGAATTCAGGCAACTGGATTCCGCCCTCTTTGTGTGGGAGAGTGAGGGTGTGCAGCGAAAGCCTGTGTCTGGCCGGGCCCCACAGGAAGTCCCTGATGAGAGATTCCAATTTTCTGAAGAAGGGGGGGGGGTATATAGTGCGTTATGTTGGTGAAGTAGTACAGGAATCTCGGCAATATTATCATCTTCACGATGGCCGCTCTGCCCATCACGGAGAGTGGGAGTCGGGACCAGAATTTGGTGGATTTGCGTACCCCTCGCATTGCTGCTTCCGTGTTGCTTTCGTGTGTGGAGGCAGGCGTGTGCATGATGGTGAGTCCGAGATAGCGGAATGCTGCCGTCTGCCATTGGATCCCTATGTCCGGTAGCTCTTCTGTTTCCTTCCCCTGAAGCCCGGCCAGGGGGAAGGAGCATGATTTCCGCCTGCTGAACCTTATCCCGGAGTATGTTGCGAAGTTGTCGAGGATGTCCAGCGCTGTGGGTGCGTTCATTCGGGGGTTGCGCAGATAGAGGAGGACGTTGTCTGCATACAGCGAGATGATGTTATCAGTCTCACCCGTTCTGATCCCTGCGTCGAAGAGCTGCTTCCTGAAGTAGATCGCTACCGGTTCCAGGCCAAGGACATACAGCATTGGTGACAGTGGGCATCCTTGCCTTGTTCCCCTTTGGATGTCCCAGGATCCAGACACCACGCCCCCTGTCTTCACCCTCGCCACTGGGGCGTTGTAGAGCACCTTAATCCATCGTATAAAGTGCTCGCTCAGTCCGAACTCCCTCAGAGTCTCGATCAGCCATTCCCAGAATATTGAGTCGAACGCCTTTATGGCATCCAGTGAGAGCACAGCCAGGTCTTCGTTGCTCCCTGCGGATTGTGCTATGACATGCTGGAGCCTCCTCAGATTGGCTGTGGTGTTGCGCCCCGGGACAAAGCCGTTTTGGTCCTCGTGTATTATAGACCCGATCACCCTGGACAGCCTCTTAGCCAGTATGGTTGTAAGGATTTTGCTGTCGTAATTCAGCATTGCCAGGGGACGGTACGAGTCGCACTCATCAATGGGCTTGTCAGGTTTAAGCATAGGTATTATGAGTGTCTCTCTCATGCTGCCAGGTAGTATGCCGGTCTCATATGCCTCTACATATACTCCATGTAGAACCGGGGCTAAGATCTCCTCGTAGGCTTTATAGAATTCTGGTGTGAGGCCGTCGGTTCCGGGGGTCTTGCATGTAGAGAGGGACCTGATTGCTTCCGAGATGTCCTCCTTCGTGATGGCTTCTCCCAGCATCTCTCGCTGCTCCGAGCTCAGTTTGGGGAGACCCACTTCATCCAGGGTGTCTCGGATGTCTTCTATTGGGACCAGTTCATCGTGGGCATAGAGCTTAGCATAGAAGTTTGAGAAGACATCGTTAATTGCCTGCTGTGTCCTCTGGGTTACTCCGTGTTCGTCTTTGATTTCCTTGAGGGCTTGTCTTGGTTGCTCTTTCCTGCACAACCAGGCCAGTATCCTGCCCGGTTTGTCCGCCTCCTTGTGTGCCTTAGCTGTGTGTGTGGAGAAGTCGAATTTGGACAGCCTGTCCCAGGCGAGTCGGCATTTGTTCCTGATTTCTGCCAGCTTGGGTTCCCTCTCGATGGGTGGGGTCGGGCTGTTTTCCAGTCGCCTGATCTCCTCTTCCTTGGCCTCAAGTTCCCTCTTCAGTTGCCTCCTGATTCCGCCTGCCTCTGCTATCACCTCGCCTCTGGTTACTACCTTCATTGCCTCCCAGAGCGTGCTCCATTTCTCAACTGACCCAGTGTTGATTCTTACGTATTCTTCCAGTTTTTCTCCTAGGGTGTCCTTGAAGGAAGGATCCGTCAGGGTCTCCGTGGGCATACGCCACATCGGTATGGGGGGCCTGGGGCCCTGCAAGCGTAGTTGCATGTGCAGGGGAGAGTGGTCCGAGATCGACCTGCCCAGGTAGTCCACAGAGTGCACCTGTGGGGTAAGTTCACCGTTGATGAAGAAGTAATCTAGCCTGGTGTGGAGGCCATGCGGGGATGAGAAGAATGAGTAGGACCTATCGGCTGGATGAAGATCTCTCCAGATGTCGACCAGGTCCAGGTTTTCCACTGCGTTGCGAAGTGCCCTTGAGACAGAGTTGTTAGTGGTTTGTGACGTCCTGGACCTGTCCATCTCTTCATTCATGACACAGTTGAAGTCGCCTCCCCACAGGAAGGCGTCTTCTCTGTGGTGCACTATTCTGGTGCATAATTGTTTCAGGTGGGAAGGGACCCCGTGCTGGGGGAAGTATGAGTTTACTATACATATCCGTGTGTTCTCCAACATGCCCCACACCACTACATATCTTCCGTCCTTATCTGCTTCTGTTCCCATTTGGTGGAATGGTGTGTGTGGGCTTATCCATGTGTATACCCCCCGTGCATATTTGGAGTAGGATGCGCCGCTGCCCTGCCCTCCCCAGTGGTCTGCTAGTTTGTGTGTGGCTTCCGCCAGGAGGTGTGTCTCTTGGAGCAATGCAATCGATACCTTCTTGCGCCTCAGGTAAGAGTGGACGCGATTTCTCCTTACATAGGATCCCATCCCCCTGACGTTCCATGTGATTATGTTAAGTGGTGATGCCATTGTTGGAGTACAGTTTCTGTCCTGGGCGGTCCCTTGCCTCTCCTGCGCTCGATCTCGTGTCGTTGGGTGCCGTTGCTTGCTCTAGTTCTGCGGATCGGCCGAGTGCTTCTCTCAGTGTCAGGTACTCATTCGTTACTTGGGTTGTTTCGGGTAGCGGGGCGGTCTCAACAGTAACACATACAAAATAACTATAACTGGTGCACCCAGCTCCTGCCGGTGAGGTGCAGTGCTCAGGTGCTGTCGCGCAATCTGGTCCCATCTGGGTTTCCGGCGCGAGCAGGGTCGTGCTGGCAACGGGCCAGCACTGATCTTTCGGGGGTTGTCGTTGCGTGTCCATGTGTGGGAGGCCCGGCCGGCCCCGTAATCATGTTGCACTCTCATGTCATGCTGAGGTCCAGCATGCTCGTTGTATTGTGCTAGATTGAAGTTCTGTGCGCGGATCAGGAGAAAAGGCGCTGGCTCCAGGTTATCGTGCTTTGCGGGCTGAGACGCTGTTGTCAGGGATAGGCTCTTCAGGGGCCTCAGCCAGATTGTTGTGTTCCATCCACATTGTGGCCGCGTCCGGGGTTTCAAGAAAAATCGCTCTCCCTTTGTAGATAACCTTTAGTCTGGATGGATACAGCAGCATGTATTTCAGGTTTAGTTGCCTCAGTCTGGCCTTGATTGGGACAAAAGAGTTCCTTGCCCTCTGCACCGACTGTGTATAGTCCGGGTAGATGGTGATTTTGGAGTTGTTTCTGTTGATCTCTCCGCCCTCCCTGGAGAATGTCAGGATCACTTCCCTGTCTCGGAAGTTGAGAACCTTTGCTATGATGGGTCGGGGATACGAGCCTGGGGGAGGCTTCTTCTGGAGTGATCTATGGGCTCTCTCTATAGCGAAACCCTGTGACAACTTCTCGGCCCCGATCTCCTGCTGAATTAGGGATTCTACATATGCGGTTGGGTCGGGAGTCTCTGTTCCCTCAGGGATGCCAAGGATCCTGATGTTATTTCGCCTGGCTCGTCCCTCCGCCTCCTCCGACCTAGCCTCTAGTATGTCCACCCTCCTCCTGAGATCTGCCACCTCGGCTTTAAGATCTTTCGTATCCTCCATGGTGTCTTTCTGGGCGGATTCGATGTTAGTGACACGTTCTGTCAGGTTGCGAGCATCTTGACGGATGAGCTGAATATCGGCCTTTACCTCCCCTATCTTGGTGTCTATGAATTCCTTTAGGGCCGCTATTGCCTCAAGTACTTGGCTGTTTGCGGGGCTCTCCCCCTGAGTGTCCTGCGGCGCCGTCCCCTTTGGGGTGGATTGGGCGGATGGGTGGACCTTGGTTGTGAGGAAGGGGTCCATTGTGGCCGCCTTGGGCTTGCTCCTCAGGGTGGACATTGTGGCGTTGTTCGATCGGCTGATACGCCTCTTCTGGCTGGGTTGCTGCGTGAGCCCCGCCAGTCCGTTTCGCCGGTGGCCCCACCTGCGGTGTTCCCAGTTGTCGTGGTAAGGAGTGTCTGCGGTGTGCTCCTCTAGATCTGGGGGATTCGTACTGCCCCAGAGTCCCTGATGTCTTGAAGTCAGCGGCGCCAGGCGCAAGGCCGTGCCCTGCCTGGGTGTGTTGGGCGTGATGTTGGCCCCGGGGGCCTGCTCTCCGCAAGGATGACGGACTGGGGGAGGCGTCGCAGTGTGTCCGGGTACACATTGGGACTCATTATAACCCTGGCACTCCCGTAATGAAGGGTGCCGGTACGGGACCGGCACCCTTCATTACGGGAGTGCCGATTACGAGGTTCCCTTTGCAGGACTCGCTAAGGACGCCTGGTAAAACCAGGCGTCCTTGGCGAATCCCGCGAGGGGAAGAGGGAGCTAATAACGGCCCGTTATTAACGGTGCCGTTATTAGCTCCCTCCCCATTCGAGCCCTATGGGGGCTCAAATGGGAATGGGGATGGGTTCCTGCAAGGAGGAATTACCGGGTTCTCCAATGTCGGAATGACCCGGTAATTCCTCATTGCAGGAACCCGGTATTGGAGCCCGGTATGGAGGCAGCCATGGCGCTAATAGCACCATGGCTAGCTCCTGTTAAGTGACTCCAATTCAGCACTCCAACTAAGTCAATGCCTAGTCTGGGATGCCCAAGGGAAGCCCTTATTTATATATTTATATGACAAGTTCATAGATCTGGATGATAAACCCTTATATAACGCCCCTCTCTTTGAATCCCCCTGACCTCACAGAGCCAAGAAGTAGGTTTGTTTTGCAAATTAAAAAGGTTTATTGGAAAAGTTAAACAATATATATCTATCACACTTTTATAAATACATTTATATTTGATAGCACACTTATGAATATGACAGTGATCAACAATGGATAATATTACCCTAGCACACTTCTTTAATTACTTAGGAGTTGGTATAGAAAGGATAAGGTAGCAGAGAATACTTTTATGGTTTCAAGGAAATGCAATAATGGAAAAGAATGCAGCACAGAAATAAACAGATATGGTTTCATCAAGAGATATGGTCACTTTTTCTTTTAACAATTCACTCCCCCCTATGCAATATAAGGAGATGGAAGGAGAGCACACAGGTTTTCAGGAATACAATCAAAAGCAGTTCAGTTCCCCCCTAGCAAGCTTAGAGCAACCAGTATGCTTTTAAACAGGCAGAAATACTTTTAAATGTGATTTGCAATGAAGTGAAAAATATGCTAAATTGATTTTAATTCCCCATAGGAGATTCAGGGTAGGTGACAGCTACTTTGAATTAGTTAGGGTCAACACTAGCAAGGATACACAAGCGATTATCAGGTTAAAAATTAAATTCAGCAGTTGCAAGTAAGAGACAGCTATTTTTAACGTGTGGTAAAACTGAGCCAAATTGCAATTCGCGGCACTTTTTCCAAGTGCGTAAAGCGCGATTACGGACAAACTATAAGGAGTAGAAAGTCTCGGGCTTGTTGGAAAGCTGAGGTTCTTAGCTTTAAAATGAAAGTTAAATCTCGCTTCTAGGACATGTGGTTCAAAAGATGAGGATGATTTAGTGGAGGTAGATTCTCAGAAATAAAATAAGTTTCAAATGACAAACGACACTTTCACAGGTTGGAAATCACAGAATGAACACACGATTTTTATGATGCAGTTCTAGGTAGGTGGAAATGGTTTGAATTAGATTATTTTAAACTAAGAGATTTGTTCTGCATAGTTCTGGCTGGATACTCACACTATGAATTTGAAATAGGCCGTCAAGATCTGGTCAACAGGTTTAGACTGGACTTCTAGCGGGTTGTTCTGAAGTCAAAGCTATCTGGGTGAGCTCTGCTCTGCTGTTTTGGATCTCTGGTTCTGTCAAAAGTTCTTGGCACCGCACAGCGGTCTGGTCTGGTCTGGTCTGCGGTTCTGGATACAGCTCTGCTTTCTGGGTCTGGTTCTGGTTCTAGCAAAAGTTCTTGGCTAGAACCAAACAGCACAGCCCAGCTGTATTATTCTGATGTGCCCCTTGGAAGTCTGGGGTAAATCAGTTTGCAAAATTGTAAGGCCAGCTGAGAATACTTTTAGCTTGCAGTAGGCCTTCTGCTTCAAAGTTCTGGAATCTGGAGTCTGGTTTTCTAAGTTCTGGTCCGGCAAAGTGCTTCGCAAGAAAGTGGAAAGAGCAGTCCCTATCTGGGTTTCAATGGTTCTTTTTATGTCTTTTGAAAGTGGGTTGGAAGGCTGACTTTCTATGCTACACCCTCTGAGGATCATGATAGGCTAGAGGATTCTCTGTCGCCTGACTGGGGAACTGAATTGTGAGTCATCCTGTGTAATCAGGCATCATTTTTATGGCATACAGAAAGAACACTCCCCTTGTCACTTTGCACACAAATCTATTTTTGATTCCAATGCATATTTATCTATGTACAATTTTTCTAATATTATATGTCGGTTAACATATTTTCTGTAGCGCCAAACCATCCGATCCCTGTCTTTGTAAGATGTTGTGTTCACTTCTGACAGAATTCTGCCCTTTTCATCCAGAACACAATCTTTAAACTTTTCCAGAATTTACACAAATGTGCGCAAGGAATATGGGCATCAGATGATGAAGTGTCAGATTTTTAACATACAGACATTTGGAGTAATACCCTATTTTCCGCTACTACCCCCCAGAACATACCACAGAGTTGAGCTTAGTCTCAAATTGTAGGTACATTTTTCATATTAAGAATCTCCAAATTGTACATTTCTGTATAGGAGATACAATATTTTATAAGCAATTTAATAAAACATACATTTGCCTCCTTTTTTCGGAATTTCGGCTTTTTCTTTTATGTACTCGGAACATTGTATGTTTTTAAGTCTGGCCTTGTTTCAGATGCCTTAATAGACCCACAGCACCAAATGTTGCAGCATAATAACTTGAACGTGGGTTGATACACCTGACAAGCCCCCCCGCCCGACTGCACTTTGATTTCGAGTCGAGGGGGAGTCGGGTGCAAAGGATGTTTTGATCCACGCGCTGGGATGTTCGCATCATCTTCTTCTGATTCCGCAGATGGCACAGTTCAGCTCCATCAGGGTGGATCGATCGGTTCTCCTCGCCGGTCATGATGGGAGTTTCGTGCGGTACCTCGGGCCCCTCGGATCTTTGCTCCCGGTACCCAGGTCGTCCTCCTTGGTCAGTCTCCATGGTTTATCTCTCCTAGGATGACAAAGCAAAGCGGCAGAAACATATTCATAGACATTTCCCCACCACTATTAATGGTGGGGCGAGCATATACATTTTATCAATCAGGAGACATTTGCATTCAAGAATCATAGAATTTTATAGGCTATCTGTGGAATATTTAAAGGTTGGACTTGTATTACTCTGGAGCGGCCCCCTCTGGGATTGCAGAGGACTCCTCCAGTTGCTGCAGAGTGTGCCTGGGATGGCAACACTTTAGCTGATTTATATGGACCCACTTGTCTTCCCCTTCTGCCAAACTACCCTTGGGGATGCGGATCTTGTAGGGGACTGGGGAGATCTTGTCTACAATTTCAAAAGGTCCCTTCCATGTAGGCAGACATTTCTGCTGGTTGGCCTGGTTCCTTTGGAAATTCTATAGATAGACCCGGTCTCCCACATTGTATTCTTTCCTAGTAGTCTTCAAATCATAATGAGTCTTCGGGCTATCGGCTGATCTTTCTAGGTTTCGCTGAGCATAGGCAAAAGCAAGTTGAAGAGGTTTCCTTAAATTTTCAACATACTCATGAGTTGTGGAGGCATTTATCAATGTTTGCTCTTGGGTCCTGTAAAGCAAATGCTGGGGAAGCACCATCCTGCGTCCAGTCATCAGCTCAAACGGTGACATTTTAGTTGCAGATGAAGGGGTAGATCTGATGGCCATTTCTGATGGCCATTAGGACAAGAGGTAATCGGATATCCCAACTTGGCCCAGACTCTGCCACAAACTTTTTTAAGGTGCTCAAAATGGTTCGGTTGTAACGTTATACTGCACCAGAAGAGGCTGGCCGGTAAGCAATATGTAGCTTCCTTTTAACCCCCAGTATCTCCCACATCTTTGTCATTACTTAGCTGGTAAAATGGCTACCTCTGTCTGACTCGATCCTTTGGGGTAGACCGAAATGGGAAAAGATGCGGTTGATCATCAGGGCAGCTGCTGTTTCTGCCTTGCTGTTTGGGGCCGGGAGACATTCCACCCATTTAGTAAATAAGCATGTCACCTTCAACATGTACTTATTCCCCCTAGAGGAGCGAATCACGGGCCCTATGTAGTCGACTTGCAAATCTGACCATGGCAGTGTCATCCCCCTCTTTTGGAGAGGCACACGGTGTGTGAGGGATGTTGGCTGAAATTGTGCACACACAAGACACCCCTTCAAGTATTGGTCGAGGTCCTGCCCCATGTGTGGCCAGTATGCAACCTCTCTTAAGATCTCAAGTGTTGTGTGAAACCCCCTATGACCGGCTGTGGCCGCATCATGGGCGTGACTTAACATCAGGCTTCGGAATGAGGTAGGAACCACCCACTGATCATGGCCAGCTTGGGATTTCCTTACCAACAAACCGTCTTGGATTCGGAACATTTTTGGACATTTTATCAACACTCTAAGGTTCTCGTATCTGTCAGGGGAAAGTTCTCAGGGTCCTCAATGTGTTGGTAAAACTTACCAATTATTGGATTCCCCTTCTGAGCCATAATCAAATCAGCATCTGGGGTCTCCTTACTCCATTGTGCAGTTGAAAGAGCATTGTGAGCATTTGTCTGGGACCTAGTGATAGCAGTGACCTGGATTTCCCCCAACAGGGACTCAATCTCTATTAGATTCCGTTGGATGGCCCCGGGTCTGGCCAGCTGATCAGCTAAGTCATTTCCAGTTTTGTCTGGTCCCTCTACTTTGGAATGACCATTGAACTTCTTCCAGTAGATGGTCATCCCATTCACAGTGACCAGATCATCAATGTTTTGAATTAACTTCCCATGTTTCAAGGGTTTGTTATTAGCACATAACATGCCTCTTGTTTTCCAATTAACCAGGTGCTCCTTGAACCCATTCTGTACATAGTCTGAATCTGTGATTATGACCAGTTTGTGGAGTTGATGTTGGACAGCAGTGAGGATGGCTTGATACACAGCCATCAACTCTGCCACCTGACTACTTCGGGGACCAATCTTGTATCCAGCGGAGGGTTCTGGGGACTCATTAACCCATGCATTCCCTACGCCGGCCACCAGTTCTTTCTCCCCGTTGTTATCAACATGGTAAGAACATCCGTCCACATAGACAGTGGGCATTCCCTCACACTTGTCTTCTTCAAAGACTTTGTGTGGTGAATTAAGGTATGCCTCCATGTTGTCCTTGATTTTTAGACTTTCGCCGTCGAGACACTTTTCTCTGGCACAATCATGCAAGTCAGCCAGACCTTGCGCGAGGGGACTCTTCTTGTTTTGGCCATATCTGACCTCCACAGGAAAGCCTTGCATTGACAGAATCCAGGAAGTAATTTGGGAATTACTCACATTTCCGGCCTGGATTCTGTCACTTTGGAGATATTGCAGAGGCTGGTGTGGAGTCTCCACTATGATGTGTTCCCCCTGGATAAACGGGCGGTAATTCTTCAATGCCCACACCGTTGCCAGGAGTGCCTTCTCACAATCGTTGCATTTTTCCTCCACAGAGGATAAAGTTTTGCTTGCATAGGAGATTACTTTATTGACCTTGTCATGCTTTTGATATAATACTGCAGTCAAGCATGTATTAGAGAACCCTGTCTCCAAGAAAAACTCCTTGTTTCTGACAGGGTAAGCTAGGCAAGGCGCTTGTGAGAGGCTTCTTTTGAGCTGTCATACTGCCTCAGATTGTTCTGGACCCCATTCCCACTTGACCCCCCCCTCAAGAGATGAATCAGGGGTCTGGTGATCTCTGCGTAGCCCTCAATGAACTTTCTGCTGTAATTAGTCAGTCCAAGGAGGCTCCTTAGTTCCCGCAGAGTTGTGGGGTCTTTCAGTTTCTGGAGTGCTTCCACTTTCTTTTCCTGGGGACAGAGACCCTGAGGAGTAATCTCATGCCCAAAGAAATTAACACGGGTTCTACACCACTGTGCTTTCTGAAAGGAAAGTTTTGCTCCGGCGGCCCTCAACTGTGTCAGAACATAACAGATCTCTGCTATGTGTTCTTCCACAGATGAACATTTGATGAGGACATCATCTACATAAGCCAGGTTACCCCTCGCACCCAGGTCGGGCATGGCCTTATGTAGGTTATTGTTTAATTCATTGCCGGAGTTGAGATATCCGAAGGGAGTCTGGGTCCATGTGTACTGCTGGCCCCCAAAGGTAAAAGCCAGTTTGTATTGGTCCTCCATACTGACAGGCACTGTCCAGCATGCATTGGTCAGGTCTATTGCAGTGAATACCTGTGACCCCTGGATCTGGGCCAGCCCTTGGTTAATGTAGGGAAGAGGCCATCGGGAAGTATGGACCCGTTTGTTGAGCTCCCTAAGGTCGGCGCAGAGTCTCTACTGGCCGTTTGGCTTCAATATTCCCAGCACCGGATTATTGAAGGTGCTGTGTACTGGACGGATTATTCCCCGGGTCCCAAGGTTCTTAATTATTTCAGTAAAGGACTCCATGGATGCAAGAGGCAAGCAATATTGCTTCACAAACACTGTAGTCATGCCAGGGTCCGTGGGAATTGTTGTTGTGTGGATGTCTGTGCGACCACAGTCATATGAGTCTACCGCAAAGAGATCTTGGAAATCCAAGAAAACTTTTTTCAACTTTTGCTTCTGTTCCAGAGTCACACAGGCATCAGCTAGGTTGACTCTCTCTTCCACCATCTGCCTGAAGCCTGGAAAGACTTCTGGTTTTGCTATCTCAGCGGCCTCCTCCAGCTGGGTGGAGAAGTTCCTGGTCAGGGTGCTGATTTGGACTGGAGGCTTCAGGTGGGAAAGGCAGCCCTCATGGACCTGGAAAATCACCTCATCCCTTCTGAAGTCACAAGTCACATCTTCCTTACCATAAGGGCAGGACGTGTATGCCAGGAAGTTCCCCCCCATGCTGGGTAAAGATCCTGTCTGGTGTTTTATTTTCATCACTGTCACTGTCAAAACAGTTCTTGGGGATTGGTCCTAACAGTTAATTTCCTAAATCAATGGAAAAATGTCGGTCATCAACCGCCATTCCAATAATGGTGCCTGCGGCTAGAGTAATACTCTTTAAGTCGCTGTTATCCACCTCTATTGGAATGGTGTCATGTTCTATGTTGACTAATGGTGTTGGGTTTACCCCCAACCCTTGCTGTTGGAGAGAAGCATTTAGATGAATAAAAGCATCATGGTTTTTCAATTTTTGTCCTCTTTTAACTTTCACTTCCAGAGAGAATTGTCGGGTCCTTTCTGGGATGGTGACTTCCTCTTTAATCTGAATTTCAACTGCACAAGGTAGCAATTGAGCTGAGCTAAATGCTGTTTCTGGATCATCAAAGCCCATGGGTTTATCTGCTAATCGGGACCAAACTTTGAAGTTTATTAGGTCCAAACTAATGGCAAAGCGATTGAGAATATCACTGCCTAAGTAAAAGGTGGCAGTGACGTCTCGCACGACCCAACAATTATGGACTATGCTCTTGTTGCCAATGGAGATTTTGAGCATACACCTGCTTGGCAGGAGATTTTTGGACTTGGGTGCTTCCAGGTCCATTTCCCATTTGTCTATTAGTTTGAATGTGGGAATGGCTGGATCTTTTGGGAGTTGGCGGAACATGGCTTCGCTGATGAAGCTCTTACCGTTGTTCACACACACTCGGGCGAGAACAGAGTCCTTCCCATCATTTAACTGAACAGGGATGAACAACTGCTCTCCAATTTGCTGAATATCAGCCAGGCTCTGAACTGATTTCACATCCTTCTGGACTATAGGAGTGGGAGTTTCTGATTGTGGATTAGTAAAGAATTTCAGAGTGTTTCCTTCCAGTGTGCAGTACCACCTTAAACTAGAAGGAAGGTTGATTTTCAGAAATAGAGAGGACCCCCATCACCAGTCTGTTGTCCTACTGCTATTACTGTCACGTCTGGAATTTGGTTGTTCTGGAAGTGAAATTCTACTTGGTCAGATTTTTGTTCAACCATGTGGCATGTGCCGTTTAAACTAACATGGTTGACACTCTGTTTTAATTTTATTGGCCGGCTAGTCTGGGTCCAGAGGACCTTGTTTACGCAATCTATTAGGGGTGACAACCTTCTCAGGAGGTTATTCCCTAGTAAACAAGGGGTACTCTCTGGAGTCACTACTATGACCAAGTGTTTCACCTTGTGTCGCCCAATTTTGATGTCCAAATCTGCAGTCCCCTCGACGGGAATTTCCTTCCCGTCAAAGTTCTGAAGTTGTCCAGGAAGAGAGGTGAGAGGAATTCGGTAATTTTCCCCCCTTCCTGCATTTAGTTCATCAAAGGCCCTTTTGGACAAAAGGGTAGCTTGGGATCCAGTGTCCACCAGTGTTAAAATTGTACCCTGCCCCTGTACTTGAACCGGGGCATAGTATCTTCCCTCCTTCTCCTCAAGGGGGCACAGATAATGCACATTTTTGGACAACTGGTGGGCTATTTTTTTAGTTTTAGACATTGCGAAAGAAGAGGTCTGTGCAGAATTCTGTGGAGAGTCATGGGAATCTGCAAGAAAAAGTTGGCAACTGGAAATCAGAGCCGTCGTGGGTTCCCCTGGTTCCGGTTCTGGGCCGCCCCCCCTTTTTGGAGGCAGTCACCAGAATGGGTTTGAACCAGGGGATTTGGATGCTATTGGTTTTGGGATGGGCGGTGCTAGCTCAGTCCCCACATCTACCCAGTCTGGATTTGGATCCCTTGGGACCCATTTCTCTTTGGGAGTAGTTCCCCCATCTCTGAAGGAGAAGATCCTTTTCCCAGGATCCTCTGAGGATCCCTCTCCCTCAAATTGGAAGATCTGTACCTCCTCCACAAAATGGGTCTGTTTGGGTCCTTTGTTTCTCCTACCTCCTCTCTGCTCGTTGGGTGGCAGACTTTCAGGGGTAGGAGATTTTGTTTCCAGATCCTGGGTTTCCAGCGGCTGTTTACAAGTGGGGAAGGAAGCTTCCTCCAAGGCTTTACACCCCCCTTCCCCTTGTGCCTCCTCCCTGGGAACCAGTGGGTTATCGGGGTGCTGCCCCCGTCATTGTTCTGGAGCACCAGGCCCAGAGTTTGGGGCATTCTACGCCGGCATGCTCATCTGAAGGTTCTGTTGAGCCCTCAGCATGTGACCCAGATCCCGTGCCATATTTTGGACCTGGCGCTCTAACTGTGAAACACGCTCAGGCTGATACGGGGTTCGGTTTTCTCCCCTGGGCTGGTCCCGGGAAGGGTAGCTATCCCTTCTCTGGTAGTACCCCGGGTTGGGAAGATTTGGGTACCCCTCCACCCTTGGCCTCCCCTCTCTCGGATTAAGTGGTCTGGGCTCAGGGAATTGGGGAAAGAAGGATGGATGATTTTGGGGTTGGAAATTGGGTGGATACCTGGGAAAAAAGTTCTGCCCAGTATTTGGGGAATTTCTGCCCTCCTGTGGGAAGTTAGAAGGGGAGTTCCCTGGGTTAGGTGCTTGACTAGATCCCCCCTTGGGCCCGAGGAGTCCACACATAACCCAGGATGGGTTGGTTTCCCTTGTAACAGGGACTTACATAATTAGGGGAATGAGGGACCCCATTTGTGGGACTACCTCCTTGACTCCCTGTCTGTGAGCACATTGGGCCTCATTACGAGTGCGGCGGTAAGGGGTTAACAGCGCTGGTAAGGATGCCGGTGCCGTTAACCCCTTACCGCCGCATTCCAAGGTACCTTAGCGGGTCCCACTAAGCCGGGCTGGTAAAACCAGCTGCCCTTAGCGGGAGCCGCTAAGGGAGCAGGGAGCTAATAATGGGCCCGCTATTTGCGGGCCCGTTATTACCTCCCTCCCCATTCCCATTGAGCCCTATGGGGGCTTGAATGGGAATTGGGAAGTGTATTTTGAATGGGGACTTACTGGGTCCTCCAAGGTTGGAATGACCCGGTAAGTCCCCATTCAGAGAACCCGGACACAACCTTGGAGGCAGCCATGGTGCTAATAGCACCATGGCTACCTCCAAACTCGTAATGAACCCATATGTCTAATTGTTTTGTGTGCGCCCTTAAATCTCAGGGTCATTTGGTGCGCATTATACATTTATTAAAGTAAAAGTAAAGTAAAGGAGCGTTCCGAGGTAAGTTAAATGTTCTATAGCTTTAAACTGCACAAAGTCAGTAGGCCAGCCATGTGTAGGTAGGAAACAATGGTAAGTCTCTGTTTCACCACACAGTGGTGGATTTGAGAGCAAAGCACACCAGGGAGAACCAAAGGAGACCGCAAACAAGAGTTCCACATTTCGGTTCAAGAACCAGAGTCCCCAGGAGGAGTTGAAGCACATCAGCAAGACCTTCCAGATCACAGAAGCTACCTGCACCAAGGTGGGAAACCATGGCGGTAAACAGTAGGTAGCAGAGGTAAAGCAGCCTGGGGACAGTCCCAGCAAGAATAGCATGACTTGACACCAAAGTGCAGGCAGCAAGAGGACACAGGAAGCCCAGGCTGCACTTCTAGAAGCAGAAAACTCCAAAAGGGGTGTGTCTAAACAACTACATCCTGCCAGCATAGCCAGATGAGAGCCATAAAATGCAGCAACAGTGGGAAAACTCCACTGCAGGTAAGTAAACCAGCTTCTTCCAAAATACAGTGACAAGCAAGAGAGCAGGGACAGAGAGAACCTGTAAGTAACCATGGTTTTAGGGGCTGGGTAAAGCCATAACACCAATCACAAGATGGGGTTAAGGACACAGCTGTCAGGAGGCTAACCGAAATGCCACTCAGCCCCACAGGATGTGAGAGATAGAGCCCAGAAACTTATATTGGTCCAAACCAGTAAGATCCGACATGGTGGTTGCCATGTGGACAGACAGGCCATTTTAAGCCTACCTCGTGGTTCCCTAGAACAAAGAAAGCCGTAAAATATAAAAAGACAAAGAGCAGCACTTTAGAAAATACATTGGTACCCTGATTGCTTCCAAAAAGGTACATTGGGCTACAAATATGGTAAAACGGTTTGCACCCTTGTTGAAGCCAAAACAAATGTACAGCTGTCACCAACCTACTCACTAAAACCAATGTAGGTTGATATAATTACCCTATGGTAAAGATGGGGTGCTTGAGAGGAAACTCTGGGACTTGGAGCCTTATGGGTGACCCAGGACCATAAACCTTAAGTAAAGCAAAATGGGTTGCAATGCCAGGGGGACTTCAAAGTCCCTCTGGCCACTAAAAATAGGGTTACACCCAAAAATAAAAGGGTAAAAGCAAACGTTAAAAAGGGCCCCAAAATAGGAATTCTGTCTTTAAAGGCATCATGCTGGTCGCTATTTTGCTATGAGTACAACATATCATCCAATACTGTTATCCAGTTTAGTCCACTCCTTAAAGCGTGCCGAATTATCATCTTAATCGCCACCTAACCCTCTTTACTTGTCTATTATTCATGGGATTGCACAGAACAGTCCTTCGGGAAGCAATCCCTTTCACTTTAATGCATACCAACATTTTTTAAATGTTATTTAGATGTCCTTTGTCTGCCCTAGTAATGATACCCACAGGATAACCCTCCCACTGAAACACACACTGCATACATTGGGCCTCATTAAAAGTATGGCGGTACGGTAACAACGGTGCCGGTAGTGCTACAGGCACTATTGCTACTGTACTGCCATAGTACGAGCTGTGCTTGCGGGTACCTGTCAGCCCGCCAGGTCTGACCTGGCGGGCAGAGCGGCACCCGCGAGCACAGCAAGTCGGATGTACCGGCACCGTTGTAAACGGTGCCGGTGCATCCAACGTCCCCATTCCCATTGAACCCTATGGAGCTCAAATGGGAAAGGGGACTGACAGGCACCGGCACCCGGCAATGGAGGAATTACTAGATCCGACAAAGATACCCCAGTAATTCCTCATTGCCGGGTGGCAGATCTTTTCACGAGTTTGGAGGTAGCCTTGCCGGTTTTACCGGCAAGGCTACCTCCAACCTAGTAATGAGGCCCATAGACTAGAACAAGTCCAACAAACTAAATACGCAACCACATAACGGCCCAACAGGGAAGACAGCAACCATTACTTCATACAGCAAGGCCAAGAAGCATTATCTAAACAGCAGGGTGTTTAGCTTTTTTCTAAACATTGCTGTGAATCACATTTCTCTCAGGTCTGGTGGTATGGCATTCCAGGCCCTGGGGGCAACCAGATAGAAAGCTAATTTCTTGACCTGAGGAAGTTTGCAGGCAGGTATCTTAAGCTGATTCGTGTTGTTGGACCCAAGGGTGCTCATCCAAGATGTATTCACCAATACTTAAATCAAGTATAACAGACTTGGCTCTAACAGACATTTATGTGCAATCAAAAGGAGGCGGAATTCGATTCTCGTCTGTACTGGCAGCCAGTGCAACTGTGTCTGGCATCCGACACATGATCTCTCCCATTTCCGTATAAGATACCGAATGCAATTTGACCCTATCCCACTTTTTCAAAAACGATTGATTCGAAATATTCAGGAGCCGATTCATGGAATTAATGTGCGCTGAAAATTTCAGTGCAAGCGTGCGAAAGTGTGCGAATCGCAGTGCCAGTGCGAACATCGCAGCGAAACCCGCGCACAGCGATTCATGGAAGTCCGTGCGCGAGGAAATTCCAGGATGTGCGCCAACATTCTGCGTGGCGCACGCTGGCGCACACGTCTCCAAACAGCGTGCGCTAAGTGCACAGTGAAATCGCACATAGCGCGGCGCACACAACAATAGTAGGAGGAACAGGGGGCGTGGCACGCGGAATGGGGAACAACTCGTGAAAATGTGGGCAACACAGGGGAAGTACAGGAGGCAAGTGCGCGTAACGCCCACACGCTCGCCTACAACACGTATTCATGGAATCGAATAGGGCAAACCAGCGCATGGGCAAAGACGCGCACAGGCCTAAACACATACGCCACACGAAGGCAGGCGGTAGCGTCCCTGCGCATGAAAAAAATGTGCGCTAACAAAAATCACCTACATACAGCTATGATGAATGTCCCATACTGTGTCCCTCTAGGACAAATGACGTGTAAAGAGGTACGCGACAAACACGGACACCCGCTGTGTGAAAAATAGCGTGTGCATGTATTTCGGGGGTGCGTGGGAAGTTTCACACGCGATAGGTCTTGGGCGAGTGGGGTACGTGTATAACTGGGGTTCGCGTGGAGTTTCATACTTGATTGGATCCGGGTACATGTATGTCTGGGGTGCGCGGGAAGTTTCACACGCAAAAGGGCCTGTGCGAGTTGGGTACGTGTATTTCTGGGGTGCGTGGGAAGTTTCACAC
This sequence comes from Ambystoma mexicanum, assembly GCF_040938575.1. NCBI lineage: Eukaryota > Metazoa > Chordata > Amphibia > Caudata > Ambystomatidae > Ambystoma > Ambystoma mexicanum. The sequence goes on along the minus strand of NC_090932.1, from coordinate 1,277,587,542 downwards.
GCGAAAGGGCCTGTGCGAGTGGGGTACGTGTATTTCTGGGGTATGCGTAGAGTTACACACGCGATAGGCCCTGTGCGAGTGGGGTATGCATATTCCTGGGGTTCGGGGAAGTCTCACACGCGATTTCAGCAGGGTACGTGTATTTCGGGGGTGCCGAGGACTCCTACACGTGAATTGGCAGTGTGGGTCCTCCCAGGTGTTCCATGTACACCCTCCCCAGGGGTGCAGACAGCCCACACCACAGGGGAATAGCCTGCACCCCTGGCCATGTCCCGCAGGCAGCCCATCCACCATGGGCATGCCCCCCAGCCAAGCCACATGTCACCTTGCACTAGTGATCACCAAGCATGACCCCCTGTACCCCCACCCTCCAGCAGTGCGGGGTACCTGCCAGCAGGCCCCAACACATGTCCCCCAGCACCCCCACCCCCCAGCAGTCAGGGTACCTGCCAGCAGGCCCCCACACATGTCCCCCAGCACCCCACCCCCCAGCAGTCAGGGGCACCTGCCAGCAGGCCCGCACACATGTCCCCCAGCACCCCCACCTCCCAGCAGTCAGGGGCACCTGCCAGCAGGCCCCCACACATGTCCCCCAGCACCCCCACCCCCCAGCAGTGCAGGGCACCTGCCAGCAGGCCCCTACACATGTCCCCCAGCACCCCCACCCCTCAGCAGTCAGGGGCACCTGCCAGCAGGCCCCCACACATGTCCCCCAGCACCCCACCCCCCAGCAGTGCAGGGCACCTGCCAGCAGGCCCCTACACATGTCCCCCAGCACCCCCACCCCCCAGCAGTCGGGGGCACCTGCCAGCAGGCCCCCACTCATGTCCCACACATGTCCCCCTGCACCCCCACCCCCCAGCAGTCAGGGGGACCTATCAGCAGGCCCCCACTCATGCCCCACTCATGTCCCCCAGCACCCACACCCCCCAGCAGTCAGGGGCACCTGCCAGCAGGCCCCCACCCATGTCCCCCTGCACCCCCACCCCCAGCAGTGCAGGGCACCTGCCAGCAGGCCCCAACACATGTCCCCCAGCACCCCCACCCCCCAGCAGTCAGGGTACCTGCCAGCAGGCCCCCACACATGTCCCCCAGCACCCCACCCCCCAGCAGTCAGGGGCACCTGCCAGCAGGCCCGCACACATGTCCCCCAGCACCCCCACCTCCCAGCAGTCAGGGGCACCTGCCAGCAGGCCCCCACACATGTCCCCCAGCACCCCCACCCCCCAGCAGTGCAGGGCACCTGCCAGCAGGCCCCTACACATGTCCCCCAGCACCCCCACCCCTCAGCAGTCAGGGGCACCTGCCAGCAGGCCCCCACACATGTCCCCCAGCACCCCACCCCCCAGGAGTGCAGGGCACCTGCCAGCAGGCCCCTACACATGTCCCCCAGCACCCCCACCCCCCAGCAGTCAGGGGCACCTGCCAGCAGGCCCCCACTCATGTCCCACACATGTCCCCCTGCACCCCCACCCCCCAGCAGTCGGGGGCACCTATCAGCAGTCCCCCACTCATGCCCCACTCATGTCCCCCAGCACCCACACCCCCCAGCAGTCAGGGGCACCTGCCAGCAGGCCGCCACCCATGTCCCCCTGCACCCCCACCCCCAGCAGTGCAGGGCACCTGCCAGCAGGCCCCCACTCATGTCCCCCAGCACCCCCACCCCCCCAGCAGTCAGGGGCACCTGCCAGCAGGCCCCCACACATGTCCCCCAGCACCCCCACCCCCCAGCAGTCAGGGTCACCTGCCAGCAGGCCCCCACACATGTCCCCCTGCACTCCCACCCCCCAGCAGTCAGGGGCACCTGACAGCAGGCCCCAACACATGTCCCCCTGCATCCCCACCCCCCAGCAGTCAGGGGCACCTGACAGCAGGCCCCCACTCATGTCCCACAGCACCGCCACCACCCAGCAGTGCAGGGCACCTGCCAGCAGGCCCCCACACATGTCCCCCTGCACCCCCACCCCCCAGCAGTCAGGGGCACCTGCCAGCAGGCCCCCACTCATGTCCCCCAGCACCCCCACCCCCCAGCAGTCAGGGGCACCTGCCAACAGGCCCCCACACATGTCCCCCTGCACCCCCACCCCCCAGCAGTCAGGGGCACCCGCCAGCAGGCCCCCACACAGGTCCCTCTGCACCCCCACCCCCCAGCAGTCAGGGGCACCTGCCAGCAGGCCCCCACTCATGTCCCACAGCACCGCCACCACCCAGCAGTGCAAGGCACCTGCCAGCAGGCCCCCACACAAGTCCCCCAGCACCCCCACCCCGCATTAGTCAGGGGCACCTGCCAACAGGCCCCCAAACATGTCCCCCTGCACCCCCACCCCCCAGCAGTCAGGGGCACCTGCCAGCAGGCCCCCACACATGTCCCCCTGCACCCCCACCCCCCAGCAGTCAGGGGCACCTGCCAGCAGGCCCCCACACATGTCCCTCTGCACCCCCACCCCCCAGCAGTCAGGGGCACCTGCCAGCAGGCCCCCACTCATGTCCCCCAGCACCCCACCGCCCAGCAGTGCAGGGCACCTGCCAGCAGGCCCCCACACAAGTCCCCCAGCACCCCCACCCCGCATTAGTCAGGGGCACCTGCCAACAGGCCCCCACACATGTCCCGCTGCACCCCCACCCCCCCAGCAGTCAGGGGCACCTGCCAGCAGGCCCCCACTCATGTCACCGAGCACCCCCACCCCCAGCAGTCTGGGGCACCTGCCAGCAGGCCCCCACACATGTCCCCCTGCACCTCCACCCCCAGCAGTCAGGGGCACCTGCCAGCAGGCCCCCACACATGTCCCCCAGCACCCCCTCCCCCCGGCAGTCAGGGGCACCTGCCAGCAGGCCCCCACACATGTCCCCCAGCACCCCCACCCCCTAGCAGTGCAGGGCACCTGCCAGCAGGCCCCCACACATGTCCCCCAGCACCCCACCCCCCATCAGTCAGGGGCATCTGCCAGCAGGCCCCCACACATGTCCCACTCATGGCCCCCAGCACCCCCACCCCCCAGCAGTCAGGGGCACCTGCCAGCAGGCCCCCACACATGTCCCACACATGTCCCTCAGCACCCCAACCCCCCAGCAGTCAGGGGCACCTGCCAGCAGGCCCCCACTCATGTCCCACTCATGTCCCCCAGCACCCCCACCCCCCAGCAGTCAGGGGCACCTGCCAGCAGGCCCCCACACATGTCCCCAGCACCCCCACTCCCCAGCAGTCAGGGCACCTGCCAGCAGGCCCCCACTCATGTCCCACACATGTCCCCCTGCACCCCCACCACCCAGCAGTCAGGGGCACCTGCCGGCAGGCCACCACACATGTCCCCCTGCACCCCCACCCCCCAGCAGTCAGGGGCACCTGCCAGCAGGCCCCCACTCATGCCCCACTCATGTCCCCCAGCATCCCCACCCCCCAGCAGCCAGGGGCACCTGCCCACAGGCCCCCACACATGTCCCCCTGCACCACCACCCCGCCGCAATGTAGGGCACCTGCCAGCAGGCCCCCACACATGTCCCCCAGCATCCCCGTCCGTCAGGGGCACCTGCCAGCAGGCCCCCACTCATGTCCCACACATGTCCCCCTGCACCCCCACCCCCTAGCAGTCAGGGGCCGCTGCCAGCAGGCCCCCACTCATGTCCCCCAGTACCGCACCCCCCAGCAGTGCAGGGCACCTGCCAGCAGGCCTCCACACAAGTCCCCAAGCACCCCCACCCCGCATTAGTCAGGGGCACTTGCCAACAGGCCCCCACACATGTCCCCCTGCACCCCCACCCCCCAGCAGTCAGGGGCACCTGCCAGCAGGCCCCCACTCATGTCCCCGAGCACCCCCACCCCCCAGCAGTCTGGGGCACCTGCCAGCAGGCCCCCACACATGTCCCCCTGCACCTCCACCCCCCCAGCAGTCAGGGGCACCTGCCAGCAGGCCCCCACACATGCCCCCCTGCACCCCCAACCCCCAGCAGTCAGGGCACCTGCCAGCAGGCCCCCACTCATGTCCCCCAGCACCCCCTCCTTCCGGCAGTCAGGGGCACCTGCCAGCAGGCCCCCACACATGTCCCCCAGCACCCCTAGACCCCAGCAGTCAGGGGCACCTGCCAGCAGGCCGCCACACATGTCCCCCAGCACCCCCACCCCCCAGCAGTGCAGGGCACCTGCCAGCAGGCCCCCACACATGTCCCCCAGCACCCCACCCCCCAGCAGTCAGGGGCACCTGCCAGCAGGCCCCCACACATGTCCCACTCATGTCCCCCAGCAACCCCACCCCCCAGCAGTCAGGGGCACCTATCAGCAGGCCCCCACACATGTCCCCAGCACCCCCACCCCCCAGCAGTCAGTGGCACCTGCCAGCATGCCCCCACTCATGTCCCCCAGCACCCCCACCCCCAGCAGTCAGGGGCACCTGCCAGCAGGCCCCCGCACATGTCCCCAGCACCCCCAACCCCCAGCAGTCAATGGCACCTGCCAGCAGGCCCCCACACATGTCCCCCAGCACCCCCAACCCCCAGCAGTGCAGGGCACCTGCCAGCAGGCCCCCACACATGTCCCCCTGCACCCCCACCCCCCAGCAGTCAGTGGTACCTGCCAGCAGACCCCCACACCTGTCCCACTCATGTCCCCCAGCACCCCCACCCCCCAGCAGTCAGGGGCACCTGCCAGCAGGCCCCCACTCATGTCCCATACATGTCCCCCTGCACCCTCACCCCCCAGCAGTCAGGGGCACCTGCCAGCAGGCCCCTACTCATGTCCCCCAGCACCCCCACCCCCCAGCAGTCAGGGCACCTGCCAGCAGGCCCCCACACATGTCCCCCAGCACCCCCGTCCGTCAGGAGCACCTGCCAGCAGGCCCCCACTCATGTCCCACACATGTCCCCCTGCACCCCCACCCCCCAGCAGTCAGGGGCACCTGCCCGCAGGCCACCACACATGTCCCCCTGCACCCCCACCCCCCAGCAGTCAGGGGCACCTGCCAGCAGGCCCCCACTCATGCCCCACTCATGTCCCCCAGCACCCCCACCCCCCAGCAGTCAGGGGCACCTGCCCGCAGGCCCCCACACATGTCCCCCTGCACCACCACCCCCCAGCAGTGTAGGGCACCTGCCAGCAGGCCCACACACATGTCCCCCAGCACCCCCGTCCATCAGGGGCACCTGCCAGCAGGCCCCCACTCATGTCTCACACATGTCCCCCTGCACCCCCACCCCCCAGCAGTCAGGGGCACCTTCCCGCAGGCCACCACACATGTCCCCCTGCACCCCCACCCCCCAGCAGTCAGGGGCACCTGCCAGCAGGCCCCCACTCTTGCCCCACTCATGTCCCCCTGCACCCCCACCCCCCAGCAGTCAGGGGCCCCTGCCCGCAGGCCCCCGCACATGTCCCCAAGCACCCCCACCCCCCAGCAGTGCAGGGCACCTGCCAGCAGGCCCCCACACATGTCCCCCTGCACCCCCACCCCCCAGCAGTCAGTGGTACCTGCCAGCAGGCCCCCACACATGTCCCACACATGTCCCACTCATGTCCCCCAGCACCCCCACCCCCCAGCAGTCAGGGGCACCTGCCAGCAGGCCCCCACTCATGTCCCCCTGCACCCCCACCCCCAGCAGTCAGGGGCACCTGCCAGCAGGCCCCCACACATGTCCCCCTGCACCCCCACCCACCAGCAGTCAGGGGCACCTGCCAGTAGGCCCCCACTCATGTCCCCCAGCACCCCCACCCCCCAGCAGTCAGAGGCACCTTCCAGCAGGCCCCCACACATGTCCCCCTGCACCCCCACCCCCCAGCAGTCAGGGGCACCTGCCAGCAGGCCCCCACTCATGCCCCACTCATGTCCCCCAGCACCCCCACCCCCCGGCAGTCAGGGGCACCTGCCAGCAGGCCCCCACACCTGTCCCCCTGCACCCCCAACCCCCAGCAGTCAGGGGCACCTGCCAGCAGGCCCCCACTCATGTCCCCCAGCACCCCCACCCCTCAGCAGTGCAGGGCACCTGCCAGCAGGCCCCCACACAAGTCCCCAAGCACTCCCACCCCCCAGCAGTCAGGGGCACCTGCCAGCAGGCCCCCACATATGTCCCCCTGCACCCCCACCCCCAGCAGTCAGGGGCACCTGCCAGCAGGCCCCCACTCATGTCCCCCAGCACCCCCACCCCCCAGCAGTGCAGGGCACCTGCCAGCAGGCCCCCACACAAGTCCCCAAGCACTCCCACCCCCCAGCAGTCAGGGGCACCTGCCAGCAGGCCCCCACACATGTCCCCCTGCACCCCCACCCCCCAGCAGTGCAGGGCACCTGCCAGCAGGCCCCCACACATGTCCCCCTGCACCCCCACCCCCCAGCAGTCAGTGGTACCTGCCAGCAGGCCCCCACACATGTCCCACTCATGTCCCCCAGCACCCCCACCCCCCAGCAGTCAGGGGCACCTGCCAGCAGGCCCCCACTCATGTCCCACACATGTCCCCCTGTACCCCCACCCCCCAGCAGTCAGGGGCACCTGCCAGCAGGCCCCCACTCATGTCCCCCAGCACCCCTACCCCCAGCAGTCAGGGCCCCTCCAGCAGGCCCCCAAACATGTCCCCCAGCACCCCCGTCCGTCAGGAGCACCTGCCAGCAGGCCCCCACTCATGTCCCACACATGTCCCCCTGCACCCCCACCCCCCAGCAGTCAGGGGCACCAAACATGTCCCCCTGCACCCCCACCCCCCAGCAGTCAGGGGCACCTGCCAGCAGGCCCCCACTCATGTCCCCCAGCACCCCCACCCCCCAGCAGTCAGGGGCACCTGCCCGCAGGCCCTCACACATGTCCCCCTGCACCACCACCCCCCAGCAGTCAGGGGCACCTGCCCGCAGGCCACCAAACATGTCCCCCTGCACCCCCACCCCCCAGCAGTCAGGGGCACCTGCCAGCAGGCCCCCACTCATGCCCCACTCATGTCCCCCAGCACCCCCACCCCCCAGCAGTCAGGGGCACCTGCCAGCAGGCCCCCACTCATGTCCCCCAGCACCCCCGTCCGTCAGGGGCACCTGCCAGCAAGCCCCCACTCATGTCCCACACATGTCCCCCTGCACCCCCACCCCCCAGCAGTCAGGGGCACCTGCCCGCAGGCCACCACACATGTCCCCGTGCACCCCCACCCCCTAGCAGTCAGGGGCACCTGCCAGCAGGCCCCCACTCATGCCCCACTCATGTCCCCCTGCACCCCCACCCCCCAGCAGTCAGGGGCCCCTGCCCGCAGGCCCCCACACATGTCCCCCTGCACCACCACCCCCCAGCAGTGTAGGGCACCTGCCAGCAGGCCCCCACACATGTCCCCCAGCACCCCCACCTCCCAGCAGTGCAGGGCACCTGCCAGCAGGCCCCCACACATGTCCCCCTGCACCCCCACCCCCCAGCAGTCAGTGGTACCTGCCAGCAGGCCCCCACTCATGTCCCCCTGCACCCCCAGCAGTGCAGGGCACCAGACAGCAGGCCCCCACTCATGTCCCCCAGCACCCCCACCCCCCAGCAGTGCAGGGCACCTGCCAGCAGGCCCCCATACATGTCCTCCTGCACCCCCACCCCCCAGCAGTCAGGGGCACCTGCCAGCAGGCCCCCACACATGTCCCCCTGCACCCCCACCCCCCAGCAGTCAGGGGCACCTGCCAGCAGGCCCCCACTCATGTCCCCAAGCACCCCCACCCCCCAGCAGTCAGGGGCACCTGCCAGCAGGCCCCCACACATGTCCCCCTGCACCCCCACCCCCCAGCAGTCAGGGGGACCTGCCAGCAGGCCCCCACTCATGCCCACCTCATGTCCCCCAGCACCCCCACCCCCCAGCAGTGCAGGGCACCTGCCAGCAGGACCCCACACAAGTCCCCAAGCACCCCCAACCCCCAGCAGTCAGGGCACCTGCCAGCAGGCCCCCACTCATGTCCCCCAGCACCCCCTCCCCCCGGCAGTCAGGGGCACCTGCCAGCAGGCCCCCACACATGTCCCCCAGCACCCCCACCCCCCAGCAGTGCAGGGCACCTGCCAGCAGGCCCCCACACATGTCCCCCAGCACCCCACCCCCCAGCAGTCAGGGGCACCTGCCAGCAGGCCCCCACACATGTCCCACACATGTCCCCCAGCACCCCCACCCCCAGCAGTCAGGGGCACCTGCCAGCAGGCCCCCACTCATGTCCCACTCATGTCCCCCAGCACCCCCACCCCCCAGCAGTCAGGGGCACCTGCCAGCAGGCCCCCACACATGTCCCCTGCACCCCCACACCCCAGCAGTCAGGGACACCTGCCAGCAGGCCCCCACACATGTCCCCCAGCACCCCCACCCCCCAGCAGTGCAGGGCACCTGCCAGCAGGCCCCCACACATGTCCCCCTGCACCCCCACACCCCAGCAGTCAGTGGTACCTGCCAACAGGCCCCCACACATGTCCCACTCATGTCCCACACATGTCCCCCTGCACCCCCACCCCCAGCAGTGCAGGGCACCTGCCAGCAGGACCCCACACATGTCCCCCAGCACTCCCACCCCCCAGCAGTCAGGGGCACCTGCCAGCAGGCCCCCACTCATGTCCCCCAGCATCCCCACCCCCCAGCAGTCAGGGGCACCTGCCAGCAGGCCCCAACACATTTCCCCCTGCACCCCCACCCCCCCAGCATTCAGGGGCACCTGCCAGCAGGCCCCCACACATGTCCCCCTGCACCCCCACCCCCCATCAGTCAGGGGCACCTGCCAGCAGGCCCCTACTCATGTCCCCCAGCACCCCCACCCCCCAGCAGTGCAGGGCACCTGCCAGCAGGCCCCCACACAAGTCCCCCAGCACCCCCACCCACCAGCAGTCACGGGCACCTGCCAGCAGGCCCGCACACATGTCCCCCTGCACCCCCACCCTCCAGCAGTCAGCGGCACCTGCCAGCAGGCCCCCACTCATGTCCCCCAGCACCCCCACCCCCCAGCAGTCAGAGGCACCTGACAGGAGGCCCCCACACATGTCCCCCTACACCCCCTCCCCCCAGCAGTCAGGGGCACCTGCCAGCATGCCCACACACATGCCCCCCTGCACCCCCACCCCCGGCAGTCAGGGCACCTGCCAGCAGGCCCACACTCATGTCCCCCAGCACCCCCTCCCCCGGCAGTCAGGGGCACCTGCCAGCAGGCCCCCACACATGTCCCCCAGCGCCCCCAGCAGTCAGGGGCACCTGCCAGCAGTCCCCCACACATGTCCCCCAGCACCCCCACCCCCCAGCATTCAGGGGCACCTGCCAGCAGGCCCCCACTCATATCCCACTCATGTCCCCCAGCACCCCCACCCCCCAGCAGTCAGGGGCACCTGCCAGCAGGCCCCCACACATGTCCCCAGCACCCCCACCCCCAGCAGTCAGGGGCACCTGCCAGCAGGCCCCCACACATGTCCCACAGCACCCCCACCCCCCAGCAGTGCAGGGCACCTGCCAGCAGGCCCCCACACATGTCCCCCTGCACCCCCAACCCCCAGCAGTCAGGGGCACCTGCCAGCAGGCCCCCACACATGTCCTCAGCACCCCCACCCCCCAGCAGTCAGAGGCACCTGCCAGCAGGCCCCCACTCATGTCCCACACATGTCCCCCTGCACCCCCACCCCCCAGCAGTGCAGGGCACCTGCCAGCAGGCCCCCACACATGTCCCCCAGCACTCCCACCCCCCAGCAGTCAGGGGCACCTGCCAGCAGGCCCCCACTCATGTCCCCCAGCACCCCCTTCCCCCAGCAGTCAGGGGCACCTGCCAGCAGGCCCCCACACATGTCCCCCTGCACCCCCACCCCCCAGCAGTCAGGGGCACCTGCCAGCAGGCCCCCACACATGTCCCCCTGCACCCCAACCCCCAAGCAGTCAGGGGCACCTGCCAGCAGGCCCCCACTCATGTCCCCCAGCACCCCCACCCCCCAGCAGTGCAGGGCACCTGCCAGCAGGCCCCCACACAAGTCCCCCAGCACCCCCACCCCCCAGCAGTTACCGGCACCTGCCAGCAGGCCCGCACACATGTCCCCCTGCACCCCCACCCCCCAGCAGTCAGGGGCACCTGCCAGCAGGCCCCCACTCATGTCCCCCAGCACCCCCACCCCCCAGCAGTCAGGGGCACCTGCCAGGAGGCCCCCACTCATGTCCCCCAGCACCCCCTCCCCCCAGCAATCAGGGGCACCTGCCAGCAGGCCCCCACACATGTCCCCCTGCACCCCCACCCCCCAGCAGTCAGGGGCACCTGCCAGCAGGCCCCCACACATGCCCCCCTGCACCCCCACCCCCCGGCAGTCAGGGCACCTGCCAGCAGGCCCACACTCATGTCCCCCAGCACCCCCTCCCCCGGCAGTCAGGGGCACCTGCCAGCAGGCCCCCACACATGTCCCCCAGCACCCCCACCCCCCAGCAGTGCAGGGCACCTGCCAGCAGGCCCCCACACATGTCCCCAGCACCCCACCCCCCAGCAGTCAGGGCCACCTGCCAGCAAGCCCCCACACATGTCCCACTCGTGTCCCCCGGCACCCCCACTCCCCAGCAGTCAGGGGCACCTGCCAGCAGGACCCCACACATGTCCCACACATGTCCCCCAGCACCCCCAACCCCCAGCAGTCAGGGGCACCTGCCAGCCGACCCCCACTCATGTCCCACTCATGTACCCCAGCACCCCCACCCCCCAGCAGTCAGGGGCACCTGCCAGCAGGCCCCCACACATGTCCCCAGCACCCCCACCCCCCAGCAGTCAGGGACACCTGCCAGCAGGCCCCCACACATGTCCCACAGCACCCCCACCCCCCAGCAGTGCAGGGCACCTGCCAGCAGGCCCCCGCACATGTCCCCAGCACCCCCACCCCCCAGCAGTCAGGGACACCTGCCAGCAGGCCCCCACACATGTCCCACAGCACCCCCACCCCCCAGCAGTGCAGGGCACCTGCCAGCAGGCCCCCACACATGTCCCTCTGCACCCCCACCCCCCAGCAGTCAGGGGCACCTGCCAGCAGGCCCCCACACATGTCCCACTCATGTCCCACACATGTCCCCCTGCACCCCCACCCCCCAGCAGTCAGGGGCACCTGCCAGCAGGCCCCCACTCATGTCCCCCAGCACCCCCACCCCCCAGCAGTCAGGGGCACCTGCCAGCATGCCCCCACACATGTCCCCCTGCACCCCCACCCCCCAGCAGTCAGGGGCACCTGCCAGCAGGCCCCCACTCATGACCCCCAGCACCCCCACCCCCCAGCAGTGCAGGGCACCTGCCAGCAGGCCCCCACACAAGTCTCCCAGCACCCCCACCCCCCAGCAGTCACGGGCACCTGCCAGCAGCCCCGCACACATGTCCCCCTGCACCCCCACCCCCCAGCAGTCAGAGGCACCTGCCAGCAGGCCCCCACTCATGTCCCACACATGTCCTCCTGCACCCCCACCCCCCTGCAGTCAGGGGTACCTGCCAGCAGGCCCCCACACATGTCCCCCTGCGCCCCCACCCCCCAGCAGTCAGGGGCACCTGCCAGCAGGCCCCCACACATGTCCCCCTGGACCCCCACACCCCAGCAGTGCAGGGCACCTGCCAGCAGGTCCCCACTCATGTCCCCCAGCACCCCCACCCCCCAGCAGTGCAGGGCACCTGCCAGCAGGCCCCCACTCATGTCACCCAGCAGCCCCACCCCCCAGCAGTCAGGGGCACCTGCCAGCAGGCCCCCGCTCATGTCCCACTCATGTCCTCCAGCACCCTCACCCCCCAGCAGTCAGGGGCACCTGCCAGCAGGCCCCCACCCATGTCCCCCTGCACCCCCACACCCCAGCAGTCAGGGGCACCTGCCAGCAGGCCCCCGCTCATGTCCCAATCATGTCCCACTCATGTCCCCCAGCACCCCCACCCCCAGCAGTCAGGGGAACCTGCCAGCAGGCCCCTACACATGTCCCCCTGCACCCCCACCCCAGCAGTGCAGGGCACCTGCCAGCAGGCCCCCACTCATGTCCCCCAGCACCCCCACCCCCCAGCAGTCAGGGGCACCTGCCAGCAGGCCCCCACACATGTCCCCCTGCATCCCCACCCCCAGCAGTGCAGGGCACCTGCCAGCTGGCCCCCACTCATGTCCCCCAGCACCCCCACCCCCCAGCAGTCAGGGGCACCTGCCAGCAGGCCCCCACACATGTCCCCCTGCACCCCCACCCCCCAGCAGTCAGGGGCACCTGCCAGCAGGCCCCCACACATGTCCCCCTGCACCCCCACCCCCCAGCAGTCAGGGGCACTTGCCAGCCGGCCCCCACTCATGTCCCCCAGCACCCCCACCCCCCAGCAGTCAGGGGCACCTGCCAGCAGGCCCCCACACATGTCCCCCAGCACCCCCACCCCCCAGCAGTGCAGGGCACCTGCCAGTAGGCCCCCACACATGTCCCCCAGCACCCCCACCCCCCAGCAGTCAGGGGCAACTGCCAGCAGGCCCCCACACATGTCCCACTCATGTTCCCCAGCACAGCGGCGGGGATCACACCACCAGCCGGAGACACAAGGCCCGCCTCCCCTCCCAGGTTGTGTTCTCGTCAGGGCGTGAGGAGTCCGGTGCCGCGTCCCAGGCCGCAGCTGCCAAGGGTAGGTCCAAGAGGGGGAGGTCGGAGTTGGACTCCTTGGCAGCAGAAGGGGCAGCTGAGACCCCACAGGGTCCGACGAAGGAAGATGGCACGGAGTCTTCCAGGTTGGGGGGGGGTTTGGTGGAGGAGGAGGCCATGCAAGGGACAGAGACGGGGTCTGGAGGTGGGGATTCCACTGGTGCCAGTGGTGCAGTGCAGGGGCAGGGACAGGAGGCAGCACAGGCCGCCACGGAGGTGCCTGTTTGTAATCCTGTCCCCGATCCTGTGACTGCATCATCCTGCACCAGCAGGGATGCCTACGTCCAGACCCGTTTTCAGGGAGGGGATCCGCTTACAACATCTGGCCTTCCTCTCCCTTTGGACGTGGCTATCTGGGACTGGGTTGAGCCTGTCCTGGGTGGGGTGGCGTTGTGTCAACGGGACATGTGAGGTGACTTTTCATGGGGAGACTGCACGTCATCTCGAATGGCTCGTTGACCACGTCAGCCTACTGGGACAGGTCACCCAGGCCGGATTCCTCCGTTTGCTGAACCTTGCTTCGACCCCCTCCTCACCTGAACCCCCTATGCGCCAGTCGTCCTCCGTGCCATCTTCCCACCCATGTATCACCTGGGTACCCTGTGGAGCTGCCTCTGACCATGCGGCCAGGCTGGTGGAGGACACATCCCTGCCACAATCGGGAGTCGGACGTCCAGCAGGGGTGGCCACCTCAACAACTGCACCCCAGCCGGAGGAGGATGTGCAGGCAGCAGGAGCCAGGGCACGGCCACAGGCACAGCAGCAGCAGCAACAAGGTGGGAGCCATGACGGCTCGGGGCCTTCGACATCGGAGGGGCAGGCATCGGCCGGAGGGCAGGAGGACCCAGGACGGGAAGTGTCTTCCGTGTGGCAGCGGTTAGGCCATGCTATAGATGCGGAGCGGCAGCGGGCAGAAGAGGCACGGCTCACGATGGTCAGGGCAGAGAACTCCATGCAAAGGGCTCTGCGGCGGGCCGAGTGCCTTGAGGCAATTCGCAGGGACCTGGAGTTACAGATGTCATCGTCCCTGCGAACCCTCGGGGCCTTAGAAGAGGACCGCCTCTGGGACATTGAGCAGGAGTTCGATGATGCCCTGGCCCGGGAAATCAGGAAGTGAGCCGTCGGACTAGCCCGCTGCCATTATATATAGTTACTTAGTGTTAGGTTTCCTTTTGGTTTTCATTTCATTTGGGGCGCTTGGACAATGCCCCACCTTTTTGTTCATTAGGTAGGGTTTTTGTAGGTTTCCTTTCAATGGTTGGGCTCATGGATCCTGGATTTGTACTTTGTATATAGTTCTACACTAGATTTCACTTCATTTAAGTTTCTTTTTTACCATGGATCAATGGATGTGTCTTATTTTTACACTTTGGATTTGGTTGGACGGACAGACTCTTTGGACCCATTTGCTTTTGGATTGATTTGGATTCTGCTTTCACTCATTTTTTTAAAAATATTTTGGACATGCAGCTTTTTCTTCATTATTTCAATTATTGTGTGTTTTTTTTAATTCATTTGGTTAATTATTGAATACACATTTATTATATACTTTACTGATGTGGTCTTATCTCTTTTGTTTTGTGCATGTCACAATGTTGATCTTTTCACAGTCATGTGTCACCATTGCGTGGGTCTGAGGGACATTGATTCATGGCCATGCTGGTTATGTATTTTCTATCATGACTTTGTGAATTCAATGTGGGGTGTTTGGACTGGGGTGGGATTTGGGTGGCCATGAGGGGCATGGGTCTGGAGTGTGATGACCTGTCGGGGGGGGACATGTGTGGGGGCCTGCTGGCAGGTGCCCCTGACTGCTGGGGGGTGGGGGTACAGGGGGACATGAGTGGGGGCCTGCTGGCAGGTGCCCCTGACTGCTGGGGGGTGGGGGTGCAGGGGGACATGTGTGGGAAATGTGTGGAGGCCTGCTAGCAGGTGCCCCTGGGTGCTGGGGGACATATGTGGCGGCCTGCTGGCAGGTGCCCCTGACTGCTGGTGGGTGGGGGTTCTGGGGGACATGTGTGGGACATGTGTGGAGGCCTGCTGGCAGGTGCCCCTGACTGCTGGGGGTGGGGGTGCAGGGGGACATGTGTGGGGATCTGCTGGCAGGTGCCCCTGACTGCTGGGGGGTGGGGGTGCAGGGGGACATGTGTGGGGGCCTGCTGGCAGGTGCCCCTGACTGCTGTGGGGTGGGGGTGCAGGGGGACGTGTGTGGGACATGAGTCGGGCCTGCTGGCAGGTACCCCTGACTGCTGGGTGGTGGGGGTGCTGGGGGACATGTGTGGGGGCCTGCTGGCAGGTGCCCCTGACTGCTGGGGGGGTGGGGGTGCTGGGGGACATGTGCGGGACATGTGTGGGGGCCTGCTGGCAGGTGCCCCTTGACTGCTGGGCGGTAAGGGTGCAGGGGGACATGTGTGGGGTCCTGCTGGCAGGTGACCCTGACTGCTGGGGGGTGGGGGTGCAGGGGGACATGAGTGGGGGCCTGCTGGCAGGTGCCCCTGATTGCTGCGGGTTGGGGGTGCAGGGGGACATGTGTGGGGTCCTGCTGGCAGGTGCCCCTGACTGCTGGGGGGTGGAGGTGCAGGGGGACATGTGTGGGACATGAGTGGGGGCCTGCTGGCAGGTGCCCCTCACTGCTGGGGGTGGGGGTGCTGGGAGACATGAGTTGGTGATCATATTGCAACGTGACATGTGGCTTGGCTGGGGGGCATTCCCATGGCGGATGGGCTGCCTGCCGGACATGACCAAGGGTGCAGGGTAGTCCCCTGTGGTGTGGGCTGCCTGTAGGGGCCATGGAGGCGGTAGAGGGGACACCTGGGAGGACCCACACTGCCAATTCACGTGTAGGACTCCCCACGCACCCCCAAAATATGCGTTCCCCGCTCTGACAGCAAAATCGTGTGTGAAACTTCATGCGCAACCCAGTAATACACGTACCCTACTCCTATCGCGTGTGAAACTTCCCGCGCACCCCTGAAATACACGTACCCAGCCCAATCGCGTGTGAAACTTCCCGTGCACCCCTGAAATACACGTACCCAGCTCAATCGCGTGTGAAACTTCCCGCGCACCCCCGAAATACACGTACCCAGGCCAATCGCGTGTGAAACTTCCCACGCACCCCCGTAATACACATACCCCACTCGCACAGGCCCTTTCGCATGTGAAAGTTCCCACGAACCCCGTAATACACGTACCTTGCTGAAATCGCGTGTGAAACTTCCCGCGCACCCCTGAAATACACGTACCCAGGCCAATCGCGTGTGAAACTTCCCGCGCACCCCCGTAATACACGTACCCCACTCGCACAGGCCCTTTCGCATGTGAAAGTTCCCACGAACCCCGTAATACACGTACCCTGCTGAAATCGCATGTGAAACTTCCCGCGCACCCCTGAAATACACGTACCCAGCCCAATCGCGTGTGAAACTTCCCGTGCACGCCTGAAATACACGTACCCAGCTCAATCGCGTGTGAAACTTCCCGCGCACCCCCGAAATACACGTACCCAGGCCAATCGCGTGTGAAACTTCCCACGCACCCCCGTAATACACATACCCCACTCGCACAGGCCCTTTCGCATGTGAAAGTTCCCACGAACCCCGTAATACACGTACCCTGCTGAAATCGCGTGTGAAACTTCCCGCGCACCCCTGAAATACACGTACCCAGGCCAATCGCGTGTGAAACTTCCCGCGCACCCCCGTAATACACGTACCCCACTCGCACAGGCCCTTTCGCATGTGAAAGTTCCCACGAACCCCGTAATACACGTACCCTGCTGAAATCGCATGTGAAACTTCCCGCGCACCCCTGAAATACACGTACCCAGGCCAATCGCGTGTGAAACTTCCCGCGCACCCCCGTAATACACGTACCCCACTCGCACAGGCCCTTTCGCATGTGAAAGTTCCCACGAACCCCGTAATACACGTACCCTGCTGAAATCGCGTGTGAAACTTCCCGCGCACCCCTGAAATACACGTACCCAGCCCAATCGCGTGTGAAACTTCCCGTGCACCCCTGAAATACACGTACCCAGCTCAATCGCGTGTGAAACTTCCCGCGCACCCCCGAAATACACGTACCCAGGCCAATCGCGTGTGAAACTTCCCACGCACCCCCGTAATACACGTACCCCACTCGCACAGGCCCTTTCGCATGTGAAAGTTCCCACGAACCCCGTAATACACGTACCCTGCTGAAATCGCGTATGAAACTTCCCGCGCACCCCTGAAATACACGTACCCAGGCCAATCGTGTGTGAAACTTCCCGCGCACCCCCATAATACACGTACCCCACTCGCACAGGCCCTTTCGCGTGTGAAAGTTCCCGCGCACCCCTGAAATACACGTACCCAGGCCAATCGCGTGTGAAACTTCCTGCGCAACCCCGAAATACACGTACCCAGGCCAATCGCGTGTGTAACTTCCCGCACACCCCTGGAATACACGTACCCAGGCCAATCGCGTGTGAAACTTCCCACGCACCCCTGAAATACACGTACCCAGGCCAATCGCGTGTGAAACTTCCCACGCACCCCCGTAATACATGTAGCCCACTCGCACAGGCCCTTTCGCGTGTGAAAGTTCCCACGAACCCCGTAATACTCGTACCCTGCTGAAATCGCGTGTGAAACTTCCCGCGCACCCCTGAAGTACACGTACCCAGGCCAATCGCGTGTGAAACTTCCCACGCACCCCTGAAATACACGTACCCAGGCCAATCACGTGTGAAACTTCCCGCGCACCCCCGTAATACACGTACCCCACTCGCACAGGCCCTTTCGCGTGTGAAAGTTCCTGCGAACCCTGTAATACACATACCCTGCTGAAATTGCGTGTGAAACTTCCCGCGAACCCCAGTAATACAAGTACCCCACTCGCACAGGCCCTTTGGCGTGTGAAACTTCACGCGCACCCCAGTAATACACGTTCCCCGCTTGGCGTTTGCTTTTTGGCAGCCCTCTAAACTGGTCCAGGGTTAGCGCAGCCCTTTGCGCTGAATTGGGAATTTTGATAGCTTTTCCTTGCGCGAGGGCGTTCTTGGGGGCGTAACTGGCGCTGCTGCAGGGTCGCTGCGCCACTCTGCGCCATGGCTGGTTTTGGAGGCTAAAATCCATAAATACGCTGTGCGCGGAAATCTATTTTAGCGCACGCGGCTGGCCCAGACATTCGCACGCGCACACTGTGCGCCAGCCGCGTGCGCCACCTTTGTGCGAAATTCTATGAATTACCCTGTCAATGTTTTCGAATATTCACCTGATCTTCTATTCCAAGTCTATGATACGGGCATTTCTGTTTCGCGCACAAATGGTATGTGCTTCTCTGCATTTGACGATATTACATGGAAAAATGCATGAGTACCTTGGCATTTAATACCAATATTTTGAAATGTGCTTAATTGTCTCAGCAGGTGATGGCAACAGCTAGCTAATTGTTTAAATGAATGAGCATTTAACAGCAAACCATGGCATACTTTATGGTCTGTGTATTTGAGCATACATCGGTAGCACAAATGATGTGTGATCCTAGTAAGACTGTAATGTTATATGATTCCAGCATCAATGCCTGCTAAATGGTGTGCACATGAGGACCTCTGAAGACAATACATGACAAACAATATGAGAAGCTGCACATATAACAGAGCTGACTGTTCAACTGAAATGTGCACTTGGTTTATCTGTACAAATGACATTATAAATGCTTCATGACTACAGTCCACACTCAGTGCCCCTAAGCAGCAAGCCAATATTGCATTTCATGTCCTGTCTCTCCTGACGTACCGGACAAACAACATTGCACACAGGGCATGGCTACAGGTCATTCAGTGTCTGTTACACTCAAGGCCCAGGAGTTCTGTGCACAGGATATGGTCACAGGGCATTCCTATTTGTAAAATACAAACATTGTATGGCTTCAGGTCATACCATGTCTTTCCAGGAGCTCAGGTGTAATGCGGAGCATTCAGGTGCCATGTTTGCATTAAATAAATGACATTTACAAGGGAAGCAGAGGCTTCATAGCCCTGCGTCTGCAGCTTTTGCTTCAATATTCAAACGGTCTTTGTTTCCTTATTCAGGTTCCATGGATATCTATTGAGTACCTACCGTGCAGTGAGTATTTCACATCTACATTTATGTGCTATTGCGTGTAGGATTTTTCCCGAAAAATATTATTTATACATGAATTATTTCCACATTATGTATAATTCGAAAATATTACCTTTTCGATCACTTATTTTCGGTAAAATCACCTACTTCCTATCTCTCCTACCTACCAGTGATAACCCTCTCTGCGCTATTTTGTAAGGTTTGCAATCTTGCACAATTTGACTTGGTTATACCCACAAGCAGGCTACTACAGTAGTCCATGTTGGACCCTATAATAGCTCTTGCTACAGTCTCACAGTTGGCTCAGGAGACGTATGGCTCCAGCTCCACTAGCATCTTAATATATTAGGCAGTGGAGGAGACCAAGCTATTCACGTAGGCCCGCATATTCAGATTCTGATCCAAATACACCCCAACGTTTTAACTTTTTCTTTAATCTCAATATTTTATCCGACCACTCAAAAGTGGCTATAATCTGTTCCCAACTTTAGTATTTTTGCCTCAGTGCCTATTACCATCAGTTCAATTTTTTTTTCTTTGTTGATTGTCAAACCATTTGTTACCATCCGAGTTTGGATGAGTTCAGATATCTTATGAATGTTTTTTTCATCATCTCGAAAATTGCCATACAGTGGCACGACACATTGTGTGTCGTCAGCATAGTTAGTAAAACCAACATTATTCTCATCCAAGAGATTGAACAAGGGCATAGTCCTAAATTGACTTTAGGAGTACTTTCCTGGTCATGGACACTTTTCCTGCACTTCTTTGGAGTTCAGGGAGTTCTATGCTAAGAACTCGATTTTTAGCACTTAAGAGCATTTTAGATGTATTTTCAAAGTTATGCTGTACACTTCTTTAACTGTGAATGTAGATGTAAACTGTTTCTAATTTTGGTGACCATTTTCCATGCAGTTAATTACAATGCTACCTGCGTCTAAAATGTGTCTGGATTTTTTGGTGGCCTGGGTCTGTGTTTTACAATTGTTTTTCACCATCTGGCACTGTATTTAACTGTGATGTGTGCATTTGTATTATTCAAATGGTAATCCCTTGAGGGTCAGCATTACAGTGGATTGTTGGTATTGGCTTTAGGGCCCAGTGTGATTGTTCTTCCTATGTGGTTAAATGGCTGGTTCCCTATTTCTTAGTCTATTTGTTTTGTGGGCTTACCAGCAGGTATTATTCCTACAAAATGTCACTAAAGTCGGTTGTGTCTTTTGGACAATGTGCTGTTGTTGTGCAGGCACTAGGATTGTTTAACTGTATTTTAGAATGTCTGGTCCCTATTTCTCCCTTCCCCTTTGTAAAGGGAGATGTATCATGTGTATGCTCCATCCCCTTTCCTAGTGAGAACCCAGCACTTTTTGCTGGACTTCTGGGCCTTTTTCCTTCTATCCGGAATGAGTGGAGCCTTTTTCCACTAATTCATTCTTATTTGGTCTGACTTTTGGAACTATGTTCTCTGTGTTGTACCTTTACTATGGAGTCTACTTGCCGCCATATCTCTTTTAAGGCATCTTTGTTTAACTTTTGCATCACATAGCTCCTTATGGGCATTGTTGCTGGGAACCCTTTGGGTTCTCCCTTGAAATTCTTTCTTTATCCTTACTACTGTTCTTAAGGATAGAGGGATACTTTGTATCCCTCCTAAAATGTTATACTTTGAAAGATTAGCACACACCACCTTATGTGGAGTGCTAAGGGGATACCTAGTATCCCCCTTCTCTCTGCTCCTGTGACATTTTAGTAAAATAGACCCTTTAGTTATGGCTTGTGGTAATGGATGTATTCTACCAACTATTGTGCTATTTTTTTAACACAGACTGTATACTCAGTCTCGGTTGTGCACAATAGGGTCGCCTATGTTCTAACATGGTGGCTCCTTTATATTCACCATTTCTAGCGTGGTTGTCCTTTGTTAGCCCTTTCTGGGGGCTAACAAACTCTGGGAGGGGGAGGTTTGTGTGTGTGTTTTGCCTTTGGCGGGAACCCTTGCGTGTCCCTGCCTAGGCTCCAGTGTGTCTGGTCTGGCAGGAAGTGGGAGAGTAGTTATTCATCCCATGCCCTTTGTCTGCCTGAGTGCCTGAATGGAACCAGTGCCTGGGGGTTGGCTGTCTTGATTGGACGGCCACCCGCCTCTTTCTGTAAACTGCCCAGAGAGATTGCAGAGGAGTGTGTGCTGAAACTGAATAAAAGGTGAGGTTCCTGGGGTGAAATGCAAGTCGACCACTGGAAACTGAAGTAACTGAAGAAGATGATTAGAGACGCCTGCAGACCCTTTGCATCACTGTGAAGCGACCTCTGCTGTCCTGACACCGATTTCTATGGACAGAGGAGCTGCAGACTGAATACCAGGAGACCTCCAACCCAATTGCATTGCATCGTCTTTGAGAGGCCAAATCCGTCCAAGTCTTTGCTGAACTCAGGTGAACCTCCAGAGACCCGATCTTACTCATCCAAGTCCCCTAACCAGAGTGCAGGGCTCCAGGAATCGAAGAAGATTGACTGGGTGGATACTGTCCTTTGTTGGTGCTGAGAAAAAAGCACCAAAACAGCAGACTGACCGAAGAAGCAGAAGAAATACATGCCAATGGTCCTCTCTCTTGAGACTGCTGCCGATACATCCCCGTCAGAGACCGTCCTCTCGTCACCAGACCAAGGAATCCGTAGACCAGGTCCGTCGCTGCTACAGGGAGGAGATTCCAGCCAGGAACATTTCTTGTAACCTAAGGTACTGTGGGGTGAAAATGTATTGTTTACCTTAAACCAAGAAGTCTCTCTAGAGTGTTGGAGTGCACGAAGAGGTGTCCAGGGTGTCCACTCTTGCCTTTGACCCAAGCTGCTGGCTTGTGTCCCTTTTGATAGTCCTTTAACAGGGTCTCTATTGTTGTGTTAACTCTTCTAGCATCTTGTCCTAGAGACTGAAAGAATCCTCAGGAACATTTGCTGTTCTGCTGCTTCATAAGACTTTGAGTCCTCTCTGAACCGACGTTTGAATAGAGTAAGCGATCAGTCTTTACTAACCAACCTTTTTCCTTCCTAAAAGACGTTATCTTATGTGGTTTTGCTAACTAAATACAATTACCATATATCTTTGTCTTAACGCAAGCGGGCGGTCGTACCGATAATACTGTAGAACTGTCATTAGTGTCAAACTCTGTACAAATTGTACCACAAGCAACTACCAACTAAGCAGTGGCCTTTGAAAAGTACCCATACGTAATCCTATGTGTTGGTTAATTGATCTAAGTATTTTAAAGGTATTCTTTGTGTAAATATAATCAATATATACATTTTAATATACATTTATTTGTGTGTTTCCTTCGACTACTGTACTAGCTGGGTTTCAGTGTACTTACCTACAGCTCACATCTTCCTATGATAAGCCTCACTGCTCTGGCACGCTACCAAGGTTCATTGAGTAGTACAAGCTTATACTAAGAGTTGGGGACCTGTATGCCATAGGGATAGTTTTATGAAGTCTTACCTCAAGTGGACTTTTAGAAAACTCCGCTAACACTCATGTCACTATATGGTGTGTGCCTAGCTGTGATGGTGAACCCACAACAAAGTATAGGAGTGAAGAGCATCTTCAGAGACATTTACTGGTTTTATACATATATGTTGTGTTATGTGCTTAGTACTTATTTGAACTAATAGAGGTTTATATGTGTAACATAATGAATATATACTTCAGTATACATCTGTACAGTGTTTTTTCTATTAATAAGCGGGTGGACTAATTGTACCTTTGCGCAGCCCACTACCTCCCTCCTAAGACCTTTGCGCAGCCCACTACCTCCCTTCTAAGAGTGAAGCATGATCGCTCTGCCACACTACCTACCTTTTAAGAGGGGTTTGGCTTTTTTTTTAGATCAATGCTTATGTACTACCATGGGGTAGCATTGGTAAGACTGCTGGTCAAGTGCCCAGGCCCTGCCACTCAGCTGCTCTGCCCACCACCTATTTCACCAGTCCTCCTTAGGAATCCTCATTGCTGTCGTCTTCAGCAAAGGACGGACAAAGGCAAGGGCGTCACCGTTTTTGCCTGTTCGGGCCTGAAAGGGCCAAGGGCCAGACCCACTGTCCTGCATTTCACCAACAAAGCAGTCGGTACTACTGCTACTTGCCAAAAGACATGACCATGTGTCTCCTCCCTGCACACCCCAGCCCCACTCTAACTAGGGTTCGAATGGCCAAGCGCTGTGGGCAGCCAGAGCAAGCTACCCTGGCCAACCCCATCACCATCACCCTTGCCCCATCCAACACCCACGAACCACATGCAAATGCCCTCTCGTGTTGATCTGTGCTCGCTCAGCAGTTGCTAATGCTGCAGAGATTGCTGAACTCATCTAGTAAAACGAACTTGATGCCCTGTTCATCACTGAAACCTGGTTTGCCTCATCCTCCCCCCATGTTTTCGACATCCTCCTACACCAAGACTACTGCATCAAAAATGTCGACTGGACAGGAAGGGCATGAGGCAGAATGCCCATGCTCCATCATCCCCTCTTCCAGAACAAGCTTGTTTGAATCACTCACCTGCCAATTCGCTTTATCGCACAAGAAATCCATTCCCTTCCACCTCATCTACAGTCCACCTCAAAGGAGTGGCTCTTTCATTGCCGGCATCTCCAACTTACTCTCCTTTGCCAAATTAGCACATTTTCAGAGACAGTTACATCCCTGAAGCCATTAAAATCCTGACGGTCACCCCTCTGTTAAGAAAACGTGGCTTAGACCCAAAAGTCAGAAGTAATCTTAGACCGATAACCAATAGTACTTCCTGTTGAGGATAAGAACATCCTACATAAACAACAATCGGGTTTCAGGCAAGAACACAGTATAGAGACGGCATTCATTGACCTGCAGACCCACATGCTGAAGATAATGGATGAGGGAAAAGCTGGAGCGCTGATCCTGCTCGATCTGTGCACAGCGTTCGACTTACTGGACCATGCCCAGTTATTGCGATCGCTTGAACATGCAGGTAACTGCACAAAGGGGGCGGTCGATTGTATTTACTTCTTCCTCTCCAATCGCCTGTCCAAAGTTCACTGGGGTGATGCATTTTTGCTGCTGGCCCCCATCAGCTGTCGAGTACCGCAGGGTGCCAGTTTGTCACCTGTGCTTTTCAATCGGTACCTCCGACCTCTAAGCTCCCTGCTGGAAGACACCAGCATGTTCTTTAAAAATTACACTGATGATACTCAGTTGGTCATAGAGCTGAGCGGCAACTATGCACATGTCTCCATCAATATCTCAGGTGTTTATGATATCATCGAGGCCTGGATGACCAAGAACTGGATGTGCCTAAATAGCGGTAAAACCAAACTTCTCATTTTCGGTTCCTGGCAGGCCCGGGCCAAGCTGAGTGTGGACGCCATAAGCTTTAACATCAAGAGCAGTGCAATCCTGGTCCAAGGCAAGGTAAAAACTCCAGGCATCACACTAGAATCTTCACTGAGTACAGAAGCTCACGTAAATCAAAGGAGCAAGAACAGTCAATATTACCTCTGCCTGCTTAGACACATCAAGCCCCTGGTAAACGAAAAGAACTGTGCTACCATCGGCAGCGCCACCATACTCTCGAGGCTGGATTATGGCAATGTGTTATTAATAGGGGCAAACTTTGCTTGTCTAGCAAAATGCCAGACAATTCAGAATAATGCTGTGCGCAATAATAAAAACATACCAATTGGCAAGCATTTCTCAGCCGAAAGAAGAGACCTTCACTGGCTGGCGGTAAAAGACAAGATTGCTTTCAAATCTGGCACGCTGGTACACCACTGCCTTTTGGAGCTGCTCCTCTCTACCTACAGTCACTGGTCCCTCCATATGCCCCCAGTAGATCCCTGCGCTCAGGAAACAAGGGTCCGATTAACTGTATAAATGTCAAACGGTCGAATAGTTTGGGCAGATCCTTTCTGGCTAGAGCCGCTAAGTTCTGGAATGCTCTCCTGATGGCAATACGACTGGAAAAAAACGACCTAAAGTTCAGTCAAGCCTTGAAGACCTCCCTATTTAAGTAATCTCCCGGTCACAGATTCGTCCTCCCACTCCAATTCCTGACTGTCCCGTTTAATGTTCATATTGTCCTCCTGTCTCAATGTTGAGACAGGAGGACATGGGCTCCCATGGGCTGCGGCGCCTTATAAATCTATAAATAAATAAATAAATAAACAAATGAGAAAACTCCAATAATGTCTTTCTTCCAGATTTTAACGTACCAGAGTCCCAGGCTGTCAAACACACTTGAAGCACACTTTTCGCACCGACCGCTGCATGGACGTTGGGGAAATTGTGCTCTCTCCATGCACAACAAAGGCAACACCCTAGACTTAGGGCCTCATCACGAGTTGGGCGGTAACGCCGGCGCTATTAGCGCTGGAGTTAATAGCCCTACCGCCAAACCTCCTGGCGCTCATAGCGCGGGATCACAGGTCTGGCGGAACGGGTATTGCCCATTCCCCACTGAGCCTATTCAGGAATTCCCCATTCCCCATTGGGCTCAATGGGGAATTTTCGCGCTCTTACCGCCGGCGGTAATAGCGTGAAATTCTCCAGCATGGGGTCTGGCATGGATTCACATGCTCATGAATATTCCCCGTCGTCAGGCTGGGAATCCTCGGTAAAGAAAAATCAGTATCAGTTTCGTTTCTGATCTGTCTTTCGTAGTAGTAACCAATCACTGATCTCTGCGTCATACTGACCACAGCCAATGACTGCCATCTCCCTAAGCCCCGCCTCTGGCAGCCATCTTCAGATTTTTACCGCACGTTCAAGTGTTGGGATCCTCGTGCTTGCTCTCGAGCGTTAGTGATTTTTTCGCGCTTTTTCTTATGAACATTTTCTCTTTTTCGGTCAAAAGAGCCTCAAGCTCCACCGTTTCTTTATCTGATCAACGGGGACCCATGTCGGATTCTTCTACGCCCCTCAAGGGTGAAGATTTTGTCGAGCCACGCTTTTGGAGGACTCCAGAAGTTTCTCAGGCCCTTCTCGAGCATGGCCCAGGAGAAGGGAAGCTCGACGCCCGGAAAGCTGTTCAGGGTCTGCCCTGGATGCCAGCTTCAGAATGTATTTAAGGAGGACGAACACTCCCTTTGCCTTTACTGCCTGCATGAAGACAAGACGCACGTGGAGAAGGACTGTGCGTTTTGCGGCAATATGTCGGAGCGGACCATGAAGGACCGCCATCAGCGTCTCGCCAACTGGCTGGAAGGAAAGAGCCCGTCAGGCGAGAAGAAGAAGAAGAAGTCTGAGCGGTCTTCTAAGACCTTTGAGGGCGCCCCGGCGACGGGGGTCCAACAGAAGGCCAAGCACTGCGAGTCCGCTGGCACTGGGAGCACCGAACGGTCGGGCTCTACGGGCGCCAGGCAGGGCGCATCCTCCCCGGCGCCATCAACCACGAGCCAACGCTCTGGCTCGGATAAGAGGAAGGCCGAGCACCCGGCGAAGCTCCTGGAGAGACCCCGGTCGTGCTCGAAGGCCTCATCGGAGGGGGAGCGAGGTGGTGAGCCTCCCCCCCAGGAGAAGGCGGTGAGCGCACCTAAGGTGGTGAAAGCCTTGATCCATCCGGCCAAGGCCTCGATCGAGACAGTCGCGGCGGCCCTGGCTCAGCCTGTGGAGGCTACACCAGTGGTGGCGACCTCGGGGCCCAGAATCTCCCTGCCACCGCAGAGGGAGTCCTCTTTCATGCCCATCGACAGGACCCCCGTGAAGCCTCCGACGGAGAAGAAAAAGGGGGGGGCAGGAGGTCGTCGTGGATTCGGCCTGAACCTCTGAGGAGGAGCTGATCGAAGTCTTAGGCCACGGCTCTGGCGTGGAAGAAGACCATCCTGTCGGGAGGAGACGACGAGAACGTCGAGGGTGACGACGGGGCTCCTGATCGCCCGTCGGAACCCCCTCAACCAGTGCCGCAAGACAACTCGGCGGCCATTTTGTTGGCTATACAGTCCTTATGCTCGGAGATAAGGACGAGACTGCCGTTACCACCAACGGAGGAACCGCTCCCGACGGGGAACCCGGAGCCAGGCCCTTCCGGGAGCCCTCCTCTTAAGAGAAGAAGGATTTATCCTCCACCTCCTTTTCAACCATCGCGCCCTGCTCAGCCCTCCTCCCCGTCCACGACACGTGGGGATGATACAGGGACTGACACGGCCGCGACGGGTACAGACGACGAGGTTTACGACGAGGATCTCCCATCGTCACCTCCCACCCGGGCTTCCCCGCCCGACGAGATTGGATCGTTTCACGCCATGATCGCCAGGGCATCCAAGCTTTTCCAGCTCTGCCCGGAAGAGAAGAAGAAAGGTTTCCTTTATCAACGGCACGAGACCAAGAGGAAGACGGTCCTCGCTGTACCTCTACTGGAAGATATCTGGGATGAGGGTCTCTCCCTCCTCAAGAACCCATCCACAACGCTTGCTAGAAGGGATCGGTACGAGAAGAAGTACCGGGTCCCGGACGCGGCCCCCTTGTGCCTTCGGGCACAGCCGACCCCGGACTCGGTCATCTCCGCGGCGGCCAGGAAGAAAGCGGGGGGGGCGCGGCCTCTACGTCAACCTCCCCGCCGGACGGCGAGGGAAAGAAATTGGACACGATGGGACGCAGAGTCATCTCATCGGCAGCGACGACGATTAAGGCTGCCAACGCCTTGGCTATCGTAGCCCGCTACGACAGGGAGTTGTGGTACAAACTCGCCCCCCTGCTGGACTTCCTACCAGACGACAAGAGGGCGGAGGCCCTAGAGATCTTGCAGGTGTCAAGTTGGGAAGCACGAGAGGGCTGCGTACCTGGTTTCTTGGACTTTGATCTTGCCGAGGTCGCCAGTCTGTATCCAGTCGAAAGATGAGCTTGTGGCACGAGAGACCAGCCTCTCCGCCACCCAAAAACTGATCCTGGGTGGAGGATGGGCCGATTCCCAATGTCACGGAAAGCACTCTCCTGATTAACGTGACGAAGGGACTGTGCAAGCACAGGCAGGAGAGGCTACGGTCTTGTTGCAGATCACGGGCTGGGATGGAGTCCGTTGGAATAAAGTCCAAAGTACGTGAACTGAAGCGGAGGTCTAAGATTCCGGCGTGGCAGGTATATTCTTGGTCCACAGGAACGGATGAAGAGGGTAAGGCCGGACAGGAAAGGAAGGAACCAAGGCTGAGCAGGAGATCTAACTGAAGGAGCCCGAACGGTGACTCTAGGGCAGAAATTGCTGGGGACCTTGGTCAGTGTATGCTGACAGACCCAGGGAGGTCCAGGTAAAAGTATGCCGGCAAATCCTGAGTTTTATTCTGGTAAGTTGCTGGCAGAGCCAGGGGAACCCACGTATGGTAAGCTGGCAGGCCCAGGGAGAACCCAGGTAAGGTAAGCTGGCAGGCCCAGGGAGATCCCAGGTAAAATAAGCTGGCAGCCCAGGGAGAACCCAGGTAAGGTAAGCTGGCAGGCCCAGGGAGAACCCAGGTAAGGTAAGCTAGCAGGCCCAGGGAGAAATTCAGGTAAGGTAAGCTGGCAGGCCCAGGGAGAAATTCTGGTAAGATATGCTGCAGGCCCAGAGAGGAATTCAGGTAAGGTAGCAGGCAGCCCCAGGGAGGAACTCAGGTAAGGTAGACTGCAGACCCAGGGAGGAATTCAGGTAAAAGTAGCAGGCAGCCCAGAGCAGGCAGCCCCAGGGAGGAACTCAGGTAAGGTAGACTGCAGACCCAGGGAGGTATTCAGGTAAGGTAGACTGCAGGCCCAGGGAGGAATTCAGGTAACGTAGCAGGCAGCCCAGAGCGGGCTCAGGTGAGTGTCAGGCAGCCCAGGTAGGAAGCTCGCAGAACGAAGCAAACCGCGTTGAGACGCGGCTTGCCTCGAACTGCGGCTCCTTTTATGGGTCGCCGGCGCCCGTGAGGCTTGGAACGCAAGCCGCTTCACCTCCGGGCGCCGGCGTATCCAAAGCGAGTCCTGGAAGGCAAGCCCTTCCTAGGGCTCGAGCCCAGTCCACGGCGCATGCGCGGAACCAAGACAGAGGTCTTCCGCGCATGCGCCGTAGCCCTCCGGCCCCGACACCCAACGCTCTCCCTCTGGCGAGCCCCCAAGCGCGGGAGCGCGGGTAGACTCGCCAGGAGGTGAAGGGACGAGCGGGCGCGGCGGACCCCAGTCTCCAATGTGGCGTGACACTATGCCCCCTCCCAGGAAGGCCCGGGGCCCCGGGTTTCCAAGGAAATTGTCTATAGAACTCACGCACCAAGCGGGGAGCGTGAACATGTTGATGTGGTTCCCAAGTACGATCACAAGCTGGGTACCCTTTCCAATCCACCAAATAGTGGAGCACCCCCCTGCGATAACGAGCATCGCAGATCTCTTGAACCTCAAATTCCGGGACACCGTGCACAATGACTGAGGTTGGGCGAGTGCAGGAGCGGCCGTAGGTATCGACAACATAAGGTTTCAACAAGGAGATATGGAAAACTGGGTGTACATGCCAAGTGGGGGGTAACTGGAGACGGAATGCTACTGAGGACAGCCGCTTGGTAATAGTGAATGGACCTAAATAACGGGGAGCCAGTTTGGTAGGCAAATTGCGAAGCGGCAGGTTCCTAGAGGATAACCAAACCTTGTCCCCGACTTGTAAATCTGGTTCCACACTCCTCTTCCTGTCCGCCTGAGCCTTCATCCGATCCTTGGTTTCTCTCAGGATCTTGCGTGCCAACTCCTGTTGCTGTTGGATGCTTGAGACCAGGGCATCAGCAGATGGAACAGTACTGGTGGGTACGGGATGGAAGGGCAGCACTTTGGGATGTTGGCCAGTTGAGCAGAAGAATGGACTGACCCCAATGGAGGCATGAACAGTATTGTTATAGGATACTTCAGCAAGGTCTAACCCAGCCTTCCAGTTGGACTGAGTAGCGTTAGCAAAACAGCGGAGGTACTCCTCCAACGTCTGATTAGTCCTTTCGGTGAGCCCATTGGTCTGTGGGTGATAACCCGAGCTTAGAGCTCTACGAATTCCTAGATGGCCACACACCTTACTCCAAAAAGAAGAGATGAACTGGGAGCCACGGTCTGAAATTATCTTTTCCGGAAGGCCATGTAACCGATAGATGTCATGCAGAAACGCAGAAGCCATTTGGGTCGCCGTAGGAATCTTGTTAAATGGAATGAAATGAGCTAATTTGGTGAAACCATCCACAACAACAATTATGCAGGTAAATCCTTCGGAAGGGGGCAGATCCACAATGAAGTCCGTGGCGATGGTATGCCACGGGTAGGGTGCCACTTCAGTAGGTACCAGCAATCCCAACGGCCGTCTTCTCGGAATCTTGCACTGGGCACAAACAGGACAACTTTCGACGTATTTCTGAACTTCGGTAGCCCATCCAGGCCACCAAAACTGTCGGGATATCAATTCTCGAGTAGCTCTCATTCCTTGATGTCCTCCGAATCGTGAAATCCATGCAATATGCTTTCTCGGATTGTTCCCTTAGGAATGTACAGCCGTTTCCGGAAAAATAAGAGCCCATCATGTTCGTACACTGACCGACGTCTAAGAAGGGCCGACCTTTCAGGATCCGTCCGGGTGGCGTCAGCGATTGACTCAAGGTGAGGTGACAAAGTCAGTAGAAAATGCTGAGGGGAAATCAGTGGCTGATTCGGACAGGCCGTCTCTACCTTTTTCTCCAGGGACCGGGAGAGAGCATCTGCTTTCAGGTTGGAGGTTCCCGGAACGTAAGTGACATGAAACACAAACGGAGAGAAAAAGAAGGCCCACCTGGCTTGACGAGGCGTTCGACATTGCAAGGAGCGTAGGTACTGCAAATTGCGATGATCAGTCCGAACTTCCACTGAAAAACGAGCTCCGAGTAGATGATGTCTCCATTCCTCAAAAGCGGTCTTAATAGCCAACAGTTCCTTTTCAATAACCGCGTAGTTTCTCTCGCTGGGAATCAATTTGCGAGAGAAATAGGCTACTGGATGTTCTACTGACGTTGCTGGATCTTTCTGTAGGAGAACAGCTCCAACAGCGAAGTTGGAAGCGTCGGCCTCCACAATGTAGGGTAGATCATCTTGTGGATGATGCAGAATCGGGGCTGCCATAAAAGCTGACTTCAAGGTGTCAAAAGCCTGAGAAGCAGAGGAATCCCACTTGAAAACCACTTTACTACTGGTCAGCCTGGTAAGGGGCGCTGAGATCTGAGAAAACTGTGGAATAAAGCGCCTGTAGAAATTGGAAAATCCCAGAAAGTGTTGAAAAGATTTCACGTCGTGGGGTGGTTTCCACTCTTGTATTGATTGCACCTTCTTAGGATCCATCTCTATCCCATCCTGGTTAATCACAAATCCTAAAAACTCGATACTAGGCTGATGAAAGCAGCATTTTTCCGCCTTTGCAAATAGATGATTACAGGACAACCGGCGAAGGACCTCCCGAACTTGTTCCACATGCTCTTCAAAGGATTTGGAGAAAACCAGGATATCATCCAAATACACCCAAACTGACAAACCAATTAGATCACCAAAGGTGTTATCCATAAACCGTTGGAAGATAGCGGGGGCATTGCATAGACCGAATGGCATAACTCTATATTCATAATGCCCAAAAGGTGTCTTGAAAGCCGTTTTTTTCCATTCATCTCCACTCCTAATGCAGACCAAGTGGTAGGCCCCGCGTAAGTCCAGTTTGGTGAAGATCCGAGCTGTGTGTAAAGTTTCTAGGATACTGCGAATCAATGGTAATGGATAACGGTCCCTTGCAGTTATGTCATTTAGTTGCCAGTAATCCACACAGGGTCTCAAGGTGCCTTCCTTCTTCTTCACAAAAAACAAGGGAAATCCTGCGGGCGACTTGGACGGAACGATGTATCCTTTCTGCAAGCAATCTGACAAGTAATCCTGCAGTACTTGTCTTTCATCCCGGGTTAAAGCATACAGTTTCCCATGAGGAATGACACAGTCCGGTAACAACTCGATGGAGCAGTCGAATGAACGGTGTGGCGGAAGAGGTATGTCGCCTGGTTCAGAGAATACCTGTTCAAAGTCAGCGTACTCCGGCGGGATCAGAGAAGTGGCACAAAGACGGACCCCACTGCCATATGTTTCCAGAGCGGTTGGGGAAAAACTGGGTAGGAGCTGATAATTTGCATTTCTGGGCGCAAACTGAGGAGGAAAAGGTCAAAGTCTGTGTTCTCCAGTCTATAACCGGGTTATGGTGTTGTAGCCAAGGTAACCCCAGGACCACCTTATAGGTAGGAGACTTGATAACATCCAAGGCGAGTTCCTCAGAATGACCGGCGATCTGGAGGATTAGACCCACAGTAAACTGTCGGACAGGCCCGGAGGACAAAGGTGTCCCGTCAATGACCTCTACTGGTAGTGCGGTGAGTCTAGACAAGAGCGGAATCTTGTGACTGGAAGCAAAAGTCTCGTCAATGTAATTACCAGAAGCTCCGCTGTCCAACAGCCCAAACACTTCCAGATTCTTATCAGGCAACTTAATTTGGATTTTCAAGGTCTGTAAAACCGCAGGTTGCATGGGAAGAAGTATAGAACAAAATGTGGAAAGGTCTGAAGATGGAATATGACCTGTCGCTGCCCTTCCATTACACGACAGGTCTTTTAGTTTCCCGCCTTCTTCTTCTGTGGTCGTAAAGGACACGTACCCAGATAATGCCCGGCAGCTCCACAATAAAGACATAGGCGTAATGTTCTTCTCCGTTTCTTCTCTTCCTCAGACAATGGACCTCTCATGGCTCCCAACTGCATTGACTCTGATCCTGATTCAGTAGGACCGAATGATCCGGCGGGTAAACTGGTCATTCTGGGATTGTTTCTTTCGAGCCGGCGTCTTTCTGCTTTCCGCTCGGCTAGCCTCTGGTCAATGCGGAGCACCTGATCAACCATATGTTGGAGACTCTCTGGTTCAGCGATATGGAGTAACTCGTCCTTGTACTCCTCTCTCAAGCCTCGACGAAACAGGGTCTTCTGCGTGATCTCAGGCCACTGAGAATCGGTTGCTAATAGTCGGAAGCGGCTGATATAGGTTATGATGTCAGTGCTTCCCTGTTTGAAGTCCATCAGTTGATTCTGTGCAGCAGAGGCCAGATTTGGCATTTGGAACACCTCCAGGAATGCCTTTTCAAAGGCTGCGAAGTCATTCAAAATAGGACTGTTTGAAACCACAAAAGGAGTTACCCAGGCTAAGGCATTCCCAGTTAGGTTCCCCAAGATGTACCCGATCTTGGCCTTATCATTGTTGAAATGAGTCGATCTGAAAAGAAAATGAATTCGGCAGTGGTTACAAAACTCCGACACCCGTCTAGGGTCTCCATCAAACTTGATTGGTGTTGTATGAGCCAAAGAACCCTCCGCCTGTGAAGTACTCATCGCTCCTTGGGTTATCATTTGACGTAGCATCTGATTCTCCTGACACATGGCGGCCATCTGAGCCCTGAGTGCTTGTAACTCGTTCCGCAGGTCTTGCGAATCCTCCATCTCCATGTCTGAAGGCAGGCGTCTCAATTTGTCAAGTTGGGAAGCACGAGAGGGCTGCGTACCTGGTTTCTTGGTCTTTGATCTTGCCGAGGTCGCCAGTCTGTATCCAGTCGAAAGATGAGCTTGTGGCTCGAGAGACCAGCCTCTCCGCCACCCAAAAACTGATACTGGGTGGAAGATGGGCCGATTCCCAATGTCACGGAAAGCACTCTCCTGATTAACGTGACGAAGGGACTGTGCAAGCACAGGCAGGAGAGGCTACGGTCTTGTTGCAGATCACGGGCTGGGATGGAGTCCGTTGGAATAAAGTCCAAAGTACGTGAACTGAAGCGGAGGTCTAAGATTCCGGCGTGGCAGGTATATTCTTGGTCCACAGGAACGGATGAAGAGGGTAAGGCCGGACAGGAAAGGAAGGAACCAAGGCTGAGCAGGAGATCTAACTGAAGGAGCCCGAAGGGTGACTCTAGGGCAGCAATTGCTGGGGATGTTGGTCAGTGTATGCTGGCAGACCCAGGGAGGTGCAGGTAAAAGTATGCCGGCAAATCCTGAGTTTTATTCTGGTAAGTTGCTGGCAGAGCCAGGGGAACCCAAGTATGGTAAGCTGGCAGGCCCAGGGAGAACCCAGGTAAGGTAAGCTGGCAGGCCCAGGGAGATCCCAGGTAAGATAAGCTGGCAGCCTAGGGAGAACCCAGGTAAGGTAAACTGGCAGGCCCAGGGAGAACCCAGGTAAGGTAAGCTAGCAGGCCCAGGGAGAAATTCAGGTAAGGTAAGCTGGCAGGCCCAGGGAGAAATTCTGGTAAGATATGCTGCAGGCCCAGGGAGGAATTCAGGTAAGGTAGCAGGCAGCCCCAGGGAGGAACTCAGGTAAGGTAGACTGCAGACCCAGGGAGGAATTCAGGTAAAAGTAGCAGGCAGCCCAGAGCAGGCAGCCCCAGGGAGGAACTCAGGTAAGGTAGACTGCAGACCCAGGGAGGAATTCAGGTAAGGTAGACTGCAGGCCCAGGGAGGAATTCAGGTAAGGTAGACTGCTGGCCCAGGGAGGAATTCAGGTAAGGTAGCAGGCAGCCCAGAGCGGGCTCAGGTGAGTGGCAGGCAGCCCAGGTAGGAAGCTCGCAGAACGAAGCAAACCGTGTTGAGACGCGGCTTGCCTCGAACTGCGGCTCCTTTTATGGGTCGGCGGCGCCTGTGAGGCTTGGAACGCAAGCCGCTTCAGCTCCGGGCGCCGGCGTATCCAAAGCGAGTCCTGGAAGGCAAGCCCTTCCTAGGGCTTGAGCCCAGTCCACGGCGCATGCGCGGAACCGAGACAGAGGTCTTCCCCGCATGCGCCGTAGCCCTCCGGCCCCGACACCCAACGCTCTCCCTCTGGCGAGCCCCCAAGCGCGGAAGCGCGGGTAGACTCGCCAGGAGGTGAAGGGACGAGCGGGCGCGGCGGACCCCAGTCTCCAATGTGGCGTGACAGCAGGAAGGAGAAGTGGCGTCGGACCACGCCATTACGATAGCGACGGACATCGCTGACACTGCATTTCGCCAGTTGGGCAACGGCGTGTGCCTTAGGCGGCGTGGATGGCTCAAGGCTACTGACTTCCGTCAGGACGTGCAGACCAGTGTTTTGGACATGCCGTTCGACGGGAGCAACCTGTTTGGGAAAACAGTGGACGATTCCCTACAAGCCATCAAGGCGGACACGGAGACGGCCCGGGCTCTTGGTGTTCTCCAGCAACGACGGCCGCCCTTTCGGAGCGGCGGAGGCAAACAGGGTGCCTCCAAAGGTTCCAGCGGCGGATTTTCCACCTATCGTCAAGCGGCCCGTTCGTCGTCAAAGGAAGCCTACAGGGGACGAGGCAAGTCGGGCGGACCCCGGCGTCGTCGCCAAGGAGGACAAGGCGGCAAAGCCTCGTCGAAGCAGGACTGAACCGGCCGTGGGGTCGGGCCCCCACCGAAGCACCCGGGTGGGAGGCCGGCTGGCGAGCTTCGTCAGCGTGTGGGAGTCCATCTCCACCGACCGTTGGGTGCTGGACGCCCTGTCTCAGGGTCACGCGCTCGAGTTTCTAAAGAGGTGCCCGCGCGTCCCCCTGTGGCCAGGAAGGAACATCACGTCCCTCAACTTCTCTTGGAGGTAAGGGCGATGCTCAGGAAGAGCGCCATCAAGCTCATCCCAAAGAGGCTTCGGGGCTCCGGAGTTTACTCAAGATACCTCCTCGTGAAGAAGAAGACGGGAGGATGGCATCCCATCCTGGACCTACGACGACTGAACAAATTCATCAAGGCACAGAAGTTCCGGATGGTCACCCTCCAACACGTCCTGGGTCAACTGGAGGAGGGCGATTTCCTGTTGTCGTTGGATTTGGAGGATGCCTTCTTCCATATCCCCATCCTAAAGGGACACCGAAAGTTTCTCAGATTCGTGGTCCAAGGGCGTCACTACCAGTTCAGAGCCCTTCCCTTCGGATTGAGGTCGGCACCCAGGGTGTTCACCAAGTGCCTCGCACCGGTGGCGGCGCGGCTGCGCCTAGAGGGGATCCACGTCTACCGCTACCTGGACGACTGGCTCATCCGAGCAAAGACGAAGGAGCTTGCCGTGGAGCACACGGCAAGGACTGTCCAACTACTCACGGACCTGGGATTCTCCATAAACTACGCCAAGTCCCACCTGGTGCCCGCGCAAGACGCACTGTTTCTGGGAGCGAAGCTCAACACAGTGTCGCTTCTGGCCTCTCCGTCGGAGGAAAGGACGAGGGCCATCTTGGGCAAGGTGCAGCGGATGCTGGTTGCGGACGCGGCCAGGGTGAGGTCCATCAAGTCCCTCCTCGGAATGATGTCTTCTTGCATTTATCTCATCCGCCTGTGCAGGCTCCGGATGCGCCCGTTGCAGGAGTTCCTGGACGCGTGCTGGATCCAGACGACGGGCAGCTTCGAGGAGAGGATCACACTCGACGAGAGTTTCCGACGAGCGATCCGGTGGTGGGGCACCCGCGCGCATCTGACGGCGGGCATGGACTTCCAGACCTTGGGCCACCAGAAGACAGTGACCACAGATGCCTCCCTGGAGGGGTGGGGAGCGCACACCGAGAACCTGCACGCGAGGGGTCTTTGGCTGCCGGCAGAGAGGTCCCTCGATATCAACGTCCTGGAACTCCGTGCAGTGTTTTGGGCCCTCAGGTCCTTTCTTACGTCCCTCAAGGGCAAGGTGGTGAGGATCTTCACCGACAACACCACCACCATGTTCTACATCAGGAAGCAGGGCGGTACCAGATCCCCAGCCCTGTCCAAGGAGTTACAGGATCTGTGGCATTGGGTCATCGCCCAAGGGATGTTTCTGGTGCCGTTTCATCTGGCAGGAATAAAAAACACCATCGCCGACTCGCTCAGCAGAGAGCTGCGCTCGTGCCACGAGTGGGAACTACGACAGGATCTAGTGGACCGCCTCTTCCGACGGTGGGGCACACCCCAGATCGACCTGTTCACGACGGCGACGAACTCCAAGTGCCGGAGGTTCGCCAGCAGGTTTCCCCAGCCGAGGAGCATGGGCGATGCTTTCTCGTTCCCCTGGGAGGGCCTGTTCCTATATGCGTTCCCTCCATTGCCGCTGCTGATCCGGCTCATCAACCAGCTCAAGAGGTCACGGTGCAGGATGATCCTCGTCGCACCTGCGTGGCCGAGGCCGATATGGTTCCCGGACGTTCTGGACTTGTCAGCGTCCCCGTCAATCAAACTGCCAGTGGACGCGGATCTTCTCTCCAGGGAAGGAGGCGCCATCCTCCATCACGACCCGAAGTCGCTGAACTTGCAGGCCTGGCTCCTGCAGCGTTAGAGTTTGGAGGTTACGACATACCGGCCGACTGCAGAGAGGTTCTTGCAAAGGCCAGGGCGTCCTCAACTCTTAAATGCTACGGACACAAATAGAAGAGGTTCTCTGTCTGGTGCCACGCACAGAAGATTAACCCTCTACAGATTACGGCTTCTCAAGTACTGCCGTACCTGCTGACGCTGGCCAAGGCTGGACTGGCGCACGCTTCCGTCAAGATTCATCTTGCTGTGATCTCCCGATACACCAGAACCACGGGACGGTCGTCTTTGTGGTCTCATCGTTTAGTGAAAGAATTTATGAAGGGACTGTTCAGATCGTTCCCGCCGGTGAAGGCCCCGGCCCCGGCGTGGGAGCTTAACGTGGTGCTGACCAAGCTCATGGGACCTCCGTTCGAGCCTCTGCACTCGGCTCCGTTGAAGTTCTTGTCGTGGAAAACAGCGTTTCTTGTGGCCATCACCTCTGCATGACGGGCGGGAGAGATCAGGCCCTTTCCTGCAAGCCCCCGTACTTGACTTTTCACGACATGAGGGTAGTGCTCAGGACGCACCACTCCTTCATGCCCAAGGTGCCGTCGGACTTCCACCTCAACGAACCCTTGGTGTTGCCTGTTTTCTTCCCGTTGCCTTCGTCGCCGGCTGAAAGGACTTTGCACTTGCTGGATGTGGCTAGAGCGCTGAAGTTCTACGTGGACCGCACAAAGTGTTTTCGGAAGACGTCACAACTTTTTGTGAACTTTGGACCTGTCAATCAGGGGAAGGCTCTATCATGTACTGCCATCGGTTGGCAAACCGACCGCTGCCTGGCCGTCCGAGAGCCCATTCCACCAGAGCGATCGCAGCTACCACGGCGTTCCTATCTGGTGTGCCCTTGCTGGACATCTGCAGGGCTGCTACGTGGAGTTCGACGCACACCTTCACGAAATTCTACTGCTTCGATCGGGATCCAGGGAGGAGTCCAGGGTCGGCCAAGCAGTGCTGCGCAACCTGTTCGCCTAAGGTGAGCCTGTTGAGGAGGTAAGAATTGCTTACTGTTGAGTTTTGATGTAATGCTTAATGTTGAGCCTTTGCCACCTCCCGTGGTTGTGCATGTGTGTACTGCTATGTATTCTTTTATTCATGAGCATGTGAATCCATGCCAGACCCCATGCTGGAGAAGGAACAAGTTACTTACCTGTAACTGTTGTTCTCCAGCATGGGTCTGGCATGGATTCACATGCAAACCCTCCCGCCTCCCCCTCTGCGGCTCTTCACTTGGTCATACTGCCTCTTCACGTGCTACCAAATCTGAAGATGGCTGCCAGAGGCGGGGCTTAGGGAGATGGCAGTCATTGGCTGTGGTCAGTATGACGCAGAGATCAGTGATTGGTTACTACTACGAAAGACAGATCAGAAACGAAACTGATACTGATTTTTCTTTACCGCGGATTCCCAGCCTGACGACGGGGAATATTCATGAGCATGTGAAT
This sequence comes from Ambystoma mexicanum, assembly GCF_040938575.1. Taxonomy (NCBI): domain Eukaryota; kingdom Metazoa; phylum Chordata; class Amphibia; order Caudata; family Ambystomatidae; genus Ambystoma; species Ambystoma mexicanum. The sequence goes on along the minus strand of NC_090932.1, from coordinate 1,277,549,128 downwards.
CCATGCCAGACCCATGCTGGAGAACAACAATTACAGGTAAGTAACTTGTTCCTTTCGGCCGGCGGCTGTTAGCTGGGGGGAAATCTGCCAAACCCGTGATTTGGCGGACCCTTAAATGCAGCAGTAATATCGCTACGGGAGCATTTAAGGGTTACCGCCAAACTCATGATGAGGCCCTTAGTCTTCACATAATCCACCCTCTTCACCTGCGCAGACCCTATCCCACTCGACTGGTCTGACAATGCTGCCATCCCACTATTGGGCACCCACTTGACTATGGCCCACAAAGGTCATGGTAAATGTCCCCTCACTCTATGCCGTTCATACAAAACCTTCCCTGTCAATGAGAGATCAGCAAACTTTGCAGGTCTCCCCAAAACATGAAATGCCTAAGGCCTTCTTGAATTATTCAACAACTCTGCTATGAAACTGGTGGATACTCATACCCCCCCCTAAGAACCAGCCCTGCTAAAACCAAACCATCTGCCCCTTGGTACACTCCTGAGCTCGCCTCTGAATAACGCTCAATCAGAGCCCTAGAGAAATGGTGGTGAAAAAACTGTAACCCTGTAGACCTCACCAACCTCAAATCTCTCCACACCAACCATAGGATTCTGATTATTGAGGACAAAACTGATTACTACTCCACCACCATTGCGGCAGCCTCTAACAGGAGCAGAGCCCTCTTTGTAGTAGTAAAGCATTGTACCATACCCACACCCGCCCTGAGGTACCAGGAACTCAGGAAAATTGTGACAGAAACAACACATTTATTCATCATAAAAATTGTCAAGATCTGAGAGACCACCAGCATTAGCTCCACGTTACCTCTGCATGCACACTGCCCTTATGAACCAAATTCTCTCCTCTGGATCTCCTAAAAAGGATTGTCTCCTTCAAACCTACTTCTTACTCAGACAATATCATCCCGGCCTCCATCATTAAACAATTGATTGACCCAGCTCTCAACGCACACCTCAGCATCATTAAAGCCTCTCTCACAGAAGGTTAATTACCAGACATCCTCAAGACTGGTCTAACATGACCTCTTTTGAAAAAAACAATCCTAAATCCAGACAGCCTGGGCCACTACCGGACCATTACGAACCTTCTGTTTATCGGCAGAATCTTAGAAAAAGTAGTCATTACACAGCTACTCCCCAGAATCGAACAACTTCACCTCCTAAATGACTATCAGTCAGGGTTCCACCCCAAGTGTAGCATTGAGATAGCCACCATACGGGTGGTGGTTGATGCCCTCCAAATCATGGATCAGGACGGCTCATGCCTCTTTGTCCTCCTTGACATTCAACAGCATCGACCACAGCATCCTCCTCTCCCTTCTTGCTGACAAGATGGGATTCTCTGGGATTGTCCTGAATTGGTTTACCCTCCTACCTCTCGGCAGACATCAAGCTGTCCAGATGAACATGTTGTGCTCTAACCAACTCAAGGTCTCCTACAGAGTCCCCCGGGACTCCATCCTCTCATCAATCCTTTTTAACCTTTAAATGGAGCCTCTGGGCAGTATCCTCAAAGATCCCAATATACCCATCCACCAGAACGTGGATGATACTCAGTTGTACATAAGAGTAAATAGTGTGCAGGACATCACTCATCTCTTCAATTACCTAGCAATTAACTAGGCATCATCGAGTCCTGGTTGTTGACTGCCTACCTCAAACTAAACCCATCCAAGACTGAGTTTATCCTCATCGGTCCGCCAACTAAACAGAAACTTGTCTAACAATGGCTCAATGATATACACATAGAAGGATTTGATCCACAACTCTCAGACTCAGCGAAATCCTTATGTTTCACCATTGACAGCTTCTCCAGCATGGGGTCTGGCATGGATTCACATGCTCATGAATATTCCCCGTCGTCAGGCCGGGGAATATTCATGAGCATGTGAATCCATGCCAGACCCATGCTGGAGAACAACAGTTACAGGTAAGTAACTTGTTCCATCCTTTCTTTCCAGAAACACGATCCAAGAAGGCCCAAACAGACTGCATCCAAATCTCCACCCTTTACAAAATCAAACCCTTCATCCCACCGCTGGACTTCCGGACCGTAGTGCAGGCCCTTGTGGTCTCGCAAATCGATGGGGGAAAAGCATTCCTGATGGGGCTCCCAGCTGCTCACTTGGCTCCCCTAAAAGCAGTCCACCACGCTGCAGCACACATTTTTATGGCTGCATGGAAATTGGACTAAATCTCCCCCGTCCTATGCGACCTGCATTGGCTTCCTCTCCAGGTCAGGATACTGTTCATGACTGCATGTATCATCTACAATGCAGTCACGAGTAGCAGACCAGCACACCTGGTGGCTAAGCTCCACACACCTGGTGGCAGACGTTTGTCACACAGCAAATGGACTAACCAGCTTGAATCACAACTTGTCAGCAAGGAGAGGACGCACAAACAATCCTTCTCTTGTCACACACTCACCCTGTGGAACTCGATCCCAGTGTTGGCTTGGAATGCCCCCTAAATTCTCCAGTTTTGCAACTCTCTCAAAACATGGCTTTTTCAACAACACCTGACCAAGAACTAATTCCAATGGATGCACATACCGACGCACATACCTCAACTCACAGTACTCTCGCTACTGTTAAAAGATGCCAGCCCAAACCCTGACTACCCGCACTCTGTTTAGCACACCACTGCTCCCGAGCTAGGTCTGCGCTTTAAACAATAAAATCAATTAAAACATGAATAAATAAATAAGGTTAGTGGTTGAAGAGCCCTCAAAAGGGGTTTGTACAAAAACTGCCTTAACAATAATGATGAGAGGAAAGGTGTCTGATTCAAGGTTATGTATGACCTGTTTGAAGGCTTCTAGTCGTATGAAGGTAAATGATGAGGATGTTAAGTTGAGGGTTCAGGAACATCACACATTGTACAAGTGGTATAATTTTAAAAATCAAGGAGTTGGGTAGATGTTGCAGATTCAGTTTGGGACATGGTGTGGGATCCCAGGACATTTTTAAAAACCCATGTTCTTTGTCCCAGGAAGATGATTAAAGTAGGCCTAGACAGTGCCAATTTAGTTCACTGCTGAATAATAACAAATAAGGAAGGATTTGGTTGTATTTTGTCCTGTGTCATAGTTAGTGTGTGTTGTTGTAATCCAACTAATGGAGACATGTTGTATTCTGTCTATTGCTGGGCTGAATGAATGCTGGTAAAACAAAAGAATGCTGATAGAATGTAGATTACATCCTAGCCTGGATCTGCAGGTAATTGGAATGTTTGGTGTAGGTTATGGGTTATTTGCACCCCGGGAAGTGCGATTAGCCAATCAGGTGGCTGGAACAGTGGGTACACATGCTCTGCCCGCTGTTTACAGCCAGTTGAGGCCCTTCTCTGGGTGGTGGCATCTTTTTTAAAATATTTTATTTTGGGTGGCAACACCACCCCCCGTACTCCAAAAACAAAACATACCTCTACCCTCCCCACTTACGTGCTGGAACGAAGCTTTGCGCTCCAATCGTAGCGCTCCTCTCCGCCACCATAGAAATGGCAAAGGGACTTAGTTCCTTTTCTCTATGGCGGCGGCCATCTTTTTTTTGTTTTTTGTTTTTTCCTCTGGAAATTGGAGTTGCTTGCTTCAGGTGAAAAAATAAAGAAACTATTTGCACCCCGTATAAAGGTGCAAATGGCTTTCATCCCAGCAGACATGGCCAGTAACGGGCATCAGCCCTCGCCGAGGCCGTCACTTTTTTTGGGCCTACCAGCCATGTCCACCCCCTGCCACAGTGGTGAACGCCCTAACATTCTGAGAAGGCCAGTTTGGAGTTACCTGGCTGAAAAGGGTTTCTTCATGTTTTAATCTACTTAAATAACTAAGTACCAGTCACCTGGAACCAAGAAATAAGAATGACCCCTTTTTACAACTAACTCAAGTACTTTATTTGGAGGGACTCTGAAATGTAACAGGCTTCCAAAGTGGTAGTTGTGAGCAGTGATGAAAACCAAGAGAAACGGTTTAAGTATTCATGTCACCAGAAGGTCTGGTTTCATTGAGGTGGTGGCATCTGAAGAAAAACAGTTGATGGTATTGATGATTGGTAATGCAGGTTGTGGTCATCAGGGCATGTGATCAAGAAGTGCACCTAAAAACTGCCAATTCAGGAGAATGTGCTTTATTTAGTTTGTCTATACTTTGGTGGTTGTATCCACACCATGTTTGGTCATTGTGCATCTTATTCTTTCTGGTTGTCTAAATATTTGTTGGGGAATGGAGTGTCCTGATTCATATTAAAAGCCTTAAGAATCATTTTGGAGTGTGAACATCATTTTATGGGAGATGTCACGCTCAAGTGGCATCTTTGCATGTGGGACCAAGAAATGAATGCACAAGTAATGGCAAGGGACTTAAATACATTAGAGTAGACTTGGTGCTTGATGGTTCGTTTCCCTGACAGCAAAAATTACACACAAGCTTCTAATTGATTTCTAGAATAGGGGCGGTGTTTGGGAAATGGAAAGATTGCATTGGGGTCTTTAAATGAAAACTGTCTAACGAATGCCAGGTTATAGTTACCCATTAAATAAAGAAAGCATTTGCAGAAGGCATGATCAACAGGGAAATCATTTGACGGCCTGAAAAAAAGTATTTTCTCAGCCTAACAGGTACTTCTGGCGAGTGCCCTTATGAAGTAATACCGCGACATGAGTGCCGAGTTGTTATCATTGTTCCAAAGAATCCCTCTGGCAGAGGAGTGCACAAACATCCTGTCAGAGACGGGATAGTGGGCAGGCTTAGATTGGCCTGTGTGGTTATAGGGCAATTTCCAAAGTGCTAGTGTGTGCCAGTTTTTATCACCACTTAGCTGGATATTTAAATGCACATTGGGTAAGAGCATCATAAAGCAAGAACACCAGCTGCTCAAGTACAATTTGCCACAAATTATAAAAATAATGTGACCACAAACGCGTTTGTGTCCGAAAAGTAGAATAGTATGGGATACCTGACTGGAGCTCAGACCTGTTTTATGTCCCAGTCACATCTTGAGGTTGGGCTTGGTTTCATAAGAAATGTTCAGGCAGACATTGCCCTAAAGTGTCAGCCTGCTCGTGCGTGTGCTTTCTGTCTTAATTATATGGTTAGCATGGGTTGGCTGCAGGCTCATTTCTGCGTTGCCATAGCTAGTATAATCTAACTAACTGTGGTGCTTTTTTCTTCCCTTAGGCTCACCCGTCTGTGCGCATTAAAGGGACAGAGCACACCTATAACCCAGCCTTGTGTCAGGATGAACACTGTGGCTCCAATGCCAAGGGCCAGCACATGCACTGTCCTTTCTGTAGCGTCTGTGAGGCCTATCAGGACGCGGTCATTCTACGGGCGCACTACCGAGTCAAGCACGTGGACAAGGGCCTAGACTTTGCAGGTGAGTTGCTTGAGAAGAAAAGGCAGCTCAGTGGTGTGGGCAAGGGGGCAGCGAGCGTAATGTGTGAGCGTGCCTTGGAATAGCCAGGGAGTGCGCATCAGCCCTTGGGAGAAGCTGCAGGCTTGCTCTAGATGCTATAAATAAAACTGGCTGCGCTGCAGTGTTAGTATGCAGTACGGGGGCGAACCTGTGCTTGCTAATCCAGCTTTCATTACAAAGCGATGAATGGGCCATGTCTGCGCCTCCTGGGAGGGCAGCTTTCTTCCGCTCTAGTTTTATTTACTGCTGAGCCGGGAAATGTCTCTTCCTTCGTTTTTGTCCTTCAAGAGAGTGGGGGCCAAGCCTCCATGCTGATCCCATCCCTGCATTACACACCACTTCAATCTGTTTGGTTTCATTCAAACCACGAAAAGCCTGTGAGTTTTCATGGGTTTGTTGCAGTTGGGTTCATGTCTCAATCACCAATATGTGCGTGCTGCATCATTTGACGCGCGAGGAAAGTGGGGAAGGGAGAGGGTGGAGACAAACAAGCAAGAAAAGGAGAGCAAGTGAGAAGGTGGTGAGAGAGTTGGTGGAGAAAAGACAGAAAGGATAGGGAAAGGAAATAAGGTTACAGGAATCTTCTGTCACTGGAAAACCCAACTCAAGACACATTGGGGGTCATTACAACCCTGGTGGTAGGGTAAGCTGCCGGCCCCGTTAACCCCCTACCGCCTCATTACGAGTTCCGCGAGCGGGACCCGCTACGGACGCCTGGTTTAGCGGGTCCCGTGAGCGGTCCAGCATGCTAACAACGGGCCCTTTATTAACGGGCCCGTTGTTGGCATGCTCCCCATTCCCATTGAGCCCTATGGGGGCTCCAATGGGAATGGGGATGGGTTCCTGGAATGGGGAAATACCGGGCCCTCCAAGGTCGGAATGGCCCGGTATTTCCCCATTCCAGGGACCCGGTACCCGGAATGGGTGTAGCCATGCAGCAAATAGCAGCATGGCTACCTCCAAGGTTGTAATGACCTCCATTCTCTTGACCCTGCCTGATTACACATCTTTCACCTCTTAGCCAGGTGTTCAATCGTCCAAATAGTCATCCAGGGCACCCAGGTTTACCTTCAAGTCATGGCACCGAATGTGCCAAGGGTACTGTCTGAGATGGCAACCTTGTGATGGCGGCCTTAGGATAACTACTGCTGCTCATCTAGTGGATCTGTTCACCTCCTTTGACACAACTCTACACTGATCTTATTGTGTCACCAACCACAGGCCTCTCAAGCAATGTTCCCTCTAATTATTTTTCTCTAAGTGCGGAAATGATTAGCCGTTGTGCGCACATTATTTTCCATGTGCGCAACTGAATAACGATGTAAGCCACTTTGTGAGCTTGCGTAGTTAGTGAGCTACCATCTCTGAAGAGTTTGGAAGGAGATTTCCCCTTCCCAACCACTTCTTTACATATCAGTTGTAAAAGGAGCATCTTACAACTCTTTTTCCAAACATAGGCTACAAAATCAAATATTTGTATGTGATTATAAGGAGAGCTCATTAACCAGTCCAAGACTTCAAGATATGCCATAGTACCTACCAAAAGTACTCCTGCACATAGAGAAAAACGTGTATGCACAAAAAAGCTTTGCATGCTCAGGATAAACAATATGTTTAGTTGTGTCTATCATTTGTCAACACTACTCAGAGACAATGCAGAAAGTGTTTAATGCCATTGGGGAAAAAAATCGCATGTTTATTACAAAAAACAAGTATTGCTAATCACTGATGCGGTTGTCAACAAATTCGGACATTATGCAATGTTTGCAAATGGAATAATTGCCACTGAAAGGAATGTGTCAGAAAACATGCCAATAGGAGTTCATGTGACACTTTAATTGAGTAATTCAAGGGCCAGGAGAAAATGCCTCATAATCTATGTAAGGATGATAATTGCATCAAAATAACTGCACCACAGAATATGATGATCTGAATTCCTGGGCAGCTGCTTACTATCCACATTATGATGTTGTTCTGTGAATTGTGACATTTAGTCAAAACCAGCCTTACAGCTAGGAGGCATATACTATTTTTTATTAAAAACAGGGCAATGTACCCAACAAAAACGGAAAACATGAACATATAGGAATCTACCCCCTGCTTATACCCACAAAGTTCCACTAATCTATTTTCTAATCAGTGACCATCAGAGCAGTGTCATTGGTAGGAACTTTAATAATATTACTGCATGATCCCAAGAGGAATTTGAAGGGGAAAGAAAATATTTCAATAAGCATGAAATATCCGTAATGGCAAAGCCAATTACTTTCTTACTCCCTGAAAAAAAAAAAATGTTGATTCCAAATATGGAGTAAAATCGTATTGGAGCCCTGATTGTAACCCTGATATAGGAAGCGAAATTACAGGGCACATAATACAGCCTATAGTTTTTCCCACCCTTGATCACCACAGGTTAGACAAAAATCAACAAGGTTTCTTCTGGCGCTCGTTGAAGAAAATCACATATATTTTCCCTTTGAGTCAATTACAGTAATGCTCACAGTTACAACATATTGAGTACCTTCTTCCAAAACTGTGGACCCCTCTTCTGAAAATCATTGAACAAGATGCATGGGGATGCTAGAAGAAATAAATGCAAACCCATGAACATATTGAAAAGTCCTCAGCAGCTGTTGCTCCCCAATCATAGGGTAATATTGGCAACAATTAATATTTGAGTTTTCCAATGCGTTAACTTGCAAAGGGAACTCTTCAAAGAGCTTGTGTGACATATGTACAAAGAATAGGAAGCATTGGGATGAGGTTAAATATCCTAGTAGCCTGCTTACTTAGAGTCAGTACCCGATATTTGAGCCGACACTCGGGTGACATAATGTGGGAATGCTTTTACTAAGGCAACATGAGTAACAGAAATGTGTGTGCTTCAAAGTCATTCATATTATAACATAAACCAAGACTTGTATCTAAGTCTGTAATCTTTTGCTGAGCTAACGTAGGCAGAGTCAAGGTTGTCTGGTAACATCTGATTGTGGCCTGGGGCGGAGTTGGAGTCATACGGTATAAGTGTGGTAGATTCAAGCATAGAATCCTGGGTGGGGAGGGAAGAACATTTAGTTGATGTGTGCAGGTATATCTTAGTTATATCTTCTGTTCATGGAGCCACTTTTTCATATTCATTTTTAACCTCGTGTGGGTGTATTCTATGTTTAGAGTTTTTAGGTTTTTAAGGCCAAGCTTGCATAGTAGGGCAATGTCAATAGGTTACACCAGAGTATCAAGAATAGTTTGTATAATTTAGCTTCATTTTGAGAGAAAACAAATCTAAGGTACCTGCTGTGGATTGTGCCTTATTAAATCTTATTTGAATAGGTAGGAATTGTCTGTGTGCGCTGCTAAAATTCTTCTGAGCGGCACCCAGAAGGAAGCTGGGCAAGCGCACATGCGCACAGCTTAGAGGGAACATTGCTCTCAAGTCCTCGGCAACACCCTGGATGCTTCAGATACTTTCTCTCCAATGGTATGCAGTGACACAGGCTGAGAATAAGGCCCCAGTGGCATCGCCTTTGCCACATGGACCCTTTACTTGGCGGCAGCAGTGGTTATATGAATATCCCCAGATGTAGGAAATGTTCGCCTATTTCTTGGAGGGTGTGTGCGCTCGCGCTTCTGTCTTAAAATGTCACTTTGCACATAGCAGCCCCTTCTTGGTCTTGACACTATCATCTCCCTCCTTCAAAATGTACACCCTTGCATACGATATGTGCTTAGGGACTGGAGCCTTGCCTTTGCCCCAGTGGTCACTTCATGTCTTGATCAAAGCCATCGTATATTGGAGTAATGAATGGTCCAAGGAGACTCAAATTGAACATTGTCCGGACACCCACCACCTACTCACATCTCCTTTATTAATCCATAATTGTCCGCTTCCTCCACCTTTGTGGTTTACCATGAATTGTCCGAATTAGAAATGCCAGAGGTAGAAAGAAATTAAAGTTATTGTACTGCATTTTTTTGCAACCCGCTCCCCCCACACCCTTACTTACCTTTGGGCGGCACACTTGGCTGTGTGCCGCCGACTCTGCCATCCCTTTGCGACGCCGGTTCCCTTCACTTACGTGCATGAGAACCGGCACCACAGGGTCCTTTTTTTCTACAACCTTCTTATTAGGTCGCTGCGGTTGTAATGAACAAGAGTGCAGGGGACCCCCGGCGCTCTTGTTCACTGTAATCATATTAAATGGTGGTTTTGATTGACATTTTCGGCTGTTTGAAATTTTCTTTTAGCTGAAATTCGATCAAATCTACCATTCTTTTAAATACAAATAAAAAAAAAACTTCGACAGGTGCCTTTGTATCTACCTAGCTAGGTACATTTGACAAAACACGTTTTTATGCACATGCACTTTCAACTGGCCTTTAGTGCTTCTAAAATAGTTATAAAACATTTTATTTAACACTTTCAGCTTGTCAGCCTTGCTTGTACATGGTAGTAAAAACAGTATTATAGGCTTACAAATGAGGAGATTGGAATATATAAAATGCTGAAGGTAAAAGCGGGCAGGGTACAGCAAGGCACTAGTCTTTACAGGATGATTAAGCACGCATCACAAAGGGAGATACAGAGCTAGGCAGCACATCCTCATTGTGGTCGTGGTGATCGTGGTGATGGAGCATCAGTGTAGCCAGCCAACAGGGAAAACATGAGATTAGGCAAACAGCAGAGTGAGCATCAGGATAGGCAAATCTTCAGGGGAGGGGTAAAACATCAGAAATTGCAATAAATAGGCAGTACCCATTGTTCTGAGGTGGAAATTCACAAGGTCACCCTTGTGATGAAACCCACATCCTGCCTGGGAGATAGCTGCCCTGTTGATACTTTAAGAGGTTCACTCAAGCTTTTGGGACCTTCGATAACCAAACTCGTTAATCTCTCTTTTAGTGAAGACCTGGTTCCATCATCCCTTAAGGAGGCCTGGTTCATGCCTCATCTTAGGAAAAGCAACTCTGATCCATTGGTGGCCAAAAATATTGGCCTATTACAAATGTGCCTTTTCTTCTTAAGATCATGGGCATGGTTACTCATTTGCAGCTACAGGGCTATATTGAAGAACAGAACATCTTGGGTGCACGCCAGTCAGGCTTCCGAGCTCAGCATGGGACAGAAACCGCTATGCTGAATCACAAATCTACCTTGGCCAGTATAGTGGATCGTGGGTCACCCCACCCTGCTGATGCTCCTGGATCTCTCTGCGGCCTTTGACCTGGTGGATCATTTCCTTTTAGTCTCAAGACTCGGGGACCTGGCCCACTGTTCCGACCTGTTGGGGCAATGGATCGCCTAGTTTCTTGGGTCACGTATGGCTAGAGGGGCAGTTGGTGAGGCTAGTTCCTTCCCTATCATAAAAACATGGGGTGTCCCTCAGGGATCGTGCATCTCTCTGACACTCTTCAACATTTACATCAGGTCCCTACTTATTTTATTGGATGACCTGGGTGTGCAGTACACCAACTATGCAGATGACGCCCAGGTCATCCTTGAGCTTAGTGGAAACTACATACAGGACTCAGCTGCCATTAATAAAATCTATGATGCAGTTCAGATGTGGATGGCTGATAATTCACTAGCCGTAAATAGTGATAAGACTGAGCTCCTGATCGTAGCATCAGGCCCACAACTTAAGAAACTAGATCCAGCCTATTGCAGCTGCTGTATCACTGGCAGCGACATCAACGTCTCCAAGAATGTGAGACGCTAGGCATATTTGTCAACACAGAACATACTATTAAGACTCATGTTTCACACATTCGATCTTCTTGTGGCTATACTACCAAGCTGATGAATCATATTCGTTAATTCATTTCAGTCAGAAACTGTTTTCTGCTAGCCACAGTGCTAGTAAACTCCAGGTTGGACTATTGTAACAGCCTTCTGGCTGGTACTACGCATGCCAATCTTCACTCACTACAGGTTGCACAAAATGACACAGTTCGCGCTATTCATGATCTGTCAAGATGGACTCATGTCTCTGATGCTAGAAGGAAACTGCATTGGCTTCCAATCAAACATCGGATTACTCATAAGATTTTTCACTCTATCCTTTAAATGCCAGACCCACGCAAGCCCAAAATACCTCAAGGATCGCTTAAAGCCTCACATATCGGGAAGACAGCTGCGGTCCCTGGACAATCCCACCCTGTACCATTCAACAAAATGGCTGCTGACAAACAGCGCTATGACAATGATTGTTTAACAGTCTTTCATTTGTGTTTCAAGAAATAATGATATCTTGCACTCAACAAATGTGTGATTCTGTTTTAATGCTGCACTCTGTCACAGCCGACGTGTGTTTCGACCTGGGGTTGTTTTCAAGGCAACTTCTTAATAGAGTCAGCTTCCCTATTGATGTTATCACTTATGATTAATCTGGAATAGTTTCTTTATGGAGTATTTATTTAGTTAATTTCCTTTCACTCATTCACATGTACTTCAGTGCGAATCCTAGAGATTAGTTTGTGTACAGTTCTATTGTCCCTTTTATCCTCTGCGGACCTTGATCCTTCTACCAGATTGCTTCTGGTCAATCCTAATAGTTTTATGTGATTCTTATATCCCTTGGAGTCCATCCTCTCAGATCTTTAAAAGTCCCAATACCCCTTTATCCAGTATCCTGTCCTCGCGATAGATCCCGCGTATTAGTCAGATTATATCTCTGGGAATCCAAGGGATATTAGAATTGCATAAAACTATGAGGATTGACCAGAAGCAATCTGGTAGAAGGATCACCTCTGTCCTTTTCTTCCTAACAGCCCAACGAATAGTGCCCCTTTTATCTCCTCTGTTCAAAGATAAGAGCCTAAATGCAACTGAACTAGGCTATTCTATAGCTTACCTTGTGATTTCTTACAGGTACTTGAAGCCTTCTAAATGTATCTGTTCTAGTGTCTCAGGAGTGATTGTATCCACCAATCGAGAAGTCCACTCGTTTCCGGTCTACTCACGCTTGGTTCATTGTATCACGTGTTTATATACGTGCATGCGGATGTCATGATCACGTGATCCGCTTCACGTTGATGTCTAAAACAGCGACTAGAACGTTGCCTTATGCATCTACTGCACGGGAATCTCTATTGCGGTAACAAATATTGCCGCCACACAGTATTCTTAAGTGACTAACATAATCTTCCCCTAAAGGAATTTATATAAGTGAATGACATATTGTAGATACTACAATCTACTGTGCATGGGTCACTAAAAACTCTAGAATACATTTCTCTGTAAATATGCAGCCTATTTATTTTTATTTATTTTATTTATTTGCATTTAATATGAGCGCTCACACAGCCCAGGGGCATTGAGGCGCTGTTACATAAATATGTCTTAATATGCAGCAACTCCTCCCTGGTTTTGAATCTTGTCTGCCCTGTCTTGCCTTTTTATGTTTTTTGTGCACCCTGAGGCCTATGGGCATGCTGCACGCTACAAGAATTAAATAATAATAATATCATGCAGCATCAGAATGAACAGTATACCAGGATTTGTAAAAGTGCCTAGACGTTAAATTAAGTAGATTTAAAGAAAAGGCCATTTTACAAAAGGTGACAAAGAATTTGTTTGGAGCAAGGGTAAACAATTATTTAGATTGTTGCAGGGGGGTGATAGTTTCAGGATGAAAGTTAATGAATGTTAAAGGTTCTTGGGATGAGAGGTAAAGATCCTTTTCATTGAAACAGATTTGGCATGGGCAATACCATTCAGGGTGGAGGCCACGTTTTGGAATAAATGAGCCAAGGACATGACCTGGCATATTTAACTTAAATGTAGGAGACAGTGCTCTGCAAAGGCTTTTTGGCCTGGAACTGGTTGGTGCTGGCTTCATAGCCTGTGTGGGTCACATTCTCAACATCTTGTTGATGGGTGGGGGATCATACTGGTTTTAGCTGTTTTCCTGCTTATCATTTGTAGGCGAAGCTGAGACTAAAAGCTTGTTGGTTTTCATTTTTTTAGAGAGTTGGTTGTGGAAGCTCAGGTTCTGCTATTATTTAATCTGTATAATCTCTTTTTGAGGCACGCCTTTCCCTCTTGCCAACAGTGTCAACTGCCCCACGGGGTTCAGGGAATAAAAGGCCTGCTCTCATCGTGTGCTTTCACTAGGACTCAAGATGTGTGTGTGTGTGTGTGTGTGTGTGTGTACATTGCAACTGTTGATATGGCTTTAAATCGCTCTTTGGAACTTCTGTTGTAGTTTAGCTTTTCAGGTTTTCAGCATGCTGAGAGCCCCCTTGGGTGCCTCCACTGCCCCTTTTGACACTGATGTTTTTGCTCTGATGGTTACGCCTTTTTATGGTTGCCATGCCAAATATAGTCTTTTAGGCCAATCTGCGCGAGTCTAATGGATTGTGTCCTCCCACTTTCAGTGCATGCTCTACTGCCTTTGCATTTTGGCTCTTCACTGACTGTTGGCTGTGGCTGCAGGTTAGGCTGTAGCCGTCATGATCTGCTGGCTCTTGAATAGGGCTTTTAAGCAGGGTTTAAGAACTGAGCAGCACTTGCAGGCTCGGAAGCCGTGCTCGATGCCTCTTGATCAATCTGCACTATGTCAAGCATGCAGGCATATAAGCAGAAAGGTACGTATGCAATGGACAGTGACCGGTAGACGATATGGTCTGCATAGTTCAGTGCCACCCACCCTCTGGAAATACTGGACGCCATCAGTGTTGAAATTCCAACTTTTATTTCATCACAGGGACTGGCACTGTAGGCCAGTAAACCACTAAATATATGGATTGGGGAGCGTTTATACCAAACGACATACAAGGAGTTAATTGCAGTGATCAAGACATCCCCAGTAATATTTTCCTGCAGTAACGATTAGTTGTACTGTCATATTTACACGGGGTGCAGCACACCAGCAACTAGCAAGGCTGTGTAAGAAACCAAGTTCCAGGTGCTTATAAAGGTCTCCTAATTGCCCATTTCTTCTAGTCCGTGCTGGTGTAAACTTTCATTACTTCACAGTTGCCCCATCTAAAACCATTAAGGTCACAAGGCTACCGAATAAAGATACACACATTAATGCTTCATGGAAAACAGCGACCGTGAACCAGAAGAAGTGCTACTTCTTACTCCTACATAGATAGCGCATGTCTGGAATCCCCGAAATCAACTGATCCTCCTCTTAGAAACAACATATCCTGACCACGGGTCAGGCATTCATTGTGTGACTAACACCATGTCTATAACATGCGTCAAAGAGCCCCGACGTGACTCTCTTGTCAGGGTTCTCAAGTGGATCTCCGTGTGGAAAACAGTAACCCAACCATTAACCTAACTTCTGTCTGGCATTCACTGAGGCCAAGGTCCAAAAAACATAAGAGACGGAACCCAATCCCACAAACAAAGACTTTGTCTGGCAACTCTAATTTTTAAGAAAAATATAATTCTAAACTAGGTAAGTTGATAAACCCACAGCCTCTATGATGGCGGAAGTGAAAATGTTTACCCATAATGAAGTTAATCCATTGTCCACCCGTAAACAAGGGCATGAACGCTAACCTATTTAAAAATCATAAAAGCAATTGATACCTACAATGAATAAAGTAATTTAACAAAAATATACAAATACAATCCTATGGTTAACTAAATGGGAGGATGTGATGAAACAGTGAAATATGTTCAGGTCATGAAAACGTGGCATGCTCAGCGAGAGAGCCGGTAGCAGCCACCATACCAGAAACCAATTGGTGCTCTTGCATACATAGGATTTATACCTCTGACAATTCTGACTGTCCTTCGTTTAATCTAATGCTCGGAATAGCCATTAAACAATCCCAGTTGAGTCTGATATCAGCAGACCCTGCACTCTGAGAGCAATAAGCGATATTCAAGGGCCTATGAGCCAAACAGACGGTAACAGTTCTGCAGAACGGGTCTCTCATCCACTATACGAATTTAGGGTTGTTTCTCAATCATGCGAAATTTCAACAAGATGAAGGGGAGCTTTTTGGTCCCATTTTATTATCACTTTTATAGATATCAGTGGCAGTGCTTTTACTAAGGTATTACTACATGGTTGATGAGAACAATCTAATGCATTGGAAGTAAACAAGGCTTTGCAAACGGGTTGTCTACAGTAGATTATAATTGACTTTAGTCTGAATATTTTAAGAATACAAATCCCTCTTATTTGTATCATGTTTTAGGGATTTTATAAGTGCCTTTGACGGCCTTAAATTAGATTATTTGGGTGCTAAGGTAACTAACTTGGAAATGCCCTGGGATATTTTATAGCTTAATATGGCACCCTATTCGAATACATGGGTACAACTCCGTATTGGGGTGGCTGGAGAATTTAATAAAAAAATAAGTACCAACAGAGGACTGAAGCAGGTCTGGCACAGTGCTAATTTGGCACTTAGGGCCTCATTACGAGTATGGCATAAAGTGGTAAAATTGGAGGTGATTTAGGGCCTCATTACACGGATGGCGGAGAACCATGGCGCTATTAGCGCCATGGTTCATGCCAGTAAAATACCGGCACCGGCTTGGTGGAAAGGGGAATTACCGCCCCATTCCAAGGTCGGCGGGGCGGTAATTCCCCCTTCCACCATTGCCCTTCCCCATTCCCATTTTTGCCCCATAGGGCATAATGGGGAAGGCGCTAATTACGGTACCGCAAATTGCGGTACCGTAATTAGTTCCCTGGGTCCCTTTGCGGGTTGGTTTTTAATGCCTGCAAAAAGCAGGCGTTAAATTCCCCAACCCGCAAAGGGACCTCGTAGTAAGGCGGTAAGGATTTACCGGTACCGGTAAAATACCGGTACCGGTAAACCCTTACCGCCATCCATGTAATGAGGCCCTTAGTTATCTCCAATTTTACCACTACACCAAATTATGAGTTTTGGATTTAGTGGAAGATTTACCTCCAGCAAAACCCTGGAGGTAAATCTTTCCACTCAACGCCCAAACATCGACAGAATTGGCGGAATTCCCGCAGCGGAATTCCGCAAAAAAATGGATCCAAATAAATTGGGATTTACACTGCTACCACCACTTATAATCAGGCGGAAATTCCGCCTGACCAAGTGGTGGTAACTGTAAATCAGTTTGGTGGTCTTTCAGAGGATTTACCTAATACCTAAAACAAAGGATCATGGGATTTGGTAAATGTGGACGGTGTGGACATAACTACACTCTTAAACTCTGCTTCATTGTATATCATTACTCCCAAGGACACAGGCTGTAGGGGTAACCTGTCTCTTACTCTTCCTCCCTTGATCTGATTCCTTTGTCAGCGACTAGGACAGAAATGTGTGCCCTTGATGTGCCATTTGAACAGATGTACCTGTTGCTACTGGTCAAATTCATATGCTCAATTGTGGGACATCTTGACCTGGACTTTGGCATCCATTCTTCATTGAGGGACCTCTATCCCTGAAGTCATTCATTTGCACTGGCGCATCTCGTCCTGAATTCGAAAAGCCATTACTGTGGTATCCTACTGCTGCTTTAAACCATCGGAAAGGTAATCTCTTGCCGGTCTCCTGACATTGTCTGCAGTGCTGGAGCCATCCTTCTGAGCCCAGGTACTTTGTGTGTAATCCCATAATCAGGTGTTGGTATCACATTTAGCAAAATCTGACATTGGCTTTGATCACTGCACCACTAGTGCATATGTGTAACACCAATGGTTTGACCGGGGGATTCAGTGAATCAGTGCTAGGAGGTGGAGAATGAACGAGAACAGTTTATAGGGATAATGCCAATCCAGTGATTAGTCCAAAAGCGTGGGTTACAAGCGGCAACGTTGATAAAGAAGCCATTCACAACTGCAAGAATCTCTGTGATGGGAGGAAAGTGTGGATGAGAACATTCACATGTACATGCAGTTGTGTGTCGAATTGACAAAAGGGGGCTGGGGCAATGTCTGAGGCTGCTTAATTGTTTCCTTGACAGAATTGAGAAACACCCTGATAGGCTTAGCCCACAAAGGACATCTAGGACGGCGCACATCAAAATCCAAAAATTGAGAAATTTGGTGGCCCGGTATGTATAGTGAAGTGGAGGAGGCCATGCGCTGTTGCAGCCTTTGTGAGACCAGCGATAAAACCAAGCACCAAAGTTGCCAGCTCATGTTGCTAGTAGCCATTCCCAACAAAGTGTGGCCCAAGCTTGAAAGGGACACTCTGGTTTTTAATGAACCTTCCAAGCGGTTAGAATGGGGGGCAGTTGCAGGAGTAACATCAAGTGTAATGAAAATGTTTGTGGAAAATATTTGGGATGGAAAGGATCACAGGGAACATCCTCACCAATAATTGGGTCCAATTCAAATCGAATGAAATGCAGTTCTTACAAGGGGTATGTGACACACCTTTGCACTGCACTATATCATAGGGGTGCACTCGCATCATCACATCCCTCCATAAGTTAACACATAATTTCATTGTGAACAGATGATACAATAAGACAACACTATTGGAGGTAAACAGGACGCATTTGATTAAACAGGAATTTTCTTCAAAATTGACGGGCACCCACAGATCTATACATTGTCATCATCGGTATCCAAGACCAATGTCCAGCTGGACAGTCCAAACGCACAAGCCTGGGCTAGAAACCACCCAATGGGCAACCTGAGGGGCCACGCCTGCAGTCCTCACCTGGTTGGACTATTGAACGCAAGTGGACCCCTCAACTCACAACCCGGGTAGCAAAGTAATAGTCTCTTAGTTCCACATTCTTGGTCATGGCCCGAACCTTATGTATACAATCCGTTGTGTAGGTCCCCGTCCACAGTGCCACAGTAAAATGCAACAACAATCAACACATGAAGAACTCAAAAAACATTAATTTACGTTCTACAAATGACAGAATGAGGGTGCATAAATAGTGGGTGTTGGCTGGATGGGCCAACTTTGTCATAACCTGCAGGCCGGTGGCGGGAAGAAAAGAGGGTGACCGGATGGGCTCAGCCCCTTACATATTGCCCCACCGGATGCCAGGTGGGTTGACCCAACGCCACCTGTAGCCACCGAGCCCCGTCCAACAGGCCTTACCAGCAGCCCACAGATACCCGAACCGGCCCCACGCCATAGCCCACGAGGTAGCCCCTAATGGTGCCGCTCTTGGACGGCCATGGCAGCGCCTTCATTCCTTCATCAATGGCTTGGTAGAAAGCACGAATATATTAAGTAAAGGTTTGTAGAATTGGCAGTTTGCCAAAAACTTCAACTAGTTGAATGTGTTGAGAGTAGCACAGGGGTTGACCTTTTTGTTGTGATGGGGGTGATGGAGATGATTGAGCATGGTTATCTAAAGATGAGGGCTTTACAATGAGCATAGATAGGTAAAGAGAACCACCTCAAGTATAGTATAAGGAATGTTATGACACTAGAAATAAGTGGCGGTTATGTGAAAGTTTAGACCACCACAGACGGTTGTGGCAGTAAGCAAGAGGAGTGCCAACCCTGGAGACAAGTGAGAAGTGTAGTGCTCATGATGTGATGAAGGTCAACAATCAAATAAGCTATGCCAATGTCTGCAATCTAGTCATTGAGAACCATCACTGCTCCAAAGGGAAATGGCCCAAAGAGCCAGTTAAGGCCAGAACGAGTCACGAGAAGTTCCTGCCCAAACGTTTTAGTGACTTTGTATTTTGGGTTTCAAAATATTCAGTCTATGTGGTGGGTGGATGTTATAGCCGTTTCTGTTTTGGTAAGCGTATACTATGTTTCTGCCGGATCTGTGTCTAAAAATCGCAGACATAACACCAACTTTGCAGAAGGCAGCCGAAAAGGCCGCCACCCGCAGGGTCAGTCTTATGTCTGCCTCTCCATTTTCCCCTGTCCTTTCCAAGGTCCCCACTGCACCCTGACTCCTGGGACCCACGTCCCACTCCTCTCACCCACCTCCACTTACCTGTACAGGTCATTGCGCCTGTCAGTTCGCAGTCTCCGGAAACTCGGAAGAACTTTGTGTTGCACTTCCTGACGCTTTGTTATGTGCATCAGGTTTTCATCACATGACATACCAGATAAGAGTGCTATGTCATGCGATGACCATTTAGAATGTTTAGACTTGAAGTTCTAAGTTAGTTGTCCAGAACCTTGTGTTCGATATATTTGTTTACAACAGAGATCTGATGGATACGACTTGTCTGCGTGAGCTCTAAATCGTCTCGCTTCTTATGTTAGTGTTAATTATTTGATTATAAATGAAGATGTAGTGAAAATAAAAATTGTTACCAGTTTAAGAAACATTATGAAGGAAATTGGTGTGTGTAGAGGAATGCAATCTGGAACAAGTATTTCACTTCTCTAGATTTCAATTTCGATCGAAGACGAAAGTTTAATTATCGGGTGATCAGGAGTCATGCAAAGGTGGCCATGGGACGGTTGTCATAGTTTGACCTATGCCGGACCTCCGTGTTGAGTCTATGAACATAAAATGTATCTAATGATTCTCACTATAAGCAATATTTGAAACAATGAGGTTAAATTTAACATAGATAATATGGAGGTTGCTTTATAGAAAAGCCTTTTCTAGCGACACTGATTCAAGCTATTTGTCTTGAATTAGGGTTGGTTTCCCTTATTTCAAGATTGCTGGCAGAGTATTTGAGACAAGTATTCATATTAAATAGGAATAGCGAGGGAGGTGTGTTAAAATATATCTATATTGATTTAAATAATCCCCGAAGTATAGGGATTTTTTAATTGCGCTGAGCAAATAGGATAGCACTTAGTCGCCACCACCCCTTTACTTGGAATCCTTAATGCCCTATCTGAAACATAAAGCCTTTGCAAATATAATATGGGGTAGAAAAGAAGACCCGGAACATATAGAGAAGCTACTATCTGTGGAGACCCTGAGTGATTTAAATTGTGGTGACTATCATCCGCGTTATGTGGCCAAGGTAACATTGATAGAGGTCCACGCAAGTTTGTTAATTCTCTTAGGACAAGTCCCAATATGAGTGGAGATTGAAGCTAGATTAAAAATCCCAAAAAGATGATCGGATTGTGGACTATGTGGATCAGGACTCGAAGCTTTAAATCAGATGCTGTGTGTATCTTAATCAATGACAGTTATAGACCTAAATTAATTATAATGCGAAATATGCTTTTGCCCAGCTATTGAAAGATGAAACAAATATAGCTTATTATTGTTTAGTTGAGAACATCACCATTTCTAAATATTTTACGAATTTGAGCTATAAAACTCTTTTTACTAATAATTTCAATGGGGTGTGTCTTTTTGAGAGTAAGAATGTAGTGGTTATGAATGGTTTTTATTTAATACGTTTTACGCATGTACTGTCTTTTTGGGGGAAACAGAATGCATCTTTTTCTAGTTTTGTATTGGTTTTATAACCAACCACTAGCACATTGAATTAAAGAACTTGAAGATGAACGGAAGGAAGGCAAGGAAAATAAGAGGAAGGGTAAGAAGGGTAAGCGTAGAGTTAGAGGAGGTAAACATGGTGATCGATGGACGAGAGGAAAAGAAAGGAGAAGATGAGCAAAAAGTTGCAGAAAGTATGGGTAAAAAAGAAAATGGGGGCTGGGATGAAGAAAATAGGAAAATGTAAGTGAGCAATAAGTGTAGAGGAGGACGACGAGAAAGATGGTGATTTGGGAATTAAAAAAAAGAGGAAGACAGCGAAAAGTGAATAGAGGGAGACAGATGTGAAAATTACGGTGCAAGGCAGAAGCAAGCGATTGCAAGGTTCTGAAAGAGGACAAGGGGGCGCAATAAAGCATATTAGTACCCGACGAGAGTCGAGCAGAATGCAACAAGCATTCTGATTGGCTCTCGCCAGGTCCTTACCCAGCCAAGAATCCTCCATTTCTCGTGCCAGGATTCCAGCCCCCTTGTCCTCGGAGGGGGGCGTGGCAGACCCTCAGGCAATGAGGAGGCTCGAAGCGGGGCCATCTCTGCTCCGACCCTCCCCACGGCTGAGAGGCTGCCTTCACCAAGGTGGAATCCCGGCCGAGAATTGAAGGATTCTTGGCCGGGTAAGGACTCGGGTAAGCTTTTCTTTTTCTTTTTTCTCCTTCCCTCCCTCCTCCCTCCTCCCTCCTCCCTCCTCTCTCCTCTCTGACCTCTCCCCCCCACCCCACTTACCTTCTTGCTCCTGCGTCCCCGCTGGGGGACGATGGAAGCCTCCAGCAGTGTGGAGACTCGAGCGGGGCCATCCCCGTTCCGCGTCTCCACACGGCTGGAGGCTTCCATCGTCCCCCGCCGGGGACGCAGGTACGTATTTTTTTTCTAGTTTTTTTTCCTCCCCGCCCTCCCAACCCCACTTACCTTCTGCTTCTTTTTTTCCGGAGTGGACGCGCTGGGAACACTTCTGTTCCCAGCGCGTCCGCTCCCGATGGCCGCCATGGAAAGGGAAAACGGCCATTTTCTTGGTCGTTTCATTTTATTTATCTTTTGCTTTTAGTGCCCCGGTCACGCCTATATTGCGGGCCGGGGTACTAATAGCAATATGACCCTTGCGGCGGGGGCCTTGCCGACTCAGGTAATGGCCTGGGGCCTTTGTTAACCGACTCAGGTAATGCCCCCGCCGCTCGGGTCATATTGCTTAATTAGAGAAGAAAAGGAAATTGTAGTAATGAAAATGAAATTTGTAGTAATACTATGTTTGTACATTTCGCTTCATAGCGGATTTCCCACGCTCCGAAGTGCTACAATGGTAGGTTTTCTGCGTAACCAATGTATTGGTATTCAATGTATCGATCTCGGAAGGATGAAGAACACTAAGTGTGCCCTTTCGGGGTTCCAGCCTAGGGCTGCAGGCTACACGCAGGTGGCTGATTGGAAAGAAACAAGGCGAGGGTTAGGATACAAGAGGAAAGATAAACAAGACCAATTGGGAAAAGGGGGCGGTGGAGCGAAGAAAAGAGACATGAACTCCAAGATTCCAAGAGAGAGAGATGAGGGAAAGATGAAGGAGAGGGTGGGAAGAGTGTTTCTCTCCCACCCTCTCCTCTTCCCACCTCTCACCTTTTACCCCTGCTTCCACTACTCCCTCTGTCTTGCATCTTTGTCCACCCCCTCCTCTGAAGCCTTAAATAAATGCCAGAGTAATAATAACGTATTCTGCCCAACCCTGTATCCCCATAATTCTGTTTCCCAAAGACCCTCTGCAGTCTGAGGACCCGTCGCTCTCTCGTCTTTTGAGGGGAGGGGATGCCCTGCAGGCAATAGCATCTGAACGCACAGATGAGCTCGGGCTGAATCCCCAGTCTGCCTCGGCTCGTCCCCTCTGCAGCAGCCTCGCATTTCTTCTGCAGCTGTTTCTGCAGCACTGCAGAAACGCGCATTTTCTGCATCAGTGCCGCGCATGCCAGAAATCCTCAGCAGCTTCTTGTCATGCCTCGTCAGCACAGCCCTCCTCGTAATCAATAATTCAATTATTGTAATCTGCGTGCCCTTTGCAGCATCCCTCTGCACGCAGTCAGCACTGAGCATGCATTCCGGGGAGACCCGGGAGAGCAAGGTTTAAAGAGACCCTCTAAGTCTACAACATACAATGTCCACAACTGCTGTTTGTTCGCCCCAGGACCCGCACTGTTGTTATCTCAGAGAGCTGACCCACTGCTTGTACTATATCCGTGTTCTAGTGGCGCCATAGTCATACACATGTTCAACATATCATCATTCGAAGTCAGCCTCACTCCAACCATCTTGGCAGGGCCTCTGTATAAGTGCAGTATTATATCAATTGTGATACTACTATTTTATTTTACGTATCTACGGCTGTGTGGCACATGGCACTGGCTATCTTATAACTACATACACTCCTTGTTTGCCGACTATTACATATGGCAGTAGGACAATCATTAAAGTATTGATTGGGAGCTTGGGGATATGAATGTTTAAATATACAGCGTCCACCATGATCAAGTGAATATGAGTGTGGTTCTAAGAATGTGTGTACCCCTAAATAAGTGTTTCTTACATTCATTGACTATGGGCCAACTGCTCCCTATTGATTGTAAGTCGTGAGAGTTAGTCCTTCTGTAACCCCTCCTAAATGTTTGAATAAATGTCGATTGTGCTATCTGGTACGTAGAAATTATGGCCTTCGAATAAAGTGACTAAAGGTCCATAACTCCTTTCTTTATTATACCACATCGGTGGTGAATAATATCCATCTGCTTAACACTCAGTGGTGTTAAGCAACTGGTGTGGAACGGTAGCCATGATGTCACACGTATATTTAGCTGATACATCGAGAAAAAGATAACAAACTAGGAAAGGATACAGCAAATGTATGCTGCCTTGTACACTAGATTGGAAATAATTGCATCACTGGCAATTTTAACACACTCCCTCTGTTAATGGTGTGTATAAATGATTGGGCCCAAAGATGGGTGCAGTGCCTGTCACTCACTTCATTTGACACACTTTTTAGCCACCTGCTACCCAAATATTGTTTCTCAAGTCGTTAGCCCTGCCGATGCCTCTCTAACTCTGTCTGCCTTTCTCATAGTTTTTAGGGTTTCCGCTTTGGGATAGATGTGATGAACCGAGCTGTACTTCTTTCCTGGATGAGATGCCCCAGAACCCTTTCTATAGGCTATGCATGCACATATGTTTCTGCTTCAGGATCAGATATTATCAAGGGGCAGTGTCATAGGTGTCTTGCATAGCATGTTCTCATTTCTATCCTAGGGTCTATTCGTGTCAAATGCACACACTACCCCACTCCTTTTCCTCTTTCTCGCTCTCTCTTCATATTCCCCATGCTTAGTTTAGGGTAATTACACCATTCTAATAACAATTTCAATTCCAAAGTGGTAAAAAATGTCAGAGCTGCTACTACTGTTCTAGGTCTACTCTATACATTTCTTCCAAGCCCTACATGCGCACGTTCTGTCCTGTTGGCCCACAAGGTACCGGACATTCATCACGGGTTGCAATTACAGTGTGATAGATATGTAGAACAAGTTATACTATCTTAGTGTCCACAAAGTCTTCCTGGATAATACCTAGATACAAATAAAGAAACATTAGTTTATAAAACACTCTAGAACCCTCTTATTCATTATGATATACACATAGTTATATATCTCTGTTAGGGGTGAACCTGGAATTGTTTTCTATGGTCACCATCTGCTTTCAGTGCTATCCACAGTTCACCATTACTCAAAGTGCTGTGATACTTCTCCCCGTAGCTACTCTGTAATAATTTAACACACATCACTATACCTGTGATTAATCAAACATTACCAATCAAGCATTAATCAAGCCTGTAAGGGCTGGAGCCCCTCCACGTAGAAGCTGCAGGAGCAGCTGTACTTCCCGACCTCGATGCGAGCGCTGCAGGAGCAGATGTACTTCCCGAGCTCGATGCGAGCACTGCAGGAGCAGCTAGACTTCGCCTGGAGCTGTGTACAAGCCTGCACTTCTGAAAGCCATCTGACTGCAATCTACGTTCTCTGCACACCTGAAGAGGTCTACCTGGCCTGAGTCTGGGGCCCCCTTTGCCCAGCCGCCATTTCCCACGTGGAGCTGCTGCTCTGTGGTTCCCTTTGCATGCCTTACATCGGCCCCCAAGATGGCCGCCAATCCTTTACCTGCTTTTGTTTATACCAGGTTGCTAGGCAACCATATCTAAGCTTGTTCATAGGCCGTGAGGAAAGCCAGAAGGCGTAAGCCGGACACTCGCCTAAGGTCTCCAGCACAAGGCCATCTATGTCTGTGCCTGTCCGGGCCGTTACGGCAGTAGTGTCAGCGATTGAGGGTCTCACTTGTGTATCAACGTCGCTGTCGCTGGAGGAAACTTCTGAGTCCGGTAAGGCAGTGGTGTGTTCCTCCAGGGATCCCTTCTTTTGGAAGAGATGGGGTGTGCTCTGGGAGCTTGCCACCTTTGTTGGACCGAGGAAACAGTGCCAACACAAGTGGTGTACTCCCTGTGCAGCCGTGAAAGGGGAAAAAGCCAAAAGGCACAAAAAAACCCTGTTAGGTATTTTGAAGCAGGCTGGCAATTCACAAAGGTAAACGGTGATCTGATAGCTCCAATAGAAGTGCTCGGATGAGTTGTCTCCTGAATGACAAAGCGTTCCAGGTCAAACGTAAAGGCAAGGGTAATCTTGAATTCCAGTAGTAAGTCTTAAGGAATCAGAACTGAGCGCAGGAGAGCAGACTGGAACAAAGGTCTTTGTGAGAAAGAATCTCAAATGGACGGAAACCAAGAAGGAAAAGATCCTAAAAGAAAACGATCAAGAAACAGGAGAGAGAAACCTGGGACAGAAAACAAGTAAGGGAAATCCAAATAGAAAAACCCAAAGGAAGGAAAAGAAAGATAAAGAATCTGTGCGCATAATCCAATCAGCACAATGAAGGCGCCCTGTAACAGCAGGAGCTTCAGCGGAAAGCCAAGAAAGTAGCCGCCAGCTGGAAGCGCAGCGAAAACAAAAGCAACAGACGTAGAAGGGAAGAACACCAAATGTTCCAAAGAAGCAGCGAAAGGTACACTGATACCATGCAGAGACTGGAACTGCACCGGAATCGGTATAGTCCGAGAACAGACTAATCAAAATACAGAAAGCCGAAATAACAGAGAGAGAGAGCGAGAGTGAAAGTGCGCCGGGGGAGGAGGAGCGCGAGGCGAGACTCGTGACCGGCAAAGAAAGACAGTTAGTAAATACCCAAAAGAAAGGCAAAGTAAAGAAGAGAGTGTCACGGAAGGCAAAAGAGGAAACAGCAAGCAGGAAGAATAATTTCATAGCAAAATTCACAGAGCGAGCTGTAACGGAGTGCAAGAAACTCCTAAAGTTGCAACGAACCAGAGGGCGGGGCTAGAGAGTAGATGTAGGAAACCAGACAAAAAGACTAGACAGCCACCAGCAGGAACAGTGGCACGTTAATGGTGGATCCTCCACATAGTCCAGTACTTCCAGGACCCGGCTCTCATGATACGTAGGGCACACCACGCTGCCCAGAATCATCTAATCCACGTGTTCTTCGTTTACTGCCTGTCCATTGAGTTGTACAACACTGCTGCTATTACATTGGAGGTAAGCTGTGCCTAACTCTCCTCACTGGTTATTATCAAGCCTCCTCACTTCACCTTCTCACCCTGTAATCACTGACAATAGTGACTGCTATAACTGAGTACTTGTTAACTTTAACCCCGCTCGCCACATGTGTGCACCGCTGCTACGGCTCTAACCTACATATGACTCCTGCAGCCTGCGAACTGCTCGAGCCTTCAAGGGACCTATTGCTCAAACCTTCTAACTTACTCACCTAACTGCTCTCTCCGTGATCACACAGCTGTTTTTAACTCACGCACTGTACATTGACAGGTGTTTGCCTGCCACCACCCGGGACTTAATGACTGTTACCTAGGATATTAAGCACTCTTTTGACATTGCCTCTCACCTTTGTGCCTGCAACTGTGAATAACTTAAATGTACTTGCTTGAATAACTTAAATGTAATAGGCCTTCCTCTGACATTGCCGCCCTTAAATGTACTTGTCTGACACTATATATGACTATGCTTCTCATATGAAACTGTTATATACATCTGACTCACACCTAATTGACCCTAGATTCCCAGCATAGGGTACTCACCTTAGTATAGCGTATCTCACATAGCGCAGCCTACCTTATAGCTAGACATGCCTCAGTACAACGCCAAACCATTTCGAAATTCACGCTCTCTACTAAATGCAACCGTGGCTACACAGACCACACTGTTTCTACTAGCGCTAGTGACCTACATTAGCATTATGTGGCACAAGACTCCTATTAAACTGGACCACTCAACTAGTATGAGAAGTGTAACTATCTCTATGTCCTCTAAACTACCACACCCTAATTCTATATTACCCACCCACTTCCTACCACAATGGCCACCACAATCCCACAATAAGAGACATACAGGCACCACTTTTGCGACTGACACCACAGACCTCTCACCGTTCCAATGGACCCAACGCTTCACCTCCCGACTTACTCCTAATCAACCGTGTGATTCAGTAACCTGAAATCTGAGACTTAGATCCAGATTCATCGAAGCTCACACCACCTCACCAACCACTAAAACCTCAATCAAGCCTACTACCACCTCTACTACTAGCAAAACTAGGAAGGCCCACAAGAATGCCACTAACAGGGACACTCCTCGCATTATGAAAGGCACTGCTAGCAGCAGCAACCCTACCAATCTTAGCATGTCCATCAAAGGCACCCTCATCAATGCCAGGCCACTGACTGGCCACACATTAGAAGTGGCCGACCTTATCACCGCCAATCAACTAGACTTCCTTGCCATTACAGAGACCTGACTGCATGATGCGGCAGGTCCCTCCCTGTCATTAGCCATCCCCGACAAATACACCATCATTAGATACGACTGAGAATCTTCCAAAGGTGGTGGCGTCGCCATCATCAGCAAAATAGACCTTGGAATCAGAGCCCTCCCTCACCTTCCGTTCCCCTCAGCGGAACTTCTGTCTTTAAACGCCCCCTATCGGCCTCACGCACCCTTAAGATCCATCTTGTCTACAGACCACCCTGTCCTATCTCCACATTTGAGAAAGATTTGCTACAACTCATTGCCACAGACACTAAACCTGGTTTACAAATCCTACTCCTTTGTGATCTTAACCTCGGCTTCCTCAACCCTAAAGACAGTCCAGCCATGTCTTTAGCCAATGCAATGACAGAATTAGGCTTTTCCCACTGTATCAACATACCTAGCCATAACAAAGGCAGAACTCTTGATTGGATAGCTGACCTCAATTGTGAAAACAATATCCTCGCCAATGCACCATGCGCATGGACTGACCATCATACCATCCCATTCACCATTCAGCCCTGCCCGCTCACTACCTCAGCCAGCATCCTGGCTCCTCCGTCCTTAACAAGAAACAACAAAAACATCACGACTGAAAACTTACTACCCTTATTACAATCCCTCATAAACTACTCTAACACTAATACAGACCCCTCCTGCTTTGTGAAGCTCTACAACCTTACACTCCTCCAAGCCATAGATACTATTGCCCCCTTAAAATTACGGAAAGCCACGCCTCAAGCGCACCTCAATAACTGGTTCACCCCCAATCTTAAAAAACTACGCGACAACAAAAGAAAGGCTGAATTGGCCTGGAAAAACCAACCTTCAACCCATGTTAATGTTAATGTTAATGTTAAAGGTCATTTGTACCGCGCACTATCACCACCGGAGTGGTCCCCTGGCGCTCTGGCGGCTCTGAAAGAGGGGGGAGGGGGGGTTAGTGGGTGGAGGCTGGAAAAGTGCAAGATTGCAGTGATGTGCTGTTGGCAGCCTCAGCCCGGTGGTTCCGTCGGCTGGGCCTGGGGTGTATGCGGCCGGTAGTCGTCGTGTGCTGATGTGCGAGTCTATGTGTGTTTTTGTTTTGTTGTTGCAGTGTAGTGAAGTTCGTGCGGTTTGCTGCGCTAGAGGTTTGTGGTTGTGTTTGGTTTGGAGTTTGAGAGGTGTATGCAGAGAAGGAAATTGTTAATGGTATTCGTTAGTCATCTCTATCCTGGACTGAACCGGTTGGGCTTGTGTAATCTTACCCGACGGGATGCTTGTACACCCTGAGCCTCAGGAGGTACGTGCCCGTTTTTTCATTCGAGGCCGTTTGAGGATCTAGCTGTCCCCTCCGCCCGCTCCCTTAATAACCTTGCATGCTCCTCACCCCCTCCACATGACTAGCGCCGCTGCTAGTGTCCATACACCCGGTTGTGTGGTGATTGGTGGTATCTTGTCCTTTCCACAGCCTCGTGGAACCTAGTTGTGGCTGTACGGGCGGTGGGGGATGGTAAGGGTTGGCTGGAGTAGTTGTATCCGTTTCTCTGGGTCTCGCGGGTGGACCCCTGTGTCCAGCGTCAGCCCTACTGGTGCCCAGGGTACTTCTGTCGGTTCTAGGGGTTTGTCAATGTCCTTTTTTGATGAGTCGTTTGTCTTATTGTTGTTTCGGTTTTAGTCTCCGGTGTTGAAGAGGCAGGTTTTTAGTAATTTTCTGAATTTAAGGTGATCTTTGGTGTTCCTTATTACTTTTGGGATGTTGTTCCAGGTTTTCGCGGCTAAGTGGTAGAAAGCGGTGCCTCCGAGTTTCTTCTTGATGTAAGGTTTTTGTTCCAGTCGGATTTCGTTGGTTGACCCGAGCGGTCTCGTTGGCTTGTAGATTGTTATTTTTTTTTGTAGGAATTCTGCTCCTTGTCCGCTGATTGCCCTGTGCGTTATGCACATTGTTTTGAAGATGATACGCTGTTTTACTGGGAGCCAGTGTAGTGTTTTTAGGGCCGGGGTGATGTGGTCTCTTCTGGATAGTTTGAGGAGTAGTCTGGCTGCAGTGTTTTGGATCCGTTGTAGCTTCTTCAGTAGGTATTCCGGTATACCGAGGTAGAGGCTGTTTGCATAGTCGATACTTGACATGATGAGCCCGACGATGGTGAGTGTTTTGTGTGTGAAGGAGAGGAAAGGTAGTATTTTTCTTGCCGTGTGGAGGAGGAAGAAGCATTTCTTGACTGTTGCGTTTATTTGCGGTTCTAAGGTTAGGGTGTTGTCCATCAGGACTCCCAGATTTTTTACTACCTTAGATGGTGATGGTGTAGATCCCATTTCCGTTGGCCACGGGATGGCGGTTTCCTTCTCTTGGTCTTTGGATATGATCATGATTTCGGTTTTTCCTGGGTTGATTTTCAGGTTGTTGGCATTCATCCAGTTGAAGACTTCTTTTAGACAGTCGGTTAAGTTTGAATGATCGGCTTGGGTGTCTTCGATCTTGTAGATGATTTGAGTGTCGTCTGCATAGTTGTAGCATTTGATGTTGTGTTTCTTGAAGATTCTGATTACTGGGGTTTGGTAGATGTTGAAGTACAGTGGAGATAGTGAGGATCCTTGTGGTACTCCACAGTCGTTGACTCGTGGGGTGGATTTGATGGGTTTGATCCAGACGGTTTCAGTTCTGTCTGCTAGGAATGATTTAGTCCAGCGTAGCGCTGTGTCTGTTATGCCTATGTCTTCTAGTCTTTTGGTTAGGGTGTCATGGCTAACTGTGTCGAAGGCTGCAGAGAGGTCGAGCAGGATAAGGGCAGATGTTGTGTTGGAGTCTGCGTTTGTTTTTAGGTCATCCCAGATGGATAGTAGTGCTGTTTCTGTACCTCTTGTGGGTCTATACCTCTTGTGTTAACATAACATAACATAACATAACACTAGAGATGCCTTCTTAAAAGATGGAAAGGAATATAAGCTAATATACACCTATAGGGGGAATCCCAATAGTACTACCTAGGTAGTAGCTCTACCTTTTATCAGGGATTGGTCAATATTACAAAACAGAAGAGGTAGTTAGCTCATATCAACAGATTACAGTCATTATTCATTAAATCGATGCTGTAAGTGGTACATTTAAAGTCATCTTTTAATATTCAATAATATTAGAAAAATACATTTCAGATTTAAAAAATGATGGGTCAATCCCATTCATTTGGTACGCTAAAACATTTATATGCTGCCTAAAAACAGACAATATAGTCGTGACACATCAATTTTTATCATTTGATAACAAATATCTAGTAGCTGTTGATGGATATACTGATCTATGCAGAGGGTGAATTACTATCTTGCACTGATCATATGGCCCTATTATGGAGCGGTTATTTCATCAAGCTAGTAGATGTTAAACTAGATGGAGAAAACTCGACATGTTTCAGTTCTCTGATCTTTCTTGGAACCTTCTTCCGGAGTGGTGTCACTGAATCTAGATCTTTAATTACAGTAAAAACATCAAGAGGAAGTGTTTTTAATACATATGTCGTTAGATATTCAATCCTGTTGATGGTGTTGCATAACAAATTTCAATGTTCTTTCTGCAACTGTTGATATGAAACAGAAAACAAGAGAAAGGGAGGTATAATTACTCCTTAAGATTCTCAGATAATTTCATTTTATCAGACAAGGCTAGGTTAATTAATTACCTAGTCTTGTCAGGGCGAGTGGTTCTTAGGGAGACTGGATTCCTGAGTAAAGCAGGACGGTGGTCTCCTAGGTCTATTCTTAACTCAATGATGAGTTACGTTACGACCTGCAAACGTAATTTGCGTTTTAGATTCGGCACACTGACATGGGAGCACTACTCCTAAAAATGCAGTGCACAAAGGTAGTAACAAGTGAGACTTACCTCTTCTCATGAGGCTTTAATTTTTTAGTGGTCGTTCTTTGTAAATTAGGATTGATACTCCACAAAAACTCGTCTTTCTTATGCAGAGAGGGAGGGCAACAGTAGTGTTTAAGATGGCCGATCTCGAAGAGAGTCCTAGAGGAGAACCATAGATGGAGTTGGGTTAGACATAAAATGTTCAATTATCCTTCTATCTAATATTTGCGGTGGATTCTCTGTTAGCTTCTTAATTAGCTTACCTTTTCTTGTTAGAAGTTGTCTTTGACTCGTGTATTACTAGGGGCGGTTGTATCTGGTGCCCAAAATTGTTCTTTTTTGATAGAGTTCTCGTATTCATCCGCGTAGATTAGTAACTCGGATGGTACTACAGGGAATAGAGGGACGTAGATATACGTGTTTATTACTTTTAGCCGAAGGAGCTTATTTCTTTTAGAGTATGCGCAATATGATGCGCATCAAGCATTCTTAATCTATATCTACTTTTTGTGATAGGAATGGAAGTGCAGCGGATTACCTGCATATTTAGGTTGTTGCAGTAGCGTCCTCCCGTTTCCGTCGTCCCGTGCCTGGCGCCGTCTCGATTAAGATCGCGGTCGCCATCTTGGGTAGGGGATCTTATATAGCCTCTACAGTCCGTTTTTAGTTTTGATTAAAATAAGTCTCTTTAGTTTAGCATGGCTATTAAATGAATTTAGGATGGAATTCAGAGTAAATAGGAATTATGTCTATAAATATAATCTTTCGTTTGTATTGTAGAAAGAACCATTCTTGCTAAAGAGAAATAATTTCACGTTAGGAGACGTTCTCGCTAAAAGAGAGCGACAGATGGTATCGCTAAAAAAGCGAAAAGCGGTATCTCGGGGCAATCGATTCATATTCAGTCTTAAGGGAGACTGGCTTTCACTAATTAGACTATTGTAAAAAATGTATATTTTCAGATTTAAATCTTATGCCACTCGATGGCTTCATTAAGCCCTTGTTGGTCACTTTTAGTTTGAAAAATTAATCTCTGTTCTTTTTCTAGCAGCAATTGTTTCTTTTTTGTCATATCATTTCCTTTTATAGTTTGCAGTACTGTCCATTTTAAGTCATCACTTGAATGGTTTTTGTCTATGAAATGGTTTACCATGGGTGCTTGGATGGTTTTATTACGTATGCAGCTCCTATGTTCTATAATTTGTGTTTTAATTTTTCAAATAGTTTTTCCTATATAGTTCAAGCTGCATGGACAAGTTATCATATAGATAACGAATTCGGAATTGCAATTAGAAAATTGTAATTGTTTCCAGGGTGTGGACAGACCTATTTCGATTTCTTTAGATTTTTTAGTAAATTTGCACACTGAGCAGAGACCACAAGGGTGATGGCCTATAACCAGACTCAGTCCCCATGTTTTAATTAAATTTTCAGGTTCTGGGAGTTTGCCTCTAAATTTACTACTGCTAACCCTGTTCCCTATGGTTGTTGACTTTCAATAGGCAAACAGTGGACATGGGAGTTTACTAGAGCTTGTTCAAAAATCTTCCATTGTTTACGTACTATGTTGGTTATAGATAGGCTTAGATTCGTGAATGTATTTACACTCACTATTCTTGTGTCTGGTTGTTTTTTAGCTTTGTCCTCAAGTAAGGCTTCTCGGTTATTATTATATGCTCTTTTGGCTGCCTTTTTGATGAGTTTCTTAGGGTATTGTCTATCTCTTAGCTTTTTAGAGAGAGTTCCTGCTTCTTCCTCGTATGCTTCTCTGGTACTGCTATTTCTTTTTAGTCGTAGAAATTGACCATATGGCAAATTATCTTTCAAATGTTTGACATGGTGGCTGTGATAATGTAGGAGGGAGTTTTTATCTGTGGCCTTATGGTAAGGTTTTACCAACAGGGTACCTTGATGGTGAAAAATAGTTAGGTCTAGAAAGTTTATTTCTTCTTTTTTGATGGTCATCGTGAATTGTAGGTGATGAGTTTGTTGATTCAGCCATCTTTCAAAATTCTTAGCTTCTTCTTCTGTCCCTTTCCAGATGACTATAATATCGTCTATATATCTGGCCCATGATTTTAGCTGGTTTTCAAATGGGTTTTTGACATAGATGTGTTTCTTTTCAAAAAATTTGACGTACAAATTCGCTACACTAGGAGCCATAGTGGCTCCCATGGCCGTTCCTTCTACTTGTTGGTAGAACTGGCCTTGAATTTCAAAAAAGTTTCTTGTAAGTGAAACTTCTATGCACCAAAGGATAAATGACGTCGGTACTGGATCGTCGTCTAGTCGTGTCAATAGTATTTCTTCGAGGGTATCGATTGTTTCTTGTTGTGGTATATTAGTATATAATGAAACAATATCTAGAGTTATTAAAAAGTGTGTGTTGATATCATAAGGATGGTTTTCATAGTGTTTAATAACTTCTTTAGTATCCTTGATATATGATTCCATTTTGGTTACATAATTTTTCAAGTAGTGATCGGCGAATTTTGAGAGCGTTTCGAGGATGGAGTTAATTCCCGCTACTATGGGGCGTCCAGGTGGCTTATTGAGAGTCTTATGTATCTTAGGTAAACAGTAGAAGGTAGGGCTAGATGGATCTGAGTTGGTGAGAAATTCACTTTCTTGGCGACTAATCCATCCACGTTCTTTGGCTTTTTCAGCTTTCTGTTCAATCATTTTGAGAAGTTCTTTGGTAGGATTTTCAGGTAATTTCTTATAATATTTTGTGTTATTCAGTTGGTTTAGACATTCATTAACATAGTCTTCCTTATCTAGGACTACAATCCCTCCTCCTTTATCCGCTCTTTTGATTATAATCCCTTCGTTTTTCGAGAGATTATTTAGTGCATTTTGTTCTGAATGGCTAAGGTTTTGGAAGACTGAGTTATTTTTATTTATATTTTCTAGTTTCTCAATTTCTTTAAGAACTCTTTTTTCAAATATCAGGGACTCTGGAGAATAAGAATGACTGGGAGGACAGAATAGAGATGGATTTTTTAGGCCTGTACAGTTCTTAGTATATGGTATCATGGCCTCATTGGTGGTGTCAGAGAAGAATTCTTTCAAGTGAATCTTTCGCATCAATTTATGAAAATCGCTGCGAAAGAGGAACGGGTCATGTTTCTTGGTAATGACGTAGCCTAAACCTTTGTTCAGGACTTCTTCTTCTATATTCGTAAGTTTGTATTTGGATAGATTAACTAAGAGCGATTGCTGCTCCTTGTTTGGCGTCGGTCGTTGTCCCAATTGCCCCGGTTGGGGCCTTGTGTAAAAAAAAAATAGATTTATTTCCCTGGTTGCCTTGTCCTCTTCTGTTGTTTCCTCGTCCTCGTTGGGGCGTGTTACTTCCTGTGGCGGCATCGTCTGGATCACTAGTGCTATTGAAAAATTATGTAACCAAAATGGAATCATACATCAAGGATACTAAAGAAGTTATTAAACGCTATGAAAACCATCCTTATGATATCAACACACACTTTTTAATAACTCTAGATATTGTTTCATTGTAATCATTTGGCGAAGAAAAGGGCCCACCGTAATTGGCGCAAGGACTGGGCCTCAGCTGTTTTGAGATATTGCAGGTTTCGGTGGTCTGTGATGACTGTAATGGTGTGTCTGGCCCCCAGAAGGTAGTGCCTCCAGGCTTTAAAGGCGGATTTGATAGCCAGGAGTTCCTTGTCCGTGGTGGCATAATTAATCTCTGGAGGTGAGAACTTTTTCGACCAGAAGGCCACAGGATGTAGCTGGCCGGTTTCCGGGTCTCTCTATGAAAGGACAGCCCCCATTGTGAGACTGGACGCATCAGTTTCAACGACATAAGGGAGGTCTGGACGAGGATGTTGCAGGATTGGAGCGGAGGTAAACCTTTGTTTAAGTTCCTGAAAGGCTTCTTCTGCTTCTTCGGTCCAAGCAAACATTTTATTGTTTTTTCGTAATAGTACTGTGATCAGGTGCACAACCTAAGAGAAGTCGGGGATGAACCGGCGGTAGAAGTTCGCAAAGCCCAGCATGCTTTGTACCCCTTTCAGAGACGTCGGTGAAGGCCATTTCAGAATGGCATCTACCTTGTGCACGTCCATTCTGATGCCTCCCGGAATAAGGATAAAACCAAGAAATTCTACTTCGGTGACGTGAAAAAAGCATTTTCAAGCTTTGCAAACAAGGGATGTTGACGGAGCTTGGTGAGGACTGAACGAACGTGCCTGACATGATCTTGTTCCGAGGCTTAGTATACTAAGATGTTGTCTATGTACACTAAGGCGCACACATCAATTAACTCCCTTAAGATGTCATTCATGAAATATTGGAATGCCGCAGGGACGTTGCATAATCCAAAGGACATGACTTGATATTCAAACAAGCTGTACTTAGTACGGAAGGCGGTTTTCCATTCGTCTCCTTTTCTGACTCGGACCAGGTGGTACGCTCCTCGAAGGTCCATGTTGGTATAAATCTGGGCATCTTTAACTTGGTCTAGCATCTCAGGGATAAGTGGCAAGGGGTCGCGGTTCTTCACTGTGATCTGGTTCAATGCGTGGTAGTCAATACCGGTTCTCATGTCTTCTTCCTTTTTCGGTACGAAGAACAAAGGACTGGCTGCGGGGGACTTCGAGGGACGGATAAATCCGTTTGCAAGGTACTGGTCTAAATAGGATTTCAAATGAAGGTTTTCTGGTTCTGTGAGAGCGTAGATCCTGCCGCAAGGGATTTGTGCATCAGGAACAAGGTCGATCTGACAGTCATAGGGCCTGTGCGGCGGCAATGTATTGGCTTGGTCCTTTTGGAAAACATCCTGGAAATCATGGTATTCACTTGGCAAGGTATTAGTTGCTCCCAGGGTTGATACTGTCGCTCCGGGAGTCATGGGGATACAGACGTCAGGTTTCTCCTCTTGGTAATAGCAGGCAGGGGAGCAGTCACTGGGGAAGGTTAATTTTCGTGCCCGCCAGTCTATCAAAGGGTTGTGAGCAACTAACCATGGCATCCCTAGTATTAGCCTGAACTGAGATGCCTTGATGAGATCGAATGAAATAGACTCCCAAAGTCCGTCCTGGCACAGCAAGGTTACCCTGGCTGTGCACTGGGTTACTGGTCCGGAAGCGATTTCTGTCCCATCCACGGTGGTTACCTTGTCCATAGTTGGCTTAGAACACAAAGGAAGCCCCATCTCTGCTGCCAGTTCTTGATCAATATAATTTCCAACTGCTCCACTATCGATATATGCTTCAACGACATGCATTCTTGACGACTGTTGGTGGTTAATTAAGATCACTGGTATTGCAAAGTGCAAGGTCAGCAACTCTTTCTTCTCACTCGACAAACTGACCTCTACGTTTTTCGAGCTTGGTAGTTTCCCGATTCCTTAGCTTCATCCTTCTCTGTGTCCTTGACTGTTTTTCTTGGGGGTTTTACTGGACAGTCCTTCAGGAAATGTCCTGGTTTCCCACAATACAAACAAAGCTGTTGTTGTCTTCTTTTGTCCCGTTCTTGTTTCGTTAATGGAGGCCGTATCCCTCCAATCTGCATGGGTTCTACAGCATTGTCAGGTACACAGGGTGTGCTTTCTCTTGGTCGAGGGTCCGTCTTAGACCGGTCTGCCTTTCGGTCCCGCAACCAGTGGTCTAGCTGCACGACCAGATTTATGAATTCTGCACAGTCTCTGGGTGGATCAACCACCTGGGCTAAGACGTCCTTTAATTCGCCTCGTAAGCCTCGATGGAATAACGTGGTTCTTTTGTTTTCTGGCCACCCAGCTTCGGCAACCAGTCTGTTGAAGGTAGCAATGTACGTTAACAAGTCCTGGCTCCCCTGCGGAGGGACAAGAGTTCATTGTCTACTGCTTGCTCCTTGGAATGGCGAGCAAAACGTTTTTCCATTTCTCTCTGGAACCACCCCAAAGTCATGTAATAGAGGATCGTCATGGGTTATCAATGGCACCGACCAATCTGCTGCACTACCACTCAGGTATAAGACAAAAGCTACCCGAACTTGGTCATTTGGAAATGCTCCAGGCCTACAAAGAAAATGAAGGTGGCACTGATTGATGAATGCCGCATACTTTGTGGGTCGCCTGAGAACCTTTCTGGTGGTGCCAAGGGCACTGTTCCAGTCAACGTGATTTGTACCGGAGTGGGTGGTATGGCAGGGTTTTGCATCGTTGGATTGCTTCCAGGTAGAGGCGTCTGTCCTGCCTGTGATTGCAAGTATTGCCGGCTAATCTTTTCAGTGCGTTCTTTGGTCACTATTAGGTCTCTCCGGAGGGCATTAGTCTCTTGTCGGGCAGAATGAACCTCTGCACGAAGCTCTCCTAGTAATTGGGCCAATTGGTCCATTGCTGATGTCTCCATGGCGCCCAGGTGGATTTGTTATGGTAGTCTTTGTGTTCTGTTACGCTCACCTGGTATCCACAGAGACGCCACCCAGCCGGGTTACTCACTGGTATGCTTCTCAGCTTTGCCCTGATGTGGTCTGCGGGGAAGGTTCTTCCTGAAAATACAGGAGGACTGTGTTCAAGACTGACCGACTGGGGTAAGTATCCTCCCTCCACCCCTGTGTGATTTCAGTCCCTCTGGTGCCTTCTCCTCACCTTGTGGTAGAATTAGGCGTGCTCTCCGTCCTGCCTTCTTTGCAGGGACGCATTGTCTTTCATGGGCGAGTGCGGTCCAGTTACTGCACTGACGCCGGCCCGTTTGATATTGTTCAGGTAGGTCTTATTGCTGTTCTTTAGTTTTGTCGCTATCCTGCATGCCTTTCTTTGTTTAAAATGTCTCTTTTTTTCCCTTAGGTATGTGGAGGTTTAGCGCGCTGAACTGGCTTGGTTGAGCCCCGCTGGTAAATGATGGCGCATTAAGAGTGCTATGATGCGGTAAGTAAGCGCTATGTGCAGCGCTGCGAAGTCTTGCCTTTTCTAACCTGTGTTTTCCTTCCTTGTACGTCGCTGTGTTCTTCCGCACGAGTGAAATGTCTGGAGTGGTGCCAGCCGAGAGACGACCAGCCAGGTAAGCCTTTTGAGCAGTTCGTAATTTGTAAATGTCTCTGCTGCTTTCTTTAATGTTGCCTCTATCTTCCTCTTTCAGGTCGTTCTGTCCGGGAGGTGTGCAGATTCAAGGAAGCTGTTCTCAGTAGCTGCGAGTGTTTAAAGATGAAGACTGCAGGTAAGATGCTGCTGCTAATGATGTTCCTTTTGTCTCCTTGCAGGTTCTGCTTCTCCGAGGTTCGAGGGAATAGCTGGACACGGTGAGCGTCACTTTGCAAGCTGCAAAGTAACGCAAAGCGTGTTGTCTTGCTCGGGTGTGGTTTAAATAGCCCAGACAAAAAAGTCCAGGTAAAGTAGTCTATGTTGCCACACCCAAAACACTAGACCGCATAGCTTGGTTCTTAGGATGCCTTCATGTTGGCTGACAATACAATAAAGTAGTTCCCAAGTACATTGTTCTTCATGGTGTATGAGCCTGGCGCCATAGGCGCCAGGACTGGCCCCATGAGGGCTTTTGAAGAGGATGCCAGGCTCTAGAGGCCCGAGTCCTGAGTCCACCTGGCCAATGGGTTTGCCTGCCAGAGGGGGTTTTGGGCGAGGGTCGTGACAAGAACTTATCTTTCGGCGGTATCTGCCTAACTATCTACGGACCAATGCTCTTACTCTAATCCAATGGTTAAGAGACATTTTGCGGATTTGACGCGCCTTTATCCCCCAGTTCGCAAACCACACCCGGCGTGGGATCTGAATATGGCCCTTACGGCATTGTGCCATAAACCGTTCGAACCAATGGCCATGGTGGACCTCAAGCACCTTTCGTGGAAGGTGTCTTTTTTGGTTGCCGTTACTTCAGCAAGGCGTGTGAGTGAGCTCCAGGCTTTGTCAGTGGAGCATCCCTTCTTGGTTTTCCACAAGGATAGGTGGCCCTATGGACAAACCCTTCTTTCCTCCCGAAGGTGGTCTCTGATTTCCAACTGAACCAGTCAATCTCCCTGCCGGTTGTTTTTCCGAACCTTGCTTCCGAAGCAGAAAGGGTTCTGCATTGTTTGGATGTTAGAAGGGCTCTTAAATTCTATCTAGACAGAACATCCGAATTTAGGAGCTCTTCTCAACTGTTGGTAACCTTTGGTAATCCGCAAGGTAAACAGGCCTCTAAGGCGACTATCTCCAGATGAATCGCTGCCTGTATTACAGTGTCTTACACTGTCCAAGGACTGCATCCTCCTAAAGGTATTCATGCACACCTGGTGCGGGGCAAGGCAGCCGCAGTTGCCTTTCAAAAATATGTCCCCTAGGAGACCATCGCAAAGGCGGGTACTTGGGCCTCCCCATCGGCCTTTTGTAAACATTATTGTCTAGACCTGAGCTCCAGATCTGATGCTCAGTTTGGTCAGGCTGTGCTGAAGAACCTTTTTCAGTAAGGGGTTTTCCATCCACCCGTAGATCCTGTGAGGAGTGCTTGGGAATCTCCCATAAGTATGGAGGAAAGGGGACGGGACGTCGGAGTATAACCAGGTTACTCACCGTAGTGACCACCTTACTCCTAGTCCATAGTCCCCTTTCCTCCATACGCCTGCTCGCCGTCCCCTCCAATAAGGTTCCTCTGTTATTGCTTAAAGGTCTCTGACCTGGCGATAGAAAAGGACTGATGGGCGATGTGCGGGGCGGAGCCGAGATGGGCGGGGTTACGGCCGCCTGCTGTACCCTGCGTAGAAAGAGAGGAAGGACTAAATAATGTTGCAACATTTTTGATGCTTTTACAAAGTGCTCCGGTCCCGTCCCACAGGACGGAGGAATGTCCCATAAGTATGAAGGAAAGGGGACAATGGACTAGGAGTAATGTGGTCACTACGGTGAGTAACCTGGTTATTCTATTGCATATTATGGCCAGGGTTGCCAGAGCAGGTGCAAAAGCAACTCAAGAAATCAAGAAACTAGTGGGGGTGGAAGCAAAGCCATGGTCAGAAATACAGCTCATGGATGTACACTATTGTAGGAAGCATGAGGAAGCAAAATGAGTGCAGAGAAAGCTATCTAAATATGCCATGAAAGGGGCCGTATTGACAAGCAAGGGGGGACAAGGAACATCACAGCCACAGTTCATGGGTTGGGGGAATGTGCAGCATGGGTTACGGGGAAGAGGGGGCCCCCTAGAGGATGTGGGTATGGAACACAGATACATCACAACCCAGGGGGATTTCCAGGGAGTTTCGAGGATACTGGTAGCAGATGCAGCAGGACCCAGGGGGATTTTCTGTGGGTTTCCAAGGGCAGGGGAGGGAGCTACCACAGTGCTGGGTATGCAGAGAGATAGGGCACATTTTGAGAGTGTGCAGAAGCAGGGGGATGCAATACCAGCCAGCATACCAAAAGAAACAGAATGAGTATTGTACACAGGACCAAATACAACAGCAAGGACAGGCATCAAATGCATACCTGCAGCCACACCTACCCATGACACAGGCACCACAGATGCAACTGCCTATGCTGCTGTATTTGCAGTCACCACAGATGCCCCAGGTGCACGGTAACACACAGCACGCATACACAGCACAGCAGATACCGCAGGCACAGAATAACGCACAACCAAATGATGGCAGCGGTCCCCATTGGTGGTCACCATGATGTGGAACAACCCATTCTGGGGAACGGGATCTCCTTCTACCCTCAATAGGACAGCCCAGTGACGGACTTGATGTGTTCCATTCTGTCGATTACACCCAACCCTGCGGAGGAGCCATGCAGAGGGGTGACGATAGGTGACAAAACTTTTTCCTTTCTGGTGGACAAAGGGGTGACTAAATCCTGCATCCAGGAGGGAAATATAGGTTGTCATGGATGCTCAAGGATTATCTGGGGCTACGGAGGTGGTTCCTTTCACAGACAGTATTGCACTTTCTATAGGGGAACATGATCTATCCTTGCCCCTTCTTTACTCCCGACAGACACCTGTAAGCATACTGGGGAGAGACATTATGAGCAGACTTAACATGACCATTTCATTCTCGGACAAGTGGATAGTGTACTCCACACCAGGGATACACCTTCTCAATGTAAGGGAGATCATTCAAGCTTATTGGGAACAAATAGTACAGAGTGTGTGCCAGTTCATAAGGAAATGTTCCAATATGGTACTGAGATTGCATTAGCATGGCTCCCAGGGATTCAGGGGAAGATGTGGCGCATTCCAAATAAGTACTTGTTTAGACCAGTGATACCATTAGATGAAGAGGAAGGGACGATAGTGCCACTAGAATTAGAGGCAGTAATCGCAGGAGATGAGTGGATGTTAGTGCATTGGATAGATGACACAGGGTGACGATGGCGAGCAGTGATCGCCATAGCTGAAGGATACAAGTTGATCACAGTG
Source organism: Ambystoma mexicanum (assembly GCF_040938575.1). Taxonomy (NCBI): domain Eukaryota; kingdom Metazoa; phylum Chordata; class Amphibia; order Caudata; family Ambystomatidae; genus Ambystoma; species Ambystoma mexicanum. The sequence goes on along the minus strand of NC_090932.1, from coordinate 1,277,507,232 downwards.
ACAGGTGAAGAATTATCCAGGGAAAACAGATCAGACCATAAGATGGTGTTCGAAATGAGCGTGGTGAGGATACATTACAGAGGGGAACCACAGAGAATGGCAATGGCGCTGAAGACACCGCCAACCTTTCTCGAGGAGGATTTGGCAAAGGTACCCAGCATTTTATGGACCATTAGTCCCTATGATCTGGGGCTTCTGAAGGTGGTGGGAGCAGTAAAGATCAAGCTGAAGCAAGGAGCCAGTTTACTGCCTGTAAAACAGTACCCACTTTCAAGGGAGGCAGACAAAGGTATCTATGAAACCATTGCGGCACTAGTGAAGCAAGACATCCTAGTGCCATCAGAATCACCATGCAACACAGCCATGTACCCAGTAAAAAGGCGACAGGGGGGTTGTGGCATTTTATACAGGACTTGTGCCCTCTTAATCATATTGTAGAAGCAGAATATACTTTAGTTCTGAATCCAACGATTATTTTGTGCAGCATCCCAACGGACGCTAGTTGCTTTCATGGTCATAGATTTGAAGAATGCTTTCTTCTCTATACCACTACACACAGACTCACAAGACTTGACTTCATTTCTATATAATAAGAAGTGGAAACATACCAGACTTCCTCAAGGGTACTGTGAATCGCTGTCTGTATTAAACAGGGTCCTTCAGATGGAATTGGGCAATGTACAAATGGAGAGCATGGTCATACAATACGTAGATGATATATTGATCTGTAGAAAGACGGAAGAACAGTGCAGAAATTACTCAGTACACATGCTGACAGTGTTAGCAGACAAGGGATACAAGGCGGACAAGGCCAAAATGCAAAATTGCCAAACAGAGGTACTTTACATTGGGCAGATGATCTTCCATAATGGCCGACGAGTGACGCCAGAGAGGGCGGGGGCAAAACGTGAGACAGCAAAAGCCACAACAGTCAGAGATATGCAGCAGTTCTTGGGTCTATGCAATTATTGCAGGGCATGGGTATTTGACTACAGCACATGTACCAGACTCTTACTAACTGCACTAAAGGAAGCATAGAAAGTGTGAAAGTAATACGATGGACAACAGAAATGACTGAAGCATTTAATGAGCTGCAGGAGGTAATATGCACATGTCTGGTGTTAGGGATCCCAGGCTATCAAAAGGAATTCTTCCTGTTCTCCAACTCCAATTGGGTGGTAATGACAGCAGTACTGACACAGAAGACTAGCCTAGGGCACAAGCCACTAGCATGCTACAGCGTGAAGCTACACCCAGTAATGAGAGCACACCATCCATGCGAGCGAGCATTGGGTGCAGCCGCATTCACAGTAGACAAATCAGCGAGTATTACCATGGAATGCTGCACCACTCTTTATGTAGAGCATGCTCTCTTTGCAATACTGGAAAGACCAAAGAGCACACTAACAACACAGAGAGCCTCGGGATATGAGGTGTTGCTATCCAACCCAGCCCTCAAGGTAGTGAGGTGCAGACTTGTTAACCCAGTGATATTTATCGCTGACGTTCTAGAGGAGGGTGACTAGGCACATGACTGCACAGCAAACCTGGAAGAATTCAGCGACACTCGCAAGGTACAGGAGGATGCACTTGAGGGGGAGAAATGCTCTACATTGATGAGTCATCAATAATTGACCAAACAGATGGGGAAAGACATACTGGAACAGCAGTAGTGAGACAGAGAAGACAGGACTAGTGAGCTAGTGCCAAGCGCAAGACTGCCATCACAATACTTAGCACAAGCAGCAGAGCTAGTAGCTTTAATATTGGCCTTAGAGCGCAGCAGGGGAAAGGAAGTGACGATGTATTCAGATTCAGCCTACGTGACATCCACAGTGCATTCTAGGCTGTCACGTTGGATGAGGAGGGGCTTTCGACATGCTGATGAGCTCTGATACAGCACGCACTTCTATTGGGGAGGTTGGTTGATGTCATATTTCCCAGAGCGACTAGCAATAGTGAAATGCCAAGCACACACAAGAGGGGAGGACCCTGTCTCAAGGGGAAATGAAGCAGCAGATGTGGAAGCAAAATGCATCGCATATTTTGGAGACCTTCTAGAAATGGAGGCTTCATCCCACGCATGTGATTATGCACAGACAATGATGCTTAAGAGGGGATACAACATATTACCAGTGACACAAATCATGAGCTGCAGGGAGCTGCACTCAAGGAAGAGAAGGACCTGTGCTTAAGAAGGGATGTACGGTATCTCCCACAGATGCCCTATGGCGGCAAAGCAACACAAGGAAAGTGGTTATGCCACTCGCATTATTGCACACAGCACTGACACAGTTACATTATCCAAGACATACAGGGAAGGAGATGCTTGCCTCCTATATTGGAGAAACATGGTTCTGTCTTAACTTGGCGGAACACGTGGCTGAATTCATGAGTAATTGTCCGACTTGTAAGCAGTTTACTGCAGGACATACATTGAGAGTTATCAGAGAAGCCATATCTCACCCAGTCGGTCCATTCCAAAACTTCCATGCCAACTATGTCGACATGATCCAAGTCTGCCAAGGGTACCGCTACATGATAGACATCGTATGTCCATTTTCCCGGTCGATCGAGGCTGGCCCCTGTTCTCATGCTGATGCCCTCAGAGCAGTGAAATTTCTGGTTGTGAAGTGTTCCCACAATGGGGCGTGTGTGAGGTCCTGTGGTCTGACAATGGCCCTCACATTGCCATTGAGATGTTCCAACATGTTACAATGTTGCTAGGCATCGAACACAAATGCTCCTGTGCTTATCACCCACAAGCAAACAGGGTGTGTGAATGCCTCAACGGCCTGCTTAAGGAGGCCATAGCCAAGACCACAAAGATGCTCAATGAGAATTGGCTACACTGTCTGCCCCTAGCTCTGTTCGCATTGCGCAACAAGCCCGAGTCTGACCACCATTTGCCCCACATGAGATGGTATCAGGATGGCGCATGCAACTCTCCCTCCTCCCACTAGAGCAATAATGGATGCACAGAACATTGTGTCAGGAAATGTTCAATTATGTGACTTCCCTGGTTACTAGCGCCTCTTTTATCTCTCGCCAGATACAGCGACACCAGGAGTGGCCTGAAGTCGGCAGAGAAAGCGACAGCATCAATAACCCAGAGGACTTGCTTAAGCAGCCACCTGCATATTCAGGAGTCCAGGTTCTCCTTAGAAATGTCTCTAGACGCTGGGACGCACCCACGTGCACGGGACAACATATTGTTGAAATGGTGACTGAGTGAGCAGTTAAACTGATAGCGAAGACAGTTTGGAATCATATCGGCGACATCAAGCCCTACAAAGCTGTGGCCTCACCTGGCAACAGGATCGACAGGGCCAATGATCCTCAGCAAGAAGAGCAAGGAGACACTTTGGAACCAGCACTGCCGAGCAGAGGCCACCCAATGGTTACTCGCTCACAGGCAGCAGAGTTAGGGCAAAGACTTCCTACACATCCAGAGTGAGTGTACACTGTCTGTTTGTTATTTTTCTCTCTACACACATTTGTCGAGAAAGTGTGACTGTTTTATTGCATAATTGTTCATGATGCCCACTGATTCACACCCTGATGCTTTCCAGAGCCAATTTGTTCATTTCATCGGCAGGTCCAACAGTTTCCGAGCACGTCCTCCTAGTGTGTACTACTACATTTTTATAGCATATTTGGCCCAAGCTTATCCACAACTAGAATGAGAAAACCCATCTGTCCTCGCCATACTCCGAGACCCTAGAATTAGAACTGTGTGGGAACAGGTATTCATTTTTGCCATGGTAGATTATGATCCACGGGGCTTGAACTAATACAACACTAATACAATAACACACAGTTTTTGCACATTTTAGGCGGGCAACTGATATCTTCAACCTGCACAAGGATGCAGCAGCACAGATAAGTAGGAGGATTAATGAAAAATATGCTCATCTTGTCTTGCCTCTTATTTCCAAGTGGGGTTTTTATTTCTCTTTTGGCGATTGTCTCTTGTGTCTAGGGAAACCGTTGTATCCTCTACTAACATTACCACAACCCCAGCAGGTGGAACGACCATGTCAGGTTGACAGGGGAGCACTGTAAGCACAGTAAGTAAAGGTAAGTGCAGTGCCGACACAGATATGGGCGGGTGGCCTATATCTCACGGGCATTGCTCGAGTGTCTAACAGCATGTGGTATAAACACATGACCAAAGTAGGCAAATACACCACTGGGGAGAGCTGCTATGTCTGCTCACTAATCTCTTATGCCATGAGTGTCTGCAGAATGTTCATAGCAATTGAAATACTAGCAGCAAGGGCACAATGCCTCATGTATCTATCCATGTTCACGGCCCGAGGAAGATTCCAAGCGGAAACAGCAACTTTGACATGGATGTCTCAAACAACATTCACCTATGAATACAGATACATAAAGACTCTTCACATGATGAACAATTACTGGCAGTTAGACCAAGCTATACAATACATAACTGATGGTCCATAGAAAGGGCGAGACATAACAATGAAACTGAAGAAACTACCGTGCCCGAAAAGGAGGGAGGGGGTCAAAGAGATAGGAGGAGAACCAGTATGTTGGGAAAGACCACAGATGTTTGTGTATGGCCAAGAATACACAGAGGAGGGATGGAAAGATGGAGTGGTAGGAAGCACAGCACACACCCTAGTACAATCACCAGTGAACACAGTGCAAGGAGAAAATGTTAAGTGCCTAAAGGAACGAGATGCAAGTTCTATGTTGATCACCTAGGTAGACAATGAAGCTGGACCGATGCCCATAATACCACTGAAGAAACCAGCCTTGTGCTACAAGAATGAAGGTGCAGTAAGGGTTGGAGATGCACAGAAAAGCATCCAGCAATGAAGGTCAGCACAGTAGTATTAATGGACCACTATTGGGCGTTTGAATCCAAGGCATATGAGAAGCTGCCACCCAACTCGGGAGGGGTTTGCTCATTGGTACACATCAATATGCCAGCACTGGTAGTGTCACTGAAAGACGTGAAGATAGACGACTTCCCAAAGATGGATACTAATACGAGAAAGAAAAGGTCTGTGGGAGTAAGTGAAAAGGGAAGAAAGAAACGGTCTGTGGAAGTGAGTAAAGAGAGACAACTATTTCTCATCAGAGTCAGAAACATCAATATACGATGAACCACCTGAACATCGGTTATTCAGCAGGACAGAAATGTTTTTCATGTCAGTGGTTTCAGCAGTTCAGACGTATAGAAACACGAAATGGTTAGAGATAACCAGATGGGAGCTGATGCAGACAATAAACTCTACAGTCAATGGCCTCAATGCGATAAAGGAAGAGCTCAGAGCAGTAAGGTTGATGGCACTCCAGAACCGATATGTTCTAGATCTCCTCACAGCAATGAAAGGAGGAGTTTGTACCAAGATCGGAAGTTCCTGTTGCACATTCGTGCCAGCCAATGACGGAGAGAATGGCACACTGATGGAAGCAGTGGCACAATTATCGAGTATGCATGACAAGATGGAGGAAGATGCCAAAGGGACTGGAAAAGACCAGAGCTGGTTGGCGTACCTATGGTCCTGGATGCTGTCATGGCTGGCGGACGGACTGAAAGTATTACTAAGGGCACTAATATTAGTACTAGTCGGACTGTGTGTGGTGAAGATCTGCATTACACAATGCCACAAGACCACTGAGAAATCAATAGGGATGAAGGTGATGGAGAAAGAAATACCCTAAGGCCAGGATAAAAGAATGCCCAATATTTCTGACTGAGTTCATAAAGTTCGACATCCCACATGACAATATCAGATATTGGGGGGGGTGGGTGTGGTGTAACCCAGAAGGAGAATGTACTTATATGACCTGGAGTTTCGATGATCATGCACATTTCTATGGACACCTTGGAGGAGTGACAAAGATATGGATGCCGAAAACAAGAGTGACGAAGTATGGAGGAATGGTCGACACGTCGACCGGGGGGGGGACTAAAGAGAGGGTCCCAAGAATGCCTCTCCTCGCCTCCATGCACATGACGGCCCGAAGAGTCAAGAACACCCAAAGTCACTCAGTATTCAGACAACCCCCAAGTGCACCACTGACTGACACGTATGCAGAAAGGTGTTCCCTTAGACAGCCATTCCAACCTTATCCAGTGTATGTCCTCACAGATATGAGTGACCCGACGGTAATCATGGATCCAAACACCATAATGGACTGCATCAAATAAATGCCAAGAAGCCACTGTGCTGACGTCATTAGTGACACCACGAGATAGCTGTGTTAACCACGAAGAACACTCGCAACCATGCACAGCTTACACAAACCCTCCCCCGTATACATGGAGAATATGTTTACACAGTTCTGTAGATAGAGGACAGATACATATTCATACTGTCAAAGCTTTTATTATTTTTCTCATTAGCCAAGTTCAGCAATGCTAAACGCAAGGTAACAAAGAGATCCTGAACAAGCTTGCAGATGCTTATGGCAATTAACCCTAAGGAACTACAGGAGTATATATGGAGCCTAGTAGAACCACGTACGACTAACCTATAGGAAACATAGCACAATATTAGTATGTAGAAATCATAATATAAGTCTAATGAAAATGACAGAAGGCCTTAAGGTGCAGGACACTAAAACAAGGGAAGCAGGCCCAGGCTGCACAAAACGGGAAGACCGAGCTCACAGCCAAGGTCAGAGATAAACAAGCACATTCCAAGCTTCAAACGACAACGGGCGAGTTTCAGGAAAACAGAATAAATCCTCATAAATGCAGACCCAAAGAGCTCGATTTTGTGGTGCACAACCGCGTGATGCAGCCGAACCAGACAATGGTATTCACCCCTGGTGGGAAGACGAGCCGTTCTCAGCAACCTAGACAAGAAGTGAAACAAATGTTGAAACGTGGAGCACACTCTCATAGGCAAAGGTGGTGTTACTACCAGATACATTTTGGACACATAGTCACTTCACATCACCTTGGATAGGTGCACAGAGGGCTGAGAACCGAACTTGGTCCCAGGCCTGGGGAGACTAGTTCCATCCAATTAGGAGACAAAAATCCAGGGGTGGATGGCAGAGGGCAAGGGCCAATGGTAAGTCTGCAACCCTGTTGGTGGATTGGGAATTACTGGAGAATTGCGATTGTCTTGTATGGTCCCTGTCGGTTTTCGTAATACATGACGGTTCTAACTTGCCCCTGGCTGAGTCCTCTGTTTATTCTGGGGAAAGGGTTGTTGGGCCCTTGGGAGCCGGATGGGTAAGCTCTGAGCCAACCCAGACCTCTGGCATACCGGGTTTCTCTCCAACAAGCCCAATATCTACCTCTTAGGTTTAACAGTATCTTCTGGTTCGGCATCAGGATTGTCCTGGCAGAGACCAAATTGGTGGCATGACCCACAACTATCAATGTGAGTCTATCATTAAAGGTTGCGACTTGCAGCGGATAAAAGGGATATTCCAGTCTGTCCATTCGAGCTTAGTGAGCAGACAGCCTCTGCATTCCTAGTCGTGAAGTCAAATGTGCTAACTCGAGTAAAAACTCGGGTGGCACTGTAACACCAACAGATTCTTTGCAGATTCCTTGCCGTCGCTGGATTGAGGTGTAAAATGGAAATTCTTTCCAGTAAATGTACATCCCAGGTCATCTTCCATACATGGGGGCCTTTTTACCTGCTAATCGTGAACTTATGAGACATAAAATCAGATGTCATGCCTTGTACCGTCTGCAGGAGCATTTCTCTGCAGCAAATGAAATCGAGTACATGTCCTTTCGAAAATTATTGAAATACAGGCTAGACAGCGGACAGATGGTTGTGCCACGTCTGCAAAGCATTTTCTGATACACTACTCACAGGTACAAATTCCAGTCATATGCCAGTGGACATTACACCACTTTTCAATATTGTGGCAAGAGCTATCTAGTTGCACCAGATCATGGGTTATGTGGTAGCTAGTAAATTAAAAGAATCAGAATGAAAAGATTAAAACCGGGACTGGAAGAGAAACTCCTGCATGCCATGGGAAAGCCTGATCTACCCCTGCCTTTCACGTAATCCACAAAAAGCCAGCCATGGACCAAATGCAACCCAAAGAAGGAAGCATCTGCGGAAGCCCTTTCTCTCGCCCACTATTCCTTTTGAATACCTTTTGTGTTGCATTCTACACTGTACGTTTACCCAAAGCAATAATTATGTTACTCTTCAGGATTTCAACGGCCCCAAGTTAGTAGCCTGTTCAGCGTTTGGAACCCTTCTCCATGCACGTTTGATATCCCTGTTATTTCCATTTCACATCTTGCTCTATACGTGCATACAAGTGTATTTGAGCATAAAAGTGAGGGGAGTTGAGCATAGCACAGCACTGCACGCTGAAACACCCCAAAAGAAAAGGCAAAATATAAAGGCTGTTTTTTTACTTTTTATGCTTGTTATACTTTGTTTTTATAGTTGTCAGTGTTTTTATACTCACAATTTTACCAGATAAGTCTACCGAAGTACCCAGGGATACAGTGATTTGCCCAGTATCACCCAATTTTGGTCATGTGAGAAAAGTGGTATGGTAACCTTGATCACATGGTTCCAATTTGTGTATCTCCCCCCACAACAGTTTCACACAGAAATACATTGCCAGGGTAAGTTAACGTAATAGCGTCCTCCCCACCCCTACTTCGCCCATGCACTGAAATAAAAATATGTATATTGTGCAATACAGAAGAGGCCAAGTACCTGAACGTTCGACCAAACGGCAAAGCGACATCGATTGCGGCAGGGTGCATACAACACACCACTGGCCGCTGGCATGACTATCCTCACACATCAGTACACAGCCTGGACTGTGACTAAATGTAGTCATGCTGTTCACATAATTCTTCACCTACTTACTCCAGACCACGACTCAGCAAATCTGACCGCAGAATGCAGTGCAGACCTATGACAAATTCAGGCACGCCGAACACATAGTGAGTCTCTAGCACTCACACCATCTCCAGACTCCTCTCAGCACCAATCCCCATGTCTGACCCTATGGGTTGTTCTCTACCAGAGGCTAGCCAGCCCTGCTAAGCCTTTTTTGGCCAAATGCACAGTCATCATAATCGTACTCCATGACCTCCAACACTCTGGATTTAACTCCTCCAAGTACGTTCCCACTACAGACAATTGAGACTATAGTAATGGTAAAGGGTGCTATACAAATGACATGTACAGTACAATACAACAAGTAGGTAGACATTATTGACATTCATTTCCTAACTAACTGATGACAGGATGCAACATAACTCATTTTTTGTTGCCACCTGGAGACCTCAGCCCCAGGATATGTCTCTCATTGAACGTTGCATTAATAGTAGTCCATCATTTATGTCTTTTTTGTAAGCGATCTATGGCATCTATTGCTCGTGATGAAAATGCTAGATGTGGGGTAAGAATCAAATCAGACCTGGCTTTACACGCTGTACATACTCACTATATTGTCATGAATGGAGCAGCGCTGCAGTCTAGTAAACTATGCATGAGTGAAGCGCTTTGTGTAGTGGACATTTCACAAAAATCGCCCCAGAAGCTCACTCACCATTTTAGTAGCTAGCGAAAATGAAATACAGTGCCGTAAACATTTGACGAGGATTGCATCATTTGGTGAAGCCGGGATTTTAATCTATTTTCCTTCTTTCAACTTCTACAGTTTGCACTTTGGTTGTAAATTACATTTCCTCTCATTCCAATCTTTTTTTTTTATGGGGGTACACTTGTAAAACTGTTCAATAAAACTGATTTACAAAACCCCAAAGCAGTCAGTGCTCAGGAGATGGGGTCCGGCTGCTAATAAAAGCAGGGATTGGGAGAACGCTTCTGAAAAACTGTTGGCTATTCTCTTCATCAGTCTACATATTCACATGGTCAGGCTTGTCATTAATACGTTGCAGAATACACATATGCTATGTTTAGGCCGGCATGTGATGGCGAACTGGTGCAGATTGTCTTCCTTCCTTGGTGAAAGGATTTGGTTTTTCATAGTTGCATCGCTTGGCACCCCTGACAGAGCATGTGCATCTGTGCAGTAGACAACCTCTGCAGTACTGTTAGCACTCCACTGTTTCAATTCCGTGCTGTGATACGTACAGTATTTATAAACGCTGAGATATGAAGCCGACAGTCAAAAGCAACAGCCGCATGGTCTTTACACAGTAAAGCCAGCGGGCCAACTAAAATGAGATCGATACCGAAAAGGGCTGCCTGTCCAGGAATGCTGTCCATGGCCCAGCCATCACACTCTGCCTTCTGGATGCCTTTTGTGTTTTCTCCCGCCAGTTTGTGTTCCCCTCACAGACCGCAAATAATAATGGTGGCTTGCTACACTCGGGACAGTTCTAAGCAATGTAGCGCCTCAGGTAAAACGCAAGAATATGCCCCCGTAAAAGAAACCTTGCACTGCTTCCCTGCCCCAACATTATGCAATCATTGCAATATAAACAATTACTGATTTTTTTTTGTAACTTTATTTACACAACATCCATAGCAAATCCCAATACAATCAGCGTATATCAAATAACACATGGAAAAAAACACAAGAAAAGCACAGCATTTACACAGTACTATGTACACAGCGAGATATACAATACCCTAAATCTCCAACATCTCAAATACATCTCTCAATTACCCCCCCACCCAACAACTATAATGTCAAGTTAAAACAACTGCAAAAATCTACCCCATATTTTCTGACTGATTTTATTAACTGGAAATTAAAGTACTTATAAGGGATAGGGGGGAAAAGAAAATTAGACACAAATAATGCAGACAAGTATAAGCAAAGTCAATAGTTTGGGGTTTTAGAGTTCTTTATTGCAGTTGACATTTATAGGCATGTATTTGTGTTGGCTCCATAAAGAATGGGTCCAGCTCAAAGTACATGCTGAAGTGTGAGTCATCACATGAATTTTATTTGCTCACCCGTTAGCCTTTTCTGGCTGATTAAACACTTCTATTTCCAGGCATAAATCAATGTTACACCACCCCTGTCAGTCTCAATTACTGAGGGTGTAAACCAGTGGTCTTCAAACTTTTTTGACCTGGGCCCCCCTGATCAAAATATGGGCAGGCCGGGCCTCCCCAAAAATGCCAAATGGACAGTATGTATTGTACGCCATCACAGCACCCTACTCCCAGTATAGTCCCTGGGCTCCCCAACCTGCTTCCATCACAGTCGCTGGGCTCCCTCATCCCACTCCTACCAAGTCCCTGGGCTATCCCCACCCACCATGACCCTGGGTGTCATGGTGCCGCTCCCGGGGAGCCGGTTCAAGCCCTGCGTCCCTGAAAGCGGACATCCAGTCCCCAAGGAAGGACCCAGCAACCCCATATAGGGGCCCTTTGGACAGTGTCCTGGCGCCTATGGCGCCAGGCTCATAAAAGACATCAGTCCTGGCGCCATAGGCGCCAGGCTCATTATGGAAGTGCTTGGGTGCACTTACCTGATGCAGACCATGCTGCAGGATCCCGGCCTCCTTGAGGCCTGAAAGGAACTACTTTACCTGTGGGACTAATTTACCATCCGGGCGTGGTCGGGGAAGGATACATACCTGATTGGAGGAAGGATACATACCTGGAACTTCTTCCAAGGCTATTTAAACCCCACCCGAACAGCCACACGTGCTTCGCGTTGTTCTGCATCTAGCAGGTGGACGCTCACCGTGTCTGCTCCTGCATCCTGACTTCTGCCACGCCTGCCAGCATCCTGGATCACCTGCAAAGGAAGAGAAGAAGAGAACAGAAGAAGGAAAAGTCCTTACCTGCTAAAACCGCATCCCGGAGACATCTCGCCGACAATCCTGAAAAGGAAGACTTTTATTTAAAAGCTCATCGCGTCGATCGCTGCAGCGCCGCATTCCACTCACCTTTACAGGGCGCCTCCATGTTCAGCAGCGATCATCCGGATTCGCAGTCACGCCCCAGCGCCTAGGGAGAAAAAGACCAGAACAAAAGGTGAGAGAGAGAAGGGAATAAGGAAAGCTAAATCTCCATGTTAAGACTTACCTGTTGATGCATTCCCTCTCCATTTCGGGGCCGCGCCGCATCCTGGCATTTCCGGACCCCGGCCCCTAAGGGGAAAAAGAGACATCAGCGTTAATGAGCGAATGAAAAGACATTACCAAAAAACGCTCATTAAAGACTTACCTGATTTCTACAAGGATTTCACCTCTCATCTCGGGTCGGCGCCTGTTCCCCGGCATTCCGTACCCCGGCCCCTATGGGGAAAAAGACACTAGCATTAGTACATTAATGCATGGACACAAGGGGAACCTCTTATCAAAAAACTTATCTGGAAGCCAAGCAAGTTTGGTTCTCACCAATCCGAAAATCCAGTGAAGTAACTGGATACCAACGCGCCCCTGCATCAGAAGCAGGATGGAGAGCTCGTCCTTCCAGACCCTAAGGTGAGACGCTACAAGGAATCACAGAAGGGTTTCGAGGTGGGTGAGAGGGGAAAGTGGGAGGCTGATTGCATTACCCCGCAAACAGTTAATCCATTATTTTCGCCTACAGAAGGATACTTCTGCCAGCCAGACAAGCCAGATTTGGGGGCCCGGTCCAGTCCGTCTTCCGAACCTTGCTCATCACCTTAGAAGAGGTCACAGCAGCGCGAACCAGGCCAGCGCCTCCGTGGGAGTCAGGTGAGAGTTACACTGGGTTCTCCCCACGCTGCTCCCACCACTATCCCATGGGTCCCGGCCATCCTGCTCCAACCACAGTCCCTGGGCTCCTCCCTTCCCGTTCCCAACACAGTCCGAGGGCCAGTGGCAGCTGGTGAATTCTTTAAGTGGAGGGGCATAACTATTTCCCCCAAAAATGCCACAGCGACCGAGCGCAGTGAGGGAGCCAGAACCAATCAAGAGGAGGTTCATGGGGTTTTCCCCCAGAAATTCTTTTTTAAATAATGGGTTAAAATGTAGCATTGTCGAGCAGACTTATAAAGGATAAATACCCAAATAGTTTGCAATCAGAGCTGGGGGGCTCAGGGGAAGGCATGGCATGTTCTACTGGACATCTATCATAGATGTCCAGTAAAAAGTTACCATTCCTGTCCCCTGGGCCCCACTGGGCCTAACGTAAACAACATGATTATGTGTGTATGCAGTGCGCTAGGGTGCCAAGAGGGAAAGCATGGTATTTTTGACTGGACATCTATGATAGAAATCCAGTAAAAAAAATACCATCCCTGTCCCCTGGGCTCCACAGCGCCTCAGAAGGAGAGCTGATTTTGGTAGGTGGGTAGGGGGATTGTGCAGCAAAGGCATTTAGCCATTTTTAAAATGCCTTTGTTGTACAACCCTCCTTCCTCCTCTATCCACCACTTGCCAAAATCAGCTCAACTGATCAAAACAAACACACCCATTCATACAGCAATCACTCTATCATTCATTCAATCATCCGTCACCATACACTCACTAATAACACAAGCATACACACATCCATACACGTTTAAATAAAAAAAAAAAAACATAAACGTACCTTCTGCATTGGCCTGCGTGTGGGTGCTGAAACACCCTGCTCCAGGCTGCTCTGTCCGGCCAGCATTTCCAATGAGCTAGGCAATGCTGGCGAAGCAAAACGCACCAGCACTTGCATGGCTCAGTCAGCATGTGCGGCTGAGTAACTGAACTGTCAAAGGGAAATTGTGTTTCCCTTTGACAGTTCAGCCAGCCCAGGAGCACTCCCTCAGCTGGAAAAAGCAGCTGATGGAGTGCTCATTGTTTCATTGGGCTGGCTCCTTAGCGCCTCCATAATGGGTGAGAGGGCCACTGGGTGGGCACCCCCTCGCCATTATGGATGAGCTGCCAGGCTCGGACTGGCCTATAGGGCAATAGGGCAATGCCTGTACCAAAAATGCAAAATGCTAATATGGGCCAGTCCAAATGTGGGCGAGTTTGATGATTTACTTCACTATGCAGTTAGTAATTTTAACCATTGTTGCTGAATAAATATTCTTTAAATATCACAATTTACTTACATTGTATCACAAAGCCCCCCCTTGGGTACTATTCAAACAGTCTCAATGAATATCCATTTACAACTGCGGGACACTTTTTCATTGGTGCCTGAAACAGTTTCATGCTTCAGCCTGACCATGTGGGCCACCCCTGCCCATTTCTTCCAATCTAAAAAAAAACAAAAACATGTCTAAACGATGCACAACAGAGCAATGCAACCCATTAATCTGTTTACAGCAGGCCGTGAAGTAAGACTGTACGACTCCGAAATAGAATGAAACACACATGCTATATCATTACATTTTTAGGAATGTATGTACTGCTAGATAACTATGATTTGCAGCAAGATGAGAATATTGCAGCATTCATGCCTTGAGATTTACCACTGGCTTAAATTCCATGCATACCTAAAGTGCCCCAACCAAGGCAGGCCGTCAGTTGCACAATGCAGACATATCGCACAGAGATCCTTACACAGGCTTGAGGGGTGGGATTTGTTTCAGAATAACAGAACAGCATTCCCCATCATCACATCACATGTGATGCTTTCATTAGGTCCCTTACAAGCTCCCCATTCAGCCTTTAAATCTTTCGTAGCCTTCTCTTGTACTATTTCCATCCCCACTCGCACCACTCTCCCCACTGGGATGAAAGGGGAGTAGTGAAGGAGATGTCTACATCGGAAAGTGACTTTGGACTATGTGAATAGGGAGTTGTTGTGGGAGTCACTAAGAAAGGAGCGCCTGATGGAAGGATATGGGATGCTTCACAGTGGTAATGAGGCAGGTGCCAGATACAGCCTGTATGGATAACCCACCTCATTAAACCTTTTCTGAAATTATTTAGATGATTTCCTGGTTGGCAACAACTGGATTGGCCCTGGGGGGAGGCCAGGACATTTTTATTTGTGTATATATAGCGCTTTTACCAAAGCGCTGCAAATAATTTAGACAAAATGGTACAAAACATGAAATAGTGGACTATAAAACATCAATCCGAAAAGGAAGAGAAAAAAGGAGGTTTAAGAAAGATTGGTAAGAAGATGAACTTTTAAGCAGGGGAAGAAAATGTTAAAGGGGGTGGGGAGTGGAACATACATCATAAGGGAGGGAGTTCCAAGATTTGGGTGCTAGGAGAAAAAAGGAACGAAAGCGAGATAGTCCACAGGGTGTCTGGAAGAATAAGGAGATACTGATGTTTAGAGCGGAGGGGGCGGGAGAGGGTATATGGTGAAACAAGATCCGAAAGATAAGGGGGAGCCCGACCATGATAGCATGTAAAAACTATACAGAGTAAATAAACACAATAGGCGAGAATCATAAGGAAGAAGGGAGAGAGAGGGTGATAGAGGAGCAAGAGGGTAGTAGGAAAATAAGCCGAATGGTAGAAATAAAGACTCAGCGTAGAGGGGAGAGATTAGAGGCAGGCAGGCTTAAGAGTAGAGCCGCACAGTAATCGAGATGAGAGAAGATGATTGATGTGATCAGAAGTTTAGCTGGAAGAACAGGAAAGAGCAGATGCGACAGATGTTGTAGAGGTGAAGCCATTCTCCTACTGTTATTTGTGGACTGTTCCATGATATAAACTCGCACAGAAACCACAATGAATTAACTACTGGGCATGTTTTGTAATTACTGCATTGGCAAGATTCTGGTAGTTGATAGCAACACAAGGGCAATGATGATGGGCAAAGCTAAATGCCTCAGCAGGAGTTTTTATGTAAAATGTAACTGTTTAAAGGTAGTATCTCGCTTTGACTACCTGGATGTCTGATTTGATAATTAAATGGGGTTGGTTCTGCCAATGGAGAGGAATGAGAACAAATTGGGCAAATCTACTAGCAGGGTTCTGAGGTTCAGTAGGAAGTTTGGGGCTAATTCCCCTGCACATGTCCTTGATGTCTATAAATGGAAAGCTGCGCCCACAGCTATAAAATGTGCTGATGTCCGAGGCTGTGCATTATGACTGCAGCTGAAAAGTCCTTCCTTGCCTGCCTGGCTTCATTGTGAAAGGCAACTATATCCAGACCCTTCTCTCCAGAGACCAGGATGTGTCCTATTGGTGATGGTATAACTGTTTTACCAAAATCATATTGGGTTAGGCTACAGGATAATCAGGAGACCGGACTGTACTAAGAAAACTGATCGATATTTTAGGGCAGAATGCTTATTTGAAGTTCCCTTGACTGCCCTGCGTGAAGACAACTTTGTATGTATATGGCTTTGGAACCCTCGGGTGATCTTCCATATAGGAAAGTAAGGGAGGGAGTTGGGGGTATGGGAAGGAAGATGATACTGAATAACGTGGACAAACAGTGCATGCTGTCCTGGTTTTCGCTACACAATAAAGCGATGATGGTGAGAGAAAAAGAGATAACAGGCAATAGAGAAAGTTAAAGAGCGAAAGAGGCAAAGAGGAACTTATGGATGGAAAAAGAAGAAAAGCTGGGGAGAGGGAGACTGGTGTTGATTGAGAGATTGCTTGAGACAGTTGGAGGAGGATGAAGGCTAAGGTCTGTTACTGAGTAGAAGGACCATGACAAAGGAGAAGGACTATAATGAAGGAGAAGGACTGTGATGCAGCACTTTGACAAAGTCGCACTTTGATGAAGGATTGTTCCAATGGTGGAGACATTTAACAAACGAGATGAGGTGATGTAGGACTGTGATGAAGGACTGTAATGAAAGATAGATGAAGGAGAAGGACTGTGGGGAAGGAGAAGGATTGTGGTGAAGGACTGTTAAGAAAGACTGTGACAAAGAAGGACTGACAAGGTAAAGGGACTGTGACAAAGGTGATGAATTTCGATGAAAGAATTGGACTGTGACACAAAGGTAGCTCTGTGAAACAGAAGGACAATGCTGAAGGTGCACTGCAATAAAGAGGGAGGAATATGACAAAGGACTGATGGCAAAGGCCTGTGATAAAGGAATGATGAAGGTGAATGACTGTGATGAGAAACGTCTTTTATGGAGGATAAGGACTGTGGCAAAGGACAGATTGAGAAGGACTGTAATAAAGGAGAATGTGTGTGATGAAGGACTTGGCAAAGGACTGATTGACAAGGACTGGATAGGGAGAAGAACTTGTGAGAAACCCAAAGGTGTCTCACCCGCTAGTCCCCAGAGATCTGTCATCCATTTGGCCAGGACACGGCCATCGCTATTGGATCCAGTTCCTGGGGGTGGACCAGTGGGGGAGGATCACCTGGATGGGGGGTCTTCGGGGAGTGGAAGTGGGACACCGATGGGTGAGACACAGTAACCCCTTCCTTGTAACACCTTTTCCCCATCCTACCCTGTAGGACATTTAGAAGCTCTGCCCCTATCCTCTTTTTCCGGCATGGACACTTTCTTACACCGTAACAGACAATGGACTAACACCAGAGCCATTTACCTGACATGTCCCAACACACGGGTCAGGCAGAGGTAGGCAATTGAAAATAACCACGCACAACTGACGGACCTTTACCTTCCGGACTCTTGCTGGCCCCCTTTGTGTTGTAAAACTGCAAGTACCAGAAGGCCCTAGGAAAGAGCTGCGTGAGATGTCAGAGTGGTCCTACAGGGGTCACATCAGATCCATTGTACAATCGAAATTCTCTGACCCATTGCCAAGAGAAAGCTAGGGGAAGGGAACCCCGCTTTCTGATAAGATTGTGAACCAGACAGAGGGATGCCGAAAGAAGTCTAGGAGAAGGAAACCCACGGTTTCTGATGAAAATGAGCAAATCATGAACTGTGTTAGAAACTCATTAACTGTGATAAAGAACGGCCACAGTGAACCCGACAGTGGGAGGCCCATTTTACAAAGTGGAGCCGAGCCCGGCGGAGAGAGGTTCCAGGGGCGAAAGAGCAATCGCCCAAAGGTGCAGGACCACAGAAGGTACTTTTGTTTGTTTGTTGTTTTGATCCAGCAGGTCTTCCAAGGCAAGAGACTTTAAGGAAAGAGACTTGGCCCTTGAAGGTTCTGGTATCGTGAAATAGACTTGTGAACCTCGTGCTGGAGAGGCCCAGGAGTGTGCTGTGCTCAGGAGTCCCACCTTGTCCAGTGCTAAAAACGTGGGGAAGGGAGACCACGCCATACCATCCTGACTTATCATTTTGTGAACACTTCTTTCTTTTCTGGTGAACATTATCCCACACTCTTTTTTGTAACTTAGTGGTAAGGACTGGCAATAGTTTTTTTAGTATAGGCCCTTTTTATTTGACAAGATGGTACTAGGATTGCCTTATTATTATTTGATCGTCGTAGCTTGCTCCCATCTTAGTTGTAGGTTTAGAGTAGGCGTTTTTCTCACCCATGCATACAGTTCAATAAACACCCTTGAACTGTAATCACATGTGTCAGTCTTTACTGTTCCCACCATGAGTTCCTTACAGACTGTAACGAATGACGAAGAGGGTGAGCTGTGAAAAGACAAGTACTTTGAGAAAGAAGCAATGTAATGAAGTAGATGGACTTTGACAAAGGACTATGACAACGGAGAATGATTATGGCAGAGGATTGTGAAGATGGACCGTGATGAAGGAGTGAATACTATAACAAAGATGAAAGACGAGGATGAAGGACTATGTCGAAGGCTATGTATTGTGTATTGTGGCGAAGGATGGCTATGACAAAGAACTGTGATCAAAGAAAAGTACTGTGGCAAAGGAGAAGGTGTGATGAAAAAGAAGGACTGTGATGGAGGATTTTGAAGAATGAGAAGGACCGTGACAAACAACTTATGAAGGAAAAGGGCTGTGATGGAATGATGAAAGAGAAAGATGGTGACAAAGGATCACTGATTAAGTCGAAGAATTGATGAACGACAAGGACTGTAATAAGGTGAAGAATTGACAAAGGACTAGGACTGCAGCAAAGGAGAATTGTGATGAAGTACTGTGATGATAGAGAAAACTGTGACAAAGGATTCTAACAGCGGTGAAGTACCAAATTGAATCACTTGAGTCTTATTTACGTTTATGCTTATAAGGTTTGTTTCTGCATATGCTTCTAACACTTTTAGAGATTTCCTTAGCCCAGTTGGTGTTTTTGATAGGAGTAACATATCATCGGCATACAAAAGCTAATTAATAGGGGTACCTTGTAATTTGGGGGCGTCGGTGAGAATGTTAAACAACCAGAGACCCACATCTGAAATATAAAAGTTAAATAATGCAGAGGCCAACAACCAGCCCCGTTTCAGCCCACGATCTGTTCGAATGGGGGTAGATAGTAAACCATCATTCCGTAATCTTATTTGAATGGTGGTTTCTGAATGTAATTGTATTATCCACTTTAATATATGCCACGGACAACCTTGGTCCATCAGTTTTTTAAACAGTATTTCACGAGGCACAAGATCAAATTCTGACCTAAAGTCAATGAAAGCCACATACAGTGGTTGTTTACGTTCTTTCTCTTGTTGTATGATGGAATTTATTGTAAAAAGGTTTATGGATGCGCCTATACTTTGTATAAAACCCGTCTGATGGGGATCTCTGAGTTGTCTGTCATCCAACCATTTATTGAATTCAGCCAGTACTAGCCTTGCAAACACCTTGCCGGGACAGTCGAGAAGGACAATTGGCCTGTAAGCTTGTGGGTCAGACCGATCACCCTTCTTGAATATGGGCAATATAATTGACTTTTTCCAAGACAATGGAATTTGTCCCGTTGTCATGATGTTCATGAATATTGTATATAAGATTAGTCCCCAGGCCTCAGGGTTAGACTTGAGCATGATATTATGCAGCCCATCAGGGCCCGTGGCTCTTGACCGATTCAACTTAGAGATATGGTACTGTATATCAGCTATATTGAATTCCATTTTATGTGTCTGATCTGGAAGGTTCACACTAGTTATCAACTCTGAGATTGGAGATTGATATATATCATTGTAATGGGACTGCCATGCTGACTCAGCAATAGGATTTATTTGATGTATCAATTGATTCGGTCGAAGATGACTATTAAGAAGGGTCCATATGCCTCCTGATGATTTTGTCAGTATTTGCCTCAACATGGCTTTGCCATCGTTATGATACTGATGGCAGCGTCGTGCTTTGTGCCAGTTTTTATATCCATTACATTCATTATCTAACTATTGGCTGTTTGATATGCAAGGGTGTGTGCTTCAGGGCACATATATTTTTACGCAGACTAGTTTTTTTCTCTTTGACTACTTCGTCAAAGGCATGTTGTTGGTGGCTTCTGATTTGTTTTACCTTATGCCTAATTGTTTTGTAAACCTGCATGGCCTGGACATAGTTTATGGGCCCTTCTTCATTTGAGATTTCTATTTGTTGTACTACTGTCGCATTATATTCATAGAGTTTGATTTTCGACCATCTCATGCGATTATTTGCACTATT
Source organism: Ambystoma mexicanum (assembly GCF_040938575.1). Classification (NCBI taxonomy): domain Eukaryota; kingdom Metazoa; phylum Chordata; class Amphibia; order Caudata; family Ambystomatidae; genus Ambystoma; species Ambystoma mexicanum. The sequence continues at coordinate 1,277,486,922 of NC_090932.1, read as the reverse complement.
CACTGATAAACCGGCTATGTTGTCATTTATCTCATACTCATCTTTGGGGCTGGACATATCAAGTCAGACATATTGGTAGTGGTCACTCATACCAAGCAACAATGTTGTTCACAAGCGCAGCGTCAACATATATGTAATCTAGTACCACTTGTAGATCACCCCTTTGCCATGTGGTGTGTGGGGCAGTTTGATCCTGGAATGTGTCGTTTATCATGATGAATCCTCTCTCTGACATGATGAGGGTGTGGCTCAGACTGTGGTCTAATAACAGCTCATCTAAGATGTAAATTATTTCTTTAAAAAATGTGTCTATTGATAACTGTTTTCTACTCCAGTATATATTTACAATTGCTATAATACATGGTGTCTTTGAGCTTTTGTCACTTGAAAATAGGGAGAATGGGACTGGTAAACTGTTACTTGGAAGTACTTATCGTTTTTAATGGCCGTGAGCAGACCGGACATCGGACGCCCCTGTCTGGATTGTACGGCAGGGACTGTAAAAATATTATATAGGTCCCATATAGGCAGAGCATAACTGCTACAAAGGGATCGAGCCCACATTAATAGATCAAGCTAACTAACAAGCCTACTGGCAAAACGGCAACATTTCAAGTCGCTGTTTCATAGATATTGCCCCAATCTACGCACACAATTGTTTGGTCATTTGACATAAGATTGGGTATTATATGAGCTATGTATTAGACACAATCTTCATAGCTATATTTCAAGCAAAGACGTTATTTAACTACTCAAATCAAGAAGATAGCCTTGAAAATGACGCTTTGTCGAAACACGTGTCGGCTGACGCTGCAGCATAATAAAGAATCTCAATTGAATTACTAGCAGATCTAGTCATTGATAATAGACAATGCAACAAAGGGATGAGCGCAAAGCATGTCACAACCTCAAACAGCTGTTCTAATTATTAGGTGATAGCGGGTACACCTATTCTGTGAACTGTGCATTGCAGCTTGGTCCGTTCTCAAGATTTTTGTGTAGGCAAAAGCGCACAGTTTAGACCCTCATTCGCTAACTTGCATGTTTCATATTCATATAGCATGATATTTTTAGTATTGATGAAATGATGATGCCCTTGCGTGTTCCAGGATATAAGGTTTATTAATTCATTAAGCTCCCCCTGTTATGAGTTTCCCCGTCCACTTTGTATTTGACATTGCAGAGGGTGACTATTTCTAGTCTGTTTGTCTGTCGCTTGTCCATATATACTCGCTCTGGGTAAATCTTGTGCTATCTTTGAATCTTGGCTTGGTGTTATGTCTTGACTTAGAATAAAGCCTAGGTTATACAATGCAGTTCTCGCTTGCCAAAGTGTATTTAGCACAATCCCGATTGAATATACATTCTTGCCATGTCTAGTTTTTTCTCATGCAAGAACTTTACCAGGCCAATGTCAGCCGATGATAGATCCTGAAGAGCTGGAATTTCGGCACATATATTTAAGATACTTGTGCGATTTAAATCAAAGCTCTGATGTGGATGTGGTCTGCATTTAATTATCAGGCGATGATGATTCTTATACCAATCCCTTTTGATAGCCGAGACTGAGCCTTTAGCTTGGTCATAGTTAGATACATCGGAAAAGATTGGGTTGCCCCTGCTCTATTTTCTTCTGAGTCAAGGTTGTTGTGGGGACCTTGCAAGATGTTGTTTGGCAAATCTCTTCTCGCTAAACCCAGACCCTTCAGCAGTTGGTCTATAGGGGGTTGTTAGGGAGAATTCTCTGTTTAGGCTGAATTTCCTAACCTAGTGAGTCCCCCAGCAGCTTTGCTGGATTTCTGGAGTTTGTATTTTTCTCCTGCCAAGAGTAAGACTCTTTTTCTCCCACTCTTGGACATGATTTATGGTGTTCCTTTGAATGTTAATGTGTTTCATGGGCTATGGGGTCTTTTACTCCACCCACGTGTTTTTTTCTATGTGTGTTACACCGCATCCTCCGTGCAGTAACACCGGGGTGTCATAGTGACCCCCACCATAGACTCCATACCCTGGGACTGACTACTGTCTCCCAGGGCATGTAAAGTCACCATTGGCTTTACTAGTCCCAAATTACTAACAGAACCAGTACCAACCATCATATTGTGGGCATATTGGTAGGGGCAATTCGATTGCCCCCGGGTCTGTTATTCGAGGGGGCACTGTCCCGTCTCCCCTCGTCGAGTTTTGGCTGGTGGCAGTGGATACTACTTTTTATATTCAACCGCGAATATATCTCTATGGGATTTTCCCATTGTTCGAGGCTAATACCTTTTTAACATAGCCTCTAACATACTGCCGGGTTATTTATTTAATATGAATTCACCGGTTGGTATTTTCTGCCAAAGCTCAGTTTTAAAATGGCGTTTGTGTTCGCCTCTGTAACTCCAAACCAAAGGTCGAGCCCTTTGTTCCACTTTTTGGCATGCTTCTCCACAGAAGCCTCCAAAAGTGGTGCCACTCTGTCTGGGTACCACAGGGGGTGTGGGAGGGTGTTTAGGCACCCTGGACTGAGTTGCCTTGGCAACTCAAGTCGCACTCTTGTGTGATTGGCCCAAGTGGTGAGCCGGCCGGCTCACCACTTAGCATGTTTGATTGACAGCTAGGCTGAATGAATGGGGGTTTCTTGCATAAAAGCAGGGCTTTTGGGACTGGAACTTCAGAAGTTGCCACAGGACCTGAAAATCTGACGAGGGAGAAGCTGAGCCGACCTGCTACGACGACACCACCGGTGGAGCCCTGCTGAACCGACTCACCATTTCCCAACGACAGAGGAGATCTCCCTGCTGGAGAGTCTTCTTCCCTTGACTGGTGGGCACAACCAGTTTACCTTCTTTTCTCGCATCCCAGGACGTCTTGTGGTCGAATTTCCCCTGCCAAGCACCCCGGCAACCGGATAGCCACTTACCACTGGACCGCGAATAAAAGGACCGCTCCTTTTAATTGAGAACTCTGCGGCTGGTTTCTTCCCTGGCAGTGCAACGGACTCCTGTTTTCCTCCACGACGAGATCCTCTCTTCCCCCGGACGGAGCACCGACTTGCACCCGCTGCCAGGAACAAGTGCCCCCGCTGGAGCGTTCTCACCATTTTAAGGTACCGTGTCCGCCAGGCCTCCCTTTCTAAAGATTGCTACAAGGTAACAATAATCCCTTAACCTTCTGGACTGGGCTGGCCGCCTTGACCATTTAACTGGTCCCTTTCTGTTGGTCCAACTCTTTCTGAACCTTGTGCGAGACTTTTGGGCACTTTCAACCGTGTGACCTTGGACACATTTCGACCGGAGCCTCTTAAAGTGGGACCGGCCTTGTTAACTTTGATTTTACGGTTTTAATCTGCCTTCTTCTCCTACTGTGTTCTTCCGAAAGTGTTGGGATCTGTTTCTATCTTTGCTCTGCCTTTCTCTCCCTTTTTTACTGATTGATTAGACTGCCATCTTCGTTAAGCGCTCACCGCTGTCTGAAAATAAGTGTTGCTTTACTTAAGACTTGTCTAATAATCGTTCAAGGGAGTGTTTATCTTTTAGTGACCGTGTTTTTTAACTGCTTAATATTGGTGCCAGTGTGTTTAACTAGATGTGTTTTTTAAATAAATAATTATATCTCTTTTACACCAAGCTCTGGTTAGTGTTTGCTTGTTCTAATGTGTTCTTTTGACCTATTGTGAATACTCTGTATACTGCCTAACTCTTCTTGAGAGACGTCTGACTGCTCAGCCACAGCTACCAGGTAAATCTGGGTGGTACAGACTGCTACCAATTGGGTTTACTGCCAACCATATCTCTTTTACACCAGGTCAGTGTTTGCTTGTTCTAATGTGTTCTTTTGACCTATTGTGAATACTCTGTATACTGCCTAACTCTTCTTGAGAGACGTCTGACTGCTCAGCCACAGCTACCAGGTAAATCTGGGTGGTACAGACTGCTACCAAATTGGGTTTACTGCCAACCACCTGTAGTCTTAAATCTTTTGCAGTGGTCCCAGAGGGAACTGCACAGGTTTCTGCCTAACAGGGGTAATGTTTGTTGCTTCCATAATTGAGTGCCTGTTTCAGCACTGTTTGGTGTGTTTGTTTTAGGGTTACATTCATCTTGATTTAATGTTTTATACTGCTCTATGGACTTGTCTAATAATCGTTCAAGTGAGTGTATATCTTTTAGTGACCGTGTTTTTTAACTGCTTAATATTGGTGCCAGTGTGTTTAACTAGATGTGTTTTTTAAATAAATAATTATATCTCTTTTACACCAAGCTCTGGTCAGTGTTTGCTTGTTCTAATGTGTTCTTTTGACCTATTGTGAATACTCTGTATACTGCCTAACTCTTCTTGAGAGACGTCTGACTGCTCAGCCACAGCTACCAGGTAAATCTGGGTGGTACAGACTGCTACCAATTGGGTTTACTGCCAACCACCTGTAGTCTTAAATCTTTTGCAGTGGTCCCAGAGGGAACTGCACAGGTTTCTGCCTAACAGGGGTAATGTTTGTTGCTTCCATAATTGAGTGCCTGTTTCAGCACTGTTTGGTGTGTTTGTTTTAGGGTCACATTCATCTTGATTTAATGTTTTATACTGCTCTATGGAAGTTCTAATTTCAACCCTCAGTTGTTGTATTGAAATATGTATGGGATCTATAATACCTGTTTGACCAGATTGCCTTGCGTCTAATGCTTGTGCATTGTTCTCCTCCGTCAATCTCCTCTGTTGTGGTAATATACCACTATCTGGGACACTGGTCCAGGATTTAGATAAAGCTGCTAAATCATCCAGCGGTTTGTAAGGAGGTGGTTGGGTAGGAACCAGCACTTGCATATTAAAGTTTGTAGCTGTTTTTGCCCCCCTGTGCTGCTGGGCTAATTCTTATGAATATTCTTGGCTAAGTGCACTTTCTCTTTTTGCCTTTCATGCTTTTAGCTTGCAGTGTTACGGTTTTGCTCGTAGCTGGACCTTGTTGTGTATCTTTCTGTGTGTAATGTGAGCTCGCAAATATGGTAAAGGGGTTTTGTGAATTTGTAGCTCGATCCTCAGTCATTATCTCATCGGTGTTTTGCCTGATTGAGTTACATGTGTCGGCCTTCTGTTTGTTCCCCCTTTGTATTTGCAGCATTTCCACCTCGTTGCTATTCTCATTTTTCCCCGGAATCAGTTACATACAGTTTCTTTTTGTTTTTTGTATTTATTGGATTTGTTATGTCCGGACTTGTATGGCCTATCTGCTGATTCTCAGTTTGGACCCCCACATACGCGACATCTGTACGGGATTGTTTGTTACCGGTCTTTGTGCTTTGTGTTTTCAACAGTACAGCAATAAGCTTTTGTACTTGTCCCATATAGGTTTGATTTTTCAATTCTGTTGATATCGTAATCAGTAAGTCATTTTGCTTATTAACTTTCTCATTCAAAGTTTCATATAGCTTTGCTAATGAAAATAAGGCTGTATTCATAGCACCAAAGGTGTTGTTTAAAAAAGGCGCCTCTGGAAGTGAACTTAGATTGGTCAGTGTGTTGTTGTCCGTTCGTTCACGATTGGAGAAAGGAAAATCTGTATTTTGTTCATTAAATGTAATTCTTCTGGGGGTTGGAGCTACAAAAGAGAGAAACTTGTTAGATTCCCCTGAAAATGATTTATCAAATAAGGCTGGAGAGCGAGTTTGAGTCAAATTCAAATTGTTTTAAGTCGCCTGTATTTGAACATATATATTGTACTTCTTGCAAATCACTTGTCTGAGGGTTACTTGTATTCATGAAGCATATCGCTTCCTCAACAACTTCGCCAGTTATTGTCATTTTGTCGTATGCTTCTCTAAGTATGTGCTGGGCCTGTACAGAGCATATGGCCAGTGATTTCAGGGCCGGTCTAGAAGCAGTAACATTCTTTATTATACCCAGTTGAGATGGACATAAATCACCGGATATACAGACTGATTCTAACGTCATGTCTGTAACTTCGCCCTGACACTGAGTTATTTCATTATTAGAGGGCATTGAATTGTTAGGCTTTAAACTAACATCATTATTGGTTTGACATGGATCTGTCTGATCATTAAGCTCCAATATGTTGTTGGAGCATTTTCCAGTCATAGTGGTATCTGGTATATGCTTTTTCTCATTAGGATAAAATGCTTGGCTGTGCATAGATAAAGATTGGCACGTTGTAATTTAGATAGTTTTTTTTTCTCTGGCCAACGTTGTCAGCAGAGTTTTTCTTTTGCTATACAAATCGTTAACATTGTTTATATCCGGGCACAATTTTGGCATGCCTGTTGTTCATTTAAACATTTCAACTGTTTGCTTATATCAGTCACAGTAAGATAATAGATTAGTTGATAAGCTTATATCAATTACAATGAAATTGAATAATAGATTTCCTCGATAGTTCGCAAATATTATAGCCGCGAGCACCGGCTATGCATAATAAATATACTCTTAGACGAATACCTGGTGTGTGGTTAGAAAAGAGTGCCACTTGCATTGTCTCATTGGGGCTTTATCTATCAATTCAAAGTCTTGCTTATAAAAAAAACAAAAACAAAAGGCAGCTCCCCTCTTCACGTTATCTCGCTAGACAGCGAGACAGCTCCCACACTTAGCGACCGCACTTGAGCAGTCGCGCGTGTCCAATGAATATAACTGTTTCCTTAGATGGAGGCGGGGCAGGAAACTCAGCTCCAGCCAATCCGCATCCAGGACCACAAAGGCGGTCACAACGGCAGTCGTCAGCTGATCACAGCACGGGAGTCACCTTACACAAGTCGAGCAGAATTCTCAGCAAATACAGCGAGACAGCTCCCACACTTAGCGGCCGCACTTCAGCAGTGGGAACTATTTGAAGGAAGGATATTCTAAGCATAGGACCACAGAAAGCACAAAACCAAAGAGCATGTTTGAAGAACTACAAGAGCTGATAACAGAGACTATCAAAGGAGATTACGTTAAGAACAATCTGTATCAAACTGTATCAAAGAGCAACCTGTATAAAAAGAGACTATCAGAAGAGAAGACATAGGGAAGAAAAGACATTCTCTTGGCCTATTTAATTTATTTATATATAGGGGTTGGGTCAGGTGCAGTTAGTTTGAATAGAGGGCATTTTTACTTTGGACTTCCTGACATCTGACAAGCACCTTTAGTTCCTTTAGATAGGTTGGGTATTCCCTCTAGCAAAAGGGGCAGACAATCCCTATTCTTATAATGATGAAAGGTAATCTAGAATGTCCTCAGCCTGTCTGATTCCTTCTTCTGACCCGCCACAATAGCTAAAACAGCATTGAGAATGGAGACATTAAAAAATGCGGCATACAACGATGGAGTGCACTGCTCCCCCAGACGCTTATCAAGGGCCAGCAAAAAACTTGTTTGAGACCTCTCTTTGTTATGAGTAGCACATTTGGTTATGTGTGACTGTTTAGGTGATTGAAACTGTCATGGGTACATTTTCCACCTGAAAGCCGACACACAGCTCAATTTACCAACTAAATCTATGCCTTCTTCCAAGACCATTGAGAGTTGCACAACAACTTGTTTCTAATTGTCTAGTAATTGTCTAGCTTATATCCATGATGCCTGCAAGTTTGACACACATTTCCTGGATATTCAAGTTTTGTTAAAGCCATGTGACAAACAGTTCCTACAGGCAGGTGTCATTATTAAACTGTTGCTTTTATCATGTCCCTTTAAGTTCTGAAAGCTCACATTACTTGGCCTTTTGCTAGTTATAGTATTCAATCTAGGATTCAACAAATAAAACTACAATCATTCTCCTTTTACTTAACGTGTTGTTTTTTTGCTTCTCCTGGGGCTACTTCCTGCCACGCCTCCCTCCTCCTGTTTGACTCCTCCGCTTCTCTGCTTTTAAAACCCTCCTCACTATGGTGTCTCTTGCCTGGGTGCCCTGGGCAAAGAGCTGATGGAGACAATGGCTTAAACCAGTACAACACTAGTTTGGTCCTAAAAGGGCCTGGAAAGCACCATGGGCCAGAACCCCCGCAGAATACCTGCAAGCCCAACCACAGGTTGTTTCACACCTTATATAACTCGGCCTATCCTCCCCCTAACTCTCACATGTAAACACTCAGCATGTACATGCTTAGTGCCATCCTAGCTCTACACCATACAACCTCTCAAAATCCCAACCTACTCCACCCAAACACGCATGCAACATCATGATCATCAAAGCTCGCTGTGCTGTATTCCTTGTGGCTGACATTTCTGATATCATCAGCATGCACAACTTTTGACACTCTTCATAACAGAAACATGGCCTACCCCCACTTCCTCCCATATCCTGGATGGCCAAGTCCCTGCTGAATACAGCATCCAGCATGTCAACTGCAAGGGAAGTCTAGCAGGGGCATTGCAGTCATCCACAAGTCTTCATGGACATACATGCTCCAGGATCCTTCAGCCCCAAATCCATGAAGCTCCCGACAGGAAGCTTCAACTCTCCTGGCTCACAACTTCAATTTTTCACATAATCTACCACCCACCAGAGAATAACGTGCATTAACTGTCAACCATTACATCAGCATCTTTTAGGAGATATCCGTCTGCCTAGATCGCAAGCAACTTAGAAAACCGAAGAAGCTCTTTTCAATCTCCTGGATACCCTCCACATCACACAACTAATCACTGATCCCATGCACTCACAAAAGAGGAAGCACTCTCAATCTGGTATTCACCTCATCCCCAGACATCAAATGTCTCCCACCTATACAACTCCACTTGACTGACTAAGCCCCCAAACATATTGAGCTCCAGAAATGAAAGCCATTTCATCGAGGGCAGCTGAAACCAACAGACACCTCAACGCTCTTTCAAAGACGTTCCCCTTTTTAATGCCTTGGAAGGAAACCTTACCAACCTGGCTTTCATACTGACACCTTAATTTGGCATCAGCATCCTTCTCAACCAGGTCAACTGCATTAAAATGCACCATTGAAACTACGAACCATCAGAAACAAGCCATCAGCACCCTGGTATTCGTAAGGACTCACTGACAGTAAGTGTATTATCTGCAAACGAGAAATACATAACTATAAGAAGATCTTACCACCTTGAAAAGCCTCCACTCTGCCTTCTCAAGAAACCTGCTCTCGACCTGGACAGCGTAGTTAACTACTACTTCATGACCCATCCACCCTTCATTGGCAAGATCTATGAGAAGACAGTCATGTCCCAACTACACATTAAAATCAGCCAACACAATCTACTTATAAAAAAGTCTGATTTCCGAGCATTATGCAGCAACGAGACTGCCACCATCCAGGTCATCGATGAGGTACTCCTCATCATGGACAATTGCAACCTATTCCTTCTAGTTCTGCTTGACGTCTCTATTGCATTCAAAAAAATCAACTATAAAGTGCTACTCATCACCTTGTCTTCCTGCATGGAATTCAATGCCACATTCCTTTAATGGTTTGACTCCTCCCTGACCAACAGACACCAGCTCACCCAGATTGGCAACTGCAGGTCCCTACAATGCCCAGTGACCTTCAGAGTCCGACAAGGCTTCACTCTTTCCCCTGTCATTGTCAACCTCTACATGGGGCCAATGGAGACATTCTTGGCCGAAATCAACGACAAAATACTCCAGTATGCTGATGATGTACAACTATACCTAAGTTCCAGTTGAAACTAAGCCCCCAAACATAGGCTACATAATGCGACAGGACTATCACTTATGATGGCCATCCCTGACGGCTATACTATATCTAGGCAAGACCGAGAGGGCTCCCGCGGAGGTGGGATTGCCATCATATCTAAAACAAATTTAGCGCTAAGGCTAGCCCCTCCCAAACCCTGCAATCTTGCGAAACCTTTACCGCTAAACTCCCTATAAATAACACCGAATCACTAACCATTCATATAATTTACAGACCACTAGGCCCGCTTGGGACCTTTGAGGAGGATTTGCACAGTTTATTAACCTGCAATGTCAAAACCACCTCACAACTCTTGGTTCTAGGGGACTTTAACCTAGGATTTAACGACCAAGCAGACGTGCACGCTTCAACCATTGCTAACACTATCAACTCTTTAGGACTTTCTCAAAAAGTTCACAATCCTACCCATTTGAAGGGTAGAATATTAGATTGGGTCGCTGATTCCAATTGCACAGCCGCCATTTCTTCCATATCGCCACTACCCTGGACCGACCACTCACTGGTGTGCTTTAATCTCCTAACCACCCGACCATCCACCAAAGCTCCTCCTACGGCACCATCCTGCCCAACCAGAAACAAAAAGAACATGACAATGGACAATATCATTCCTGCTATCCTCCCAACACTAAATGCACTGCCTGACAACTTAGACCCTAGTGCACTAGTTCACGAATACAATAAAATCATGCTTGATACCATGGACAAAATTGCCCCTCTCAAACTGCGAACTAGTAAGCCTAAGGGCCATTTAAATAAATGGTTCACGCCTAAACTCAAGGCCTTACGCCTAACAAAGAGAAACTGTGAATCTGCCTGGAAACTATGCCCAACTGATGAGAATAAGGCTAATGTAACCTCTATCTCTCGCCAATATAAAAATGAAGTCTGCCTGGCAAAGCGAAATTCCTACAATGATCGCATCGCCAATTCTAACTCGAGCATGAAGGAACTTTTTTCCATACTGAAAGAACTGGAGTCACCTATTGCCATACCAGACACTTGCACCAAGGATCAGACCTGGTGTGCAGACATCCAACATGCATTAGCAAATAAAATAAACACCCTCCAAAAAAAAAATCCAACTAAAAAAAGACTCACTAAACCTTCCTAATCAGCCCAAGTCACCGCCTAATGTCATCCCTAATGCCCTGACTAACAAATTCTCCTTAACCAAAACTACCACAATAGAGGTAGAGAAAATCATCCTCTCCCTTAAACCCTCCAATTGCAAAGGTGATATCTGCCCAGCACAGATAATAAAAGACGCTGCCAGAGATTTATCACCTTTCATTTCCAAACGTATTAATGCCTCCTTTTCTACAGGCAATATCCCTGCCAACTTAAAACAATCTTGGGTGCTCCCGCTTCTCAAGAAGAAGACACTAGACCCTCTGATCCCTACCAATTACCATCCAATTACCACGGTACCTTTCTTATTGAAGATATTGGACAAAGTGGCCTATACACAAATTCAAAAACACCTTGAACTACATAAGTTAATAGGAGCTAGACAATCTGGTTTCCGTCCATTACATGGAACTGAAACAGCCCTCATTGATTTAAAGACCCAAATAGATGAACTGAGAGATCAAGGAAAGACAGCACTCCTCCTATTACTTTATCTCTCAGCTGAATTCGATCTCGTGGACCACAAGGTCCTCTGCAGACATCTGGACTCTGCTGCTCATTTCTCCACTCAGGCGATCAGATGGATAGAATCCTTCCTGAGCGAGAGAACTATGAGAGTTTTTTCCCCCTCAGCAGCATCAGACCCCACACCTATCACATGTAGAGTCCCCCAGGGCTCCTGTGTTTCCCCTACCTTATAAAACATATATACACCACACCTCTGTTCGATGATTTGGACCATCTAGGTATCACCTACACTAACTATGCAGATGATACACAGATTCTCCTCCCGCTTTCTGGGGATCATAGCAAGGACAGGGAGTTGGTGAATAGAGTGTATCTTATCATTCAGGTATGGATGGCATCTCACGGTCTTTGCCTGAATGATGATAAGACAGAGCTGATCATTCTGGGCACGCAGGCCAACATCAACAAGTTAGGTCCTGACTACTCCGCGTTCAGCATAGACGGTAATGTCATTAAGGTCTCTAGGGAAGTAAAGACGCTTGGTTTTTACCTTGATTCTACCATGTCTTTCACTAAACAGGTTAACTCCCTAGCATCTACTACAGCCCATACCTGTAAACTAATAACAGCAGGTAAGCCCTTCCTATCCAACGACAGCTGTATGATCTTGGCGAGAGCCTTAATACTTTCCCGACTCGGCTACTGCAATGCCCTTTACAGTGGCGCCAACAAAGCCATTACCCAAAGGCTACAAATTCAACAAAATAATGCTCTAAGAGCTGCACTTGGCATAAATAAAAGGGAGCATATTTCTTCTATTAGACGCCAACATAAATGGCTCAATGGCTCTCTACGAATAACAAAATCCATCTAAAAATGATCTCCCTGACCCACACAGCTCTCAATAATGCAGCTCCTAGCTACTTGACAGACAAAATAAAGAGATCATTATCTAGCAGACCAACAAGAACTGCCAATTCCAATTGCCTGGTAGTACCAAGTTTCAAACTGGCCAAACTTGGCGGTACCAGCTTCCCTGTGATAGCTGCCAAACTGTGGAATGCTCTGCCACATAACCTGAGAGCAGACCAACCCTTCTCACACTTCAGAAGGAACTTCTTTAAACGTATCAACTCTATTAATTTGTAGTCTCCCTACCAGATACCTCTGTATCATTAGCCTAACTGGATTGTATATATATATTATTGGAAAGTTATCATCTAATGCATATAACCCTAATACTGATTGTAAACCTATTTCACCCCTGTATATTATTCTTCTTTAACTATTCGCTTATACCTATAAGCATTTAAACTGTATATTTCTGTAACATTGTAAATTTGTAACATTGCAAATTCTAGATTATTGTAACATTGCAAGCTTTGCATATTCTTTCTGCTGCGCCCGGTTACCTCTGGGTCTGGCGCGCATTACAAATTGATAAACAAACAAACAAACAAACACTGCCTTTTCAGCATTCATGCCTGGATGTCAAGTGGCAACCTTAAACTCAACCCTACCAAAACAAGGGTAATCCTCCTCAGGGTTGCCACCAAACACACCCAAGTTCAAAACTGTCTGACAAAGATGGATCTCGATGGATTCTACCCCCAGCCCGCCACTAGTGTAAAGTTGCTTGGCTTCAACAGCGATTGCAGCCTCTCCTTCAAAGCACACATTAACAAGAAGACACAAACAGCATTGTACCAGCTTCCGCTCCTGGTCCAAATCAAATCAGTCTTCTGTATCATCGTCCAGTCCCTGGTGCTGTCATACCTTGATGGTGGCAAACTTAGGAAATGTTACAGCATTTTCCCGCCTCTCAAGGAACTACACTAATTATCACTCCAAGCTTGCATCACCTTCAAGACAGACCGCATCACCTACAAAGATATGAAGTCCAATGTGACATCATACATAGCTGTAAAGATCAACATCTCAGGGGGTCAACGCAATACAAGGAGCCAAGTTATTGCATGACTGGAATCCAAGAAGTGAAAAAAAGGCAAAGACTAGAAAACATGCATTCTCTTGCTATGCTCCCATGATCTGGAACAACCTTTCAGCTAACATCGGGCTGGTTTCCTCCCTTCTTCGAAGCTTTTCAAAGAAAATGTCAACAACAAATGAGGACCATAGACTGACAAAGGTAATCCTCCCCCACACCACCTCTATGTTCTCTACTCTCTATGCACTAAATAAATCTCCTACATATATATATATATATATACATAAGCTAGTCTATTTGTATGATCCTGTCTATGCATGATCAGACTGATGCCCTTCCCATTCTCTTCTAAAATTCTCTGGAAATAAATTCAGGACAGCCGTAGGACCTAAGTGGAGTGGCAGATGTTGCATCCATTTTATCTTCACATCCAAATATTGAGGCAGTCCGAATGAGTATATATGGTTACACACATTTTAATGTTACGGTTAGTGCTGTGAAAAATTAAATGACCAACAAGCCCAGTGTGAAGTATGCCATTTGCGATTCAAGGCCATAGCCCTTTTTATTACAGACATTTGTCAAAATGAAAGCTCTGTGGCCATTCTTATGTTGCCAAAATCCTCTTTGATTGTATGCAAAGTAGGCAGGTACTCTCATTGGTGCTATTTGTCCCCTTCACCTGTCTCATAGACTGACTATCTTGGAAAAGTAACCTATCGGAACCTAATTTATATGGTTATTGTTGGTTTTGATAATATGCTTTGCTCAGACTGACAAGTATAACACAATATACTATCAAACAGTCGGCCTCGCTGTTGCCCTGTACTTGATGCCTTGGTTGAGGTCTTCTGGGTGGAGTCCAGGTTGCTTGTCTATATTTTGGCACATAGTGCCAAACCACACCCTTTCCATTCCATGTTTGCAAATCTTCTCAAGGATAGTCGGGGGCTAGCCAGCACCCCACACCACAAAAAACCCACACGGAAATGACGTGGTATACAGTGCAAACATTGGTCTGGGAGGCCAATGAGAGGACTAGATGGTGCTGGAGTCCTTGAATCAAGTAGGTAAAAAAGAATGGTGATGTCTGCAGGAGAGGTCAGAGAAGGCATCTGGGAAAACTAGGACTCAGAGAACTAGGCAAGGGAAGAAAAGGACCAAGGATAAGGAGAAGAAGCATGGGTAGAAAGGAACAGAGAAAGAAAGGAAAACTGGCAGCAAGGCAGGCAACAAAAAGAATTGCAGAATTACTGGCAGGAACTGATAGAGCACAGTAGAGAGTTAAGACGCAATGGAAACTCCCATTGCACATGTGTCAGGACGCAACCCCTTCCTTTCTGTGCATGCGTTCCAGGGATGCAGTGGCTGTGCCCTTGGGTTACATGCTGTGCGGGTTTGGCTGATTTCCGCAGGGTCATCCAACCCCCGCTAGCCCAAGCCTGACCCTCGGCATAGCACTCTGCTCCCTCCGCATCTGACTTCCACGGAGAATGTTGATTAGAACCTCATGCCAGACGTGGGGAATAGACTAGTGTGGCAGATGCCCAGGATCTATTGCAGGCCGCAGATCCTTTCCAGTCGATAAGAAAGTAGTGGTGTCCTCTGAGAAGGCAGAAGTCTCACATGCCCTTCAATTTGCATTCAGGATGCCGATTGATCAACAGGGGGATATGGCTGAGGCATAAGTCTCCCATAAGGACTTGGCCCAGATGGCTTCAAGAGGGAAATGTGGAAGACCAGATGTACACACCAACTGGTCATAAGTGGAAGATGGTATGCTAAGGAAGATATCTATTTAACAATGGTGAAGGGATCCAAGAATCTTGGTACTGCTTTCATGGGTAGATTTCAGACTTGCAAATTATCGAAGGAGAGCCATTCTGCATCCCTTTCCTGATAGACCGGTTCAGGTTTGTGCTGCTTATCGGCATATGTCGACCAGCATGGTATCAAGAGAGACACAGGCCCATCAAGTACACAGACCCATCAAGTAAAGTTCAAAAACCTTTAATGAACAAAATGTTGGGGTTGGTAGAACTCCTAACTGGCCCTAACTCTAAAGGGAAAGGTCCCTCAACTAATGTAACTAAGGCCATCAAAGTCTTTGAGTCCAAAAGTAAAGTCTGTCTGAATCTCAACCTAAGCTTGCCCTCACAAACTAACAAACGTGTGAAAAAGGAGGTCTCTGATAAAAGAAAAATAGTGATGTAAAAACAAGGAAGGTACCAGTTCTGGCTCAGCAATGTCTTACTTTTGAGGTGTGGTTCTCGTGGTCTCAGTGAGGGGTTGATTCTTAGATTGCCCAGATCAGCTTCCCCTAGCTTTCCAGCTCTTGACCAAAATATATCATCATAACAGTTCACTGTAAGTATCCCTGGTTTTCCTTCAGCTGAGGTGCGACGTGTGCAAAGTTCTCAAAACAACACACATTTCTTTTAAATGATATCTTTAGACCTCTCAGGGTTCCCTTTCCTAAGCTTAAGTGGCTTTCCAAAGAAAATATTCAAAGATGTTCAAAGAAATTGTCTCAGCTACAAGTTCAAAGTGACTCAGGGGTTTCCTTTGCCAAGTCTCAGCTTATTCAACTCGAATTCATACAGTATACAGTTCCTGGAAGACAGGGTCTTGTCAGAGACTTTTGAGAACGCATGGCATTTCTTTTCCTTCCTACGTGACCACTCTGACAGCTTGCCCCAGTTATTCACCTCTATTTTCCATTCTTTTACTCCTGCGCTTCCTACACCTTAATAATACAGGGGTTATCCTTGGGTTTCACAGCAACAATGGGATTTGACTTACTTTGTTTGGTTCCCATCTCCTCCACTCTGATGCTTCTCACTGCAGCGAATCTAGAGAGAGAAATAAAGGGAGACAGAAGTAGCTTGAAGTTGGTTAAGGAGTGGCATGAACACTGTTGGACATTTATCCTATGTGTTTGAAGCCTAGTGATAGCAACTTAGGCTTTGACCACACACATGGATACCCAGTCAACAATTGGACAGAGACAGTGATAACCCCTTGGAACAAATGGGCAGATATATTGAAGTCAAACATGAAGTGGCTGGTGCCTTGAGCAAAGGGGAGTGCAACAAACTGCCTTCGACTGCTTGACACACCCAGTCTCTAGATTTCCAGGTGGCTATACAAACCCATGGGATCGGGGGGGGGGAGAAGGTAAACACAGGAAATGAGACACTAATTGCATTTATTTGTTACAGGACCACAGACCTATCCAGAGAACAGTATGCTGGGACTCCCTTACAAACCAATACCCCACTTCTGCTATCAGACTGCACCCTTCTGGTTCAACGACAATGGCCTAGCAACCCCCCGGTCCCAAGAAGTTGACAATGCCCCCCACCCAGTGCTCCCTGCCCCACTGCCCACAACTCCTAACCTAATACATGACTTCACTATAATCATATGCTATGACTGCCACCAGACCAGACATGCCCCACACTCTAAGAACAGGAAATGTCTGTCTGCACATATCGACCTGAAACTAGCGCTCAACAGCACCCATAACTGAGCTTATTCATTTATCTTCCCACAAGTTAGCACAGTGCCATCATTCCAGGAGATGCCAACCACTGTCATACAGGCCCACAACTCGTAACCTAAGACATGGCTTCACTATAATCATATGCTATGACCAGGCAAGCTCACTGCCACTAGAGCAGACATGCCCCACACTCTAAGACCAGGAACTGTCTGTCTGTACATATCAACCTGAAATTAGCGCTCAACAGCACCCATAACTGAGCTTATTCATTTATCTTCCCATAGGGAAGCACAGTGCCATCACTCCAGGAGATGCCAACCACTGTCATACAGGCCCATCCGCAGACTCCACAGAGTGGAGCGTATTTAGCCCCTTAGACCGCTAAATATGATTGGGCCCGCTCCTGCTAAATGTTACCCTTCTGGGAAATAGCACACAGAGCCATTGTCACAGACCCCTGTCAGCCTACAATGTCTGACCCTTTCCCGGTTAACCCCTTGCCAAGCTCTGCCTATCTGGGAATCGTCATGCAGAGCCACTGCTGCAGAGCCACTGCTGCAGAGCCTCATAGCACTTGTGTTCCGGGTCATATCTTGTCGCCTATCAGGTAAACAGGGTGGTATATACCCAGGTCAGGCCACCCTGCCCTACTAAGAGTGAAACATGGAACCCCCACACCCGAGGCGAAATATCAACTAAACCTGGTTGGACTCTCCGGAGAATTACTCAATAACCCCAGACGTGTCTGGCATTACCAAGCCAACCGCCATGGACTATGTCCGAGGACCGGGCAAAGGTGCCCTCTGACACCTACAACAGAGCCTCTGGAATAGGGACTGTCTAACCTGACAAACACAACATACTCCACACCAGCCAGAGAATCTCTCTTGGAGAACCACTAGCTCATCGGTTTCTGGAAAGCAGACAGGAACAAGGGCTTCTTACCATTAAGCAAAGACACTCACTCATACCAATATGCTCATTCTCCACTTGAGTTTGCCAGGGCCCTTCTCCCCCCAGCGCTCCCAATCCCGCTGTCCACGACTCCAAACCTGAGTATTATACAGAAACCACAGATGTGTCAAAATTATCCAGCAACCCGCCTTAGACTATGCACAAGGATCTGGAAAATGGGCTCTCCAACACCTACAACAGAACCTCTGAAAGAGGGACCGTCTAACTGGGAAACACAACATACTCTGCACCAGCCCGAGATCCACTATTGCGAACCACCAGGACAGACACTGCCAGCTCATCAGGTTCCAGAAAGCTAGCCAGTAACAGGGGCCTCCTACCTGTAAGCAAAGACACTCAATCCTACCAATATGCTCACTCTCCACTTTAGACCGACAAGCAATAGAACACTGCTATACCCCTCGATCAATTTCGACCTAGCTGCGCAAATACCTAAAATACTCCTTGAACACCTCAACAGTCTGTTAGAACACAGTTATACCCACAAAATAAATTGGCCTAGCTGCACACATAATCTCTTATACAGGCCCCACAGCAGCCAGAATGCAGACTTGGTGGCCAACTACCTTTCTGCACACATTCCACCGATCTCTCACAGCCACTGCATCGCACCTAGCATTAGACTGCAGCCACCTCTGCGCAGACCACACTGGCTGCACACATACCAAGTGCACCCTAGCACTATAAGCTGCTGTACTCTCTCCACTGACCTGGACTACAGTCCCTCAGGGCGTTCAACCCACAGCACTTTGGGATCATACCAATGATATATAAGGCACTATACCAATACACAATAACATAACATAGGAGGCGTGTAGTTTGGTGGAAGTGGTGAGGGATCCACAACGCTCCTGCCAAGAATTTCAAGAAAGGCATTACATTTATCAACTGGCCCTTGGGCCCCTGTGGCCCCAAAGCCTGTGTAGTCTGAATCAGTGTATTAACAGCTGATGATAGGGCAGCACTATTTCCTCATCCTGCTTATATTTTACCAATTGAGGATACAGTAGGGCAGGTACCAGTCTTGTTTTTTCCCCAGATTGCCCCTTTTCTTACACATTTTCTATCTCGTTTTTAAAAATGTTTGTTCAAACCTTTTACCTTCTCATTTTAGGGGCATTGTTTCATCTGGGATGCCTCTCCGTACCAATCAATATGCGCCCCATTGTTTTGGACAGATTTCTCCCCTTTTAGATTCTAATGTGTGCTTCAAATTAGCCAGGTGGTCTACAAGAAAGGTACCTTGAAGCAGGAAGTGGTTTTGGCAACTGTGCCCTGTTAAGATCTGCTATTCGTCTTAATATTTGCATGTTCGACTGGCATATTACGTATATAAACAATGTGCCAGTGTGCTCTTATGTGGCCTGGGCACCAATTTACACCATTCTGGACGCATGGCTTGCTATGTTCTCTTGCTATTTTTATTCGATTTTACTTACCTGACCATTTACTATTCTAAACTCGTGTTCATTCCTTATATACACAAGGAGAACTCCGGTTCAGAAGACTCTGCTAAGAGGTCCTGAAAAGTAAAAAATCACACTGCTGACATCAGCAGACATAAATAATACTATCCTGATGTTCGTTGACTGGCTGTTAAATCAGAGGATGCGCTTTCTTTATAATAGCAGACTACAGAAAAAGCTGCTGCAGTTTTATGGCGTCGGTAACCAGATACAGCTCTTAACTGATTATATGTGTTTTTGTCTTTTTAATATTCTTGACCTGATGTCGTCTTTTAGGCCGGACCAGACCCCATGAGTCTGGTACCACCATATTGTCAAAATGTGTTCCCTGGTCAGCTTCAAAGGAAGCATTTATGGTCAGGCTGTTCCCGACAACCCAGGAGTGTATATAGGAATTACCACTCAGTTCCGATGTGGGGTTCGGAGGAAGGCTGTTCGCAAACTGGCAGTGTTCCTTCAGAGCACAACAAATTCGAACCTCAAAGTGACCGAGAGACAGAGCTCACATAATCATTCACAGGTAGTGATAAAGACAGACAGTGACAGCGTTATTGTCTTGTAAGACAATCTACTACAGCACTCCATGTATACCCTATTAGAACAATCCGTCAACAACCTGACCCAAGCAGGACACCTCGTACCTGTTATGGCACTGTGATTGAAAGTGAAACAAAAAAAAAAACTTCAAAAACAAACATTTATTGTCCAGTCTTTCAGTGGAGGCTTCCCTCCCCTGTTTAGATCTTTCTGGAAACATTGATGACAGTCTTTCATTGATACAGGTGTCCCCACCACGCCGATGAGTGACGCAAATCCGTTCGAAAGTTCCCACCCGAATGAGATGAGGATCGCCATTTTCCTCCTTGCACGGGGCTGTAACTTTCCACCGTTACACACTGAAAGCCCTCGCACCCAATTATCTGTGCTACATGACACACCTCAGGTGCCTTGCACAGAATCACTGCCTCTGCAGCTCTTATTGCTGAACTCACATAACACACTAATAATAAAGCAATCATTATATTAAGAGTCCACTGTTATTAGTTAGAACAAAACAAAACGTTAGAGAGTCAATTCTAAGCATTAATGTCAGAGACAAAAGCAGAAATAAAACAATGAGATCATGGCGCAGATAAACGTAAGAAACAATAACTCTGCGCTGCACCCACATTACAAATAGGCAGTAGGCAATGCAGAGGACATTTATTCTGACCAGCTAGGCTTGGCTAACATTCTGTATGCAGGAGAAAAACATACGAAAGGTATAGCAGCGGCATCCATGCCTGATCACGTGGACCGGTATACTAAGTAGATGAGCCAACATGGTCGAGACATAGTGACGAGAAATAACGGTTGCACGGGCCCATCTGCTTCGAGAGATGAGGCTGGTGGTGGCACTGCAGCAGAGCAAGCACCCAAGCTATCAGCCATGAATGTGCCAGCGCTGGAGGGTACTTGCACATCACCTCCAGCAACCGGGGCTTCCAGTCAGGGGCATTAATACACTATGAAGCAGGGGCACTTGCTCTTCCTCCAAAACACAGCAACTGCAGCTCCCCACCCCACCCGTCCTTGAGCTGTAGAGCAAAGCAGAGAGAGAAATATGCCAGCGCTGGATGGTGCTTGCACATCACCTCCAGCAACCGGGGCTTCCAGCCAGGGGCATTAATACACTATGAAGCAGAGGCACTTGCTCTTTCTCCAAAACACAGCAACTGCAGCTCCCCATCCCACCTGTCCTTGAGCTGTAGAGCAAAGCAGAGAGAGAAATATGCCAGCGCTGGATGGTGCTTGCACATCACCTCCAGCAACCGGGGCTTCCAGCCAGGGGCATTAATACACTATGAAGCAGAGGCACTTGCTCTTCCTCCAAAACACAGCAACTGCAGCTCCCCATCCCACCTGTCCTTGAGCTGTAGAGCAAAGCAGAGAGAGAAATATGCCAGCGCTGGATGGTGCTTGCACATCACCTCCAGCAACCGGGGCTTCCAGCCAGGGGCATTAATACACTATGAAGCAGAGGCACTTGCTCTTCCTCCAAAACACAGCAACTGCAGCTCCCCATCCCACCTGTCCTTGAGCTGTAGAGCAAAGCAGAGAGAGAAATATGCCAGCGCTGGATGGTGCTTGCACATCACCTCCAGCAACCGGGGCTTCCAGCCAGGGGCATTAATACACTATGAAGCAGGGGCACTTGCTCTTTCTCCAAAACACAGCAACTGCAGCTCCCCATCCCACCTGTCCTTGAGCTGTAGAGCAAAGCAGAGAGAGAAATATGCTAGCGCTGGATGGTGCTTGCACATCACCTCCAGCAACCGGGGCTTCCAGCCAGGGGCATTAATACACTATGAAGCAGAGGCACTTGCTCTTCCTCCAAAACACAGCAACTGCAGCTCCCCATCCCACCTGTCCTTGAGCTGTAGAGCAAAGCAGAGAGAGAGAGAAAGGAGAAATGACTCACTCGCCAGATTGGAAGCATTGGTGTATTTGTGGCCAATGCAGGCCAGTAAGCAGGAAGTGATGAAGAAAGAGGCCGTATGATCAGGCCTGAGAATCAAAAACGGGTTAGGACTGGCAAAATGTTTTATTTTTCTTATAAAAAGACTGTACACTTCAATGTCAATGGCCAATATGCCCAATCAATGATACTGAAAAGAAAAGAGTTTCACAGATTCTAACTCTGCAGAGGTTTCAGGCACTCCCTGGGGGTCACGGGAGCTGTAGTCTAAAACATCTGGGGAGCCAAAGGTTATAGACCCCTGCATTAACACATGTCTTTACGCCTTTTTTTCCCGATGCAGGAGATTTTCTTTTTCGTTTTGAAGCAAAATGGGGGCACAGAACGGATTAGCTGTGTTCCATCCTGCTTCCCTGCTCTGCTTCAAAACACAACATAGTTTAACGGCAGCATATATTTTCATGAAATACATTGTAAAAGCCTCTTGCAATCGTTATTTGCAGGAGACATTTACACTTTTTCAGATACGACAAGGGAGACATTTACCCTTTTTCAGATCTGACCGGGTTTACCACATTTATTTTCCGATCCATTTCAGAAATGACAACAATTGCAGAGAAGGGACCTTTTTTCATATAAGTGCAAACAGAGCCAGTCCCCTCAGTGCAATATTCACTTTGGGGAAACTGGCCCATCCTTGAATTCTTATAGATTGCTCTGAGCAGTTGCATGAATTTTGGAAGTTAGGCAGCACAGCACAGAAACAAGTCCTCAGCCTGGTTTGTATTGCTGTAGGGTTAGCCCTAGGATTTGTAATTATCTGAGGCTCTGTGCGAACAGGCCCCCCTAATTTGTATATGCATTAACATCACTGGAAGTGACATTTCAAAAAGTTATATCGTATGCAAATATGTCACTGAAATGGGCTAAAATTCATAACGATATAAAAGTGCATTTCAAATAAATTATCGTAACTTCATTGCTAGAAAGAGAGGACAGAATACTGAAGGCTCTAGGGAGATATATAACACTGGAATTGTCTCATGTTTCCTTCATGGATTGGAATTTTTACCCTCAAATTCGGTTTCTTGGCTGGACCGTTTGGAGTGAAAGCTGCTACGTTCGATTCTGGCTGTCCCCCAAGTGGTGCCAGTCAAAGTCTAAAGGTGCGAATTAGGATTCTTGTTGGCTGGTACGTAGAGTAGAATTCTTTGTGACTCTGCAGGGCTGAAAGTAACCTCAGTACCCTCCTCCATATTTTTTCAAAAAAAGTCATTGGTGAAATACAGAATACCTTATATATCGATCTAAGGAACTCAGTGACGATATTCTTGGATTGAATTGGTCTTACTCTTCCTAACGAAAACATTTATCCTATATTCTGCAATGAATTAAAGAAGAAAACTCTCATTTGGGGTCGTGCACAGAATTTGAGCAAATTGGCCCTAAAGAATATACTCATCAGGGATTTAGGCCGGGCATAACTTGCTCCTATCTAACGAAGAATTGTACGAATGAAGAGAGACGGTCCATTAGCTATCGACATTTTAATATTCTCTGAACTTTGGACTTCACTGGCGCCTAGAAGGGTAAAGGCAGTAACAAAAGATTCTGCTAGCTCTCAGGTCTTTGATTCAGATCAATTTTGGAGCACAATCCTAGGTGGAGAATCGTTAGTCATCGCAATAGCATCTTTTCATATTTGGAAATAGATAACTAAAACTTGTGGAGACCAATTGTGATAGATTGTTGATATTAAGGGTGCGACATATTTGCTATTGGTGCACCACGTTTAGTTTCACCGGATAGCAAACAGAGGCTTTCACGGAAAGCCCAAGCTATGACTTCCGCGAGCCAACAATTTGCTCCATTTAACCATAGTAACTGCACTGAAAGCTAAGAACATGTAAATGCTGTTTCTCTCCATTTCCAGTAATTATACCCTTGCCACTCTGCCCAACAAATCTTCACTCCTCATCCTTTTGCACCACAAGTACTGCTCCTAGATTCAAGAAACCCTCTCCAGTAGTTTTTCAGTCAGAGAGGCAAAATATCAATTTTACCAGCAGCGGACATTCACCAGGAATCAGATCCAGTGAATTTGCTGGTGTCACAGATAGCCTCAAGCACACACCAACTCTTGAAGACGGTTCAAGAATTTTGGTTAGATGTTGGAGTAAGGTCTCGCCAAGCAATGCCCCGCCCTCCTCTCTCTCTCTCTCTCTCTCTCTCTCTATCTCTCGCTCTCGCTCTTTCTCATCTTGTCACGAGAGGCTGGTAAACCCTACTATTTAAAATCTGGCTGGCTAATGATGAGAGCCTAAATACGATCCCTCTTGTGCCGCCCAGGATCTTATAGGTGGATCATAGCCTGGGATCCCACAAGAAAAATGATCTTAAGTGTTGGTGCCTTCCAATCACCAGGTCTTACTTGGCCTTTACTTCTCAAGCTCTTGTACTCCTCACCCTGATGTTCTTTCCTTTAAGCATTATCCTTTGAAGGTATACAAAGAATGAGTAGGGTCCTCCTCCATGTTCAGCGACTCTCGGTGAAGTTTCCGAACGCAGCCGGATGCACCACACAGGGCACCCTGATCTTTCAATTAAGAGATAATAAAAACTTGCTACAATCATTGGAAAATTAATACATCCTGAATACTACTTTACATTTTATTCTGCAAAAACACTTACTTAGCACTAAACAAAATGTGCCACCAATTAACATCTAAAACAGAGCTAATTTAGGACAGCTCAAACTTACCTGACACTATAACAAGATACCAATTAGCCTTGAAAAAGACCTTATGGTCGAAAACATGTGTTGGCTTAGTCATGATACTTCAAGATTTTGGTAGCACTGGAAAACTGTAATGACACTTGAATATTAAATTCTAAAAAAGAACATTGGGCTCAACGCAGTATGATTGGTGTTCACACTGACCTTACACTACACAATAAAGATTCCTAACTTTTCGATTGCGGTCTGACCTCTCTATTCCCACACAAGGTCAGCAGGGGCTAGGGAGAACCACTTCAATCAGCCACATACAATGGGAGTCTCACACACTTGTCCCTCGAGATCTCATTGAGGGCTGTTCACCTCATCCCGGGTGGCAGGCCGTAGCCAGGACTAAGAATTGCGGGTGGGGGTACTTGGCCCCACTAATTACCATTCTTATGGTTGATCTGTGATGGGAATTGAGGGTTCAATCTTCCCAGAGAAATACTTGCGAAAAGAAAATCGTACAGTATAATGAGATGTTGAGGCTTATATGTATTTTGCATGTTTTTGTGATGTGTTACTAACTCTTTCACATGGTATCAATCTGTATATTTTATTCCCATTGTTAATGCTTACTTTTCAGTTTTCCTTACTAATATATTTCCTTGATCCACACTGGAACAAGTCATTGCATCCCTCATTTGCCAAACAGCTAGATAGTATGTCGTTGGTCCCAGATCTCAGGATCTTACAAATGTCCATGTTAGAGGAAGAACAGTTAATCAAAGTTACATAATTAGCGCAGTCAATCTAACGTCCAATCAAGTGTGGGCCATAACCACTACCGTTCTAGAGGTAACTCGCATGTCCCAGATGCTGATCTTGCATGACCCAATTGATGAAGTATGGCACAAGTTTCAAAGCTCCACCTGAGTTCAGAATGGTCTGATAACTACTGTTCCAAAGACACAGTAAAGTTCAGAAAACACAACAGTACAGTGTGGGCCTGCTTTATATCATGCCTGTATTGCATTTGATTGTGGGGAAAGGCCACATTCAAATTGGTCTGATTGTTATCCCAAAAGAAGCAAGCCAGTCCAAACTGCTGGGTCACATTTTGTCTGCACAAGATCACAAGTAACCACAGACATGTTTCATGCTCACTGGTCACCACTAAGGTGCAGCTATACACTCAAGGAACAGCAATCTCTGGACCTCCATCTGGGCATAGCTATGCTGCCTAGGGAGACTTTGCGCTGCTTACGATCTTGTGCAGAGGGGACTTTACCTGTAGGGCATGCTGGATTGCCCCTTATCAGGAAGGTCAAGGACTGATTTGCATGTAGTTCCCCCCACTGCTGTGCTGGTGCAGTAGAATGAAAACATGATTGAATAGAATCTTCCCAGAGCAATTACTAACAGTTATGAATGTGAGCATGAAACAAAAGCCTGAGTTTTTTCAAGAGGGGACAGAATCGCTACATTACTTTGTATCTGAGCTTTTAAGGAACTGGGTGAATGCAGCCATACAGCCATCAGCATATATGGCAATTCAGTTGTAAAGTTTACACTTACGAAATGCAACATAACCTGATATCATGCTGCCTCTGTGCTTTAGAAAGAACTGAGAACATGTTAGTATTATACAGGGTATGTGCTGTTTTAAAAACTGTTCAAACATAAGCCTCGCACTCAGACGAGGTTTAATAGTTGAAACTTGATCCATACAGTCATTATTAATAAGCCTTTGGGGGTAGGTGGTATGCAGGGTAGTGGGTTTATTAACACCAGTGTTAATTGTCCACTTTAACGAGTCTAGACCACAGTAAGTCAATGCATCATGTGGAGTCTGGGCTATATTAGAAACTGGGCGATTGTTATACCGTACCGAGTCTGGACAGAGCTGGCTGAATGTAGGCATTATCAAGTGTCTGTTCGTTGGCAGGTGCTAAATCTTTGTGTGTATTGCAGTAAGCCTGTGCTTTATTAGGAGCAGGGTGAAGGAGGCCCTTAAGATGTGAGAGTCTGGAACGAAGTCTGCTGAGATGCAGACATGACAAAACCTATAATAACAAAAAATGGCCAGGCAACTGTATTTTCCTTGATGTCACTAGGTCAGAAATCAGACGTACCAGAATGTGATGTAAAACTATGCTACAAAGACGCATTTATAAGGTAATACATTCTAACTCTCTTTTTAATCACACAATATTATCAAATATTGGAGATTGAAGCTGATCTACTTCATATCAGTGGCTTTAGACATGAAATCCAGCAGGTAACCTTTAGCAATTAAACATCCTACCTTGAACTGCCAGCACTTGTAAAAGGGTGACCGCTATCTTAGGGAAAGCACTACAGCAATGCTACGCATTTAGTGTTGCTGATTATGGTTAATAAAAGCACCTCTGCAAACAGAGCAGCTCCTAATCACTTTAATCAAAGTACAGTATGTTACAGGAAATTAAAAATGACAGAATGCAAGCAATTCAACTTACTAGGACATGAGCCCCAGTAGTTCTACTAATGATTGGCGTTCATATGGCAATCACTCCGCGTTGCAGGACGTGCATGGCTGGTAAATGCCCACCAGCCCGAGCCTGGGCAGGCCCGAGCGAACCGAAGGCCTCAGTGAGAACTGTGGGCCATTACCAGCCATATGCGCCCCCGGCAAGGGAGTGATAGCTAGTCACACCCCAGGGTTTGCCTGGGATGCAAATAGTTCACTTTGCTTTTTTACGGGTGATGGTGCCGTGCGAATTGCATGAGCCCAATCTCCCATAAAAAAATGCAAAACATGGCCGCCACCATAGAACAAGGAACATAGGCCATTTTCATGTTGGCCAGCCACGGGCGGGAGGAGCGCTGGGACCGGAGAACAAAGCTCTGGTCCAGCAGATAAGTGGGGCAGGAGAAAGGGAGTGTTGAAAGGGAGCGTGATGTCTTTAGGGGTGGAGATGTGGGGAGGCAACAGAGAGTGGCTCCCTGTTGCCTCCCCACAATCAAGATGGTGCCACCTGGGGAAGGGCCTAGGGTGGCTGGAAAATGCAGGTGGTACACAATGTGTTGTCTCCCACATTTCCAGCCACCTGATTTGCTGAGCGTCTTTCCCCGGGTGCATAGATATAGTGTTTCATGCCAGAATTCTCCTCCTGTTAACTATTACCACATTATTTTAATGCCACTCGAATTACTGACCTCGGAAGGATGAAAGGCTAAAATGGCCTGATCTCAGAGTCTAGCACTTTACTCATTGAGTTATTTTTGTCCACATTATAGTAAATCTGGTATATATTATACAACAACAGGCACCATTATGGTTTTGCTGGTAATCTGGCAGTTAATACACTGAATTACCTTCAAAATCGATTTCCATTACTGCAGGGGCGGACTGGCCTATCAGCCGTTCAGCCCATGGCCGAATGAGATTGGACTTGGGAATGGCCTTGGGCTAATTTTGTAAACCACCCTAGGGCCGGTTTTACAAGTGCTTTTATTAGTGCTGTGCCACAACATCCATTCATATTTTTTGTTTTTACGAGTAACGTAATGTTGCCTGCCACTGTGCCGGATGGATGCATTCATGTGCACGGGCACATTCATCAAAGAAAGTAACAGTTAATAGGTGCGTGCCCCAGCCATCTGCTGGCATGGTGCCACCATCCAGAACTCAACAGTGGCTGCCTGCAGGCACAGGAGGCAACCCCACCCTGCTCGTGCCGCGTACTTTCATTAAGAACAAAAAATGGTGGGGGGTGGGTGGGTCGTGTCAGTTGCCTGAGCTGAGTGAGCTTGTGCACAAGTTTGCTTTTGCACTTGCAGTGCTGCCTGGAGTGGGGAGCGGGGCTGGCCCAGGATGGACATCTGCCTGACTCCTGAGCCACGAGACAGGGCCAGCCAGCCAGCCAGCCAGCCAGCCAGTTGGGCCTGTGTGGCTGATGCTGTTTCGCAAGGCAGCCAATCATGCACCCAGCCCGTGACACACGTCCCGTCCTGCACATTGGTGTGCTGGGTGCGGCCAGTCCACCACACCCCAGCACATTCTGAGAGCAGATTTAGAGGAAGAAGGAAGTGTTGGCACTGAGCAGGCCTCAAAGCACACACAAGGACAAGGACTATTTGAGTTGCCTCTGCCTGCCTGCCTGCATGTCGCAGCCGAGGAATGTCTGGACTGGAGACAGAATTTGTGCACATGGTGGGCCGGCATGCTATAAGTACTACATACAGTAAGTAAAAAGTAAATAACACAAAATTGAAGATGCTGGGGGTGGGTGAGAGTTGAGTGAGTCAATTGAGTTAGTACTGGGAGGGTGCAAACAGCTAGTGCTAATGTCTAGCTTTCTTGGGATTTCTGCAAGTGCAAGATTCCTTCAGTACGGCATCATTACAACCATCCTGCAGAGTAATGGAAATAGCTAGGGAATGCCCTTAAGACCACTTTGCTTGTTGCATGTGGGTGTTCTCATTAAACTGACCTCAGCACTCCGTATTAAACACCATTGGGATCCCCTTGTTTGGGAAATGCTTTCTGCAAAAATTAGGGTTTAGGCGTTTTCCTGAATGCAAGTGTTTTTATGTAAGCCTTCAAGTCCACTCCAGTCCCTTTTCATATTACAACTGTGGGGTTGTAGGCTCAAAAAACCTCATATAATATTCTGCCTATCTTATGTTTGTTGTCAATGCAGCACCTCAACCAGCAACATACCATGCGTTATTTGTAACAAGTGTACTCCTCCATGGTACGCCTCAACTAACTTGGCCGTTCCCGTGCCAAACAGGATTGATAATTTGCAAAGAATTCGGTTTTCATGGGCCTTACAGAACAACGTTCATGTCACACCATCCATCAGAAACCAGGAAGCGTGTCACACAGATGCAAAGTTTTGCACTTCGTATAGCGCGTGCCTATAGCCTGTGCTTGCTCAATTACCATGTGAAGTGAATAGACGTCCTTTACTTTGCTCATGTCCTATTTCTATAGTCAGTTGAATTTTTACAAAGGGCATGGTTGGCATTTTCCCATGTTAAATTGTAGAATGACTGTAAGGGGAGGGCCAGTACTCCCCTCAGAGCCAGGGGCTCAATTCAACTGAAAGGTTTGAAAGGCCATGATGCCGTTCTTAGAGCCCTGCGACAGCCCTGATCATTTGAACCTTTACTCATAAAGGTTCTGTGAGTTCTTGATCCACTCACTGTGCTGGAAATATTCTTGTTCTGAGTGTTTAAGGACTGTGCTACAGATTCATTCTGCCTTTTGCATGTTTGAAGCCAAAAGAGTCTGGGGCACCAAACTGCACAGCCAGCGTGGGTGCGTGTTTTACTAGAAGAGTTGCAGAGTTTGCTAGACTTTAACGCTGCTTAAGACTCTAATTCCTGTATCAACTTCCTTTTTGCTATATTTTATTTGTGTTGTTTCCGATAATAAACTATGTTTCAATTAAAAAGTAATGTAAGTAAGGTAACATAATATTGAATTACTAGGGGCATAATGTACCTTACAATCTCTCCAATTGTATATGAGAGTAGCCTGACTGTTCAGCCTCTTATTTGCAAGCACCTGATTTGACTTTAGAGGATGGATGGGGTAGCTGTGTTCTAGAAGAACTAAGGTTCACGTTCTAGTTCATTTTCACTGACAGTCCCTTATGGCTACAGGCCCAGAACAGCTTCATCAATAAAAATGAAATTAGGACAGTTAATACACCCGACAGCGTTGTATAGATGCCTTCCAAAGCAGAATCTAATTCACAGAGGAGGTTTGATAGAAGCATGCACATCTATGCACCAAAGCATTTGGGAACACCCAATTCGAAAAAATTGAGTATTAAAGAGTGATTCACAGATTTTTATATGTGAGAGATTGCAAAAAAAGTTTCAATTTTTGTTGTTGTTGCATAAACAGCATACTCTCTGTTAAATATGAAAAATGCGGCATTTGGGCTGGAATAGGGAGAAGGGGGTGGGGGGTAGAAAGAGAATGTACCTGATGAGGCCTGGACACCAGTCTCAATAGTGTGACGATGTGCACAAGTGGTGGTCGTGGCCCACGAGTGCCATTGAAGTGTTGGTGCAGGGTCCACACAGCCCTCTACTGGTGACATAATGGCCTATGGATAGAATCGAGAGACTACTGTATGAACAGCAGCTGCTTTAAATGCACCAATGTTGACCCACCATGGTGGAGCACTGCAGCATATCATGGCCTATAGCTATTGTGTAAATGAGAAGAGAGAAAAAGGGAGGGAAATACCTGGTGAAAAAACGGTGGCACATAGTAACAACGTGGTTGGAGGAAACTGTTGCTGCTTTTTCTAGACGGTTTTAGTATGGCTCATTGTCTCTAAGGTTTAGTTCGGGACTCGGGGTGAAGTGAAATGTGCAGGTATCCCCAGGCAGTGCCTTTTGTCCTATGTTGACTGTAGCTGAGGTTTAAGGTCCAGCTTGCTGGACCGATTGATTGTATTCTCACCACCTATCAGCTTTTAATTTTAAGTTGCACGAAATATTTGCTGCACTGGCCCACTTAAAGCCTTGATGTTAAGACCAGAAGCCTTATAGCACAGCCACATTACCGGACTCCTTGTTTTCGCGCTCCTTCAGCTAGGAATCTTTCCAGGATTTCTTTAAGGTCCTCGGTCTAGAAATCCTTCCCATCACAGAAGGTATATGAAGCACTGGGGACATCGCCAGCTACTAAAAAGGCAGAGCTCTCCTGTATCTTGGATACCCTCCATTATCCATGAGCTGCAATTGCTCCCCCCACTGGTTGCCACAATGAAGATCTTGCTGCCATCTTCAGCGTGGCTGGCATCAGCTTCTAGTTTAAAATGTTGCAAGGACTTCTAGGTGCGGGAATATTTAGGATCGATAGACAATTGGAGTTTCTGTGTTGTTTAATTTTTTATTACAACACTTGCAAAAATAAAGGCAAACTTCTTGGAAGTTGCAGAGTAGGTGACAAACCTGGCAGTGCATTTGCAATGGTTGGCCAACCTCAATTCCCCTACACTTTGAAAGCGTTAAGTGTCACACAACCCACCCTGAGCCCCGCCCCCCACCGCATGAAACGACTTCAAGAGAAAGATAATACTTTACAGCGCAGAATGTCCTTCCTCTTGACGTCACAACAGAAGAATTGTTTAACATTGATGCCAGATGGTTCAATACCTATGGCACATAAAAGGCTTTTGCAGTCCATCTATTTATTTTGGGTCTCCAAGCGCGGATCTGGATTCAAACCTATGTTGCCGCTTCGTTGTCTTGCTTCTAAGACAAACGCGTTGCCCCCAGTGGTCGAAGTGTACGGAAAGAAGTAGCGGAACTATGTTCCCTACTGGCCTGCACTGCTCCCCACAAACCCCATCCCTATGCACAATACAAACCCCAAAACACATGTGCCTGCTGTTTAGGGGAACGTTCAGTGCAGTGCACTGCAAGTGCAAGTTTCAACTTCTTCCTACAGTTTTATTTTAAAACTAAACCGTTCCGGAACGGTTTCTTTTTAAAATAAAAGTATAGGAACAGTAAAACTTTATTAAAAGAAGTAGAGGAGCACGCTCCCGACCGCTCCCACCCACTTCGACCACTGGTTGCCCCTGAGATGTCTTCCCCTAGGTGTTCCCCTAATTTTATATGCATGCTTTTAATGTCTGCAATCATTTGGCAACGTTGTAGAAGGCGTAGCATTAAAAAAAAAAAACATCCGTGTAATAAAATGCACTTTATAACATAAATATAATTGCCAATGACCCGAGTCAATGCTCAACATATTCTCTCGCACTAATATCTCTTTAAAATTCATGTTAATGCTACAGGAGTGGAATTTAAAATTTTGAAATAAAATGGAAGTATCTATTGGAAGTAACCTGTGCATGTTTAAAAGTAACTTCTAGCACCTGTTCTCTCCAGAGCATGAATAGCTTTGGATCATTTAAATTTCCACATTTCAGCACCATACAGCAGTCAATGTGCCATTTTAAATGTGAGCACCTCATGGGGTTGTTTTATGCTGTACCACCCATAAATCGGGTAAGAACTTTTTAATGCACCCATCTGCTGTGATACTATTTGCAGGTGGACAATGATGAATGATCATCCCGTTGCACCGATTTGAAATCACTATATCAACCTATTTATAAATGGACACAATGTCAAGGAGCTTCGAGTCATATATAATGTCGTGAAAGGGATGAGTAAACAACAGGTTAAAATGTTGTCAAGCAAATCAGGCCCCATCAGATTTTATTATTAAAAGTGTTGTTATTTGAAAATACAGAATTACTTGTTAGATGGTATCTTAGCTTCTATGTGATGAGCATTTTGTTTTTTAAAAAAGAACTAAAGACATGCTATCACTGGTTTTCTCAAGCATTTACACAAAACATAACATGTAATAAACATTTACCCTCCATAAGTAGCATTTTCTGTAAAGACCTGAATTTACGCGATTCACGGATGAGGGTTTGAGGACCACTTTTTCTGAGGCGAGGGGTGGGCCACTTTCTTTTTGGGTGTTCGGGCCTATTTCTTGTCCCGGTCCGACCCTGCATTAGAGCCATTCTCGCCCATGTAATTAGAAGGCAGTAAATGCGATGATTGTTTTAAGGGTAAGTGGAGGTTACCTCCAGCATTTTAATGGAGGTACATCCTTCACTTCACCACCAAAGCTAGTAGTATGGTGCTGCAGTGATTTAGAGGTAAAGTGACAGTAGCAGAATTGCTGTCACTTTACAGCTGTTTTTACCTGCACCGCTGTAATCGTAATGAGACTCAATATTTTGCATCACACAATCCAGTCACTGCTTGGGTGCAACACAAGCACACTACACCACCAGAGGTGTTTTGCTAGAGTCAGAACAAATTCTCACTTCCATGTTCTGAGTTAAAACATACAATACAAATGCACTAATTTGATACATAACCAAGGCATCAGCAGATTTCCCTCCTTTCAAAACCCACTGGGTCTGGACCATGCAGAGATAAACACAAAGGAAAGTAATCTGGAACAGTTCCACCGGCACGTCATTTGGGGGTTGCCAGGGGTCACAGCTGCGACCCCTGAGGTCTCACTTGCTACCTTTGAGGTCTCCCTTGCTACTCCTAATTTCTTTTTCTTTTAGAGACACTTCTTTATAAAATGTAAGCTCCTGGGCTGTGTCCAGCGCCATGTGGCTCTTTGTTTCTGGAGTGACTGGCTTTCCTGTTCAGGTCTCTTAAAAAAAAAAGGGGGGTCCACAAAGTGTAACACTTTGAGCAGTGACCCTAAATAAGAACAAATAGGAATACCAAATAATTTGTCTTTCTAGAATTCTATACAATACTTTCTAGACTCATTAAAGGTTTAATTCAGGTACACTTCAGGGGGTAAGTCACTGATTTAGTTTGAACACCTCAACTCAGCCTTTCATTCTTCTGAGGTCGCTAAAGGGGTACCAACACAGGTTGGGTGTATGTATATTTGTTCTATATAAAGTGATTAAGCGTAAGTGCTATATAATAACACATCATTATCATTTAGCTAAGGACGTCTGCTTACATTCACAATAATTTGATAATATGGGCTTATACACACTGATCTTAACAATACATATGGTGATCCATTCTTGTATGAAATGTATATCACATTATAGTGATATCGCAACCATATTCTTGCCTCCAACTTCAGACCAATTTCCCTTCTCCCCTTCATCTCAAAGCTTCTTGAGCGCCTAACCTACTCTCAACTTTCTGCCTTCGTCTCATCCCACTCCCTCCTCCCCACCTCTCAATCTGGTTTCCGCCCTAAACACTCCACTGAGACTGCCCTCGCCTATGTCCTCAACTCTCTCCTCACTGCTCGCTATGCCAAGCAATCTTCAATTCTCATCTTCCTTGACCTTTCTGCAGCTTTTGACACCGTAGATCACCCCTTACTTCTTAGCACTGTGTCCTCCTTCAGCTTCAAAGGCTCTGTCCTCTCCTGGCTCTCCTCTTACCTCTCCAATCGATCCTTCACTGTCTCCTGGGGCGGCCGCACCTCCTCCAGCCTCCCCCTGAACTATGGCATCCCCCAGGGATCCGTACTTGGACCCTTTCTTTTCTCTCTCTATACCTCCCTTCTCAACCCAGTCATCTCTTCTTTCGGCATCTCCCACCACTTCTACGCTGATGACACCCAACTCTTTCTTTCCTTCTCTTCCTTCACATCAGAACTCCACCACACTCTTTCTTCCTGCCTCACGGCCATAAAAAACTGGATGTCATCCCACTTTCTTTCCCTCAATACTGACAAGACTGAGGTGTGTTCCTTCCCTCCTAACACTCTCTCCTCTTACCCCCCTCCTTTCACCCACTTTCCACCTTCCAACCTCCCCATCTCAACCCACGCCCGCAATCTCGGCCTCCATTTCGACTCCTCTCTCTCCTTCTCCAACCCCATCTCTCTAACCTCTCATGCCTGTCGGCACCACCTCTTCAACATCCGCAAGATCTGCTCTTCTTTCACCTTCCATGCTTCTAAACTCCTAATCTCCTCCCTTATTTTCTCCCGCCTCTTCTACCGCTCCTCTCTCCTCTTTGGACTCCGTCTCTCACCTGACTCCCCTAAAATCCATCTACCACTACTCTATCCATACTCTGTCTTCTCGGCCCTCGAGGCTATGTTTCTTACTCTCTCTCTCAACTCGGCTGGCTTCCCTTCCTCTCACAACTGAAATTTCAATTCCTCTGTCTACAAATCTCTCCATGGCTCAGCAGATCTCTACCTTCTCACTGTACCCCCAGCCCCATGTGCCTCCTCACGCTTCCGCTCCTTCCAACTCTTGGCCCCCCTCCACTGGAACTCCCTACCGCTCTCCATCCGCTCCACCCCTACCTACTCATCCTTCCGCTCCTCCCTGAAAGCCCTTCTTCTTCACTCCCCCTTGACTCCCCTTCCCTACCTCTCTACCCTTCTAACCACTGCCCCCCCTCATTCCCCCTTCCCTTATGACCTTAAATTGGTCACTGAAACCACTTAGGGGTGTTGGAGGCCACCAGAACACTCCCCCTTCCCTTACCTTCCCCTCCCCGCTTCCCCCTTCCTGCCACTCCCTTGACCTCAAAACAGACATTGTAAACGTAGCAAAAGGCAGTGCTTTACAAAAAAAAGCTGACACTGGCAGTTGTATTAGAAAAGGTCAATTGATGAAGTTGGTGAAAATGTTCTGAAGTGTTATGGTAGTCAATCAGGCAGCACAGGGCTGTCCATATCCAATCAGTGTCAGAGCACATTCATTGATTTTACTTAAGGCTGACAAAAGAGAGAAATACAACAAAAGTGAACATGAGCAAAAAACGCAGAGGCGGAGGGGTTATTTAGGTGGGACACGCAACACCTTGGTATGGGCAGCCAAAGGGCTCTCCTCAAAGGGCGCCAACCCCTGTCTCTGCCATCTTGTAACCACTCAGTCAAGCGCTCTCAGCCTCGGAAAATACGAACCCCCCACTCCCTCACCTCAGGGGAATCACTACGATCTAACCAGTTCTGCGGTTGCTCCACTCATTGAAAGCGTCCGATCTGTCCTGAGGAAGTGAACAGGCCAGAAAAACTCGCTGGTGTACGGTGCTGATAAGGGAAGTGGCCAACTTCAGTTCCTTCAAACACCGGCCCCATTAATTTCACTTTCCAAGTGGGGATGCAGTAAACAAACCAACAGACAAAACCTTGTGGTATGCAATTTTTAAATAGTCTCTAGTATACCAGGAGTTCGCCTGGAGCTGGGATTGGAACCCACTCTGCAGTTTAGACACTTGACCACATACCTACTGAGCTCTAGGTGGTAAAAATCTTTGTTAAGTTTTAGATTTTCAGAATTACGGTAATGCTCTATCTTATAGACATCACTTGCAAAGTATACACATCACAAACATTATAATCCCTTACTTGCTGTACCTGGTGTATCATATGCCGATCTAGCTCTCTGGACGGGTATAGTGATGTCCAACGAGTGTTTGCCAGAGCCACTCGAGAAATTGCGAAGAGAAGGACAACCAGACAAAAAACACTGATATCTTGATAGGGGCAGGGTGGTGCTGTGTTTACTTTTTTTGCAAAATAATTAAAAAAAGAACATTTGTCATTATTATTGACATTGTAAAGTGACATTTTGAAAATGTTTACAATCTTCACTTCTAATGAGAACTTCCAGTGTATATGTCAAGGGGTCCCTGCGCTCCCAGCATGCCCCCATATGGCACCTGCCTGTGGCCGCATGTGGAAGCTGTTGCCTATAGTGGCACTGGCGCTGTTGTGGCAGACGTCCGCAGAGTGTCATGCTTGGGCTGGCGGTGGGTGGAGGATCCCGGGGAAAGCAGCAAGATTGGCATCCATTGTGGACTCAACCCAGGGGGATCACCTTCAAACCAACGGGCAATCAGAAAGAACTAAACAGACTTGCAATGTTATACCAGTGTTCTCCAAGATAACTAGGACCATTATTTGGGCATGTGGTCTACGATAACACCTTACACACCTCCACTGATTGCACCCCTTTTTGGTGCACTTTCGCACAGTATCCTGCACTGCTACCAATGAATCCAACAATGTTCCATCTGCTGATGCTATGGTTTCCAAGTTACAAGCAAAACACCATTGGCTGTAAGAAACCCACAAGGACACAAAGAAGTTAGAAGGCTGTGAGAAACCTGGGGGTATTGTCCCATTGTCGCCTGTGGATCCTCTGTTCAGGGGGCCAGAGACTGGGGACTGCTGCTGGATCCCAACCATGGGGTTGGACAAGCGTGGGAGCATCACCCGAGTGGAGGGTCTCGGGGGACGGGTGCATGCGTGCCTCTTGGTGAGACACAATATCCCCCTGAGTCCCGCTGTCCATCAGACTCCTCTCCCTCAGCCTTAATGGGTTATCTCCACTCACAACCCATGACTCCAAACCCCTCCTGGAAATCGGGTAACCAATCCAAGGAATCAGAGGCAACCATAAACCCTAGGATCAATCAATCATTCTCACTATCTTGTCTTTCAGTAGACCATTTGCCTTTAAGATTTCACAGCTCCACTGGGCATAAGTGAACACTTAAGGAAAGAAGATGTCCATCTGACTCAAACACCCGCCCCTCTGACTCTTCCTAAGACAACAAAACAAAGGGGACGTCCAAAAGGGAACTTTTCATTACATAGAGGAGAATCCTCACACCCACATTTTAATTTTCCATCTCCCCCCTCAGTTGTCAGGAATTACTTACACTGGAAACCCCTCTCTGTCTCTCTCTCTCTCGCTCTTTCTCTCTCTTGCTCTCTCTCTCTCTCTCTCTCTCTCTCTCTCTCTCTCTCTCCCTAATCAGTGGGACGAAGAAGAACATGTGTGGAGTAATGAGGATTACCCATAGGAACCCAAGGGCAATGGATTACCCAAGGGGCATTCTCCATTTTGTCCCTTTAACAAGGGCAGACAGAGTCAGGTAATTCAGGTTGACCATCCACACATGACTCCAATTAACTTTTAAGGTGTGGTTCAACACAAAGGTTATAGTGAGTGGGGAAGGAGGTCCAGAGCAGAGAAGCCACGGAGCTGGGAGTTGCTGTAATGACCCCAGGGAGAATGACGTGCTGCAGCATCAATTTGGTGAGCGGAGCTAACCGCTATCAGTTGGGGAAGCTGTGCGTCCCATGGACGGGACTCCAACAGCCAGAAACCTGCTGGCACCTAAAGGACCAATGCTCATTCCCTTGGGGCCGACCGCTAGGCTATCCGAGGGGCAGGTGGTGAGACCCTGAACTCGGCCTCACGCTGTCGCAGGAAGCCGCTGCATCGCAATGCCACCTGGTGAGTCGTGTGAAAGAGAGAGACTCGGGTAAGCGTGTGAGCAGGCGGAGCAGCATTTGAGGAAGGCACTGGCAAGTGAAGACAGGTGAAAGAAAGCGGAGTGTAGCACAAGAGTGGCGCTGAAAGAGGAAACTCAAAGAAGAGTGAAAGAGTAAACTGAAACGGGCAAGTGACCCGAAGATGAAAGAAAGAGGAAAGTAAAAGCGAAGTAAGCGGCCCGAGGACCCAGGCAAAAAGGAAAGTGGAAAGCCGGACGAGCAAGTGGCCCGGTCCAGTGGAGAAAGGAGAACAAAAGTGCAGGAATGCATGAACAAGTAAAGGAGGGCAAGTGGCCCAAAAGAATGTAGATGTGAGTATAAACTACAATATCTTACTGTACAATAAAGGGTAGCATGTCTTCTTTATCTTTACAGGTGACCCGATCTTCTTCGAGCGCAGGAGCAGTCAAAAGCGACACGCAACCTGAAACCGTGTACAGATAAGCATGCATTTCAGGAAGGTGTGGAGCAGGATTGGGATACTGGTAACAGCGTTCGAGTCTCAGAACGCTAACCAAGGGCGTACCTGGTGGTGCGGTTTAAAAAGCCTTGCCTTGAAGATGGCCTCTGTGAGTTTTAGAAGCTCAGTCTCAGTATGCAGTTTTCTGGGGACTACAGTCCCAGCCTCACCGTTCTCCAAGTGCCCATTAATGTAGTCCGTGTGATTGCTCCCTGATCCTAGGAAACCCTGGAAAATGGTGCAACTGTTGTGGGGACTGAGGAGGGGTTCGACCTGGAGTGTATCATTAGGATCCTGAGATAAGTGGTTGGGATCATGACATTCAACCACCCGTGTCAACTCATCAATGGACTGCTTCTCAGTTTCTGCCCCTGAACTTTCCTCACTACCAGATGTTGCAACCCATTGCAGTACTGCCTGCATATTCCCCCAACACAGTTGCCCAGGCAGATGGCTGCCCATAGGTTCTTGTATATCACTTCCTTCTCCCCATTTGCAGATTCCCTGATGAAAGGAGGTACAGATTACAGCAGAGACTTTCCTGTCATGCAAGTCCCATTGAGCCAACTGCAGGGGACAAGTGAAGATCTAGGGATAGATACAGGACTAGTGCAAGCAACAAACAGGAATTAGCAGCGGTCACTGAGGTGTAACCCAGGAAGACAGATTGTGGATAAATTCAGAATATTAAGCAAATCAAAGTCCAATCACCAGCGAACTATTTGGTAAGACTTAAGATTTTCCATGAATTAAATTACTTTGTGGAAATTACTTTGGCCCTCATTACGACCCTGGCGGATTTTTTCCGCCATCGACGGACTTTTCGGCCATGGCGTAAAGTCCGTTTACGCCATGGCGGATGGTGGACTTACCGCCCCATTCCGAGGTTGGCGGGGCGGTAAGTCCCCATTGACCCATTTACCCTTCCCCATTCCCATTTCGGCCCCATAGGGCTCAATGGGAGTGGGGAAGGCGTTAATTACGCCACCGTACATTACGGTGGCGTAATTAACACCAAGGTCCCATAGCGCCATGGATTTTTACGCCCGCAAAAAGCGGGCGGAAAAGTGACCATGGCGCTTTGGGAACTCGTAGTTGGCGGTAAGGGGTCGGCGCAGCTAACGCTGGCGTAAACCCCTTACCGCCAGGGTCGTAATGAGGCCCTTTGACAGTTGACATCGAAAAGTATTTTTTATGTGGGGTTGCTCCCAAACCCTTCAATACAACCCTTACCCCCAGCCCCTGCCCATCCCCCCATTTACACATTAACCTACAAATAAATACATGTCGATGTAAACTGTTGAAGTCAAGTAATTTACTTTGTGGAAACAACGTGCGACCCCCACGGACACTCTGCAGAGAAGGTGATAGCTAATGTCTTTGTTATGGGACTACAGCCCAGACTCCAGCAGCAGCACAAACCGATCTGCAATGGTTAGCAGATAAAACTCCTCTTTCAGCTGGTGATGGTGGCAAATTATTGTGTTACTTGTCCGAGCAAGATCCTACAGGCCATAAAGGCGCTACACGAAAAAACATCTACAAAGGTCAGAATAAATAATAAGGGCCACCTCTCAGCAAATCTGAAAACAAAAAGAGGAGTTAAACAAGGCTGTCCCTTGGCAGCGACACTTTTTAAGCTTTACATGGCGGATCTCCCGGATAGTCTCAAGAAAACGCGAACATTTCCACCAAGATTGAACAACATAGAGATTCCAATAATCTGTTACGCGGAAGACATTGTCCTAATCGATCGGACACAAATTGGTCTACAGCATATGCTGAATGATCTACAAGATTACATGAAAGAAAATTAACTAGAAATAAACATTAATAAAAACGAAAATTGTATCAGTCGGAAGACCTAAAAAGAAGGACAAACAATTTAATTGGTACATAAGAGAGGTAAAACTAGAAAAAGTCAGTAACATAACTTATCTTGGAATCAGATTCAATCAGTTAATTGCTGAAATGAACTGGGAACAAGAATTACAACTAAAGGTGAAAAGATTAAGTATTCAAGGGAGAATACTGAATGCACGGTACGGAAAATTTTCGCTATTGCCTGTACGAATTTTCTACGTACAAAAAGTCATACCAGTGCTTACTTATGGTGGAGAAGCAGTCCTGAAATTGACATTTTGCACAAAACTCGAAAGAAAATTCTGGAAGCAATTACTAAACCTTCCAAATGTACACCGATGGTAGCAATAAGAGCGGAAATGGGGCTGCAGTCATTATACTTCATTATTAGATGAAAATCATTTGCATTATTGAGAAAAATAATCTTGCCCCAACCAAACTTTGGTAAACTTGAGGTCAGTAAAACAGCTGAGCTGCTGACGCTTTGGAAAAAGAAATGGAAAGAAGAGCTGGCAAAAATAGGATCTACAGAAGATGAATTAATCTCAAATTCAGGGAAAACTAAAGATAGAGAACAAGCTCTGGATTGGATAAAGACGAGAGCGATTAAACTGTCATATCAATCTCA
Source organism: Ambystoma mexicanum (assembly GCF_040938575.1). Taxonomy (NCBI): domain Eukaryota; kingdom Metazoa; phylum Chordata; class Amphibia; order Caudata; family Ambystomatidae; genus Ambystoma; species Ambystoma mexicanum. Next base: position 1,277,445,805 of record NC_090932.1, on the reverse strand, counting down.
AAAATATTCAGAAATGGAACCTCAGAAGAGAGGCATAGTACCAGCTTATTTGGAGAAATCCTATACGAGACACATTAGAGAAAGACTCATGCAAATAAGGCTGGACGTGTATCCAACTAATGCCTTTAAGTTTAGAACAGGACAGCGTGGGACGAATAATGGAACATGTTGCTTTTGTAAAGAGGAGGCAGAACTGGAGACAACAAAACATGTACTGTTGGAATGCTTTGATATAGATGATTGGTGGGATTACTTCATTCAAGGAGGGAATCCACGTTTTACAGCACAGCTATTGTTATTAGATAGCCTAATGAAAGAGAAAGATCAGGAAATCCGATGGACAAATGAGATTTTAGTAAGCAAAGAAGATTTTAGGTTGAAGGGATCTGAGTTTAGAGCTTTGAGGAAAAGAGTTGTATGGAATGCGTTAAACGTTTTCAACAAATTGTAAAACTGAATTACACAATAAAACAATATATATATGGTGTTACTTGTGTCTGGGACAGAAAAAAAGAGAACAAGCTCATTGTCTTATAACTGCAAAACCTTCAAGGCCAATTTATCCAGGGAGGATGGTAACTTTCCAAGAATGAGCTAAGGGCAGGGGGGCAGGGAAGAAGCAAAAGTGCCCCATTGGATTTCCAGAAAAGAGTTAGCTAGCCCTACAACATGTAATTAAAGCAAACAGGAGGGTCATTGGAAGAACAAGTGCCTGACCCAAACCTAACAGAATTTTCCAGTCCTACTCCCAGATACACCCTCATTCCTTAATCCATATACCGCCAAGTTGAAGCCGAACAAGTCAGCTCCAAGTGCTCCAGATAAAGATCAATACAGATCAATACCAAGACAGCCTGAGAGAAAATCTTGTCATGAACCCCCTGAATCCAGTAGACCAAGATGGCACCTATGTGCAATGTGAGGTGGGAGGGCAAGCAATCTCCCGTCTAGTCGATGCAGGGGCTAGTAGGTCAGCAATCCTTTCGGACAATTTCCCTGATTCCTCCTAATGTACCACTATATTGAATGCAGAACATATATCTAATATACTGTACCAAACCCAGTTGCTAAAACAGTTTCTGTTATCCTAGGACTCATTACTGACTAAACTGCGTTTGTATTATTGAGTCCATAAACTCCTGAAAACGTATTTCGAAGAGACCTCCTTTGTAAATGAATGTGCACTAATTGTTGTACCCTGGTGTTAGGATTAGGCATGCTTGTGTACCGACTCTGATGCTGTACTTACTCAGCCCGCTCTGGGCTCTGAGAATTCACGTTCCTCATAGATACGGGTTGCCATGGCATTTGGGAGATTCTCGATACCGCAATGTTCCATAGGTTCCGCTTCTGGTTCCGATGTGACGTGTGACCTCACGATGCACGTGGTCCTTTCTTCTACTCTTGCTTTGCGCGCTTCCCTTCCTGTTGTTATAAAGCCGTGGAGAACCACAGCTCGGTGTCTCGCAACAGTATTACTTTCACGTTGCCACGGACTTGTGCATCCTGCTGCCAGATTCTTTTTGTTGACTATTCATAGGTAATAAGGTACGGTATCAGGATCATTCACTGGAGTCCATACTCACTGATGATAGGGTAAGACATACTGCTTGTTTGCTGTGTTTATATATGTAGTTACTACAGGCATTATTTCACATTGTTGCTTGCTGCAGCTCCTATGTTGGTTATGTCACTGGTTCCAGAGGGGGGTGTCCAGTAGCAGTCCTGCCTGGAGGGATTTATCACACAGGCTGTAACTTTGTCTGTTGGATATATTCCATCGGGAAGGTGGAGCACAGCATCCCAGACACCCGAGAAGCATTGGTCATCGCCAAGTTGAACCTTACACCCGGATAGAGCATTCTTATATATTCCTGAAAATAACACTGAAGCAGAATTGACCTTGTTGCAAGACACTACCCGGTCTAGTTCAGACTCCAAAGACACGTATTTATCTCCAGAGCTTAACCACCCCCTTTGGCCAACACATGAACATTTAGTGTTTCTGTTTCCTACCCTTCGTGCAGTTTGATTCATATATTTTGACCTTGCCTGACTGACTATTATTGCTGCTAATTAGTTTTAGATATTTTTAACTATCTTGTAGTGTGTTATAGGTTTTTTCAGTGTATTTTGAATATTTTTATTTAGTTTGCTTTTTAAATCACCTATGCTACTATTAATTGTATCTTTTGCTCCGTTGGGAATCTTATCTGCACCTACTCGAGATAACCTTGTGTTTCACAGCCTTTCTGCTATTCACGGGCCGTGTAACCTCGCGTGAACTACATTACCCATAATCCCTGTAGGTCTTGCCTGTATTTAACCTCACGACAGGTGCGTAGGAGCCGGTTTGTTCCAGTTCGTGACCAGTGAGTGCTCTGCTCTGGCCTTAGTATTTTTCATATTAACTTCACTTCTCTTACTATTGTTGCTACACCATAACTAGCAATTTCTCCTTTTGACACAGACATAATGTATAAGAATAACAACCAGTGAAGTCTCATTTCCTCTATTCAGAGGAATCGAAGAACTCGCCTTAGGCTAGAAGCAGATGAGCTAAGGGCTGAGAACAATGCTGACGAAACATCGCTCTCTAGACATTGGGAAGAGGGTGACCTTGCACAGGTACCCACCCTGACTAATGCACAAACAAAGATCAATGATTTAAACCCCTTAGCAAGTCAACCCACACTAAACTCTATGAAAAATGTTTTGAAAATATAATTACATCGCTTTCAGAGAATAACCACATTTCGAAGGGATTGTGTCCTCCGACGTATTCCTTATCTTAGATATAAATCCTTCAGCTTTGCTGGCCTCGGAAAATTTTTTTTTTCGCCAGAGGGCGCTGCGCGTCGATGATCGCCGAGTCGATGACCCTCGACGGCCTCCGTGCCGACGTCGACGTCATCCTGCCTATAAAGGCCGCGCGCAGCGTCCGTTGCTCAGTTCCGTTTTTCCGCGCTTCGTTGTGCCTCGGAACACCGTTGCTCAGTTCTCGTCAAGATAACGTATATAATAACTACTATTTACCTCGATATCGATGGCATCCTCCTCCGACCCGACGACCCCTCGGTCCGGTTTCAAAAAGTGCCGAGACTGCGGGAAGAAAATGTCGTTGACGGACCCTCACAGGGTCTGTTTGTGGTGTCTGGGAATCACGCACCAGAGTTCGGAGTGTGAGGAATGCCTTTCCATGACGGCGAAAGCCTTGAAGGAGCGTAGGGGGAAGCTCGAGAGAGGTAGGTCAACTTTAACTTCCTCGAAAGCTTCTTCGGTAGAGTCGAGACGTTCGTCTCCTCACCATAAAAAACACTCTCGATCTAGATCACGAAGTGGCTCCCACCACTCGTCGACATCGAGACACTCGAAGAAGAGACGTAGGAGATCCCCTTCGTCATCTTCGTCGAGTTCTCCTGAGAGAGTTCATTGCCCCACAAAACGCAGCTCGCAAGCTGAGTGGGAGGAATTCAGGAAAAAGATGCTAAGCGTCTTCGAGAAAGCGGCCTCGTCCCCCTCGAAGACAGCTGAGGGTGATACCCCGGGTAAAAAACCCAAAAAATCTAAACGCCGCGAGTCGCAGTACCCGGCGGAAAAGTCAACCCGAAAGCGCCTCGAGCCATCGGGAGATAAAGCATCATCGACGCCATCGTCGAAAACTCCTTCGAAACAGAGGTCGGCGCCATCGACGCCGTTGTCGAAGGATTCATCGGCGCATCAGTCGATCGAGTCGACGCCGACGTCGACGCCGATATCGACGCCGGTGAAGGAAAGAACCACGGCTACTCCACAGCCAACGGTTAGACAAAAGACCTCCGACTCGACGCCGAGAACGTCGACGTCGTTCTCGAGCAAGACTCCGATCCTTTCGAGTTCTTCGAGGCCTAGTACACATTTCTCGACGCTTTTCACGGCGCCTTCGAGTACTTTCACGTCGGTGTCGACGACATCGACGTTTTCAAGGCCTGTGATGATGGCTCCTTCTGCATTGGAAATGGGGTTTATACCATTCCAAAAACCAATGTATCCCCCTTTAACCTCGATTTTTGAGGAAAGGGAGGATTCAGACCAAGATATTGATTTACAGAGGACCACATCACCAGAGCCAGAGACTTTCGCCTCTGAGGAAGGAAGATTAAAAAATCTTCAGGATGCACTTCAGGAAGCTAGTGGCTTGGACACTTCTCCTGAAGCAGAATTTATCAAACCAGACCCAGGAGAACATGCGGAGACTCCATATAGAGCTCTGATGTCTAGAATCATAGAATTTATGGGTTGGTCTGCACCTTCTCCTGCCTTTCAGCAGGATGATCTCACTGACATACTGGACAAGGGCCCACAGGAGGATCCTGTGGTTCCATTTCACTCTGCTCTACAGAGAAGGATTTTGACAAACTGGGAAACGCCAGAAATTATCCCGGCAGTAAATAAAAAACTGTCAACAAAATACAGGGTGGCTAGTTCTGACCCTGAATATTTGTCAAAACACCCTACTCCTGAGAGCTTGGTTGTACAGGCTGCAACCTCATCAGGCAGCACATCTGCATACCCCACTGCTCCGCAGGATAGGGATGACAAAAAATATGATGCCATGGCTAAGAAGGTTTTTTCTGCCTGTAGCATGGCGTTAAAGTCTATTAACGCGACCTGTACGCTCGCTAGGTTCAGCCACACCCTTTGGGAGTGCGCTTCATCAGCGGCTGACTGCCTCCAAGAAGGAGAGGAAAGGGACGCATTTTTAAACATCATCAGGGATGGTAAAGATGCGATGTGCGAGACCCTACAAACTGGCCTAGATTCTGCTGACAGTATCAGCAGGGCCATGGCGGCAAGTACCACAATCCGCAGGCATGCGTGGTTGAGGAAGTCTGGTTTTGCCTCTGACGTGCAGACCAGGCTTTTGAATATGCCCTTTGACGGTTCTACCCTCTTTGGAAAGAAGGCGGATGACAGTTTGGAGAAACTGCAAACGTCCAAGGCAGCAGCCAAGTCATTGGGAGCTGCTATCCGTCAGAATACCTTTCGTCCTTCGGGATCATCGTGGAGAGGACGGTCCTTTCGTTACTATTCCTCATATGGAAGGGGCAGGGGACGACCGGCTCAAAGAGGCCAAGGAAGATTTACCCGTGGTGGACGGGGTAGGGGAAAGAAAGCCGCACCCGCAGGAGCAGGAGCCACTTTACCTTCGGCAACTGCATCAGCCGCTTCAAAACCACTCTGAGGTCTCCCCTCACAGAACACCAGTAGGGGGCAGGTTAACTCACCATCTGACGGAATGGCAGGCTATTACGTCAGATGCTTGGGCTCTGGAGACAGTAGCCCAAGGTTACTGCCTGCCCTTCCTACATATCCCTCAGAGTCATCCACCGGGGAACAACCCTTTGAAGCTTCCAGATCCGCTCCTCTTGCAGGAGGTTTTAGACCTGCTAGAGAAAGGTGCCATAGAACTGGTACCTGTAGCGGAAAGGAACAAGGGTTGGTACTCCCCCTACTTCATAATACCGAAGAAGGACGGAGGACTGAGACCCATCTTAGACTTACGGGAATTGAACAAATTCCTCCGAAAGGACAAGTTCAAGATGGTGACTCTCTCTCAGATCCTTCAGGCCCTCCAGCTTCAGGACTGGTTGGTATCTCTAGACCTCCAGGACGCTTATTTCCATGTGCCGATCCATCCCAGGCACAGGAGATACCTGAGGTTCGCAATTGGCAGCTCTCATTATCAATTTCGAGTTCTGCCATTTGGGCTAACCTCCGCCCCGAGGGTCTTTACCAAGCTAATGTCGGTTGTGGCTGCAAGTCTAAGGAGGGAAGGGATTCATGTCTACCCTTACCTAGACGATTGGTTGATCAGAGCTGTATCTTCGGAACAGGCTCAGAGACAACTAGATTATGTTTGCCACTTCCTTCACAAGCTGGGCTTCTCCCTCAATTTAAAGAAGTCACAGATGATACCATCACAGAGACTCCAATTCATTGGAGCAGTCCTGGACACTTCCCTGGGAAAAGCCTTGCCACCAGAGGTGAGGGCTCGAGATATTCTGCAGATGGTCATCAGATTTCAGAATGCCCAATATCTCCCAGCCTACGACTTTCTGAGGTTGCTAGGCCTCATGGCATCCTGCATATTCCTCGTGCCGGAGGCTCGCCTGAGAATGAGATCCCTCCAGTGGGCACTGAGAACTCAGTGGTCACAGTTCTCAGGAAGGATGACAGATCTCCTTCGGATCCCGGTCAAAGTAGCCCGAGACCTTCAGTGGTGGGCCTGTCGGGAGAACATCCTGAAAGGAGAAATGTTTTGGCAACCATGGCCGGAGATAACAGTAGTCACGGATGCCTCACTCACGGGGTGGGGAGCTCACGCCAACGACTTGACCATCAGCGGTCGTTGGTCTCCATCGGAGTCCAGACTACATATCAACCTGTTGGAGCTGAGAGCCATCAGACTAGCGCTGAAGGCTTTTCTGCCGTCTGTACGGGGAAGAAACGTCCTAATAATGACGGACAATACAGTGGCCATGCACTACCTCAACAAAAGAGGAGGCGTAGGCTCACTACCACTGTGCAGAGAGGCGATGCAGCTCTGGTTTTGGGCAATTCAGGAAGGAATCTCTCTATCGGCAATTCACCTAGCCGGAGAGAAGAACTTGACAGCGGACGCTCTGAGCAGGCAGAGCACAGTCTCTCACGAGTGGGAGATAGCTCAGGAAGTCCTTCAAGAGATCTTCGCCCTTTGGGGAACCCCTCAAGTGGATCTGTTCGCCACCAGTATCAACAGGAAGTGCGACAGATTTTGCTCAAGGGAATTTCCCCCGAGAGGAGCTCTAGGAGATGCGTTCGTAGTGGACTGGGAGTTCCCACTTCTGTACGCGTTCCCTCCGGTCCCTGTCATTCCTCAAATGATCAGGAGGTTGAGAAGGTTTCGGAAGACCATGATCCTAATTGCCCCGGATTGGGCCAGGAGAACGTGGTACCCGGACCTTCTAGACATGTCCATCTGCCCTCCAATTCGACTGCCATACAGAGAGGATCTTCTCTCGCAGAAGGAAGGTCAGGTTCTCCATCCAGCCATCAAGACCCTCAACCTTCACGCTTGGTGTCTGAAAGGTTGAGGTACAAGGATTGGGACCTTCCGGATGATGTTATGGAGGTGTTGCTTTCGGCCAGAAGGCCGGCAACTAAAACTCTATACCGCTGCCGTTGGAACAAATTTTGCAGCTGGTGCAGAGAAAAGAATATTGAACCCTTTTCTTGTGGTACACCTATGGTGTTGTCATTCTTACTTTACCTGGCTAATTCAGGCCTACAGGTTGGCACAATTAAGGGCTATCTCGCAGCGCTATCAATCTTTAAGCGCACTGCAGAGGAGCCTTCATACTTCAAAATTCCATTGGTAATACAATACCTAAAAGGATTAACTAATGTTTATCCCCCGAAACCTTTTCAAGTTCCCTTATGGGATTTAAACCTAATTTTAAACTTCCTAAAGGGTGCCCCTTTTGAACCACTACACTCTTGTTCATTGAAGCTTCTCACCCTCAAAACTGTTTTGCTAATAGCATTGACATCTGCTAGAAGGGTTAGCGAGTTGCAAGCCTTATCGTGTAAACCTCCACATACAATCTTTTACAAGGACAAAGTTGTTCTTCAGGTGAAGCCTAACTTCCTCCCGAAGGTAGTCTCGGAGTTTCACATCACTCAGAAGATTATATTACCTTCTTTCTACCCTCCTCCTCATCCGGGGAAGGAGGAAGAGAGACTGCACAGGCTGGACCCTAAGCGAGCCTTGAGCTTCTATATCAGCAGATTGGCTAAGATCAGACAAGCAGACCAACTCTTTGTAGGTTATGCAGGACATAAGTTGGGCCTTCCAATAACAAAACAAACCATCTCCAGATGGATTATTTTAGCCATTCTGGAATGCTACAAATTGGCAGGAAAGGAGCCTCCTCAAAATCTAAGGGCTCATTCTACCAGGGGTATCGCAACATCCTCAGCCCTTCAAAGAGGGGTGCCAATTCGAGATATATGTGCGGCTGCCACATGGTCGTCCGCACATACATTTACCAAATTCTATAGCCTGGATTCCTCCTCTAGTCAAGAAACTAGATTCGGCAAGGCTGTGTTACACTCTGTCCATTCTGGAAGGGTAACATAACTTTTATTACTCCCGCCTCCAGTCACAATACCACTGCTATGGGAGTCTATCTAAGATAAGGAATACGTCGGAGGACACAATCCCTTCGAAGAACTAGTTACTCTTACCTTGTAACGTTCTTTCGATGGGATGTTCCTCCGACGTATTCCTTATCGACCCTCCCATCCATCCCCGCAGTATGACTTCCTGTGGGTTTGCAGCCTATGCTCCTTCAAGGTGATTAGTCTAATCCAAAAACATTACTGGGGACTACAAAACGGAACTGAGCAACGGACGCTGCGCGCGGCCTTTATAGGCAGGATGACGTCGACGTCGGCACGGAGGCCGTCGAGGGTCATCGACTCGGCGATCATCGACGCGCAGCGCCCTCTGGCGAAAAAAAAAATTTTCCGAGGCCAGCAAAGCTGAAGGATTTATATCTAAGATAAGGAATACGTCGGAGGAACATCCCATCGAAAGAACGTTACAAGGTAAGAGTAACTAGTTCTTCTATTAAATGTGAACTTCTTAATACACGATCCCTAGTGCTGCATGCTGTAGAAATTGCTGACTTTATCACAGAGAACAGTTTTGACGTCTTTATTCTTATTGAGACATGGCTTCATGGTGCAGCTCTACATACACTTGCAACACCAGATGGATATAGATGCTTGCACACTGATCGAAAAACAGGACGGGGAGGGCGGTGTGGCCATGCTCTTTACACAAACCATTGATTTTTATATGTCTACACCGCCACACCTTGACTATTGTGAGGCATTACAAATTAAACTTAATATTGACACAGCACATTCTCTCAGCATAATAATCCTTCATAGGCCGCCTTGAAGCACTCCTCTCTTTGAGGAACAACTGCTTTCCACCATAGGAGGCTCATTTAAAACTACCTCAGCAGTTCCCATTCTAGGTCACTTCAAGCTATGGGCTAATAACATGCTGGACTTCGAAGTGCAGTCCTTACTGCAAACTTTGCTATCCACTAGCTTTTAACAATTTGTAAACAGACCGACCCAGGGAACACGCTTGACTGGATATTATCCAAAAATCTAGTGTTGAGCTTACAACACATAGAAATATGTGCCTGATCTGACCATTTCTTGCTACACTTTGATTTGTCTTTAGAACTTGGAAACACACCTAAACAATCAATGCTACCCTGTGTTATGCACAATTTAAATTTTTTTACCCCTGAAGCCTTTGAATCCACCATAAATCCACTATTACCTGCACCAGCTGGTGGATTATCATTAGAGGAGTTTACTAGCACTATCAGAGATGCCACCAACACAGCTTTTGCATCCTTGCCCCTCTTCGCCCAACTAAGTATACCCAACCCAACCAAATAAGCAAAAGAAGGGACATAAACTGCATTTCTACAGAAATAACACTGGCCAGAAAAAATAGAGGAATCTCGAACACAGATGGAGGTGCCATCGGTCGCCCCTTACAGCAACTGATTACAAACTATCAGTTAAGGAGTATAAGGATTTGATCTTTGAAGCAAAATGCGTAACTCTCAATACTAGGATAGAAAGAGCTCCCTTGAAGTCTAGGGAACTCTTTACAATTCTTAAAGAACGTAAAGGTCCTATCATGGAACCTTGACTTATTGTTGATGCTAACTGGTGTCAGAATATATCGGATAGCTTTTGTCAGAAAACACATCAACATCAAATAAGTATTAAGAAAACAATTGAAACACAATCCGTAGTAGAGGATACAGATACTATAGGAATGGACCCTACTCAGAGTAAAAACCTCTTCTCATTTACAAAAATTTCTGAACAAGAAGTACTGGAGGTTATAGAAAAGCTCAAGCCAATGTCCTGTAAAGGCGCTATCTTACCCTCCAATAAGGAATGTGCCTGTATACTAACTCCATGGATCACAGAGCATGTTAATCTCTCTTTTTCTGAGGCACAGGTCCCAGCCGCTATTAAAGAAGCATGGATCACACCACTGTTAAAAAAGAATAACCTAGATCCCTTGTTACCCGAAAAATGACCGCCCTATCACAAATGTGCCGTTCATATTAAAAATCCTTGACAAAATAGCATAGTCACAATTTCAAGAATTTGTTGAGACGAATAACATCTTGGCAAATGAACAATTCGGGTTTCGAATAAACCACGGGACCGAAACAGCTCTGCTAGATTTGAAAACTAACATAACGGAGATTATTGAAGAAGGAAGCTCTGCATTACTGCTTTTGCTGGACTTGTCTTCAGCTTTTGACTTGGTCGATCATGACCTACTGGCAGATAGACTACAAAAAGTAGGTCTATGCTCCCCAGAAGCAGTATCCTGGTTAAAATACTTTCTTGGACCTAGAACAGCATGTGTTGCTAAGGGAACATCACAGTCTCAGAAAGTATCTGTAACATGTGGTGTCCCCAAGGGGTCATGTTTATCCCCCTTGCTATTTATATATATAGTAAATTCTTGCGTGACCTCCTTAAATCTTTGGGCGTGAAGTTTGCCAACTATGCCGACGACACCCAGATAGTTTTCAAACTATCAGGGGTCTATGAGAAGGATCTGGCTAATATCAATAAGATATTCAGGGCAATCCAGTAATCGATGGCCCTAAACTCTTTAGCTCTCAATGATAAAAAGACAGAGTTGCTTATTGTCAGTACTCCCCACAGATTGAAGAATCTAGATTTACGATATAAGGCTTTTGTCATAAATGGAAATTATATTCCTGTATCTGAATCTCTTTAGACACTGGGAGTGTACTTCGACTCTCATTCCAAAAGCATGTATCGTATCTCAAATCATCCTGTGCTTACCTTATACACCTCTTGTGTCAAATCTGCCCCTACCTGTCAGAACCTAATAGAGCTCTGATTGCGGCAGCTATAGTCAACACCAAGTTAAACTACTGCAACAGCCTCCTTTTGGGAATTTCCAAAGGTAACATTGGGAGACTTCAGGTCAAACAAAACGGCACAGCCCGAGCAGTATGCAGGCTCAGCTGTCAAACTCACATTACCGACTACCGGAAGAAATTACACTGGCTCTCCAAAGAGCAACAAATTAATTTTAAAGGCTCAGTCATTGTATTCAAAAGTCTCACAGGGGATGCAACTGAATATCTTGCATTGAGAATTAAAAAAGTCATGTCAAAGCAGACTCTGCGCTCAAATGACAATATGCTTCTGATCCAACCACGCACAGTGCTGAAGAAGCTGGGAGGGTCGAACGTCAATGCTTGGGCTCCATACTTCTGGAACTCAATGCCTCAACAGATAAAACAATGTGCCTCACTTCAGCAGTTCAGGAAATGGCTCAAACCACTTCTTTTTGACGCCTAACCGAACAAATAAACATAACTACTGACACTCTGAAATTACTGCTTTATTTATTTAGTTTAGCGGTCTGTTTTCTCATTTACCTTCTCTGTGTTTTTTGTTTGTCTTTGTTATGTGAGCGCCCTGCGAACGTTGGGTTAGTGTTGCGCTATATAAGAATTTATTTAGTTAGTTAGTTAGTGTGCTGCATTCAGAATGCAGAACCTGTGAAAATTAAAATAGATCAAGCTGAATGATTCCTCAGAATCCCCCAATATCAATTTAACCCAGAAGCTAAAGAGAGTACAGCCTCAGTTGTACTGGAACAGCGAATAAATAATAGTGCCGACCAGTAGCCTGTGTAAAACCTCGCTGTTACCTGTAAAGGAGAAATATTTAGAGATTTGTCTAAGACATTAGGGTAGTGAATGTTGTAGTACTCTGATGTATTCCTCGAACACGACACAGTTTAGAGTTGTAGATTGATTTTCCTTTCTTTTTTATTCCTATACACCCAGACAGTAGATGTGTATTCACCTTTCATATAGGGGAATTCACTATTTGTCGACAAGCCTTCCACAGAGTACACGGAATCGCACTTTTTTTCCAACAATTGTAAAAGAACATAGATGACTTCACATTTTCTGGACGGTCGCTTTTAGCTTGTACCCATATTCGGTGGCAATTGACTTGTTGAATCCATCTTTGGCAAATATTTGAGCAGGTGAATCCCCGACCACCAACTAGCCGGCAGATCAAACACAAAATGAAAAAAAAGCATACTTCACTTTTTTTATCCAGTATTCATTGCACTGGGCCAGGAAGTGGAGGGGGCGGGGTGGGTGGTGAAGATGAGCAGGTAAGGAGATGGGGAAGTGTTTGAGGGGAATTGCGTGCAAGTACAAAGGCTGGAGATGTGGGCAAGGGTGGGAGAGTGAGGCCAGAGAACACCAGACAGGGTGGGTTTTGGAAATTTAGGAGGTTTTACCTCTCATTTGGAATGCAGCCAGGAGGGAAGGGTGAATGGGGGGGGGGGGTGATACCTCCTGTTAGCATGGATAGCAGCGAGGACAGGATTAGGTGTTGCAAAGTGAGGGGATTCAGTAATATGGAAAGGTAGGAGAGGGGTTCTGTGGTGGGCCTTTGAGGGCGGGAGAGTCAACACTTGCGATTCGGTGGTATCACATAGATCCAACTGAATACCCTAGAGCCCTTGCAGTGGACATTTGAAGCAGAAAGAGCATTGGATTTTCCTCTCGCATTACAACAATGTGAATTTATACTTTGAGGGTGGCCATTAGAAGTAGATGCCCTCATGCCATATCAGCTCTGTTGTTGGATACAAAAACTCAGCATCTGTCATGACAGACAAAAAGCGAGATGTTACTACTGGACTCCTCACATATACCACAGAAAAATTGTTGACTGATCTTCTGCCAGAGATGAGAATGGTCAGCTTACTGGTGGATATGTGGTTTGTTCACCCCCGGAAGTAGTAGAGAGTGGAAGACTAACCAATATCTACTCACCGTAAGTGGCAGAAGTGGTTGCACAGACAAATGCATGCAAATTAGCAGAAGGACGGAGTGTTTACACATATACTGACTCCTGTTATGCGTTTGTTGTTGCACATTATTTTGGACAGTTGTGAAAGCAGAGAGGATGCCTTATATCCTAGGGTTCCTTATTAATATACCTAGCTATGTATCAGTCCGTTTAGCTGCCAATATGTGACCCAGTCAGCAATTATGAAGTATGCTGCACACCAGCCGTTTAATGCTGAGATTATGCATGTGAACTCTTTAGCCAATGCTGCTGTTGAACCGGCTACAGTTTCGGACTCTCAGGTTCAATATGTTCCAAAAGTAAAACTCAAACTTCTCCATACACAACAGTAGAGGAACTAGCAAACATTCAAGATGCAACCCCCAAATCAGAGAAAAGACTCTTGGTCACAGAAATGTTGTGGTCTACACTGTGATACACTTTAGAAAGACACACATGGACAGGTACTTTTGTCGTACTTGGCTCAAATGTATCATGGCCTTGTCCATGGAGGAAAGGGGGCAAAATTACCACATTGAGACAAGAATGGTGTCCCAGTTTTTTCTGCTGTAGTACAAGCTTATTGTGGGCAATGTGTCATTAATAGCAAAACAATGTTGGGAAAGCTGTACAAGCAAAGCTAGGAGCACATCACAACCTTATGGACCATTTGTCAATCTGAAAACAGACTTCATCCAGCTTCAGAAATGCAACAATTGCCATACGTTTTCATAGCAGTGGACAGTTTTTCAGGTTGGATAGAGACCTATGCATGTCTTCAGGAAAATATCATCTTTGCTAAGCTGTTGCAACAATTTGGTGCGCATGTTAGCATAAACTGTAAAAGGAGAACTCATTTTCCTGATAAGCTGGTGAAAGAAACATGAACTGCATTATCAATAAGACATATGCACTCACCTCCCCCAGTCTGCCTCAAGAATAAACTAGCCATGCTCTGTTCTGTTCACCCTCATTTGTGCGCCCCTGCAGTTACTGCGACTTTGGGGGAGCACAAAATGAGGGCGACATTTACTGCGCCCAAGCAGAGCGGGAGTTGCTTGGTCGCCGTAACGGGGGTCAGGTGTTGCGGGGGTGTCCCCCACTTACCATTTTGGTAAACGGGGGACACTAAAGAAAAAAAAAAGAAAAGCACCCTGCGGCATCAGCTCTAACCCACGTTAGTGGGAGGAGCCGATGCCGCAGGGATAGCAGGGTGCAGGCGGCACACACAGAAGTGTGCTGTGTGTGCCGCCATGAACGGTAAATTGGAGGGGTGGGGTTGGGGGGTAGGAAGGGAAAAATCAGGCCGGGGAGCGGGCACAGTGATCTATATGATCACTGCACCGCGCCGTAACTGGCGTCAGCATTTCGGCCGTCGCAGGTATGGGCGGCGCAGTGATCACATAGATCCACTTTCTTTGGCACACATTCCTACTGTGGCCTGATTTATGAGTGATGTTTTCTTCCAGGTGTTAGGACCGTTGGCACATTTGGTATACAAATTGAGACATCACTCCTTATTTTACACTTTTTAAGGTGTCTGTCACTCCTGCTCTTTTTTAATTTAATGAATGGAATTTTGTGGAATTTCTCCATAGGTCTCCCCTGTTGATTGGGGTTGTTGGAAACCTTTTTGATGCCCATTTTATCATTTTTAGAACAATAGTGCACATTTGAGGTAACCATGGAAGGGGAGACAAAGGGCGCTTTCATATGGTTTTCAATGTACCACTGTTGTTTAATGACTAAGAATAGTGTTCTAAGACAGGTGACATTGATGCTCCCCCTTTTTTGTTCATTGTTGTAGGGCATGCCAAGCTCTGCATTAATGTATATTGTCACAGATGGCTCAAGAAACGCTCCTACGCTCAAAGACAGTTCAATGGTTTTTATTGAACTTTCAGTGGGTCCTATGGACACCCTTCTCTCTCTCTCGTCTGAAAGCACCTCCTCTCTAACACATTTGTCCTCAGCCCTAGTTAGTAGTGTGAGCTAGGCATGATATCAAGATATTACATAGACAACAGATTTCAAGTTTCAAAGAATGTTTTATTTCAAATATCAGGATGGTGTAAGGCCTAACTCGTTCTATAATGAGGTGGGGATGTCCCATGCCTAAATAAAACTACAGGAAGTCTGTGTCTGTAAGTCCAAATCAAAAAGTCTGTGTGTCAAAAACGTGGTATGGGATTTTAGTCAACAAAATAGTGATCAAAAGTAAAGTCTCAGCTATTTTTAGCTAAGAGTTTTTTCTCGGGTTCCGTTTCCCAAGTTTAATACAGTATAGTTCACACAAAAAGGTAGCCTTGAGGTTCCCTTCCCCATGACAGCGGCTCTCAGTTCTTTCAACTCTCAGGGTTCCCTTCCCCAAGATTTCCCTGCAGCACGTGTACTACTTTCGTCTGCTTAATGTTCAATACAAGAAAACAATAGGTCTACTTGATCCACCTTCTGACTTGCTTTACAAATTGTTTCACAGTTCTTCAGGAATCATTTCCACTGTCCTTTGATTGTCATCATTTAGAGCTCTCTGTGCACAGTTGTCAGACCACATGGTCCACACCTGCACGTCACGCAATCTTCACAGTGAGGTACTCCCTGTTCTAGGTGAAAGTGGTCAGGCCACATCGTCAAACCATCACAGGTCACGCTCAAACCATCACAGGTCACGCAACCATGAGTTCCCTTAATCTTGTTTGGCCCCTTCTCAGGCTCTTCTGCCTCTCGCTTCTGACTTCTCACACTTGTATGCACTTTGGGTACAGTAACAATCTTCTGTTAATGAAACATCCTTCTGTTAATGTAACACTCTTCTGGTGCACTTTGCTTATTGTAACACTCTTCTGTTAATGTAACACTCTTCTGTATCAGTCTTTTGTTTTACCATAGACTTGCAGGCCTTTCTCACAGTATTTGTTATAATAAGGATTGTTAAATATTCCATATGCTTTTCGTTTTGCCCACGGTGCTGCTTACATACAGTTTGACATTCAATAAGTCTGTGTGAATTCAAATGTTTGGTCAGTGTTTAATATGCTGTGATCTTATTAAAATAGCATTTGTTAACTTCAGTTCAGTGTTCAATGTACTCAATTAGTAGTTTCAACTCAGTTCAGTGTTTAATATACTCAATTAGTAGTTTCAATTCAGTTCGGTATTCAATATGGTTCACATTCACTTGGACAGTCACTTGCTTGTGTTCCCAGGAGCGTTCTGACACTCACCGCCGCCTCGCATGTGTCCAGTGGCTGCTACTGTTCCTCTCGCTCACCTTCTCCGTGGCAGGAAAGCAGACCGCCACGTTTGTCGGACATGTCCCAACTGCACTTCCCGACCTTCGACTTCACAATAGATGTGCACCGCGTCGCCCCTGCTTCTGGTTGCTTTCGCAGCTCCTGCTGCCTCTGGGTCTTGGCACGGGCAGCGCGTCTCTCTCTCTCTCTATATATATATATATATATATTCAATGAAAAAACTTTGTTAAAGGGACGTTATGGTTAAGTTGCGCTACTAAAAACCTATGAAATTCAGTGAAAAAACTTTGTTAAAGGGACGTTATGGTTAAGTTGCGCTACTAAAAACCTATGAAATTCAGTGAAAAAACTTTGTCAAAGGGACGTCATGGTCCAAGTAAAACCGAAAAACCCTTGAAATTCGCCAGTTATGGTAAGCTAAGCAAACATAACTCGCGCCACCGCCATGCACTGCTAAGACTAACACCCAGGACATCAAAGATGACATCACAAATGTAATTGATGACATCACTGATGACATCACATGTGTATGTACTTTTCATGAAATATGTGTTCAAGGGATTCTTATTATAATGTTGCGAAACAAGTGTCAAGGATCATTGCAATAAATATCATACCCTAATTAGTGCATTGAACGATGCATTGATATAAATAGCATTCTATTATGGGGTTCTATCTAGTATACTAAGCTACTCATACAGAAACATAACATTGTGTGCAGTGTACAAGATGAAGGTATAATATTTGTAATGTTAATATGTTGAATAATGAAATGATAATTGTTTTCTTAATAGATTTTTGTGTACTGTGAAATATGTAATAAGTAGCTAATAAAACACATGTATTACATAATTTCATTACTATAGACAAAACACAAAGACAGAAGAACACATACCAATATGGGTATATACAGGGAAAGTGAAGTTAGCAAAAAAGCACAAGTAGTAGCAGAAACAATTCATAATTTAACTGATTATTTTCATGCAAATAAATGATTGCTCTGTTTCAAAGCTGCTATTTACCCTAGGTATATGTATCACTTGATGTGATTGGACCCTAAGGAAAGTAGTGTGAGTACAATGTATACAAATATGACCATATACAGGGAGAGTACAGCCATAAAAAATAAAAAAAAAACAGAACTATCAGAAAGTGCTCATAAGTCTATTGATTATCTTTATGCACAAAAAGGATTGCTGTCTTTCAAGCTTGTGTCTTCCCGTATGTATATGTTTCATATGATGTGACTGGACTCTAAGGGAATTACTGTAAGAACCTACTTGAAGGATACATCTACAAATAAAATAAAAATTTTAGTTTCTGACTGTTACTGAAGAAAACCATGTGGCCTAGATATGTCAACAAAAGAAAAAAGAGTGAGCCAGACATGTGATGTCATCAGTGATGTCATCAATGACATTTGTGATGTCATCTTTGATGTCCTGGGTGTTAGTCTTAGCAGTGCACGGTGGTGGCGCGAGTTATGGTTGCTTAGCTTAACGTCCCTTTGACAAAGTTTTTTCACTGAATTTCATAGGTTTTTAGTAGCGCAACTTAACCAAAACGTCCCTTTAACAAAGTTTTTTCACTGAATTTCATAGGTTTTTAGTAGCGCAACTTAACCATAACGTCCCTTTAACAAAGTTTTTTCATTGAATTTCATAGGTTTTTATTAGTGCAACTTAACCATAATGTCCCTGTAACATTTTTTTTTTAACTAAATTTTAAAGGTTTTAATTAGTGCAACATCACCATAACATCCTTTTCAATAGATGAAGACCACTAACATCTTATGTCCTCAAAGTGGGAACGCCGGGTGGTAAAAAAAAAAAAGGATTTTCCTTCCTACACCGGGACGCCTTCGGCGTCCCGGTGTAGGAAGGAAAATCTTTTACCAAGATGGCCCCCATGGAAAGGGAAGGCGGGGTGTATAGAGAACACAACAGGGCATGAGCGGGGGGTGGGGGGAACAGGGGAGACACATGGGCATGAGCGGGGGTGAGAGGGAACAGGGTACAAACGGGGCATGAGCGGGGGTGGGGGGGGAGGGAGACAAGGGGCATGAGCGGTGGTGGAGGAACACGAGGGAGACACGGGGCATGAGCGGGGGGCTGGGGGGTAAAACGAGGGAAACACGGGGAATGAGCGCGGGTTGGGGGGAACACGAGGGACACACATGGCATGAGCGGGGGGTGGGGGACAACAGGAGACAGACACGGGGCATGAGCGGGGGGTGGGGCCAACAGGAGAGAGACAAGGGGCATGAGCGGGGGATGGGAGGGAACAGGAGACAGATACGGGGCATGAGTGGGGGTGGGGAGAACAGGAGACAGACACGGGTCATGAGTGGGGGGGGTGGGTCAACAGGAGACAGACACGTGGCATGAGCGGGTGCTGGGGGGCAACAGGAGACAGACACGGGGCATGAGCGGGGGGGTGGTGGGCAACAGGAGAGAGACACGGGGCATGAGCGGGGGATGAGGGGAACAGGACACAGACACGGGGCATGAGCGGGGGGTGGGGAAAACAGGAGACAGACACGGGGCATGAGCGGAGGGTGTGGGGGGCAACAGGAGACAGACACGGCACATGAGGGGAACAGGAGACAGACACGGGGCATGAGCGGGGGAACAGAAGACAGACACAGCGCATGAGCGGGGGTGGGGGGAAGGGGAGAGAGACACAAGGGGCATGAGCGGGGGTGGGGGGAGGGAGAGAGACACACGGGGCATGAGCGGGGGATGGGCGCTAGGGAGAGAGACACACGGGGCATGAGCAGGGGGTGGGCAGGAGGGAGAGAGACACATGGGACATGAGCGTGGGGTGGCGGGAGGGAGAGAGACACACGGGGCATGAGCGGGGGTGGGGGGGAGAGACACACGGGGCAGGAGCGGGGGTGGGGGGAGGGAGAGAGACACACAGGGCATGAGCGGGGGTGGGCGGGAGGGGGAGAGACACACGGGGCATGAGCGGGCGGTGGGCGGGAGGGGGAGAGACACACGGGGCATGAGCAGGGGTGGGGGGGAGGGAGAGAGACACACGGGGCATGAGCAGGGTGTGGGGGGAGGGGAGAGAGACACGGGGGGTGGGCGGGAGGGAGAGAGACACACGGGGCATGAGCGGGGGGTGGGCGGGAGGGGGAGAGACACACGGGGCATGAGCGGGGGGTGGGCGGGAGGGGGAGAGACACACGGGGCATGAGCGGGGGGTGGGCGAGAGGGGGAGAGACACACGGGCCATGAGCGGGGGGTGGGCAGGAGGGGGAGAGACACACAGGGCATGAGCAGGGGTGGGGGGGAGAGAGACACACGGGGCGGGGGTGGTGGGGAGGAGAGAGACAAACGGGGCATGAGCGGGGGTGGAGGGAGGGAGAGAGACACACGAGGCATGAGCGGGGAGTGGGGGGAAGGGGAGAGACACACGGGCATGAGCGGGGGTGGGGGGAAGGGGTGAGACACACGGGGCATGAGCGGGGGCTGGGCGGGAGGGGGAGAGACACAGGGGCATGAGCGGGGTTGGGAGGGGGAAAGACACACGGGGCAAGAGTGGGGGTGGGCGGGAGTGGGAGAGACACACAGGCACACGAGGCATGAGCGGGGGGTAGGGGGAAGGGGAGAGAGACACGGGGCATGAGCGGGGGTGGAGGGGAGGGAGAGAGACACACGGGGCATGAGCGGGGGTGGGGGGAGGGAGAGAGACACATGGGGCATGAGCGGGGGTGGGGGGAGGGAGAGAGACACACGGGGCATGAGCGGGGGTGGGCGGGAGGGGGAGAGACACAAGGGGCATGAGCGGGGGGTGGGCGGGAGGGGGAGAGACACACGGGGCATGAGCGGGGGTGGGGTGAGGGAGAGAGACACACGGGGCATGAGCGGGGGTGGGGGGAAGGGGAGAGAGACACACGGGGCATGAGCGGGGGGTGGGCGGGAGGGGGAGAGACACACGGGGGGTGGGCGGGTGTGGGAGAGACACAAGGGGCATCAGCAGGGTTGGGGGGGAGGGAGAGAGACACACGGGGCATGAGCGGAGTGGGGGGAGGGAGAGAGACACGGGGCATGAGCGGGGGTGGGGGGAGGGAGGGAGACACACCGGGCATGAGCGGGGGTGGGGGGGAGGGAGAGAGACACACGGGGCATGAGCGGGGGGGCGGTGGAAGGGGAGAAAGACACGGGGCATGAGCTGGGGGTGGGCGGGAGGGGGAAAGACACACGAGGCATGAGAAGGGGGGTGGGCGGGAGGGGGAGAGACACACGGGGCTTGAGCGGGGGTGGAGGGGAGGGAGAGAGACACACGGGGCATGAGCGGGGGGTGGGGGGAAGGGGAGAGAGACACACGGGACATGAGCGGGGGTGGGGGGAGGGAGAGAGACACACGGGGAATGAGCGGGGGTGGGGGGCAGGGAGAGAGACACACGGGGCATGAGCAGGGGGTGGGGGAAGGGGAGAGAGACGCACGGGGCATGAGCGGGGGGTGGGGGGAGGGAGAGAGACACACGGGGCATGGGTGGGGGGAAGGGGAGAGAGACACACGGCGTTCGTGTGCAGGCGGCAGATCCCGCTCCTCGGCCTTCCGCTGGCCACCGTGTGCCGATGGCGTGAGCGGGGGGCTGGAGGAACAGGGAAGACACGGAGCATGAGTGGGAGTGGGGGGGACAAGAAGGACACACGGGGTATGAGCGGGGGTGGGAGGAACAGGAGACAGACACAAGACTTACTGTGCAGGCAGCGAGGAACAAAGATGGCGGGCGTCTCTGAAGCCAGACGCACTGCACGCTTTCACCGCATCCAATGAGAGAGCATGTCAGATGTCCGCGGACGTCACGTAAGCTGTTTGCACAATCACCGTCATGTCCGCGGAGCGAACAGGGAAGTGTGTCCGCGAAGCAAACACAGATATCACTAATTATTTTCACTTACATTTTTGTCATTTTTTTTAAAACTACTGGACGGATTTACACCAAATAAAGCAAAGTACGCTTTCGGGACCAAGCCGCCGCTCCTGCCGCAAATTTGGTGTAAATTCGTCCAGCGGTTTGGGCTGTAGGCATGAGCAAAGTTTTTTCCCATTATGTCTATGGGGAAAAAAAAAGTTTTGGGACCCCCCCTATAACTTTGCCCCCCCTGGACGAATCCTCACCAAACTTTGCAAAAAAATTCAGAGTGACTTTTTTTTGCAAAGTTTGGTGAGCATTCGTCCAGGGAGAGCGAAGTTATAAGCCGCCCAAAAAGTGCTCTTCCTATGGAAACACCAACTTAACCATAACTACATGGCCACTAGCGTGGCCATGTAATATATATATATATACACACACATGGCAGCCACAGCTGGCCGCCTTGCAGTATGAGGATTCCCAGTCCTGCACCCACCAACTGCAGGTCCTCCGGGATAGATGGCAGTGTGCAGACATCTGAGTCTCTTCCCAACACAGCGTCTCGGCTCCTTGTTCTCCTTCTGCTCCTTCTGCTTCTTGATTGGGCCTTCCCTTTTTATACACCTGAGCCCTATTAAGGGGCCTCATGTTTGAGTTGTTAGCTTGTTTTGCCTGACCATACTTAATCCAATAAATGTAACATGCCTGACCTTCAGTATTAAATGTCTTCATAACACTCTACTTCGTCCCAGTACTAGAGTGGTGTTTGCAATAGGAAGTGTGTATTACTCCTAGCTGCTTCTTCCTCTTCTCAGTACTTGTTGGGTACTTACAGGGTAAGATAGAACATGAATGAAAATAGCCCATGAAGGTTGAGGGAAGGGACGGTAAGTCAATGTTAGAAAAGGGGGGATACCATGTCTCACCGTCCAGCCCCCTCTCCCCAATCCCTAAGGACCCTCCACCCAGGTGATTCTCCCTCGCTCGTCCACCCCCAGGGTCAGGATCCAAGAGCGATGGCGTTTCCCTGGCCACCTGAACAGAAGATCCCTGGGGAGTGGTTGTGAGAGTACCTCCAGGTTTCTCACAGTAGACAGTGACCGTTTCACTGTGAGTACACTGATATGATAAACTAATGTCAACCTAAATCCCCTTGTCCTTATCTCACTGAACTCCCTCAGGGACTTCCTATCTTTCCCTACTCCACCAAGTTGTTAGTGTTCTAATGGTATATGGGATTATGCTTTGCAAACGCCCTGCTTGAGGTGGTATTTTCCATCACATTCACTCTTTACTCTTCCTCTTACTTGCCTCTACCTACACTCCCTCTCCACGGCCACCTGCCTTTTCACTCTCCCCTCGTCTCCTCTGTCCCTCTGATTTCTGTCATACTTTCTAGGCTTCACCTCTACCCATTGTCATTACCTCGTCCTTTCTCTGCCATTACTCCCTTCTACACACTACTACTCTCTCCCCCATACTACAGCTCCCACAACTGCTCTCTCCCCCATACTGCTGCTCCCGCCCCCACACAACTGCTCCCTCCCCCACACTAGTGTTCCCTCCGCCACACTTGTACTCACTAACAGGTTTAGATTGTACCCTCGGCCTTTCGGCCCGTAGCTGGGCCGAAATCGTCCCTGAGGAGTCGGGGGCGGTTTCTGGCCATGCCTGGGCTGGTTTGGAGAAAAAAAATGAAAAAAAAAATGTTTTTTTCCCAACTTTTTTTTATTTAAAAAAAAAAACCTTTCATCCTTCTTAGTTCGATTAATGCATACCAACACAGGTTGAGGGATATTGTATGCATATTTGTTCTAAAAAAAGAGCTTAAGTGTTAGTGCTATACAATAACATTTATCATTTGGCCTTGGACGTCTGCTTGGATTCACAGTAATTTAGTGTACTTAGGAACAAAGCTATTTGATGCCACTTCCTTTTTTGTCAAGGGGTGAAAGGTCGTGTTTCACCCCTTCCCGGGATGTCATTTTGTGTGGGGTCAAATGGCATCACTTCCAGTGATGTCATCAGAGTTCACGGGACGTGAGGCGAGGGGTGGGCCACATTTTTGAGGCGGGGGTTGGCCACTTTTTTTTGGGTGACCGGGCCTATTTCATGTCCCAGTCCGACCCTGCTCACTAACCAATACCCCATCTGCTCTAGAAATCACCTCCCCAATCCGCCAACCCTTCCTTCCTCCTGCTGATCTCTTGGTCCACCACTTCCACTTTCTCTGACCTCACCCAACCAACCCACAAGTTCGGGCTTCCTATCCTTTTTTATGCTCACCCTCTTCCTGCCATTGGTTTGCCTTCCCTGTCCAATCTACCCCTATCATTCCTACCCAGGGCCTTAGAAAACTAGCAAACCTGCTCAATAAGCCCTGCACCTCTTCTCCATGAGGGCCTGTCGTGGCAACATGATGGCGACCCGTAGCGTTCAGTGTCCATGTTCATGTTAGGGGGCTTGGTTCTGGGCCCCCACCCCATGTAAGTGTATTGTAAAGTCCCTGGTGGGCCAGAAAAGTTACCACTTGCTGCAGTGCAATGCTGCCAGTGCTAGAGCTTGTTGTGCACCTTCTCCCGCAGCAGTATGGCTGGTCTGTCGGCTGTTTCTCTCCCCACTGGTTCTCCGGCGGGAGGCTGGCTGCGTTGCCTATTGGAGGGTTGCTTTAACATATTCGGTTCTAGGCCTCTGCTGATAGGTCGTAGACAGAGCGGGACTCTGAAAGGCTGTTTTGCCTTTGATGCTGTTGGTCTGGTCTCAATTCTTGCTCGTTGACTCTACATGACAAAGAAAGAGACTGGCAAGCACCTTGTCTATTGGATGCGTGGTGTGAGACAAATAAGTACTGTAAGGAGGGATAGGAACTATGACCCTCTGAACTGCCACCATCCTCTTCAGGGAAAGGACTGGCTCTGTATTGCTCAGTGGTAGGCCTCACACCCCCGGCTGAAAGGTGTCCCCATCACCTCTCGACAGTACTGGCCTTCTCACAATAGCCCCTGAACAATGCCCAAATGGAGGAACAGAAATATATAGGGCATTACTGGCTTCTCCTGTGCGATATATGCACCATAATTTCAGGAGGATTGTAAGTGTTTTATGTTGGAAATGTTTGTATTTGTTTATACATGGGGTTGTGATTGTATCTGATAATATTCACATTGATGCACAATGTTTAATACATGTGGAACATTTGATTTTATGTGGTGCTGGTGACATGAATTTTGCAAAAGAATAAATATTAAAATTGTTTTACAAGCTCAAGTAGTATTGGCATTAACATTAAACAGATAGGATTGTGGATACATGTCACATACTTTAAATGCATGGTGGCGCTCGAGAATGGAGGGCAGGCTGATGATGTTTAGCCTGGGGGTAGAACTCTTCCAAACCTCCATAGCGAACTCGAACATTGGTACAATCCAACCACACTGGAACACTGGATCAGGACACTGCACAGGATCGATTTAACCAATGTCACCACTACTATAGCAATATAACACAATTCATAACAGCTTGGGGCTCAAGTTATTGGCCTGAGCGCAGCTAGTGCCTTAACGATGGGCTTCAGTGCCATTACCACCGGATCTGGCGCACAGGCTTGGGATTTATTGCTATTAGCACCTCGCGTTTTCGATCCGAAAACCCAGGGTGCTGACAGCAGTGCATTTTGTTTGAATGACCGGGACTGCATGATCGATGGGAGGGTCCGTGAGAAAATGTAAAAGTGTTCTTTTCAGTTTCCAGATTGGTGGCAAGATACAGTGGATCTACGTGGGCGTACAGGGCCATAACTCTGCAATGACATTGTTAGGGAACAAACTGTTTGGCTTGGCCACCTGGTACAACCAAAGTGGCTCTAATGAGCTGGTCACAAGGGTTGATAAAACAGTTTCCTGAGGAGTGCACTACTGCAGCATAAGAGCTGCACGAAGTTCTGCACAAGATCCAAGATCTGATTGCCTCTCTGTTGTCACAGCAAGGACCTTAAATCCGCAAAGGAACCTTCAGAGCTAGCCTGAGAGATAATCTACTGTCAAGTCCAGCGATCAAAGTAAACAGCTCTTAGTGCCACTGTTAGTGGTATGCGTTCCCTTTCAGAGGGCAGGTATCACAATTGCTGGTCCCCTTGACTGGCCTACTACCTCTTGGAACTGATTCATATTAGTGGTTGTGGGCCACGTAATTTGGTAGCCCAAGGCCATGCTACTGAGATCTATAACTGCCAGCTTTATTAGATGCTCCCTGAAAGTT
Source organism: Ambystoma mexicanum (assembly GCF_040938575.1). Taxonomy (NCBI): domain Eukaryota; kingdom Metazoa; phylum Chordata; class Amphibia; order Caudata; family Ambystomatidae; genus Ambystoma; species Ambystoma mexicanum. The sequence continues at coordinate 1,277,420,425 of NC_090932.1, read as the reverse complement.
GAAATCCACAAAGTGATCATTTCAGCCTGATGATTTCACGTCATCTTATCTAAAAGCCATGTGGACAGTGTTGAGTAAAATATACGTTCTGCTCTTACCATTGCCAGACAAATGATCTAGTGCAATGATTCAGCAAGACCCAACAGCATGATAAGTGCTTTGAAACAGCACTTGAGGAGAAAGGGGGCTATCTTACTAGCATAACTGTTGTTTTCCTACAGGGAATCGTGACAGAAAGGAGTGGGTTTCAGTCCCTTCAAACTCCTGAGTGGGTATCTAGGTCGGTGACCGTTCACCTTAGTGAAGGGGAATGGCACAGAAATGTTCTTAGTCCAACCTATGAGGAGGTAGACTATGTGCTGGGCATCTGTAAAAAGATGGGAAGCCCAGGTCAAAGGCAAAGCGTAACCTTGTGTGGTAAAAAAATGACATAATCAGAAGGCGATTCAAACAGGTTGTCAGTTGGGTTAAAAAGGTCCATATGGTGAAGGTTGCAAAGCCCAGTGCCAGGGAGGACAAGTGTTTGTTGCGGGTGACATGAAAGGTCTGATACTCAGATAAGGGAAGTGAATTCTTTACTAAGTTCCAGTGACAAGGTATATACATCAGGTAAGTCCAAGGGTAAGTAAGTAGAAAGGTACACAGGAGACATCCACCGGCCTCCTCTCTCACAGTCTGCTTCACTCCAGTTGACCTTCATGGAGCCTACAGGGGCACTCATACCACAAGATTCCATAGGCATAACATTCTGTTGTAATGCAAGTTTGGCTTGAGAGTGAGTGACATCACTGGTTTCCTGAATGTGGTGATGTTAGTATGGAGTGTTGTATGCTGTGAGGTCACTGTGGAATGTGAGTGCCTTGTTATGATCTGAGCTAGCGTTCCCTGGGGGACGTCCAATGTTTTCCTATGAACTATCCTACTAGTAAACCTGATAAACTTACCTGCTGGTCCAGGTGTGATGTGTACATTGCCACTTTGTTACACATTCCATCAGGCATTCTCTCAGGCAAGCATTCATCCAGGACCAAGGCAGGGAACACAAGACACAACAAATCTCCCTCCTCAATAGAAACCAAGATAAAGGTATGGAAAGAAGTGTGAGTGAAAATACACAAGGTAATGCAACCAAAGTATGAACCAACAACGCTCTAGTAATCTCCTTCCACACCAAACTCCAAAACTCCAATCCAAGACCCACTCACTCAATTCCGAAGAACAAGGAGACATGCCTCATAATCCCACCAACATAGTGCCTTCAACGACCTGCAAGGTGGCCAATCGACTATCCAATACACTCATAATCTGTAGCGGGCCTACCACAGACACTCAGACCAATGAACCAGTCTTTACTCAACACACTAGCATTGCCACACGATCCCAAAACAACACCCTCGTTCTTCCTGCTGCCAACAACTAAGGTGTACTGAAACATAGCACACCCTTCATGTTCTAGTATACTACCAGAACAAATAATCAAAGCGCAAAATGCACAGAGCACAGGCACCCACTCCATAAGTAAGAAGGTACACATGAGACCTCCACCGGCCTCCTCTCTCATAGGCTGCTGCACGCCAACTGACCTTCATGGAGCTTACAGGGGCACTCACACCACAACATTCCACAGGCATAACATTCCATCCGGCATTCTCGAAGGCAGGAAAAAACAAGACACAACGCATCTCCCTCCTCAACAGAAACCAAGAAAGAAGTGCAAGGGTCTATACACGAGGTTATGCGACCAATGAATGAACCAACAACACTCTGGTCACCTCCACTCCAAACTCCAAAACTCCAATCCAAGACCCACTCACTCCATTCGGAAGAACAAGGAGACATGCATCCTGCTCCCACCAACATAGTCCCTTCAATGACCTGCAAGGCGGCCATTCCACCATCCAATAAACTCATTATCTGTAGCAGGACTACCAAAGACACTCACACCAAGGAACCAGCCTTAATTCTCAACACACCAGCATTGCCACACAATCCCAAAACAACCCCCTCATTCATCCCGCTGCCAACATCCTGCCGCCAACAACTAAGGTGTACTGAAACACAGCACACCCTTCATCTTCTAATATACTACCAGAACAAATAATTAAAGCTCAAAAAGCACAGAGCACAGGCATCTACTCTGTGCATGGCAGGTGGAGAGGACCACCCCCTAAGGTACCATCTCCAAGGCACGGGCAGGAAACCCCCTCAATTGCTGTGTCCAATACCCCAATATTTGTGGCACGGGTGGCAGAACACCCCTATAAAACTAGTGCTGGTTTTCAAACCCCAAAATCTGTGCCACTGGTGGAAGAACAGCCCTATAAAACTAGTGCTGGTTTCCAAACCCCAGAATCTGTGCCACGGGTGGCAGAACACCCCTATAAAACTAGTGCCTGGTTCCCAACCCCAAAATCTGTGGCATGGGTGGCAGAATACCCCTATAAAACTAGTGCTAGGTTCCAAACCCCGAAACGTATGCCACCAGTGGCAGAGCACCCCTATAAAACTTAAAACTGGTGCCGGGTTCCAAACCCCAAGAGCTGTGGCACCGGTGGCAGAACACCCCTATAAAACTAGTGCTGGGTTCCAAACCCCAAAACTTGTTTCCAAGCAAAAACTTTCACTATTTTTCCCAATGCACATCACCCTCAACCACACACAAGGTGATACATTTCAAACCAAATATTGAAACTCTAACCATTTTGTGAAAAAAAAGTCCATAAATTAGTCGTTGGTCCTGTGGAAGAAAAATTGTTAATCACTTTTCACTAATGCATTGCTGTCACAAAAATAACCAGGTAATTCCATGCTCAAAGACGTAGCAATTGCTATTTCAGAGGCCACGTCACATATACTCTCATTAGCCAAAACACACCCAAACCAAAGCTGTCATTCCCCGATTAACCATAACCATGCTATCGGGAGGATAGCTCAGCTGCAACAAGCTCGCCTTGGAAACACAATGACACGGAGCAGGACAGGTTCGATCCCCGGGTCCGCGCTTAGAAACCTCTGGGTATTAAGCACGTTATAAATAACCAATCATATATCAAACAGAGCTGCATGAATTATAAAGAGCCAGAACCTAAGTCAAACCACAGGCCTCATATCACACACTATAACCAAGTCAGTATTCTCTGTTATATTCTGAAAGCTCTCGGAAAAACGCCAAAAAATCAGGATCAAGTTCTTCCAAAAACATGCGATATGTGCTCTCGGGATCCTCAAGATTAGAACCACAACATATGCAATATCCCCAAGTCTCCCTCCAATGAGCAGATGCCTTCTCTGACGCTGAACAGCATGCAGGGCACAGAACAAAAAGCTTGCAACAGTACCTTTTCCTTTGATGACTGAGTACTCACCGCCTCACCACTGTCTGTGCCCACCTCCTGAACTGCATACTCGATAAGGCCATGGTGCTGTAAGGTGGCTCCTCTGGTGCCTGATCCTCCAACTACTTAATCTCTCCCAGGCTGTATCTGTGTCAATGATCAGGTGTGTTGCTCCAGTGGGCAAAAATAATTTCACTGTGGCACCACTGGGAAATGCTGCCACAACAGCTGCTACCATATGTTAACAACTCCAGTGGCCAGAAACTGCAAGGTGGCCCCGCTGGGAAATGCTGCTCCAGTTTACAAATAACGGTAAGGTGGCCCCGCTGGAAAATCTGCTCCAGTGGGCAAAATCTGTAAAGTGGCTCCGCTGTGAACCAGTGACCAATTCTTCACGGTGGCCCAGCTGGGAACTGCTACAAATTGTTGTAACTCTTTTTCCAGTGGCCCCACTGATGCTCACTACTATTTCAGTAGCCACAATGCTTCAAGTGGCAAGAATCTGTAAGGTGACCCCGCTGTATATGCTGCTCCAGTGGTCAAATACCTGTAAGGTGGCTCCGCTGGGAAGTGCTGCTTTAGTGGCCAGATACTGTAAGGTGACCCACTGGTACTCCAACTGCTACTACAGTTAACTCCCGCCCCAGCTGCCTCTTTCCTACCATGTAACATCTGTTGGGCTATGGGACAGGGGTCAGCTCACCTATGGGGGGGGAGTGGATGTCCCCTGCCCTGGTCTCACTGCCTTCAGGCACTGCTTACTCTGGACAGCTGTAGGTTCCTGGCCCTTCCCTCAAGCCAGCTTGTCGCTAGTGTTGCGGGGTGAAATGAAAGGTCTGATACTCAGGTAAGGGAAGTGAAATTCCTTACTAAGTTCCAGTGACAAGATATATACATCATGTAAGTCCAAGGGTAAGTAAGTAGGAAGGTACACAGGAGACATCCACCAGCCTCTTCTCTCACAGGGTGCTTTACGCCAACTGACCTTCATGGAGCTTACAGAAGAACCCACACCACAACATTCCATAGGCATAACATTCCAGCATGCATTCTCGCAGGCAAGCATTCATGCAGGACCAAGGCTGGGAACACAAGACATAGCAGTGTTCTGGCACCTATACTGTTCTTAAACAGATAGGGGATGCACCTACTTGGTCTACACTGGAGCTCTTAATGTAGTTCATCTCAATCAGCTAAAACCATTCCCCAGGTCAGAAGGTCTGTCTGTGCAGCTTTTCATCTCTGATAGGCAAGACGGGCCACTCCTTGGCTTACTACAAGTCAGACCTATAGGTACCTTGGTAGATGGTCTACAACGGATATCAAGGAAGCAGGATCAAGCTCCTCAACCAACTCCCCTTCCTGTTCTCCAACACTCTTTATTGTACTATACAATATAAGCATGGCATAGACACTGGATACAGAAGGCAAGTACAAAGCATGAGCTAAAAGATATGTGACCACTTGAAGGCTGGTATCAACAAGATATTGGGCCTATAGGTAATTGAACTGTCCCAGAGCCCATGGTCAATTCCTGCTGTGCTGGTCCTTAAATCAGTGGCCACTGGCTGGATATTCTGCCTGGGTAAATGATGTTATAAAAACACATGGGCAACCTATCCTACCTATGAGCACAGGACATTGTAAAAACATTGGGGACAGCTTAATGTTGCGACAAAGCATTATTCACACATCAAGGCTTGTACCAATACAGGACCATGCCCTTTCTTTTAAAGAATGCACATTCCATTAAGTAATGAACTCTCTGAGTTTGAGAGTTTCTGTGTCACATATCTTGATGACATAGTTATCTTCGGCTGGTAAAAGTCTTTTTTTTTAAATTGTGTTAAGGTTTAAAAAAACAAATTTCATAAAAATAAAAACATCACATAATAAATACCCACATCTTTTAGCCTTACAAATATATAGATTTCCCTCAAAATTCCTATTATTCTAAACACTTCCATCGAGATCCTACAATTTAATATAAAACTTTTCATCTAATGGTTCATTATCATTTTTAGAAACCTAATAATTGCAATGATCAATGTTGTATTGGACCCCTCCATTAGTCTAGACCAAAGATTCTCACTTATCATGCTGGGATTAAACACACATCTTTTTTACCACATTCTTCTATATAGTTGGGTAGCTTCATAATATAAAACAAGATGCTTCAAACTTTCACAATATTCAGGATTTTTACACAACCTAGAGGGTCGATTTTTATACTCCAGGCCATAGATGGACCCCCGTCTTTCCAGGGTACCTAGCAAGTTGAATCGGAACCTCATATAGATGTAGCAATAATGTTTGTTTAGATAGCGAGGCAAGTACTTTGGGAATTGATAAGGAGGCCTCCAAAACTTTACATATTCCGAATACAATTTATAATCATACAATTTGTGCAACTGCGGATACCTGTCGTGCATTTTCAGTTTTTCCATAATCTTATTTGGGTTTTCAAACAAGTTGTTAATATTGCTATCTAATTAAAATATAATGTTCTCACATTCCTGGTGTAAACTTTATAATAACCTTAAAAGTGCTTTCACAAAATATTTTATTCAGACCTATGTATATAAGGAGTCACTGACCGGATTTAAGTTTTTATAGAAAATATTTAACTTATTCCTATTTAATTGAGAAAAACTGGCATCCCAGTTCATGGCGTATTAGAGCTTGAGGAATTGATACGGGTAAGCCCAATCATTTCTTACAAAATACTCCCTCTAAAGTAGTACTGCTACTTTCTGTAATGGTATTAATTCAAGTACATATATCAGGGTAGATATGACTTTCCCCGCAATAGTACTTTCTATGGGGAACCAAAGTATAGGCACCTTATTTCAATTTCTTTTTCCGCATCTGTGTCAGTAGTGGAACCAACTTATTTTGTATTCTTTTATCCTCTTAATTCTATTAGGCTTTTCTTGAATATTGAACCCAAAATAGGTCAGCTATGTTTGGTGTCCAATTTTAACCCTCTTATCATCCATGCAAATCTCTCACTTGATGTTCTACTAACTTTAGCTATTAAAATTGCTGATATTGCTACATTAATCTCCAGTTGTTTTAAGACACAAGTTTCTAACGCTATAAGTGCTCTTTGTAGACCAACTTGAGTCTGGTCACATAACATAATATCTGCAAATAACCGGATGGGAATAGAGAAATGACAACTTAAGAGGAAAGGAGTTTCCCAGTATATTTTCTAGTATATCGGCCACATATGAAATAAGAAGTGCAGGAGCGAAAACACAGCACTGCCTCAGTCCTCATTATGTTGGTATAGAATGACTAAGTGCTCCACTCGCATCTAATCTAATGCTTATAGAAGTATCCTGATAGAGACCCATTATCAACTTCATTAATCCTTCATCTATCTCCCACAACCACAATTTCTTCCATAAGCGATTTCAATCAATAAAATCTAATTCAAGCAATGGATCTACGCAAGCACTATAGAGTGGTCTGTCCTTTAAAAAAAAAAAATTATTGTGCTTTAGTTTACAGTAAACGTTACACAAAGAGTCTACAAAACCTTCATAAAAACATCAAAACAGTTGGTAAAAAGAAGAAAAATTATGAAATGTATTATATAAAAGATATAATTACATTAATGCTTCAATCTCAGTAAGAAAGCGGCACAAAGCAATAATTAAGGAAACCTCGCCCCACATGAGCCTGGACCCTCTCCACATGAGCCTGGACCAAAATAAGTTCTGCAAGACCTCGAAACAAATGCAATCATTATCTTTATAAAATACTTTATACCTTAACGTATTTCACTTTCGACATTCGGTAACCCAATGGCCCACCGTTTCCAACTGATCTTTAATATTACGAAAGCTGTAAAAGTGGACTTTTTCCGCTGTGTATGGTAAATTCCAATTATTGGACCTTTCCTGCGTGTGAAGTTTGTTAAACCTGAAACGTGTATACATGGTTTGCAATTTATTACATGGAAAGCGCCTAAGGTACAACAGAAGTTCAGCTCTTTTGTTTGGAAATTTCACATGTTCTGAATATAAAGAATAATTTGACATTGTATTATGGGTCAACCTCCAATCCTCTCTAAAGAGTTTGAACTGCTGGACGATGGATCAGTTCTTCTTAAGAAGAGTCGATGCTTCGCAATAGATTGTGCATTTTATGCATAAACATATCTAGTGTAAACACTGAAGTGTACTTCACCATTTTGTGCAAATCGACATATAGAGAATTGTCTGGGGGGTTGTAAGATTTTTGTATAATTCAATAACTGCCTCTATAGGCATCAAGCTTTCAGTGAAACCAGGGAAAGCTCATGACGGATAATGGAATTAGGGACTGAGAGGGCCAATCCCAGTACCTTTTTCCATAGAAAACCCTACACATTCAGATCATCCTCTAAATCCACAGTGGAAAGATCCAGCCCATAAAATGCTGGCTCCATTTGCCCTAGATAATACCGCAATAATGGTAAGATCAAGAATGTACACAATTTACACATAAAACGTATGTTTTGTGTGTATGGTAGCGACTTTAGCTGTAAACTGTCAATCCACATGGCTCTGGAATAAGCATTCACAAGATTATATCCTAAGTATCGTAACAATGTTACATTCTCAACTCGTTCCTTACCAATGAACCACCACATCGATTTTGGCTTAGATTTATAAGCGAAGATCATCATTGTTGACTTGCTCCCATTGGCCACCAAGTTGTTTTTTAGAGCCTACTGATGGAATAAATTAAGTTTGTTTTGTAGCCCCATAGGAGTCCTATCAAAAAGAATGATGTCATCTGCAAAAGCGAGCCAATGAAGCCTCAGATGCCCCAACCTAACCGGCACCATATTGTTGGCCTTATATAGTTTGTCCTTATCACTCACATAAAGATTGAAAAGAGTGGGCGCCAGAATACATCCCTGTTTAAGTCCCAGGTCTGAAGGAACCGACTTGGTCATGCATCCTTCTCGTATGAGCATGATCTTAAGAGAGGAATTCTCATGCAATAAAGAAATAATTTGCACCAACTTTGGCAGAATATTGAGTTTAATCAACTTTGTCCACACAATAGAGTGAACAATGCAGTCAAAGGCATAGGACATATATCCGAAACTGCCAAGTAGATAGGTCCTGCACCCCCTCTTCTTGCCGCCAGCAATAAATGAGCCAAAATTGCAGCATTCAAAGGAGTGCCCATATTCTGTCAAAAACGAACTTGAAAACGAGAAAGTGAGCTAGACTGGCACATGGCTAAGTTGAGATCCCTTAGTAAAAGTGTAGCAAAGACCTTAGTATTAGCATCAATAAGTGCTATGGGTCTATAGTTCGATGGAATAGTTGGATCTCCTTTTTTATAAATTGGAATAATAATGGATTCAGATCAGAGGGTAGGAATCCTATGTGTCTCAAAAATGTGGACAAAGCACAGGCTTAGAAGCTCCGACCACAAGGTTGGTGCTTTCTTCTGTACAAAAGGAGGGAGGCTGTCAGGGCAAGGGGCCCTTGAAGGCTTCATTTTGGCAAAAGCCCAAAGAAGGTAGTCCTCCAACCAAGGGCATGCTCCCTCCATTAACAGACCCTGTGTGGGATCATGTAATCCCTTAAACCTACTAGGCATATAATACTTCCACTTAAGAAAGTCTACCCAAGTATCCTCTGCAATTGAGCAATCGGCCTGTGATTGAAAAACCCCTATACCACCATTCATACAGGCCCAACATTGTTGTGAATTCTCCGCCAAAAGATGATTCAATATATTATGGTTATCATTCATATATATATTTCTGAGGCTTGTGGAATCTGCTTAGATCACATGCTGTGCATAGGCCGACATCTAGTGGAAGCTGCGGAGTATTACAGTTTGTTTTTCGAAGTCGAAAAATGGGCGTCGACACAGGGCGTGCCAGTAATACTATCCCTAGTGTGACGTCCCCTGTACCCATGATCCCTCACGCGTCTAGGATCCCCAGATTGTTTTTTTCCGCCATTCTGGTCGGAAGCACTTCATCGGAGTTCCCTGGCTTTGCCATATTTTCACTAAAAATAATTATAATTTGCCCCGTTTTTGTCAACCTTCGTCGATCAACATCTCGACGCCGAACCGGGGAGGAGATCAACGTCGAATACCGACGGATTGGGCCTTGAGGCTTCCGCCTCGGCTCGGGCCTGGGCCGCTGGCCTCGGCCCTACAAGTAGGGAGAGTGGGGGGTGGTACACTTCCACACTCGACACCTTATTACCTACACACACTTGCCCGCTGCCCACAGGCGCGTATGGAGGGTACGCCCTTTCAGTTTTGCCCCAAGTGTAATAAGAAATACCCTTGGGTAGATAAGCACGCTACGTGCAACCTTTGCCTACCCAGAGACCACCCCGAGACGGGTTGCAGGGCCTGTAGCAGGTTTAAGGCAAAAACTCTTAAGGACCGCTCCACCAAGCGTTGGGCCCACCACGCCAAGCTAGCAGCTATGGAGGCGGAGGGTACCTTCAGCGACGGCAGCGACGCCGAACTTTCGGACGGCGAGGGCACCAAGGCGTCGAAGGACAGCCGAACGCACGTCCCCGGCCTCGGAAGGTCGTCCGTCCCGGCGACTATGGGGAAGTCCCCCGGCGACAAAAGCGTTACACATACACACGCTAAACACAAAAAATCCACCCGAGATTCGACGTCGTCGAAACCTCGGAAAGAGGCACAGAAGGAGCGGTCCGAAAGGACGTCCTCTGGGCGGTCCCGGTCGAGGTCGCCGCACGACGTCAGGCAAGCCTCCACACTTGCACAGAGTGCCTCGACCATTAATATCCCGGAAGATCAATCGTCCGAAGACGAACACGACTTCCACCCCCAGCCTGCACCCCAGGAAAAGGGTACTTCACTTGGGAGTAAAGAGGGGCCAGTTTCGAAGCCTAGTTCGAAAGACAGGGATTCCACCTCCGATCCTCGACGCCAGGCGTCGAAAGATAAGGGAAAGGGGAAACACACTTCCACCCACGGGGAAGGGGGTAAACAGCAAAGGAAACAACCCTTGCAGTCCTCCACTACAAAAGAACTGACCAAGTCTTCTCAGGGCCAATCCATAGAAAGTCCCAGCAAGGTCACCCCAAGCTCAAAACTCTGGTCATGCGAGGACATTGACAGAGTAATGTCAAGGATGTCTTCCTTGGCGAATTTTTTCGAAAGACACCCTGAACAACTCCTAGCTTTAAACCCTCAGGAAGATTCTCCCTCAGGGTCTAGGGACTCTATCCCCTCAAATAAAAGACCCCGGGTCGAGACACCATTTAGGCCTTTAGACCCCATCGAGGTCCAACCCTATTCTTACCTCTTCCCTACAGACCAAGGAAACTCTTCCCTTATAGAAGGTCAGGAAATTGACACGCCAGAAGATCCTGCAGGATCAGATTATTACGGCGAAGACGAAGACGAGGATGAGCCAGAAAATAGCCCAGATATTTTCAGAATGGACTCACCAGTCGAAAGGGAAGCCCCAGTGTCTGACTCCCCAATAGATAATCAGCCCCTCCTTAATGAACTGCTCTTTCGGGCAGCTAACCACTTCCACATAGACACACAAGGTGTCCAGGAAGAAAGGGACTTTGCGGAAGAACTAATAGGGGAAAGGAAGCCAGTAGCCCAAACCATTCCCATCCTAAAATCTGTTCAACGCAGAATAGCACCATCCCTTGTCAACCCAAACCTGACAAGACCTGTAAATCCGAGAGTGGAGAAGCTGTTTAAAGCAGCCCAGTCGGACCCCCTATATATTAGAGGTCAACTTAAGCCAGACTCTCTAGTAGTAACCAACACCCGCAAAAGAGCTGGTACACCATTATCTTCCTCTGAGGCTCCCCCCGACAAAGAAAGTAAAAAACTTTATGGTTTTGGCAGGAAAGTAGCTTCCACGGCAGCCTACCAAGCCAGAATCGCGAATTCCACCACACTGTTGGCTAGCTACAACTGTCACCAGTGGGAAGAAGTGGCAGCACTAATAGACTCTGCTCCCGAACCCCTTAAAAGCCAGCTAGCTCGCATTTGTGCGGAAGGAAGGAACGTGTCAGGCTGCACTGTAAAAGCAACTCTGGACGCCGCTGACAATGCGGGTAGACTTATAGCAGAGGGGACTGTCATCAAAAGGCATGCTTGGTTGAGGCAGTCGGGATTCAAAGCAGAAACACAAGCTGCGCTCTTAGACAAACCAGTGGAAAGTGATCTCCTGTTTGGGAAGGCAGTCGAGGACGCTCTAAAAAACGCTAAGGAAGAATTCGACACCCTCAAATCCCTTGGCCAGTTAACTACCAAACCACCTAACCAAAGAGGGAATGGCAATTTTCGTCGCCCCCGCGGCCAAAATTCCAATAGAGGAAATAGCTACTCCCACACCCAGGGTACACAGTGGAACACCAGCTCACAACAGTCTACCCAGGCGTATGGTAGGGGTAGTAAAAGAGGACGGGGTAGAGGCAGAGGCAGCCCCAGTAAAGGAGGAGGCACGCCTCCACCAAAGCAGTGACGCTCAGTTCAGGGTCCCTTCCCATGCAACCCCAGTAGGGGGACGAATATCAAGTTTCACCCAGGCATGGGAAGGGATAACATCCGACAGATGGGTGCTGTCAACAGTATCCAATGGGTACTGCATAGAACTACTGCAACGTCCCCTAAACCATCCTCCAAGACAAAAAGTCCACTCTTTACAACATCAGAAGATCCTCCTCGAGGAGATCGCCATTCTGCTAGAAAAGGACGCGATAGAACTCGTCCCGGGACACCAGGTAAACAAGGGTATCTATTCAACTTACTTCCTTGTGCCAAAGAAAGATTTAACAATGCGCCCAGTTTTAGACTTACGGCCTGCCAACAAGTATGTCAAGCCCCAAAAATTCCGTATGACCACACTACAAGAGGTAATCCCACTCCTAAAAAAGGGGGATTACATGGCAACCTTGGATATGAAAGATGCCTATTTTCATATTTCCATGCTCCCAGCGCACAGAAAATACTTGCGCTTCAAGGTGGACAGTCGCCACTACCAATTCAAGGTACTGCCCTTCGGGATAGCTTCTGCACCAAGGGTATTCACCAAGGTACTGGCGGTGGCAGCTGCACACCTACGCAGGGAGGCAATCCCAGTGTACCCTTATCTGGACGACTGGCTCATAACGGGGGAAACCCCAGGAATCTGCAGGTCAAACATTCAAAGGACCATCGACCTCCTCCACGAATTAGGCTTCTCCATCAACGAGAAAAAGTCAAGTCTGGTGCCAAGCACCTCAAAACAGTTTCTAGGAGCTATCCTAGATACTCAGAAAGGATTGACCTTCCCTTCGGAAGAAAGAATTCGGAACATACTTCTGCAAATTCCGCATTATCAGTCAGGTCAACAGATAACAGTACGCAAAGCTATGCGGTTACTCGGCATGATGGCGTCATGCATTTACCTGGTCCCCCACGCGCGTCTGCGCATGCGTCCCATGCAGGAATGGTTGGCGAAACAGTGGTCTCAGGCAAGTGGTCAGTGGGACGATCTAGTGGTCGTTTCGCCAACACTCGTACAGAACCTACACTGGTGGACAAGAGAGAATCTCGCAAAGGGGAAACCCTTTTACGATCCCGAAGTACAGGCAGTGGTGACTACAGATGCATGCCTGACGGGGTGGGGAGCTCACCATCTCCACCACACAGCTCAGGGTCTCTGGTCTCACTCAGTAGCCAAGAACCACATCAATCTGCTAGAGCTTCTGGCAGTATTCCGAGCGCTGCAGGCGTTCGAGCCCCATCTACTAAACTTGTCGGTGCAGATCAGGACGGACAGCACGACAGCCATGTTCTATCTGAACAAGCAAGGAGGGACTCGTTCGCCAAATCTATCCAAGCTTGCCCAGAAAATATGGATATGGGCACTCAAACGGAACATCTTCCTGTCATCGCAACATGTTCCAGGGGAGCTCAATTCCCTAGCGGATGCTCTAAGCAGAGACTCCCTCCCAGAAGAACACGAGTGGGTCCTTCACAAAGACGTAGTAGAAGATCTCTTCTCTCAGTGGGGTTTCCCCACTATAGACCTATTCGCCACAAGCGAAAACAAACAATGCCCAGGATTTGCATCCAGGTTCCCACAACCGGACTCCCAGGGGAATGCCCTGTGGATAAACTGGTCAGGGATGTTTGCGTACGCTTTCCCACCAACTCCCCTCATCAGGAAGGTGGTGTACAAGATGAACAAGGAATCGATGACGCTCATCCTAGTTGCTCCCATGTGGGCGAGACAACCATGGTTTCCACACCTACGCAGGATGGCGGTATGCGAGCCCATCAGACTCCCAGCCTGGTACAACCTTCTGTCCCAGCAACAAGGTCAAACAGTGCATCAGGAACCCAACTCTATGAACCTAGCAGCATGGCTCCTGAAGTCATAGAGTTTGGACATCTCAAATTACCACAGAGGTGTATGGACATTCTAAAAGAGTCTAGGAAACCAAATACAAGGCACTGTTACTTTGACAAGTGGAAAAGATTCGTTATCTGGTGCCAGAGTAAACAAATCAACCCGGTTGATTGCACTCCTTCCAACGTTGTAACATACATGCTCCACCTGCTGGATGCAGGGTTGGTTTTTAACTCTCTGAAAGTACACCTGGCAGCCCTCTCAGCCTACACCACATCCCATAACAAGGTTTCGTGGTGGAAAGTACCAGTAGTTAAAGCCTTCATGGAAGGAGTAAAGAGACTTCACCCTCCTATCTCGAACCCACCGCCAGGATGGGATCTCAATGTGGTGCTATCTAAGCTCATGGGGCCCCCCTTCGAACCCATGCATAAAAGTAGCCTCAAACACCTGACTTATAAAACGGCCTTCTTAGTAGCCATTACCTCCATAAGAAGGGTCAGTGAAATTCAGGCTCTGTCAGTGCAAGATCCTTTCTTTACTATCCACAAGGACAAACTGGTTTTACGCACACACCCTAGATTCTCACCAAAATTCATATCCAAGTTCCATGTAAACCAGTCCATCGAGCTTCCGGCTTTCTTCCAAAACCCACAGAGCTCAGCTGAGGTGAAACTACACACCCTAGATGTGCGTAGGGCGGTCTTATACTATGTAGATAAAACCAGACCGCTAAGGAAAACAGATCAACTGTTTGTCTCCGTAGCTACAGGCAGAGAGGGGGATCGCGTCTCTAAGGGCGCTATCTCAAAGTGGATTATCAACTGTATACAGCTGTGTTACTCTCTTTCTGAAAAAACTCTGCCTTTTACGCCAAGGGCCCACTCTACCAGAGGCATTGGGGCCACTCTGGCTTTCATTGCAAATGTTCCCCTTGACACCATTTGCAAAGCAGCTACTTGGAGCTCTATTCACACTTTTACTCAGCATTACTGCATTGACACTCATTCCAAGGCAGATACACAAGTGGGACAAGCGGTTCTAAGACACCTGTTTGCTCATGACCCTTCTCACATCCCACCTCCTTCTTCTGGTACTGCTCGCTAATCTATGCACAGCATGTGATCTAAGCAGATTCCACAAGCCTCAGAAGGGATACATTACTCACCGTAATCGTATTTCTGATGCTTGTATCTGCTTAGATTCACATGCGACCCACCCTTCCTCCCCTCCGAGAGAAGGCGCATGGTTGCTTGTAGTCTTACCTTTCTGTCTATCTGCTTGGACTATCTGTACTCACGCTACTCCTCATGCTACCTCATGTCAGGAAAAACACAATCTGGGGATCCTAGACGCGTGAGGGATCATGGGTACAGGGGACGTCACACTAGGGATAGTATTACTGGCACGCCCTGTGTCGACGCCCATTTTTCGACTTCGAAAAACAAACTGTAATACTCCGCAGCTTCCACTAGATGTCGGCCTATGCACAGCATGTGAATCTAAGCAGATACAAGCATCAGAAATACGATTACGGTGAGTAATGTATCCCATATATATATTTCTGAGGCTTGTTGAATCTGCTTAGATCACATGCTGTGCATAGGCTGACATCTAGTGGAAGCTGCGGAGTATTACAGTTTGTTTTTCGAACTCGAAAATGGGAGTCGACCTAGGGCGTGCCAGTAATACTATCCCTAGTGTGACGTCCACTGTACCCATGATCCCTCATGTGTGTAGGACCCTCAGATTGTTTTTTTCCACCATACTTGTCGGAAGCATTGTTGCGGAGTTCCCTGGCTTTTAGCCATTTATCATAAATTATCTAAAAATCCCCGTTCTTACAATCCCACGTCGAGATATCGAAGATCGACGCCGGTCCAAAGAACGAACAACCGTTGAGACTGCACAACGGACTTTGGGCCTCGGAAGGCCTCTGGCCTCGGCCCTCCAATTAGGGAGAGTGGGTGGTGGGCATAACACACTTGCTTTATTTCCTAAATACACTCGCCCACTGCCATTGGGTGACATATGGAGAGTACTCCATTTAAATTTTGCCCCAAGTGCAACCGCAAGTTCCCTTGGGTTGACAAACACAGCACCTGTAATCTCTGTTTGCCAAGGGATCACCCCGAGGCTAACTGCAGAGCGTGTAAGCTCTTTAAGGCTAAAACACTAAAGGACCGCTCCACTAAATGTTGGGCCCATCACGCCAGGCAGCTCGAGGCCATGGAAGCGGTGGGATCCTTCAGTGATGGCAGCAACGCCGCCGTTTTGGACGGCGAGGGCACAGGGGCGTCGAAAGACACCCAAGTGCTAGTCCCCGACTTCAGAGGATTGTCCTGCAGGGCTGTTATGGGTTACACATCCGGCGACACGAGCGCTACCCATACTACTACACCTAAACACACGAACCCCAGCCAACATTCGACACGCGTGTCGAGTGCTCGGAAGAAAGAGGCACATAAAGAGCAGTCCACAGAGTCAATGTCCTCTGGGCGTTCCAGATCGAGATCGCCTCACTACACACGGCAACCGTCCACAGTTGCCAAGAGTGCCTCACTCCCCAAAGTCACGGAGGTATGGTCGCCAGAAGACGAATCCGACCTCCACCCCCAAGCAGCACGCTTAGGGTCGACTCCGGCAGTTCGTTCCACGTCTGCCTGCGAGTCTCGAGCTAGTCTACACACCCTCGAATCTCGGCGCCAGGCGCCGAAAGAGTCAGACAAGGACAGACCATCAGAGAAACACTCCTCTATTCAAGGTAAAGGGGACAAACAACAGAAGAAGTCGTCACACACAACTTCTGCACCCCAGGTCCACAAAGACAAACATGGGTCTTCAGATAAAGTTAAATCTAGGACCCCTGACCCTGTCACCAAGCCTAAAGTTATCCCTCCCACTCTACATGAGATAGGAATAGGAGAGGA